>NC_088258.1:10951500-11580750 GCF_036013445.1 Caloenas nicobarica | reverse complement strand
CAATATATGGCCTGATCTTACTTGAATTTAAAGCCTTCTCTGTAACACAGTAGAGAAAGGGATACTTGTTCTAGACCAGTGAGTACTTTCCAGAATCATTAGCTTGTTGAAAATGAAATACATACGGTCCCTTTGTTGGATTGGCCCTGAAATTTTAGCCACAACATCAGGAATCACATAGGCCGGCCATTGCTGAATGGTCTGCAGGATCCTGGCCTTTTACTGTACTGTTTCTTTCTTATTTTCAATCCTCCTAATGTTTCTTTGGAGTACTGGTGGCTTTTGAACTCCAGTAGCTGAAGTTGCTGACAGTTAATAAAGAAGCAGCTACAATATATTTGCAGAACTTCCTGTCTGAGGTTGGTTGCTAAACAAACCTGAAGCACAGTTCTGTAATTATATGATGGCAAAGGCTTTGGGAGCTGCTGAACCATGGATACTCCAATTTTAAAGGTCAGGTGAAATGCTGATTTGCTATAAAACAAATCAATACCCAAAAAAAAAAAAAAAAAGCTTCCTCATTGCTAGTAGAAAACATATGATTTGAGACTGGCAGATAACGTATATGTGCAGAAAGCGGGCATCACTTCTTCCTTTCTCTGCCAAAGCCAGAGCAGCACAAGACCTACAGGACACCCCTTTCTGTGCGAGATTCTGTGTTTGCAAGGAGACCTGAGTTGGTCCCTAATGGTCAAAGGGACCAAGGCAAAAACTGCTGTTGCAATTCTCTGTATGAGGTGTATCACAACATAGCGGGTTTGGGCTTTTTCGAATCTCCAGGCAAGCTCTGCTGTTTGTTGATTTTCTACCATGCTAGTAGGTGCTAATGACACAGGTACAGATCTTTCAGTGATGCCCAGACAAGCTTCCAAATCCTTCCCCTGTTCTGGGCATGTCTTTTTCTAAAATATCCTGGCAAACTCAAGAGAGCAGCCTGGAGCACTGGCAGTCCAGGCCTGGGTGGGTCTGGTCACCTCGAGGGTGGGTTTTGTCACCCGTCAGGTGTGACACCAGCAGCAGTGGGCTGGTTTGCTCCTGCAGTGATGGGGTGGGTGACACAGGAACCACCAGTGACCTCCCACCGTCATACCCTCCCAGCTCCTGCTCAACGCTGCTGTTCCTCGTCCCTGAAAATGCTCTTACTGAGACTCTTCAGCTTCAAGGGTTCAGAGTTCCTTTGGAAGCAATTTAGAACCTATTTTGCATTTTGATTAAATCTAAGGTTCTGTAGTGCGTCATATGGAGCAAAGGATAACTTTTAGACCCTGGTTGGTGCACTCTCAATATTTTACGCACAGGCTATTGTAATTTCGTCCTCTTGCAAGAGGACCTATCCATGTACAAAAAGAAGCTGAAATTTCCATGCGACCCTGTTGTGCTCAGGCCCACCTGGGAGGCTCTGAACTTCAGCACCCAGTTACAATGTAATTGCTGATGTAAATGAATGTACCTCAGTAGTGCTTTTCTGACCAATATATGAACTTTAATTTTTTATAGGCACATTTCAATATGCCCTCCTCCAAGTTAGAAGCTGTAATTATGAGTCTGCCTTTTATAAGACAGACTACGTTGCCCTTAAAAATGAATAAGCCTCCTATTTTTACTACACAGCAGATGGAGTGGCAGAACAGAGCTGCCTTGTGGATTGTTAAACCAAACTGTTGCTAAGAAAAAAACACCGCTGAAGACTGAGATCAGTAATCATTTCAGAAAAACAGGTTCCTGTGCCCTTACAGTATATTTATATGTTACATCCAAACCGAAGACTGACGAACATAGGTATTTGTATGAAATGCTGAAGCAGTGTGAGCTTAATGTTACAAGTGCTCCTAAGTGAAGGTTTCATTTGTAATTCAAAGTTGTTTCAAAGTAGTGAAGGGAACTAGGGAGTTGTTTGGGGCGATAGAATATAGAATATCATTACAAGCACACACAGATCATATTTTGCTTGAACTAATTCCTCCTGCTATTTTAATATCAAACATAACCCATGCCAGTTTTACATCTCAAATATATTTGGTATTTCGAAAAATAATTAATAGTGTCAGTTTTATTAATGTGTTAAAATATGAATTAAAAACATGACAAATCAACGGGAAACAGCAGTCTGTTTTAATGAATATTTCATACTGTACATCAATAAATCATAGATCAAAGGGAATGAAGCACTTCCCGCAATATTTCTTTTCTGTCAATGTGGGGCTACTAAAAGTTTTAGAAGTTGATTTGGCACTTACATAGTTGCACATTAGAATTAATGTTCTAGGAAGGAAATAAAAAAAGTTATGACTTTGAATCCCAGAAGACTCTGGTGTTCAAAACAGATCGTCCTATTCTCTTTCTTTCATTGCTTGAAAAATCTGTGGTTTACCATGTAATCGCAGGTCTGTGTCATGATGCAGGTAGTTTGATCTTCTGCCTAACCCAGCCCCTCAAACATGCACTAGAAGGAGGTGAAAATGTTCCTAACCAAGCACCTCGAACTCGTGTCCAGCTTTGTCACTGATTTGCTGCACGCGACTTGGGATCTCTGACTGATGTCTCTGTTTTCCCAGAGGACAGGTTGATTTGAATTTCAGGGCTCAAACATGAAGCCCTGCCTTCATCTATTGTATGTGCATACGTTTAGTCCCTGCAGATCCTTTAATCATGTGTGCTACATACACAGAAAGTTTCACT
The DNA here is from genome assembly GCF_036013445.1 of Caloenas nicobarica. Taxonomy (NCBI): domain Eukaryota; kingdom Metazoa; phylum Chordata; class Aves; order Columbiformes; family Columbidae; genus Caloenas; species Caloenas nicobarica. The sequence goes on along the minus strand of NC_088258.1, from coordinate 11,578,071 downwards.
TTCTTTTCTACAGTTGAAGCAGGAATCAGAACTGCATAGGAAGCAAAAGATTCATATACCCAGTACCGCTCCTAAGCAACCAATTCAGTGATTGATTAGCGCTAGGGACAGTTAACTGGAGATGGGGACATGGGCAAGACAGCTTCTCTGGAGGAAGCTACTCATTCAGAATCTCAGGTTTTCTCTAAGCGTATAGTTAAACTCTATCTTTTAGGCTGCAGAAGTGACCTTCAAAACAGGAACTGAACTGACATCTGCAGCAATGTATGCCTGAGTTTGTGTAAATAATGACTGCAGTGGACAAACTTGCCTTGTTTATCCTTCAAGACCTTAAGCTTGATTCAGTCCTGATAATATCACTGCAGTTGTCAGATTCAGTTGTCTACACTTTAAGCAAGAAATTCCTGACTTCCCAAAGTCCATCAATGTATTAGAAGCAGCATTCAAATTTGCCTGAGTGAACAGAATTCAATTCGTGAATCATACTTTAAGCTTATGCTTCTATGCATTTTAACCAATTATCTCCTTCAACAAACATTGGATTGACTCTACCTGAGGTACTTAGTTGGTCTCTGATCCTCAGAATCATTTCTTGGGCCCCAGGACAATTTTTTATCAGAAATAGATAATGGGTGACAGTTCATAATCAAGACATACTAAGTGCTGTAAAAGGGCAGGCATGTAAGGGAATGCAGTAGGCTAGGGATCAGAGGTTTTTACAAATGTGTTCATGCCTTCCCATCTGTGAAGCTTTGGATCAATTAGCCATCAGCAGCACAGAAAGTTTTCACTGGTGTAGTTTACTGTGGCTACTTCTGCAGTGACATCTCCTGCCAGAGTAGTCAACAAACTTGTCTATGTGATACTTTCTAGCCAGGAGGATGGATTTACAACCATCCTTGGATATGAAACCTGGAAAATGGCAATAAATTGCAAAAAGTTTGCCATTTAGACTGAGGAGGAAAAAAAAAAAAAAAGAGAAGAAAAAGACTTTCAAAAAGCAGAGCTCTGGCATGTTCCTTGCAGACCAAAGGGCACAAATCCTGACATCTCTAATTCTGTGGGCACCCACCTGCTGAGTCTTGTGTTGGTACCCATCATCCAGCAGTAGAGGTTTGCCTTAACACCAGCCTTTTACTCTTGTTTATTTCAGAAATGCTATACCTGCAATTAGCCCTGCTGAGGACACTTCCAAGGTGACTTTTGGAAAAGGTACTAGTAAGAGTATTCTGTTTTCTCAGGAAGTTTTGTTTAATCCCCATTTCTAGGAGTTGAGATAGTTTTGGTTTTGTGGACCAAAGTATTGACATATCGGTTTGGCTGATAAAGTACTTTCATTTTCAAGGATATATTTATTTGTAAGACCCATGTTTCTAAGTGGGCACTGGGCAGTCCATCAGATATACTACATAACAACAAATTTTTAAATCTGACCAAACCCCATTCCCACCAATAAAAAACTTCCCTGATATCTGTGGGATTTGGTTCAGGTTCAAACTAGGTAAGAATTAGCTCATAGTCAGAGCTGAGTGAAATATTTGCCGTACACAACTCTTTTCCAGTTTAACAAGCTTCTGTTTTCATGAGTTGGCTGTGAGCAGGCCAGGAGTTGCATATATTGAATGTAGATTTAGACATAGAGAAAATATCATTTAGCTGCAGCAGATGTGAATCTTTTCAGGAAAAAGGCAGAGGAACAGACAAGCAGACCTATGGCACTGTCCCCTTTTTTTTCACAAAGGTGTCGGCTGCTTATGTACAGGTTCATAATGTTTCTTGCCTTGAAATTTTATCTAGAACTTGATACACTGTTTATTCGTACTACTTCGTGTAGGCCAAAACAGTCAATAAACAGGATTAAGACCTTCAAATTTATGAGATCATTAACATTTTATTTTTCTCAATGTAGCTGAGCATTCAGGGTTCAGTTTTGTGTCCTTTTTTTCTGCAATGCCGAGAACTAGAAATCTATGGGATGCCTTCTCTTTTTTTAAGTGCAAGCTGGCCTTCTCACACAACTAAATAAATCCAGTTCTGAGACTTAACAACAACTCATATAAGAATAGAAATAGTTGATCAGCCTATTAAGCTCATTGTTTTCTTATGCAGAGTCAAATATTAGAAGTGAACCTCAATCTTGTTCATAGACTCAGTGGTAAAATTATGTATGAACACGGTTCTGTCTGAAAGACCCAAGGGTAAAGTTTGTCTATTTGATCTACTGTAGCTCTCAATTAAAAGAAAGGACTGGCCTTCCCAAAGAAGCCAGCTAACTGCCTTCTGTCAAGTCCCTCATTCTTCACTTTCTTCATTCTACAAGAGGCAAGCGTGATGTTTGCATAGTGCCATAAGATAAACGCAGTGCAGGCTGAAGTTGACCATTCTACTGCAGGCGACGGTAACAGATCTTGCTTCATATCACTGGTCCAAGTAACAGAGGCTGACTTAACTCAGAGTGGCTCAGAGATTGGTGCCACACACACAAAAAACCCCAAACTGAGAATCACATGTGTAATTTCAGTCAGACTCCTTTATCAAGGTCTTATTTCTGGAGCAAAAACAAATGCATTTTTCTGCAGTGAATTATTTCAATCCATGGGAAAAATGGAGTTTCCTAGAGAATCTGACACAGGAAAATACTGTTCAGACTTGGTGCATTTTTTTGGTTTTATAGCAGTAATGATGAAAATCTCCAAATATATTGAAAATCATCTTTTCAGTAAGGTAAAATTTAGGAAGCCAGACACATAACAAATGACCTGTGAGCAGAGGAGTTTTGTAAGGAGCAGCGTATCAGAGGCTGACACCATCAGCACTGCACTGGGGACTCCTGTTGTCACCTTCAGCCAAATAGTGACTCCCCTGAATGCCTTCCTGAGCAGGGACCAGGGCAGGAGCTGCAGAGCGGACAGAAATGAGGTATAAGAAAGCTTTAAATGGAGACAAAGCTCTATTAAGCTCAGTGTACATCATGCAAAGTTTATGACAGTTCGGTGAAACATTAGCTGTTTAGAGGGAGCGGCATTAGCACCTGTACATCTAATGATAATCTCTCCTTGTTAGTGACTCATCAGGTGTTGAAACACAGAAATATCACCCTGCAGGTGCTTGTGGTCTTGTGGGGAGTGGCTTTGCCCCACGGGTTCAGACAGATTCCCTACAATTTACCAGGTTGATATTCACATGCAGCATATTTGACTGTGTTACAACACCAATCTCTTTTTGAAAATAGAAAAATAGAGAAGATTACACACATTCATCTAGTTGAAGATGCAAGGCCATTTACAGTAATTAGCTACTGCTAATTAAGTAGCAAGATCAGGGATAGACAGAAGTCGTTCAGTGCATAACTGCTGAGCGATGTGATTTCGCTGTACTCCGCTGATGTTCCACAAGAACGATAAATCCCCAAACCTCTGCAGTGGGCAAAGAGCAGTTAAAGCCGAAAAATGATAATACTAATGCCAGCAAAGGTTACAGGAGGTCTGTCAGGGTGTAGGTAATGGGGTCCATCCTTTTTCCTCTTCTCAGAGCCCAGGTCACAGGGTTGTATTCTGCTCTATTGATTCCTCTGGGAAAGCCCTCGCGGTGTTGTGACACCCAGTCCCTGTGTAATCCCAGTGAGCAGGACAAAAAGAGCCAGAAAGGGAAAAACCTATTGACCAGCAACAAAGAAAAAACAACCTCGGTCTGTGAAGACAGAACTGGAATGCCAGAATGTGCAGAGATTACCAATTGCTTCCCATCACGTTCTGCGTATTTCACTTAATTACCTTAAGGATGGTCTAAAAGTGTAACATTGTTAAAGCTGCCCAATGGAAGACATGCTTTACTGATAGCAAGCATGTCAGACAACAACATTGAAGAGATTTCTGAAAAGTTTTCATTAATCTTTCTCTCTTTTTTCATATAATTGACATTACTTTGGGCTAATTTGTTCCGTGGAACCCAAGCGCTTGTGCCCCTGGTTACAGGACTTTAATGGATAAAGGTTTCCCTGAAGAGAAATAATAAAAGGGGAGCCTCTCAGCTTATATGAAAGCTACTGCAGGATTACCTTATAGAAAAGATGGTTTCCTCCACTATGTGAAGCAAAAGTTCATATATCAATGTCGACATAAGATGGTGCTAAATGGGTAATTCAAGCGTTTATCTTCTCTGGCTGAGACCCATTATTTTATTGCACCGGTTGGAAACCACCACACTGCATGACACAACTATGTTTTTAATTAGTCTGAAAAGTTTTAATTGGGAAACAAAGGGAGATATCTTATAGATTATTATTGCAACCTTTAATTGCCTGACTCAAGAGACCATTAATTATCCTGATGGGGAGATGACACACCTTTCTGAACTAAGACACTCGTATTTACGGCACCTTTTGCAGAATACAGTACCTGTTGACTTTCTTCCAGCCTTTCATTAAGGAACTGCTGTGATAGGAATTAACTAGAGTAATTCCATTACAAAACCTGCTGTCCAGTGGAATTTTTCTGGAAGATTAGATTTCTGAAAGGGAAAAAGGCCATTTAAGCTAAGCATTTCCTCAAGGCTCAAAGTAAATAACCGATGAAGAAGGTCAGAATGAATTTAGAATTCTTAAAGGTCTGCTGTACGCTTGCATGCAGCGTACGAAAAATAAACAGTGCAGCTTTCCAGTACAGTGATTTTTATTGTTTTAAATGTTTCACATTTCAGTTTAGGGAGAGATGAGAAACACAGAGGACAGAATCTGATCAAAATGATTTTACTTAGAGGAAGAGCAGCATTTTAAGCAGACATTTCAAGGTTGAAGTGATACTGGTAGCAGTAGCTTGGGATTAACACCAGAAGAAAATTCTTATTAAACCCATTGGGGCAGAAAGGCAGAGAGAAATCCGACGACCTGGGGTTCAGTTTATGCCACGGTGCATTCCCCATCCCTGGGGAGGGTCCATAGCACAGGCTCGGGGGATATTTGCTGTCTGTTTATTAGGAACTTCGCAGGGTCCTGGTCCCCAGCATCCCTCCGCAGTGGGTGCCATTCGTTGCCTGCTTTCAGCTGCTGTTTTACAATCGAAATGCTTTCAGGGCTTGGTCATTTTTAGTAGGTCTATAATTGAGTCTGTATTGAGTAAACTTGTTGGGAGACTTTAAACCTTACTTTATATTGTCTTACTGGAAATTCAAAAGATTACTTTAAATTGTGTTAATATAGTTTCTATTGGGGAGGGGGGGGTTGGTTTGTGTATTTTTCGTTGGTTTGTTTGTTTTCTTCCTGGAGGTCAGCAGTATCTACTCTATTCCTGTGAAAGGAAATTAAAATATTCCCTGGGCTACCACAGGCTAACTAGATACCGAGTTTATTTTAAAAATACAGCCAGGTGACCTCTTTTTTTGTCCAAGAGCAGGTGGACAAGCAGTGGCTGGAGCTTGGATTCCATACAAACCTGCTTTCCTACCAAGCTGCAGCTAATACAGCTCAGTGGGAGACAGAATTACTCTCCTGCTATTGGAGTAATGAGGAAGGAAAGGGTTGTGTCAGTCATGGTACCTCACAGGAGATTCACAGGGAGTTGCTCAGAGATGGAGCTAACAACACAATTAAAGTTATTGTGCCTTTTCTGTGCACAAGAGAGGTAAAGCTGATTCAAGCAAGATGAACATATGCTGTATCCCAAACAAGAGTGTACATATACAAGTCCATACAAAAACCCATAGAAATGGATTCCTCTCTGTATGTGCTCAGTCATGCTGAGCAACAAGTGGGGAAAAGTTTTAACATGTGCCTTCATTTGGGGAAATCTTTCCACAACCACAGAAGTCATTTCACTGCATCTGCAGTAGCTACAGTCATTGGAAGCAAAGTGGCTCTCAGCGATGCTGGAATGTCGTCTACAGCGGCGCTTTTGCAAATTAAGAGCCTGATGCTGCATACTGATTGAATGCTGCAAACTGCTTCCCCCTTCGCTGTCCTTTATTTCTTCTTCTCTCAAGTTGCTGTCAGTAGTAATCCCTCTTCTAATATACTGAGATGGGGAAAATCTCTCTTCAGGGTTTTTCTGGTTGTTTGTTTGCTTTTCAATTAATCTCAGCTAGGGCTGTGTTCAGTTGATGACATTGGTTTGCTATTCACACGTACAAAATTGCAGACTTGACATGTGCTATTTGCAAAATGTGCTGAGGGTAAGGTGCAGGGCAAAGGAAAAACTCTTCTAGGCTAGTGGCCATTTAGACTTGACATCAGCTCCAAAAAGCTACATGTAGCTGTATTATTGGATACTAATTTTAAAGGACTGTTCACCTGATGGCAAAAAAATACTGTTCTGTGGACAACTTTAGCAGTTTAAAAAAGTAATTACTGGCTGATTCCATCTAACAATGATGGCACAACTCAAGGTCAGTGTCAACCAGAATGTTTCTTACTGCGCTGCTATATACAGGGCTACCTAGATATTATTTGAGAGAAAGGATTAATGTATTAATTTAACTTAATAAGCTGAATATACAGCTTTTTTTTTTTTCTTTTATCTGTTCAGATGTGGTCTAGCTTCCCACCTGGGAGATGAGCTGAACGAGCAAAGCCAGTCTGAATGCCTTAAACTTCTGGGAAATTGTCTCTCTTTGAAAACAGTGGCAGCTTCACATCTTCCTGCCATTGAAAATGTGACCAGGAATATGCCAATTTAATTCGTTTTATGGGAAATATAGCTATCATTTCAGGATCTAGTTAAATCCTAGAGTCCTGTTAAAAATTCTTTGGAACCAAAATAAATGGGAAAAAAATGTAACTTGGTCTATAATAATACTAGATTTTAATACATTCTTCAGAAATCCTATTTAATTTGTCTCGTCTAAATGTTAGTTTTATCAACTGCCTCTTAAATGTTTAATTTGAAGGGGCGCAAATAAGAGCAGAGCGTATGATGAAGCCATCAGAAGGGACTCACTAATTTTGTATGCGTGTCGGTGCTGTAGGAAGTACAGCACTGGACTGCAGTTACACTCTGTAATTACTTATTAAACTACAAACTTTAATCACCTGCTGAACCACTTTTAATGTTAACAAGCATTAAACATATTAATTGATGCAAACTCAGCTCCAAAGCTGAGTCTGTGAGATGACAGAAAAAAAGCATGAGAAGCTGCGGGTACCAGTGAGGGAGTCTGAGCTGTGTGTGACTGACAGACCCCATTGTCTTCTCCTTCCCCAGCCACTGGTGCTGGGGAGCTGAATGTGCATCCCGGCTGTTCTGGGCCAAGTGGGAGCCACCAGCACGAAGAGCTGTCTCAGGCCTGCTGGCCACCGTGTCAAAAATTCAAAAGCTTTGAACATTCTACCTTTAGCCTCCTCTTTCTTTTCCGGGTTTTGTTGTGGTTGTTTTGTGTTTGTTTGGAGGTTGTTTTTTCATTTGGGGGGTTTTTTAAAATATATTAAGAACTTCTGCATTAATGGAGATTTTCTTATTGTATATCAGGAATTGAAAATATCACCTAAAACTCTTCCCAATATATGGGTTTTTTTCCCTTTGTAAGCAATTTTGGTTGTTGCTACAGATACATTATAGAAATAGAAATTACTGGTTTTAATCACTGGTGAGAGAGAGAAAACATCATGAAGCAGACTCTCAGCTGTAGTAGGATGTAGTTTAGGGTTAGAACCACATTGCTTAAAAATATCCTCACCTTTCATTCCTACTTGCACTTGCTAATAGTTGGTTGGTTCTTATCTAGAGATCAATGAAGCCAATGGAAACATTCTCCCAGTGGTATTTGGCCCCAAATAAATTTGTGGACCTGGACTTTCAGGGTACCAAAACTAGATGAGGAAAAATTATCAGGTTTTGATTTTCTTCAGGTTTCAGGAGGAAGATGCCTTTTTTGAAGTGTTTGGAGGTAAGAAGGCGCACAAGCAACTGTGCTCTAAGACCACAAGGATCCTGCTGTCTTTGACAGGGTTCATTGCTCACCTGAAACTAAGAGCTTTACTAAGTTCAGGGAAAATGTGAATAACTCATGAAAAACTGCTCTGAGAAGGTGGTAGGCTCATGGCTGTACAAAGCTTCAAGGCAAAATAACGATTGTGTTTAAGAAGATGGTGTCTACAGTCATGCCATGAGCACTTGCAACCGAAAGGGCAAACAGCCCGTTTTGGCTTTATGTACCTTTCCCCCTACCCTGCCTCTCTATTTTTTACATTAGCAATGGTTACTGATTATTTGATTATTCTCTGTGTGTTTTTCAGGAAAGACAAAACTCACCAATAGAAATTCAAAGCCTCCTGAGACTAAAATCCTGAAGAAATATTGAATAAGGTAGAATTGAATTATACGTAGGATGATTGTAGGCACTGAATCTAACGAAGTTTATGAAATTACTGTGCTAAGCTTCATAAAGAATCATGAAAGATGAAAAAAGACCCATAAGTAACAGCCCAAACTAGTTCAGTATGAAATGAAGCCTTGCCATTTTGAACCATTTAATTCCTACGATAGCCCAGCACTGCTTTCCCCCAGTGTCTGGAACTGGACCCCGGTTCCAGGCATCTTTACCGCCAGGAGCGGCTTGTGGTCCTAAGCCAGACTACATGGTGGGGTTTATGATGTTTGTACCTAAACTAGATTTTAAACTGGATTTTAAGAGAACATTCTCAATGGAAGAACTCTAAGAACAGCCAGATCGAAGGGAAACACTAAGTTTTGTCTCTATTTTTAATTAATAAAAGAAAGCCCAAAGGCAAGGTGAAATTACTTGGGACGCTCAGGCAGCTTGGTGCGTCCTGTTAAATGTCTATGCACCTATTCGTAGAATGAAATAATTTTGGCTGACATTATTGAGTACTTTGTGCTCTGAATGGTGGTGAAACTCACTCATTTCTCAAGTCAGCACTGGAATATTCCTCTCTTTGGTTTGTCACTAGCTTTTTTTCTCATTCCAAAAAGATGAGTAATGCAGCTATCCTGACACACTGGGATACTGACAAGCAACATCAAATCTCATGATAGCTTATAATGACTCTCATTTTCAAACAAGAAAGAAAAAGGGGTGTTATTGCAAAATGTTGTTAGATTTTGTATTAAATCTTGCACAGTAACAGTATAATTATAATGTGTCATCTCTGGCTCAGTAATTTGACAATTCAGTTCTTTTTTGGGGGGGCAGATGGCCTACAACATACCATATTTTTATAATTAGTTTATTCTCTGCAAACTCAGTATGTAATTACTCCCTCATTCATTACTAGTTTCTTTGAAATCTTCCTTTTCAAGAACTAATAAATCCTCCAACACAAGTGAAGCTTAAATCTCTCTTTCCACTGTTTGCTATCCTCTCTAAGGAACTTATATTTTTAATACTAAACGCCCTGGTTATTTCGCACTCCAGATTACTTTTAAATACATCCTCAACATCACTCTCTGTATAACACTCATCCACCTTTCTTTTTCACCCCTCTTTCATTCAAAGAACAGTGAACTTATTCTTACCTGAGAAATATGCAATATTAAGATGAGGTTTTGTTGCCAGGATGGTTAGGTACATAAATAAGCATAGTCTAAAACGCAAAGAGCTATAGGTAGTTACGTATGTGTGTACACTACATTCTAGTATATGATGTGTCAATGCTGTAGCTCACAGTGCCAGTACAGAAGCGTCTGTATAAATAAAAATTCCTAAGTGATTTTTTTTTGTTAGCATTTCAATCCCTGCTGCAGTACTTAGTTTGTTTTAAATTGTCTTAGGTAATGACATAATCTTCTGGCAATAAAGTTTCTTTCCAAATCCAGAGCCTCCTATGTAGTTGCAGGTGCTTCAGACTATCTATCTCAACCACTCATTTGAGCCTAGCTTAACACTCTGCTATGAGCTTTGCTCCCTGAGAACAGCCCCTTTGTTGTGGTGCTTATCTGAGTATTGCCTGTGGCCTGATGCTGCTACTCCAAAGTGGGTCCCACACTGAAAGCACGGGCGCAGATTTTCAGTTTGCCCTCTAAATAAAACGACACTTAAAAAAAAAAGGCACAAACAAACTACAGGGGAATTCTGGCTTTTTCTACTCCTCTTTCTTTTAGGTGAGGTTGTGTTCTGTCTGTTTTCAGAATAACACTGTTATCTTAGATGTAAACCATATCATGGAGGCTGAGATTTTCAAAGCAGCTTAAAGGATTTAGAGACATTTTCCATTCAAATTAAGAATCTCTCTTTCAAAATCCTTTTGAGCGATATGTCTCGGTGTTTTTTGCACTTGTTCTTTAACCAGTGCTTCACTTCAGTTGCTTAGAAATTCTTTGAGCTGCTGCCTAATGTCTCCCAAAAGGGGGAAGAGGGAAAGGAGTGGGAGAAGGAGAAAGCTACACATTGCATTTGCTGTTTCTAGCATCTCACTGGCAGAGCAATGCTGCTCAAAAGTGCTTTAAAGTCTTCCCTGCCCCATGCTAAACTGACTTCAGGTGTTCTCCTGCATCAAAGCACATGAGAGAATGAAGAAAGTTCTCAAGATTTAGAGTAGCAGCTTCATCTCCTGCTGACTAATTTAGTTACTGTCATTATCAGCTCTTTTTCTGCCTCTTTCTTTATCCCTTTCCTGCCTGAAATAGGATACTGATTCATGCCCCACTGTGCTGCACGGGGCTCCTTGCTGCATCGCACCTGTTGGTGTTTCTGTGCCAAAGCACATTCCGCCAGCTGCGATGGCAGGTACGACGGCAGCCTGGGCTGCAAACGGGACAGGTTCACCTCGGGTCCCCCCAGGAAGCCGCAGCCAGAGCTCAGGGCCTTGCTTGTACCAAGGCACGGGGACGGGAACCCACTTGAAGATGCCAAAGCCGAGGTGGGGCTGTGTGTGAGCTGTCGGCGTGCCTCAGGAGCCAAAGGTGTATCGCTCCTTGTCGCCCTTTCAAAACAGTGCGTTTTCTACCCTCTCTCATAGTCCAAGGCAATAAACGAGGCATTGTTTTTCCACATGAGCCTTGCTTTCTACTCTGCCTGTACAACACAAGCTCCAGAAAACAGATATCTTATGTCCTCTGCACCATAACTGATGGCTGTGTGGGGAATTTGTTGCAAATATTCAATTTGTAAGAGATGACTGGTGGTGAGCTCTATGCCATTAGAAATTCAGGTTTTTTAGGTCAGAGTCATCTTACTATATTATATCAGTGGCCTGATTGTTTCAGAAATGATGTCTGTGACACCGGCACATACTTAATAGTTGAAAGAGAGTCTGTAGAAATCATTTTGGAAAAACCTGCACAGAAAAGAAAACACTTTACATTTGCTAGAAATTGTTCATGCTATAGAATTTGAGCCTTGAAGCATCCTAAATTAGTTGAGATTTTTTTTCTCTGATTTTGGCTGTTAGTGTAAGCATTAGCATTTCAATTCTAGATATCTTTTAATGTTAATTTTGTAAGTGTCCAACCTTTTTTAAGATGTGTTATATAAATTCAAAGCGATTGCTTTGAGTATTAATGAATGCTGCTGCAGTGAGTACCGAAGACCAGCTGAAAACTTAGTCTTAATGATTTTGTCTTCCCTTACGTTCAAAGTGTGTCTTTGTTTCCATAGGGCACATACCTGAAGCGACACATCTACTGATGATATTGTGCCAGCACAGCCCACTCTTGGGAAATGGACAGAAAAACAAGAACGTGAGTGTAATTGTTGTGTGCATGGAGCCAGTACACAAACACACAAAACCATTTGGGTAGGTGTGTTTTGCAGGCATGGCAATATAAGCTTCTTATAGAGAAAACCTTTCAGGTTGTGTTGAGTCACAAATAACTCTTCAGGAGCTACTTTCTTACTCACTGCTTCTTGTAAAGCCGATAGGAAAGGCAAGCGTTGGAATGGTCAGGCAGCATATTTGAGACAGGCAAAACTGTTTTAAATTTGCCTAAATGAGATGAGAGCCTTGGTAATGAAGTTATTCCCACTTGCCTAGTGCAGGACTCAGTCCCCTACCTCCATATGAGCTCAGCCCTGCCCGTGACATCCCCAGAGCCTCGTCTGAGCTTTTCTGGCCCATCTGTGCTGCCCCAGCCCAGGCAGTCCCCTCCAGACAAGAGCTCTCTCCCATGGATAAACTTGGCCACCCCTGCTGCAATCTAAAACCACATACCCTTCTGTTTGGTTGCTTTGTCTATCCTGATTAGTGAAGACCTACTGCACTAAATGCATGATGGCTGTAATTGTATCCAGGAGCCTGAAGAAGAAACTGTATTTTTATTGTGAACCCATTATAAACCCTGCATTAAACCACCTTTTTTTTTTTTTGCTTTGACATTTCAGTTTCAGACCATTTCCTCCTAAATTGTAAACATGCAGCTCCATGAGCAATGCACCTAATGAAGCCTGCTTTTCAACAGATTTATCTCTCTTTGGTTGGATTCCCTGGTGTCCAGGATGATGTAAGCTCCTTCTCAAGTTTTTATTGCACTTAGGACTGGCCTCTCTCCTTTCTGCCTACCCTCTAAGCCTTCCCTTTGTGCAGGAACTCTTTGTGTGATGTGTCATCCTGTAGTTTTCTGCTCAGCAAGATCTCTCTCCTCAGTGAGATACTTGCGGATCGAGTAGACTTGATTTGGTAGCCATGCGCCTCTCAAATAAGGATCAGAGCAGTCAATAGGGTCAGAAGGTGTTAGGAACAGATGAACAAGCACAGTGTAACTAAAAGAAGTAGAATGAGAATACAGCTTCTTTCCTTTCTCTTGTTTTTTTTTTTTTTTCCTTAGTTCCAAATTTGTTTCACACTCCAAAACTTCACGTCCCCAGTCAGGGTTTGGTGATGCCTCCCATGCAGTAGCGGTTACAGCGCCCAGAAAAAAGACACCAGTGCGATTGCAGGGGAAAATGTACCAGCCTTGGCCCTTCTTGAAAATCGAAGTCAATTATTTGTTGATAAAATCCCCTTGACAGTTGCTTCAGTATTTGGCTTCTTCAGTGCAGTGCAACGTTGTGTCAGATATTGGAAAGAGAAACAGATAAAATGGAATACACTTTCTTTCGCTTACTAAACTGCACTTATGAAGATAATTGTTTTAATTTTTTTTCTTTCACTATGATGAAGCTTTCTAAAAAGCTCCGAAGTTCATTGTCAGTATCTATTTTAAAAGTCTTAGCAAAAACAGACAGTTCCTTAAGTTCCTTTCAAATTAATTGTGTTATTGGTAAGTCAGCTTTTTAAGTCTTTTCTAGTATTTTCAGGAAGGAAAAGCTGAAAATCAAACAGAAATTTGTTTGTTCACTTGTCTTCTGTGCTTTTAATGTGATCAGCAGTAAGACAGTGGATTCAGTGAAATTTATTTCAGCATGTATCTTACAAGGGATATTATTAAATTGAATTTGTTTCTTTCTGTTCAAAGTTCAGCAGATCAAGATTTTTCTCTCATCAGGTCCTTTGCTGGAAAGGACAAAGTGGTTTGAGGTGTAGCACCCTCTACTTGGAGGAGATTATGGATAACCTATCTATAAAGAAAGCTTCATCTTAATTGGTATCCATTAGCACCGAATCCAAAGCTTACAGAAGTCAATAGAAAGTTTTGCATTAATTCATGTGGGCTACATGCCCACAGTCCACTCATAGGCTTATTTATTATTGCAGATGTTCTGGTCCACAGAAATGTTCAGTCCTTTTCTGAAACATGCTAAGCTAAATTATATCTACCTCTTCCTAACACATTGCCTAAAAAACAGGGTTACGGAAAATTTCTATATCATCTTTGAACTCCAAAATTGAACAGACAGGCTCTTGGCAATAATCACACTCAGGAGATCTCTGATACTTCTAGCCTTTTGCCTGGATGGGAGAAACTGCAGTTTGCTTTCTTGTCCATCTCTGTAAGGATTTAGCTGTATAAATTTTAGACCAAATGTTAGAGAAAGTTCTGTTGGAATTTAGCATAGATGTGCAAAAGGGGTTTTAACTTGTCTGTGTCAGTTTGTTCAAGTCATTCAGATATCCCTAACTGTTATAAAATAAATATTGCTTTGTGATCTTCTCAATAAATCTTGACATCGTATTTAGCTTCTGTAGATGATGAGACAAGGCAGAACATGAGGGATTTGGTATATCTGAAAATGCTACACAATTTGTAGTCTTTGCTTAGCAAAATATCCATATCCATATCCATATAATCTTCACTGAGGTGCTTTATTATCATTGGTGTGGCCACTCCAAAGGGAAGGTCTGCTGTAGGGTCTGCTGAAGGTCTCCGATTCCTGTAAAAACGAAGTGTATGAGCTTTACAACATCATTTACTCCATCCATATTGATTAACAAATTCTCTAAGAAAAATAATATTGTTACAATAACAGCACACTGACAAGGAATTGGACTTTGGGTTCCTTGCAGCACATAACCTGAAATCCATGACCAGACATTAGGTCCAAAGATGGTCTTTACAGCATTTTCTGGAGTAAGGAATAGTACAATACCGAGTATCGTAACTCAGAGAAATTTTACTGACATTATTTTGTAAAACAAAAAGCATTCCAAAACTACATTCCTTAAAATACATTTTGGGAGAGGAATTTGAAAACCAGTGTGGTCTAAAAAAGTAGTAAAGCCAAGACAGATACTCAGTTGAGGTAAACTGGCTGAGGGAAATAAAAGTAACTACCCTAATGAGTGACAGATTTTGGCCTATTGTTTTTATTAGCCTTCTTCTGAGACTGGTTTTAAAAAATGGGGAAAATCTTCTGTTGCACCTGCGTGCCTACGCATTGCGCACCGTGTGCCTAGGCAAGAAGTCATGTCATCTCCACTCCTAACTTTTTTGATATGGGCTTTTCTTTCTTTCTTCAAGTTTTGACTGCTGTTTGTTCCCCTGGCCCCACAGCAGCATTGGCTTCCTCACAGCCAGAGCCAGAAAAAAGCTGCCACGGAGCTGAGCAAACAGCATATTGAGTAACAGAGCTGCTTGCTTCTGAACCGCCAGACCTCATCCATAATTCACCGCTGCCTTTTCCCCCACGCCTTCATCTGCCGGTCCAAACAAGGCGGCGCAACAACCCTGCATCTCCAGAAGCAAACAGCAGTTGGTGATGTTGGCCAATTATTTGCTCTGCCCCAAAGGAAACTGGGAAAATCATCTTTGGAAGCACACGAATTTTGCTTCCTGTCACCAGAACGGTTACTTTCTTTTTCTCTGAAGGCTTTGGTGGATCAATTCTTTTGCATGGGAAAATAGATTAGAAACATGCCGTCAGGTACGCTCTGCACAAGATAGACAGATGGAGACAGTAGTATCTGTCTGCTACAGGGAATTGTCAGAGGGGCACAACTCATCGCACTGGTTCTTAGAGGGCTTAATTTGCTGCTGGTAAATAATCTATTTTTTATTACCTCGCATCCCCAGATTGTCAACATTCTCAGCTTTTTGCCACAGCTAATTAGACAGGCAAAAGCCTTATAGCCTAAAGAACAAGTCTGAGCTAAGCACCTGCCAAAATATCTGACTTTTTTTTAAGAACTGGAATGTCAAAGAGTGAAGGGGCTGCAGATCACATTTAAACGCTTTGAGCGTCAATAAGATGATTAGACCCATGAGGCAAACGTTCAGAATTTCTCTTAGACTCACCACTGAGAGAAGGCAAGATAAAACTCTGATAGATAAAAACTACTGTGCAATGGTACCAAAGCTAATTATTCTGCTGAACTCTTGGAGAAATCTTGCAGGGATGTGTTGACATCATGCTCTGTGTGGCCACTTCTGTTCAGGAAAGCAATATTTAATTGCATATTTGAATGAAGTCTCTTTGTGTAAAGCATAGCTTTTGGAAAGGAATTTGTCTGAACCAAACAACGAATGACCTCGCTGTTAGCCAGCAATGGCAGATCTGGCAGGGAACAGGGGCTGTTTATTCCTTTTTATGGTGGTGTTCATTTGGGTTTGCCATCCATTAATTAAAACCCCTGTTTCAAAGAATGAATATGAGTTTTTCTGAAGAGCTCTGCACCAAGGACAAAAGGCACTAAATGATGTCCCTGTATCAGGCATGTCACGATTAAGGTATGCAGGCAAATAGCAGCAAAGGTGTCCTTACAGTCTCTGTGTGTCCCTGAGGGACAGACTAGAAGTGTCACCATCCCTGTGTCCCCATGCCCCACTGTCTCATTATGCCCAAGTCACACAGTGCAGTGACCGCAGCCCACGCTGCCTGCAGCATCTTGTGTTTTTCCCCACTGAAGGAACAACTTCTTCAAGACCAGGAGAAGCTATAGTGTATCTGTGTATCTATAAAACTGAGGAGTTATGCAGTATTCATATATCTGGAGGAAAAGACGATGGCAGAAATACTGGAGACTAAAAATGGCTGCCAGCTTCTCCAGACCTGAATGGTAATTCAGCTGAGTGGGACTGTCACTATTTAAATAGAGTGGTGCAATCAAGCTATTGACTAACTTTGATTTTCCATGGTTTCGAGCCCTAGAATCTGCTGACTTGCAATTTCTTCTCATGGACCCTTCTCTCTCAGTTAAAGTGAATAACCTGCTTTTTCCTTGTATTAACTTTTAATGCAATAACTTTTTTGACTTTTATGTTTCTGATATTGCAGAGGTGGAGATGGAGTGGAGTTCAAGCAAGGAAAGTCAAGATATATAATCTGCCCACACTGAAGTATAAGCATTCATGAGCTAATGCCATATATTGTTCGATGATGTTGATGTTGCTGGAAAAAAACTCTAGGGCTGAAAATAGTAAGGGTAAAAAATTGGCAGACTGTGTGGTTTCTTTTCCTGATTGAATACAAGGCGATAAATTTCTTTTAGTTCCATTTATAGGCATAGTCTTGTTTTAAATTGATTTACTGTTCTTAAAAAAAAAAAAAGAAATCAGTTCCAAATAATTCAGGGTTATGAGAGAACCCACTCCACTCTGTCAATGGCTTTCCAAGTAGTAAAATTTAAGGTAGATCTTTCTGATTGTCCTCAGCACCAAAAATGTTCTCTCTGCTATGTAACTTCAATAATATCAACATCTACATCTATCTATACATCTACATCTATCTATAACTACTTCTGCGTATAGAGGTTTGATATATTCTGTAACCAGGAACACCTTGAGAAGTGGATTAGACCTGCTCTCTTGTATGAAGTAACTCTGCTTCAAGCTCAGTCTCCAATGCGAGACCACCGTATTGTTTACAGAGGAATCACTAATGCAGAGTTTAGGCTTATATCCGCCAGACTATACATAGGGAAGGATTTTTGACCATATACGTACAGATGATAGTTTATGGTAACCCCGTTCTTCTGCCACTGCGTAAGAGTCTTTCACTCAGTACATAATTAGGTTACTACCAGGCATCACAGGCTATCGAAACAGTTTGTTCCACGGACAGACTACAAAATCTCCTGTTGAGGAGCGGGAGTAGGAGAACAGCTGGGTGGGCATCTGGCAACTGGCCAGTGCCAACCCAGCACACATGAGTAACTGTCTGCACGGTCATGATTGGCAAGAAAAGTCAAAATGCTAAATTTTCTAAGAATAGGGCGGATTCATATTTAGTGCTTTTAGTTATTGCTGTTTACCTGAATTTTCAAAATTCAAGTTCTCTGTTTCCCTCTTTTCTGTTGCAAGGAAATTAGTGAATTCTTGTCATTATTCCTTTCTATTTGAAATATTTTGAGATATGTCAGAAAGTGGCAGAATTCTACAGCCATGGTCTGGTTTTGCCATTTGAAGTTTGTTCTTCCACTGAGAAAGCCGTGAAGATTCCCTAAGCACTGATGTAAAAATGAAGGTGAGCAGTGGTAAAATTGGACATTGTATTGTATGCCCATAGCAGAAAAAGGAAGTTAAAATTACAAAACCAAAAGAGGTTGTGACCACTCTCAGCTTGCATTTTTCTCAGCTCTGAAGTTCTGGCTAGTATCGCTTCATTCAAGACAAGTTTGCTTGAGATTAGGACAATATTGAGTCAGGAATAATACGTCAGGCGCAAGTGTCAGCCTTTCCTTTGACAAGTGCATCATCCTCCACATGGGTAGTGACAGCAAAGGGTGGGAAAGGAATTAGTAGAAACTGAGGCAAGGAGCTGGAGTGGTCTTGTGCGCTCTCTTTCACACATACACATATATATATATGCCCACAAACACCCCCCAGGTGCATGGATGATCTTTCACCCTTCCTGGGGTCTTCTCCACAGACTGCTCCGTGAGAGTTTCTAGGGCTGCCCAAGGCTTGTTGCGCGGCTGTCACCGTGCTGCGCAGCTTCCCCGCGGGTGCTGGTGTTTCGGCAGAGGTGTCGCAGCGCTGCTGGGGTGCTGGGATAAAGAGCTCAGCTGTGGGGCTGTGTTCCGATTACACACAGACAGCCAAAGCAACAACTGATACAGTAGTTGGTGATGCACTTCCACCTTTCCTGGCAGTCAGGTTAAGCCATCTCAGAAATCCCAGCCTTGGCAGGGAAATCACGCAGTTTTCTGGTTCCCCGGCCTGGGAATGCGTTCCCTCTCTGCCAAGAGTTGATAGAAGTGCAGCCATAATCCACTGCTCCTGTTTATAGGAGCAAAGCTTGCTTTACTTTCCCTGAATTTAAATAAAGGTATTTGCACATCCCTGGTGAGTATTTTCCGCCTGTATTTTGATCCGTAATAGACTGTCTCTATACTAGCAGTGACTGATCAATTGTTTGGGGGCTGTTTGTTTTCAAGGCAATGCGCAGGCGATTTTCGAGTCTCTCCTGTGGCGGAGCATGCTGTTATCGATATGTTACTTTCTTTTCACTGGGAACATAGATTCTAGAAGGTATGTAAAATAAATGGGGTCTGTTTTAACTCAAGTGATGGTTTGGAAACGTGTCTGGTAAACCAGCGTCCAAAGCCTCTTCCCCTTTGGAACCGACCAGTGCAAGACCTGCACTCGCAAGGTCTAGGTTTGTTTATCTTTTTCTAATTAACAGGAGTTAGTCTTCCAAAGTATCTGCAGCAAGCGAAAGCCAAGAGGCTGGAATGAGTGCTCTCTGTGGTCTCAAAAGAAATACATTTGCTTTTCAAGGGGAATAGTGAGACTGGAAAGAAGCCTGACATGGGCTGTCAGGTCTCTAAAGCAAAATCCATGCTGCAGTGGCTGCGCACGGCTGAGGCCAAGGAAGCAACGCTCACAGAAATGGATGAGAGTAGTGTCTTTCCTCTCCTTTGAGTTCAGCAGACACAATGCTGATGAGACGTGCCTGAAGAGCAGAGCAGACCGAGGCCGGGGCTCAGCCCAACAGAGATGTTACCACCGGGGTGCCGGTACCAGCCCCGAGCGGCAGTGAGGACACAGATGCAGGGCTGGAAAAGCAGCTCAGACTCCAGCATCCCTTCAGTTCTGGGCAGAGTGTGTCAAAAAGTTGCGTCTTCTCACGCACCAGAGATGTGAGCTCTGACCAGGCTCCCCATATCTCCCTTTTCCCTTCCACATTTAGTGCATTTGCTTTATCTAGACATAGAGATAAAGAGTAGTCGTCACTCAGTGTGTACCCATCTTACTGCAGAGGGGTTTCTGTCTCATTTAGTGGCTTTAGGCAGTGCTGAAGTTCAATGAGGAGGAGCAGGGACTCAGCTGGAAATGCCAGCGTGCCTGCCAAACTGTCACCTGAGGTGTTTTCAGATGAGGATGTCTGCAGAAATTACACTGAGGCTTGGCATCACCAGGCAAAGCTACTCTCTTACATCTATTGCTGACTAATACAGACAGCATAGTCTGTCGCCCCATTAAGAAGCAGCAGCTGTACTGAAAAAAGACTGGAATTCTTTAGGAGCAATTTTTATTACCAGAAAAGAAACATCTCTCACGTAAAAAGTCAGTCCGTTGCTGCAAACTTAACTAATTTACCTCTTATTTCCCCATCTGTTTCACTCTGGAATGGTGCTTCTCCTGGTGCAGCAGTGGGTGCTGATGGCAGGGACTGATGCCATTGCCGTGGAGGTACCTGCCCCGAGCCGTGGGAGAGCTGCTGTGCGGGGACCCCAAAGCACCCAGCAGCAGGGGCAGGCAGGACCCCCGAGCCCATCAGTCGAAGCCTCGAGGCCGCTCGCTCCAGCTGTGCAAGTGCTGAAGTTATTCATGAGCATTGCTGAGCTCATGCTGGAGCTGGACCGCTGAAACCCAGCTCACCTCGAAAGGGGATTTGGAACAAATGTCATTGTTCAACTTTGTGTTTAATGTCTTGCAGAAATTTTTAGTGGGGAGGTTTTTGTTGTTTTATGTGTAAGGAAGGGAGGGTTCCCCCCCAGCCCATCCACAAGCTCAGCCTGCCATCTCAGTGTC
Organism: Caloenas nicobarica; assembly: GCF_036013445.1. Classification (NCBI taxonomy): domain Eukaryota; kingdom Metazoa; phylum Chordata; class Aves; order Columbiformes; family Columbidae; genus Caloenas; species Caloenas nicobarica. Next base: position 11,557,834 of record NC_088258.1, on the reverse strand, counting down.
AAACTGCTGTCTTCTGGGGTCACACTTCATTACTGATAATAATAAGAGTTTTCTGAATGAGAGAAGTCTCGGAGCTTCAGCATTTTTACCATGCAAACGTAAGGATCATCATCTCAGTTGTTCTTGCAGACCTAAATCTTCCTTGCCTGTGTTGCAACCTGCCTCCATAGCACTAACGCAGCTGAGAACAAACAAGCACGAGCCTTTCCTACAGTTCCAATGTCAAGGGCACTGTCTCATCCAGTTCCAGCTTTATGTGCCTCTAACAGTGAGATTTTTCACACCAAAAATCACCTCTTCACAGATCATCCTACAGACTTGTAGCTTCTTCCTATGCAAGTTTTTCCTGATAATCAATCTGTATTTTACTGTTTTGTTTTGTTGGGCCTCTTTCTTTCTATTTTATCCTTTTGTTCTTAGTTTCTGGATTCCCAGATTTCCTCTGAGGAACCATCTGGGGCAAAAATACATCTGTCATCCCTCTGAGCTCTCACAGTTGAGAAACCTTCTAATAACGGACTTGCTGTGCTTCTGCTCCAGAGGTTTTGGAGAATGGCTGCAGGGCTGGCTGCTCCTGTTTGCTGCGGCTGTTGGAGAGAATGCCTGGTCCTCTGCCTACTCTCTCTTACTATGCATCGCAGTTAAAGCTGGGTTTATCATCAGATTTTAAAAAGCAAGGAAAAGTTTCTGGGTTTGGGGAGGGAAGGTGTTGCTTGTTTGTTTTGGGGATATCTGAAGTTTGAACACAGTGCTTTGTAAGAACAGGATTACTGTAGATGAAATAAAACCTTGAGAGGTTTGGAGATTTTTTTCTTTATTCTTAAGAATATATTAGCCTTCAGTTCACAAATAAATCACCAATTCTAGAAAATCCGAATCTCTCGCTTGAGCCTCTAACAGGGTAAAAATAAACGTATACTTTGTTGCAGCGTGTTTGGGGAGTTAGAGAGATGTTTTCATTTTCCTAGCCCTGATGTCTGTGTTTGATTCTGTATTTACCTTAGCATATCTTGAAGTGTGTTTCATTATTTTGGGCAATGTCAGTGCTTTTGAAAAATTAAATATCACACTCATACCACCTACTTTAATTTCAGTAATGTTCCACCCAAGAGATGTTAAGCTGTGTCATGGCTTTGTGCCCAGTAACAGTATTTCAGGTATTTGCTTCCTGCAAGGAAGTACAGAAAATTTCTTGCAATATCTGACTGGCTTGTAGAATCCAGTGTTGCTGATTTTCTGTGTAGGCAGAATAGAATAAAGGTATCTCCTGCTATAATTGCAGGTATTTCTATTTAGACCTGAGTTTCCTAGTCTTGCTTTGCTTTGCATTGCCATCAGCACTGCTGGCAGCAGCGGTATGAAAACATTAACTACAGGGAATACCTCTCCTGGTATCGCTCATATTCTTAGTGACTAGTGATTCTGGTGACAGGACTAAAGAAGCCTAGCTATTACAGACTACTGGGAACCGAGTCTTTGGAAAGCTTTTAAGTACTTTTTAGCTGGACTCTAAAAAATATCTTACCACTTCTGACTAATGCTGGAAATGTTACAGTCTTGTTTTCTATAGAAATGAAGCGTGCTTAAGTTCTACAGGTAACTTTGTGTGTGTGATTTTCTGCCACTAGAAATTTCTGAACCCATTGACAGGCTTCAGCTCAGTCTATCACGGGTTAGAAGTCCTAAAAGAAAAATACAGTTAAATTCCTGCATGTTTTCATGAAAGCAGGCAGGCAGATACAAGAGACCAGTTTCTGAGCATTCCCAGTAATAGTCCTAATAACTTCTGAACTCTGCTTTAGCATGGACTCAATGATCACTCATATCCTCCCCAGCCTAATGAATTTTATGACAGCTAAAAACTTAGTATATATATATATTTTTAAAGCCATCCAGGAGACGCCAACAAATAACAAGCAGCAGTTCTCCATTTCCTTTGCCGATCGAAGAGATCATCTTTCTCCTGGAGTGCCCAGGGAATTTGGATCCCCACTGAGCAGATGAAAAGCAGTCTTGGGCAGAGCTCTCAGACATTCATCATACTCTTTCAAACAGACCTCTGATTCCACCTCTTAAGTCCCTTTGGTTAAATTTGTCTTTAAGAATTAATGTTAAATGCAAATAGTAAATTTTCTAGTTGCTGAAATAGCCTAGATATTTTTTTCTTCAAAAAATGTGCATGACCAAAGCTTAGGTGGAAAGAGAGATATGCTTAAATAAGTCAAAGATGTCATTTGGGGACTCGACTATTCTCAACATTTAAAAGGAGAAAAAAACATTAATAGATCTATCATTTGTGTTAGTAAAAGAAATTCACACTCAGGCATTTTACAGGATTGTGTCTTTAAACAGTACATTCCTTATGGCTTTTTGATTTTATCTTTAGATCCTTAGCAACAATGCTTGCGGCACTTGAAATGGCCCGGGAAAAACCAGGGTTAGGAGACCCTGCTTGGTAATTCCAGGTGCTCAGTTTGTAGGTGGTAAATTAGCCAATGTGAACCCCATCCAAAATGAGTGACACTCACAGCCCGCACTGCACAGGTATTGACTTTTCTGCAAGACAGATGAGGGTAGATGTCCAACATTTGTCACTGTTAGGATACAAATATGTTAATCTTTAAGCAAGGAGGTTTTTTTAACTGAAGTTGTCTGTAATACTTAATCAAACGTCATACAACATTGTCGCGGTTGAGACGGACAAACGACATAGACCAAGTTCTTCCAGGATGAAAGCAGTAGATGCCATTTATTGCCACAAGTGCGTTTTAATACAGTTTTACCAATTCATCTGTCTCTTCGCTATTGGTTACAAGTTACAAGAGTAACATCTCATTGGCTAATTTTGCTATCATCAATGTTACCCTTCTACTCCCTTCTCTCTCAGGGGTACATCCCTTCTCTCTTACGGGTACACCTTAATATCTCCGGATACTCCTTTACTCCCATCTTTCTCATGGGTAGGCATTAATATCTTCAAGGCTGATCTCTGTTCCCATGCCCTCCATCAGGGAATCCACGGACCCACCGTAGTCCCCCACACAACATTGCTGGAAATATTCCTGGTTTTGTCATTCCTAATGGATCTTTCTGTACTGTCTCTCTTGTTTATGACTGTTTAAATTCAAGTATTGTCTTCATATATTCTGAGACTCTTGATTGGAAGCATATGAAGCAAATTCTCCAACTCTTGAAATCAGAATCGTATTTAGCACAAACGCTATTTGCAACCGAATTAGCAAAGCTGGGCAACACTTGCTGTGCTGCCCAGCCCCGGTGAAACTCTTAACAGCTACCAGATACCGGCTGTGCCGAGAAAAAAATTAGATTCTTTAGAATTCAGACTGGAAACCATCTGAGGACAAGAACGTGTGAATTTGCCTGGCTTTACGCATGTTACCTGCAGTCAGCCGGTCTCTGGGGAGCCATAAGTCACAGCTAAGTGTTTGCAATGCTGTAATACAAACACTGGGCGCAGCTGTCGGGGCGCGATGGCCTTTCCGGGAGCAGAGGGGCAGGCGTGGGCCCGGGGGTGCGCTCGGAGCTGGTTCGGGCTGGGGCTGCCGGGGCCGGTGGGCAGGAGCACCCACACAGCCCGACAGCCCAGCCGTGCCCCGGAGGGACACGGAGCACTGCTGCGCCCCACGGGCTGGGCCACGCAAAGCTGTGAGAGGAGCTTTGAGACGCAGCCAGCGCCAGCACTTTCACTTATTGGATAGTTACAGGGCACTTTTTGCCGAGTTTCTAGTTGAACGCTTGGGATGTTTGAGCTTCAGGGGATTTAGTGATTTCTCATCCCTGCCAAGCCCTTTTCCCTATGAACAAGACCTAGAAGAAGTGACGCTTCTGAGGGCCAGCAAATGGCAAACATGAAAGCTGCTAGGAAAATCCTCCCTGCCAAAAAAAGCTCATGAAGTTTGGTTTGGGATGGTTTATTATTTTTCTCTCGTTCGTTTGTGGTGTTTTTTGTTTGGTTGGTTTTCGGTTTTGTTGTTTGTGTTGTTGTGTTTTGTTGTTTGGTTTTTGTTTCATTTTCCCCTGCAAGCAACAATCTAGACAGTATGGGATTACTCCCAAATCTGAAATCAATCTCTGCTCCTCAACTTTTTTTTTTCCCCCCTCCTCTTCTGGGCATCTTTGGAAGGACAATGAACACAGAGAATTGGAAGGAATGGGTAATTTGTTATAGGTGACTGAAATATGTGAGGAACATTAGATGTACTTAGTAGACAAAGGTCAGAATTAACATTTAGGTATCTGAACACATACATTTAGAGGAAATGGTGTGTTAAACCTGAATCTCTATTAGCAAGGATCACAAAATTCAAATAAAACATTTTCATATTAGGAAACAGGATTTTCTCACCAATTTGTTGCATGCTGGTGGTTCTGGTATTCCCATCTATTTGAGATAATCTTCAGAGAGAACCCTGTTTCTGAAAGAAACACCAGTCCCAGATAAGCATCCAAGCTCAAGTGCTTTACTGAGCTGATTTTCAGACACTGGGTCTGAAGCTTTTTATTTTTAATCTGTGTGCAGATCTGACTCCCTGGAACACTTCTGATTCACTTAGAATTAATTAATCTTGTCTCCCTCCACACTGTTATTTTCTCAATAGCTTTAATTACTTTTTTTAAAAAAAACAAAAAAACAAAAAAAAAACCAAAAAAAACCCAAAAAACCAAAAACATAACTCCACAGTATAAAAGGCAGTCACTCGGTCACTCTGGCTGGCACAGAACACTCAGAGCTTCATTTTGGTGCGAGGCTCTCGCTGGCCAGGGCAGCCTTTCTGTGCACTGACCACAGTGCCCTCAAAAGTACATCTAAACCTGCCCATCTGATTTCCATCAAAGATTAGGATTCTCAGGTCTGGTTTCTTAGTTTTATTTATTTTGTTCCAGTTCAGCTTTTCAGCACATCACAAACACATTTACAAATACCTTGAATTATGCATTTCCCATGAGACAAAGAGTGTTTAGTCTAAAACCTTTGTATTTTCTTTTCTTATATCTTATTCTGCTACTATTTCTCTCCAAATGGAAGGTAGCTGTAAAAGCTAATTTAACATAGCACCATGATACAGTCAGCGGCTTCTGGGAGAAGGAAGGTAGGGGTTGCCATGCTGGGGGGTTTGGTGGGTTAGGGTTTGCAATACAATGAGATTTCTATTTTCCTCTGCAATAAACCATAGAGCCCACAATGTATAACTCGCCAGAAACGAATTACCTAATAATTATGTAGAAGTGATCTGTGATTTGTAGGCGCCACCACCTGGGCATAACCTCTGTTTGCAATTGAAATAAATAGAATCGCACAAGAGATTGTAAACTTTTCCAAGCCTAACCGAACCTGAAAATTGTTCCTACTAATAAAATAGCATTTTTCTCTAAATAAATATATGTGTGCTTATCCCCGCAACGTACACAGTCTGTGAGTGGTTAGAGATGATAAATTCTAAGTAGTAAAGAAGGATTTTATTTTTTTTTTTAATTTAATTATGTTCTAGACTGTTGGGACTAAATCCACTAAATCAAGATGGAATTTCTAATCTATCAACATGTCTGCTCCAAGCACACTGGTCTGCACCCCAGCCAGCTCGTCAGTGAGATGCGAGCCTTGGCTCCAGGCAGGCTGGAAGTCGGTGCCCGTGCATGACCATGAGACCTTCTGGACTGTTGATCCATCTTCTGACCTTTTGGGTTTTATGCTCCCTGTTTTTTTTTTTTTCACCGGTATCCATTGGAGAATGAAATAGGGTCAAGTGGAAACCCAGCGCGTCATTGCATGCTCAGGAGAGTTTCAATCGTTTATCTGGTAGTGAGGAAGGGAAGGCTATCCTTTTGTGGTCAAAAAATGACCCTTTGTGCACCCAGCGCAGAGCAAGTCTGTGCCGGTGCCGCGGCCGCTGCCTGGGCCAGGAGCAGAGGCTGAGCTTGTGTGACTCCAGGCACAGCGGCCAGGCCAGGGTTCAGCTATTTCCTTCTGATATAAAACCCTTCTGAGATAAGTGTCTCTTCCACAATGAACTGAAAAGACTGGGTTTGGTTTGCCTTTCTTTTTTTAAACTGTTCCGATGCTCTTGTGGGGATTCCCTCCGGGAGAAGAGCTCCAGGGCGCTGGTGGTTCACAGGGGTTTCCACAGCTGTGACAGGAACAAAGCAATGGACAGTTTCACCCCAAGGGTAAAATCCTGGCAGTTGTGAAGTCAATAGGACCTCCTAACACCTCCGCTCTGGATATATTGCCCCTGCAGAGTAACCCAAATGAACAAAAAATCCAACAAAATATAAGAAAAACATTGGATTTTTAAATGAGAACCACTCTGAAAACAGCAGAATCGGTATGCTGAGACAGAGCAGATCATACACATGTTGTTGCTGTTCCTTGCCTCCTGCTTTCTTTTCTAAAATTCCTATCGGTCCCATGAGGAGCCGGAGAATAAACCTGTTGTCAGTTTTATTGCAGAGCTGGCTGCCTAAACTGATGTCTTACTGCAACTTGGTTATAAAAAGGAAAAAAAAGAAAAACTGCCAAAAAGCCTTGCTGATGTAAATGATATTCCTGCTGCAAGACTCTCCAGAAAAGGCCCTCTAAAACAGGAGAAGCCTAATACATACAGCAATATTTTCAAAACACCGACTTAAAAGTTTAAAGCTCTATGGCTTTTTTTTCACTGCTGTAAGCTGTAAGGAGAGCTGCCAGGGCTCTACTCTGAAAAGGATGGAGGGAACAGACCAACATACAGCAAAATAGAGTGGTCTTGTGGTGACATTAATTTAAAATCAACCTGTGAGATGAATAATTTCCCACATTTTGGAATACAGCCTGAACTAAAACTATCACTCACACATTCACTATATCTTCAGGAAATTACCATCCCTGACACCTCTGCTTTTTAGCATCCAACGTACGATGCCATTTCTTCTCTTTTTCTTTCACTAAGGCAGGTGTTTTGATTACACAATTCCTTGTGTCATTCTGATGAGGCAGCTTGTTGATACGAGTTGTCCCAAGGCCTGGCATGATGCGGAGATGAGGTTCTCAGGGACACGGTTTAGTGGTGGGGCTGGTCTATGGTTGGACTCAATGATCTTGAGAGTCTCTTCCAACCAAAGTGATTCTATGGTTGCTTGCTTGCAGGCTGTGTGTGCTCTCCTCCCAGTCAGCACTACGTTCCTTCCCAAAGTCAAGTTTGTCATGTTGTATTTGAAAATGTCAATACACCTGGAAATTTCATTAAAATCTTAACATTGTCTTGGGTTTGCATAATTAGGATGGAAATCTCATGAGAATATTTTTCCCAGTGATGCTGCTTATATTTCTTAGTTATAATGAAGCATGGAGCAATACCAATACAAAGCTCACTGAAGTAATGTACATTAAAATGAAACCAGAGAAAGGTACGGATTTCTAAATGTCCAGAGTTCAGCTCGGTTTACTTTGGGACCAACATACCAAACTATCCATTTGTTCTATGTGCTATGTATGTTCTAACTGGGCTTTCACCAATACCAGGCATCCCAGTAAGTCATGTTCTCTCAGACCCCTTAATGCCACCTGTGACCAGAACTACTGCTTCTGGGTAGTACCAGCTCTTGCCTATTCTTCATTGCCGGTGTTTCCCTCAAATGGGATTTAGTTAGTGACTTTCACTGGTCTCTGCTTGAAATTTTAGGAAAAAAATGTGTAAGGATCCATTTGACCTCTCTTCTGAAAAGCAGTGATGTGAAATGAGTATTTGTTGCACTCTTGATCTGTGCTTGTTCTTAAATACACTGTAGCCTTAATAAATGCCTTTGGTCCGTCCCTCAGCTGGTGTAAATTACCCCAGCTCGATGAGGCTGAGCAGATTTACATCATCTGAAGACAGAGTCCTTGGCATGCTGGAGCAGCCTGCTTTTTGAGCTTGTGGCAGTCAGTGAGCCGTTTACAGCGTCTGCAGCACCGCTTATCCTGCAGCTGGACTGTTCTGATCACCAGGTAACACCTGGTGAAGGACAAGCACCCTCGGGTTTTGTGATGGTTCGTGTCCTGTTTGGTGTGTTGCTTTGCTCAGTTGACGTGAAATAGGAGAGCAAGGGTGAGTTTTAGGGAGCCTGCACACCCAGCAGCCCTCGTGCCACCGCTGCTCCTCACCCCTCAGCCAACCCCCTTCCCAAAGCTATTCGGAGCTCCCACTTCTATAGGCGTTTTGTGACTCTTATGTTTGGAGCATATAATTTTAATGGGCGGAAACCAAATTAACTAAATCCCACTTGACCAGTGCTTCTTGTGAAGACAGTGGAAATTCTGTTTGTTGCATTTCTTGCTCTCCAGACCACGGTAACCTCTTGGCCTCCAATACTTGCTCTGTGCATTAGAGTCCAGAAATTAGTGCCATTTAATTCTGCTTTGCTACAATGTGTTATTTCACAATAGTTTGCATTTTCATAAAGTGAAAAACTTATCTAAAAAGCTGTAATACTCTCCTCTCAACACCAGCACACGTGCACACTGATGGGTTGAGGATTTATCTCCATTTGCAAGCTACTACTTGTGAAGACTTGCAATATAACAGGGATTGTGCTGGATTATAGACATTTTAAATAAGACACAAATGCAGATAGACTTTGAATTTTAAAAAATCTTTGTCCATTTGAGATAGTCAAAGGGAGCTGGGAATAATTGATCCAATATAAATCTCATACTTCAGATGCCTGCCCTATTCCTGTGTGTCTGATCCCTTCTTCCAGTCCTGCTGAAAACCTCTGCACTGTATGTATTTCTGGATATGCTTTTACCTCTTCCAAAAGTTTTCCATTAACTAGTTGTAATACAAGCAAGAAAATGCACTTAAATGTTGTGTCCATTTGCTCATGAGGTACTGCAACTGTGAGATAACTATTTGTTGGTAAACACTATTTGGCATCTCTCAAGTGAAAAATAGATTAAGAATAGAAAAGACCATAAAAACATCCCAGAGATTATTTCTGTGTCTATGGGAAAGACTTGCAATGCAGTTATTTCAATAACGAGCTGTGTGGGAAAGGAGGGGGGTCACGCTTCACGTCTCCAAACATTGTAACACTTTTATTGCAATCATATTATGCATTCCTCTGTAGCTTTTCCTCTCCCATATAGTTTTTCTTTCCTGCTTGTGTTTGATTATTACCTATTTTTTAGGTGCATTAATTTGGTTATAAGCCAAAATAGCACATTTTGTAGGTGGTCAGGGCTCATGATTTTCATAATGTGAATGATGCATGACTGCTAATTTGCTCTTTTAATGTTTTTTGCTGTACGGGTGTGAACACATATGAAGTTGCACTACTATGTGAACTTGCAGCATCTGTAGTCCTACAATTGCTCCTCATGCAATGCCAAGATGTGATATTATTTATGTGTCTATGTGCCCCATGGCATCAGCAACGTGGTCTTGCTGTCACTTGAGAGGGAACTGGGGTGATACAAGGCAGTTTGGGTTCTTTATCTCCCATCACAGGATGTCATTTTCTTAGTTTCAATGCAATACTCAGCTGTGAAGCAGTGGCTATGACATGCACATAGCACTTCCAGGAAAGTGAGTGGAAATTCTACGTGTAGCCAAGGACAACACTTGTGAGATGAACGCACAGGAAAATCCCCAGTCAAAGGCTTTCCAGCAGGAATGGCAAGGTGCAGTTATACTTTCGTTATTGGTGGCAATTTGCAGTTTCAGGGTTATTTGGTTTTTAATCCAAGTTCAATTTTTCGTACAGATGCTACCACCCTCTCCTGAGCACATAGCAAGATTTCCAGCTCTGCTTTTCAGTCCAGCTTAAATCAGCTGAGCCCAGCACTCAGGCCTTGGTGCAAATGTTATATCCCATTGAGCCAAACAGCTGTAAAGGCAAGCCTGGGGTTTAAGGTCTTTCCAGAACTGAGGACTCCTTTCAGTTAATCCTTCGGTCCTTGTCCCCTCTTCACCCATCTTAGGAGTATTTCTCACTTGAAAGTTTCAGTTCCTTTCTCATGACCAAGCTTTGGGTCTCCAGTGTTGCAGACAAACAGCTCCCAGGCAACTGTGACACCCCCATTGACACCAGTAAGGGACACTTTGAAGAGGAAGGTTTTGTAGGGGATTAAGTGCTTGATCTGCAAATCATACAGAGAGAATGAAAGTGGATTTTCATGGCATTGTTTTACAACATTACTTTTTTTGCTAACACTGTGCTTTAGTGATCACAGATAGGAATATACGCTGACACTGCAGAGCTGAAGTTTGAATCTTTTCCAAACTTCTTTACTGACCAGGAGCCTCAAAGGTTTTTGAGAACTACAGTAACAGAATTCATTGAATAGAAGTCTGCCAGGGCCTCTCCAGGGCTACCTGCACCCTGCTTGGTTTCCTGTTATAGATTATTTGAAAGGGGGTTTTGGCATCCATCTGATACTGACAGATCTTTCAGCAAAGAGCATCTCTTCTGATCTCATTCACTGTGTTTGTTATAGTTATTTTTCTGTATATTTCCATCATTCACAGCTTACGATTCTAACTGTATTGGAGTGCAGACTCTGTGGTGTCTTTTGCGCAAAATACTCTTTTATATTACATACCTTTGACTCTGGTTCTGGTCCCATAAAGAGCTACCCTTATCTTAATCTCCTCTATCCTCCCGTGCAGCCACAGGAAGCAGCACAACTGGAACTTTCTCAGGTGTAAACTCACATCTAGAGTGTGCTTGTTATCTTGTCTGGTTTTCAATATTTACTCTGCCAGCTGTTTATTAGAAATATCTTTCATCTTTTTAGAAATTGCTTGCATTGGTATCTTGAAAGGTATCGTATCTATGAATAAATTTCTATCATGGTGCTTAAGGAAAAAATCTACTGCTGATCTCTTTTCTTTGTAGCATTTTCAAGCTATTGATCAACAAGGCTGGGAATGTCTTGGTTCAAGTTGGTATTATATTCCCTGATGTCCTCTTTAATCTTTTGATTCAGATTTCCAAAATCTTCTTATTTGACCATTCTCCTAAATTAGTGCCACTCTTCACAGCGTGTCTCTAACAAACAAATTTGAATATGTTATTCCAAAGAGCTTTTACTTCAAATGCTTCACCTTTGTAAATCCTGTTTTCTATGACCTGTACTGAGTCCTTGACTGACATTTCTAGCAGCCTGACTCTGGTTTTGCAAACATTGGTACAAACCAAGATGTGCTGCTAAACTCAACGGCAGGTTGCCACTGTGACAGCAGCTCAGGTCCTGTGAGATCAAAACTGGGCTTTTTGCTCCAAGTGGCTGTGCTAAGAAAAAACTTCAGGATCACTTTGGTGTCACAAACTGCAGAGCAAAGACAATTTGCAACCCAGCATTTGTAGGAGCAAGTGGATGTTTTAATAGTCTCCACTTAAGTCTTAGGTTTAAAATACACAGATCAGAGTCCCAGAATGGACAAGTCTATCCTTCACCCTTTTGTTCTTAATAAACAGAATTCCTTGCACCTGTAGGTCTTTCATGGCTGACTGGAAAACAAGGGCCTGTCTCTTCTGCGTATGCAACTGAAGTTCTCTTTCTGCATAAAAGCAGTCTTGTGTTAAACCTGCTATGTTTGGTCAAAATGCCATGTTTCTCAGTGGTACTGGGCACTACACAACTCCCAGGTATTAGTGTGCTGTCTTCCACACGGGGTTCAGAGTTGGCTTCTGTACCTCTGGTACTGCTGCCACAATCACAATTACATTCATATAGGAAATGCAGAATGTTTTCCTTGGGAAGTGCCTAGGTCTATGACGTCTAAACCCACACTCGCATAAGAGGAGAGCAGCATGATCCTGCAGATTTACACTTACCAGTGTGCTTGCACGTGACAGCTCTATTCTCAGAAGGCCACAGCTAACATTAAGCCATTCCACATAGGGTGGGTTTTTTTCTCTTACCAGGGACGACTTTAAGAGCATCCTCAAATCTAAACAAGTTTATATAGCCTCCTACACATTGTCCATCATTGAGAGATTCAGACCAATAATCTGAAAAGAGCTAATTAGAACTCTTCTGGTGTATTGTGGGTTTAGTGATTACCTTGGTAGAAATTTTTCCTAATGCCATTTGTCTTTCCACAAAAGCAGACAACCATCACCTTGTCCAGTTGCTCATGACCAACATAGCTGTATATGTTTTCAACTTCAGATGTCCTTAATGTCCTTATCCTTTAAAGGATAAACTATCGATTCAAGGGCCTGTTGTGTGATTATACCAAAGAAACTGATATCTTTGGGTTCTAAGAGACGTCTCATCATAAAGTTTGTTGTAAACTTCTGCTTCCTATTTTTTCTGAAAAAAAAAATCATCTGTGGAAGAGTCCCCTTCCTTGGTGCACAAGAAGCCTTCTCTGACTGCTCTGCTGCCAGCTTAAGAGAGGAAAGCATTGCAGTGCTGCAGCTGCGCTTCCCCTAGAGAGGATCTAGGAGTATGAATAGTCCATGCAGATAAATAGAAAAGTCCTTGAGGTCTTGGCATGTTGCACTGCTGGGCCTGTAATGGAAACTTTTGCAAGGTTGTGAGTATAGAGTTTAATAGCAGCATCGGCAGCAACTCAGCACAGTGCTGTCCCTGGCAGCTTCGATATAAGTTCCTGTCCAATCACTGTGAACAAGGCAAAGAATCTTCCCCAGGGGATCAGCAGCTGTGGTGGGAGCAGCAGCTTAAGAGAGCAGCAGGATGGTCTCCCTGGGACCCAAAGCACCCAGAACTGATAAAGATCGTGTTAGAGGGAAACTTCAATCCTTTGCTTGTGCATGTAAACTACTCTGTAGCGCTTGGACTGTGTGTGTCTTCAAGACACCCCTACGTGTGTATGTCAGTGCGTGTGTGCTCGTGTCCTGCTGTGTGAAGCTGGTATCATATGAGGTGTATGGAGCTAACAAAGCATACCACCTCACCTCTTAAAGGAAGTTTAGTTACTGATTTGTTTTACAGGGAAGGATGAAAGCAAGACCACAATCTACCAAAAAGAAGAGAGAGATGTAAGGGACTAGGTCGATATATGAAGCCTGTAAAGACTTTTTTGATTTTTTTCATAAAACTGAGATTAGCTGAAAGCATTTCAGGGTAATACATAAAACAAGATGGCACAGCTGTCAAGACCAAATTCTCTGCTGATTTATAGGATTATGCTTCATAGTTCAATGATCTTTGGGAGTGGGAAGAATGAGAGGGGAGACCCCAGTATTTCTCTGAAGTATGTCGTTTCCACGTGGTTTCTTGCTGAACGCTTGCACCATGATCTGTACTTATGTGAAAGACTGGTGAGCAGCTAGCCCCACTGGAGCATTTGACAAATTAAACATTGGGGCTATGACAAACTCCATCATAAATGGAAATGTAAAGGACACAACTTTGGCTATCTGTAGGGTAATTCTAGAGTCTAAATAATTTGAGGAATTGTATGTGAACTTGGATGTAGGGAAAAAAAGTGCTGATAGCCTAAGCAGAAAAATGCTAAAATACATTTTGCATGGGTACAATGTGGGGAAAAGGTAATAACGGGTTATTTTGCCTCAGAGACACTATGAACCATTAGCAGATTTCCTCCACCTCATGTCTAACCTTCTGGATTAGGTTCAGTTTTCATCTAGTAAGCTAAAGAAGGAGGGCATACTGCTGGGTGCTCCTTGATTAGGTATCGGCAAAGAATGGGGAGAAAAACTCATCATGGGTCAGTTCAAGCTGGGCTACATGTTTAGTTTCCAAAGTATGGGGCAGGGGGAGGAGGCATTGTTAGGAGAAAGTTTTCCACTGGAGAGAAAACTATTGAACTTCATCATGAGGGACACAAGGAATTACTCAATGATGTAGCTGCTGCCTAGAGATTCATAATCTGAACCTTTCCTCAGCACACACAGAATAAGGCACCTCTTAGGCATGAGGATGCTGACTCCTCGATGACCCTGCTTTGGGTGGAAGGTGGGATTAGATGGCCTCTCGTGGTCCCTTCCGACCTGAATTATTCTACGACTCTGTCTATCTGCTTTTTTTCCAAAGCTTGCAGCAGTTGTCAGCATTCCTGACATTTATTACAATAGTCACACTATTGTAATAAAAACTGGAAATTTTCAAGGATGGTTTATTGAATGCCCAGGAAGGTACAATTATTCTAACATGAAGAAAATTATGCTGGGCATAGAAACATCTTAATTAGAATGAAATGTGCAAGCCGAGATATAAGAACAAACAGAAAAACCAACACATAAAAGTACGAAATAGAGAGAGAATGGGGAAAGAAAGGAGGTAACAGTTTGGTGTCCACAAAGATCAGACACAGAGACTGTGTCTGGATATTCATATTACAGTTAGTGAATAGTGTTTGATGTCACTTGAAAGTGGAAGAGGTTTTGAATGGGTCCAAGGAACTCCCAGAGCCTTTTGAAGCCAGAAGCGGAGATAATGAGTCTCTGCATGTGTTCATTGTTAAGCTGTTTTAGTTGCAAGATAAATCAAATTTAGACAAAAACCCTTTAAGCACCTAGATTTAATGTTGCAGCTGAAATAATTTCTTCATTCATTCAGATACAGGGTGCCCACTGAATGTTTGAGGTGGTGGAAGACAAGACTGAAGTGGCAGCAAGGGACATCAGTCAGGATGTTTGTATGGCTGCGTGGTAACTGGTAAAGCCAATCTTATACACTGGAACTTTGTTTGGGTTTTGTTTTTTTAACAGTGCCTTGTAGGAATCAAGAGATTGCCTGCGGGATCGTTCTCTTCCAGTGCACTGGGCTGCTCTTTTCAGAAGTGCCTGGAGTGATTCTGATGGCTTTGCCCTGGACCCTGAAACAGAAGATGTATCAGAGGTTCCCATGTCCTCACTGACCACACTGTGAAAGAGGTTGAGTCTCATCACATGGAGCCGGGGGGTAAGGTGGTGACTGAGGAGCGTTTTCCTGACACAGCCGATCCCTCACGTTGCCTGTTCAATAAACCAGACCTAGCCCCACCACACTGCTCGGTGTGCCTTTGCCCCATGGCACTGCAGAGCCCTGCAGTGTCACAGCACCGTGCAAGGAGCAGGACACACCTGCCGCCACTGCACAAGCTTCTGGTCTGCGCCTGCAGCTCAGGTGCTGCTTTTTGCGGTTCTTCGAACACTCCACATCCCGTTTGTCGCCTAGCTTAGTGTGTGGCTCCTTCCCCAGCAGCTCCACAAGCCCATGGCATTAGCTACCCTGTCCTTAAAGCTCAAAGGGATCAGTTTTCTGGAAGCAAGCAGCTTTTTGCAAGACAAAAATCAAGAAAGGTGCTTGAGGAGGGGCAGGTCCGCCGGGGCAGTGAGCGACCCTTTGTGCTGCTCTGGATGGGGTTTTGGGGGATGACTCCGTGTTGCAACTGGCTCCGTCTCTGTCCTGGTATGTGGAATTCTTTGCACGTGTACAGATGATGGAATGGGAATGTTTCTGTTCATCTACAAATCTAAATTTCTCATTAAAATTGGTCATTAGTGAAATTAGTGAAAGTATCTATTAATATATGCACTATCATTTGCAAATCTGCTGCAGGCGTACCAGTTCCAGAATCAATTTAGATGGCCATTTCTATGGCTTTGGCTATGTAATACATGTGGCTGAGTTAATTCACATTAAGCATTAAACCCCTTATTAAACCCCTTACAGTTTTTACTCTTTTTAACAAGTGTTAGCAATGCATAGAAGTGTTTGGTGGTGGGTTTTTTCTTTTCCAATTTCAAGTTTATGGGCTAATTTTGGCTTATTCCAATTTTATATTTAAAACAATTTTCTTCTTTAACGTGTTTTCAAGGATAATCTGTTATTGAGAACACTAATGACCTTGGATATTAAGTTCTAACTTTTATTTCCCTGCGGCTGCTCGCTGTATCAAAATGGAGAAGGTACAGGGCCATGTTGGCAGCTCTTATGCCCTTTTCCTTCAAATAGACAGATACCTCATGCATTTTCCTTTAGATTGTTTTGTTTTCAGTGGTGTTTTGAAAATTACACTCCTGTCTCATCCCATGAATCAGAAATTATATCTTCTGTGTGGGTTTTAGTATTTGTTTCCATTTCTTGTGACTCCCCCTCATAAACAGATTTTGATGCATATTGTGCTAATATTATGATTGCTGCTGGCTGTGCTGTCTCTAGATCAGGTAACCTTATTGATCTTTATTTCACCTCAACTACCAGCAGTTTTGCTGCACCTCACCTAATTTCAACCACTGAAGATGCCCTAAAGTATTGATACGAGCAGAGAGGTTATTTTTCTTTAACTGCGACAATAAAAATAAGTCTAGCATTACCCTGGGAAGATCCAGATTCTGATAGTTCCATGTAACCATCTGAGCAGTACCAAGGAACTGAGAAATTATATTCACTTCAGTGGAGGGTCCTGGTCTTGAGGGACTCAATATTTCCAGAGGAGAGGATAAGCACTTTATGAATGCATGAGCACGCATGTGCTCGCACACACACACGTGGGCATCTTGAGGACAATCTCAGTCAGAGGGAGACAAATAGAGATTCCTGAAGGCCAAGAAATCATTTAATTTAAATAAGAAGTTTCTCCAGAATATATATATATTAATGAAGGTGCAGTGCAGAAGCTTGGTAACAAAGTAAAACTCTTTCTTCAGCAGAACCTGTAGCTACTTTTCTAAAATGCGAAGAGGTTTAGTGGTCTCTTTTTAGAAGACTATCTTTTTATTTAAAACTGTCTCCCCTGGCCCCCAAATTACCGCATTTGTTGGCTGTGAGCAGTGCCTGAACTATGAGGGCTGTATATTGATCACACCAGCCTCTGTTTGCATTATTTAGCTCTTGAAGAGCATCTGCTGAGCATCCATCAGGATGGGGTGTGTGCCACCACCATATGGACTGCCAACTGCTGGTGGAGCCAGGGAGGTGCTGTTACGCTCCCATATATTCCCATACAACAATGCCATTAACATCTGGCGTACCATGGCACACGCTTACTTTTGTGGTACGATAACAGCAGATTATTCATTCCTAACTACAGCGAAGATCCTTAATGGGAGTGATGGTACTGACTCAAAATGAAGTTAGGGAAACTGCTACTGCAGCTCTCTAGCTGTGTGGAGCATTGCATGGGAAGGTCACATACTGGAATTTTGTTCTTCCTATGAGTGGAAAACAGTCTTTTGGGGTATTTGACTGGTGCTTCTAACACTGCTCTCTGCCTCTGGCCGAGACAGGAGGGCAGCGACTATAGGGAAGGTTTTCTCACAGTCAGTTGGAAGGCAGGATTGATACCACAATAGCTTGATACTTCAATGCGAGCTGGTCTGCAAGCTGTTGATGTAACTGTGAATAAATTGTCTGGAAAAAAAAAAATCTTGAAAATTCAGTAATATTTTGTCTTGCATAGTGTTTTACTGCTATAAGGTCTAAAATTCTAATTAGGTGTTGAGTGACCACATGTTTGCTTGTAGCTGTTAGAAATTTTTTACTTTCTGTTTGATGACCACACTTCCTGCTCTCCAACTATGGCCAGAAGGCAGAGAAAATCATCTCATTTCCTTTTTCTATGCCATGTGCCCCTGTCCACAGCCCTGAAGTTGCTGTATGCTTTCAGTTCATATTCAATCTTATCTGAATCCTTCACACTCTGGCAGGATGAGGTTACAGAAATGTTTCAGATTTTCTTGGAATGTATTTCTGGCTCATGGAAATTTGCTGGCAATATTTTTTCTCTGTCCCCAAGTAGCTTCACAGTGATCAGAGGATCATTTGTCTCTCTGAAGTTCCTGAGGGCCCTTTGTTGTGAACTTACCGTTCATTCTTTACCACTAGGTAGCTACCAAGGCATGTGAAGTAGCTCTCTTGCATGTAGATTTGCCAAGGAATCTCATGGCAACATAACAAATGTTCATTTTTTGACACTCTGTACTATGTGATTTACACAGGGACCCCTGCCAAGAGAATGCACCAGGGCAGACTGTCAGAAAACGCTATTCAGATGTAACAAAGTATTTTCTCCTGTGATTCAGCCATGTAGTTCATGTAGGTAACCTCATCCATTTCCCTAAAAGAATTCTATTTTAACTAAAATTTGTTACATGAACTCAATTAGCAGAAAATAATATGGTTTATTTCATATAACCTACCAAACAGCTGTCAGAAAGGGAAAACTGGCTTCGAAAGTGTTTGTCATACACGCAGCACTCATTCAGATGAACACTCAAACTAGCCTAATTCCCAGAGAGAATGCACTGGTTTTTCAAGATCTGGCTGCTTTATGCAGGCAGCTTCCTAAGACTTCAGACCCAGCTTGTAAACCGTATCCAAGGCTGGACTCCTTTCAATGTCAGCTGGATCCAGATGCTGCGACGCCTGCTGAGAAGCTGGGTACCAGCTCTTCTGTGTTCCCAGCTGCAATACCGAGCGTTTCTGGTGCAGGGTTGCACAGGTCGGCCTGTGGCCAACCCTCACATCATCAGAGTGCAGCGCAGGCCGATTTAGGATTGATTTTGCACTGAAGCGAAGAGACCATGATGCAGGAAACTCTGCCTCCTTTACTTTAGGACAGGCAGACTAAGAGAAATGCAGTAGAAAAAAACCGACCCATTCCCACATGGTTCCTTGCACACTGAACCATAAGCGCAAGTATCAGCAATGGGATATTTAACTCCCAGAGCTTGGCTGCACCCCGAAAGATTGTCTGTAGTGAGCAGAGCACCCTCCTTGTCTAGCAGGAGTGAAATGCAGACAGAGGTGTGATTTCCAGCTACAGCAGAGACGACATTCAAACTTGACAAATCTTGATATTATTCCAGTACTCTGAGGGCCATTTTCTGCCACAGACATTTAAATGTCTCAAGTACACTTAACTGCTGCTCTTGACACCAGGGTCCATCCAGAGCAGGAGGCTCCTCTACGGACGTGTGAATCTGGACTTTCTTTGGTGTAAAACCTGGCATAACTGGGATTTTTTATAGCTTCTTTCATTATAGATACTTTCAGTTTGCGCTTGCAGAAAATGTACTTCCCACCAACTGTTTTAGATGTGGAGGAACCTAAATATATTCATCCATTTGATTTGCCTCTTGGTGTGACCTTAAAGTGAGCCCGGGAGAGGAGAGGCAGAGCGGACAGTCTGGTTTCTCTCTGTAGCCAGGAGCTGCTGCTGCAATAAAAGGCCAGTGTGGAAACCCCCTCCCCTGTATATTTGTAACCCCATCACTAAACACTCCTTGAGAAAAGATATTTCGCATACTTTTGCTGACTCATATTTATGGTTAGAGTGGTGGAGATAGCACACATCTTTGAATTTGGTTATAATTAATTCCTGCAAAAGAAAAACCGAGGCTACTAGACCTTCTCACCCAAAGACTGAAGGCTGCTCATCCAGTCTGAATAAATTAGAATAAATTTTAAATAAAACAATGTCCAGTGAGGTTTTCTCAAACATGAAGACAATGACCCTTGCTCTGGCTCCTGGAGGGCAGCAGCCCCATCCATATAAATGGCAGCTACAAATGGGAAATATCAGAGGAAGAAAATGCAGAAGTCTTTGGTGTCTTCTAACCTTCAAACAGATTAATTTTTGAAAAGTTGTTGGCTAACTTGTATCACAGGAAGAATAAAATGCTTTACAGGTGTTTTGTCCCAGGCAAGTTGTATTTCAGAAGAGGTCTTTCTGAAAGCCCTCTTCTTCTCAGGCTGCCTCAGGTGCGGGACACCTTCCTGACGATACCAGCACTCTCACCTCATCTGAATGTCCTGCCATCATCCACACCCCTCCAGCACGGCCCAGGGGCTCCCACTGAATTACTTTTCATCTGGCATTTTGACCAGGAAGTTTGCGTTTCCTCCTGAGCCTGATTCCTGCAGTCGTTGCCAAAATCCTGTCAGAGAGTCTGGACAAGGTCATGACTTCAATTCCTCTGTGGCCGGCAAAACCACGCTTCTCAGCTCATTGGTAGACTCCTTAGTTGTCTTTAGGAAGGTTATCATCTCAGGGAATCGCTGCCATCAAAAAGATTATTCTTAAAAGCTGCGGAGTTACTTATTCAGTCTGTCAAGCCTCGTTACATTAGAAGACTCCATGACAGAATATCTAAGAAATTTATCTTTTTGTTCACAGAAGGAAATGATGGTCCCACTAAGGAAACTGCAAATTTAATTATACAGTAGATTTCCTCACAGACAAAATTTCCAAGGACCTCAGTATGTCAGCACTTGCTTTCAAATCTTAATCCTCAGCACTAACTTTGGTTTTCACTTGCTAAAATACTTCAAGTGACACTGTTCATCCAAAGCAGTTCTCTAGGTCCCAGGTCGGCACCCCTAAATCGCTCTGAGCTGTACGTACTTCCAGAAGAGGCTGGGGGATTCCTCGTTTAATGTAAAGCTGGTAGAAGGTACACCCTTAATTGTTGCTTTAAATTCTTTATTAAGCATTATCTGTTCCCGTTGAGCCGAGAGACCCCCGTGCTATTCCTGGAGCTGCCGCTGACTCGCTGCGTGCCTGTAGATAAGTCGCTCAGCTGCTCGGTGCCTCACCTCCCTCATCCCGAAATAGCGGCACTTTCCCTTTGCCAGCACTTTCCATCTGTGGTGTGTGATGGAGTCAAGGGAGAGACTGCGCAAGGTCGCTGTCATCATGCCTGTTTTGCAAAGGAGAAACTGAGGCAGGCAAGGACATAGACTTGCCCCAGCAGTAGTAATTCAGCTCCAGCCTCATCATGCCACACTAATTCACCACTCACTGGACTAGCTGCATCCCCAAGTTATTCCTTAGATGCTAATCATTGGATTCAGATTAGGATTCACCGCTGAATTTCCTGTCGTCTTCCCTGTGTCCTTTCTTTCTGTACAACTTTGACTTCTGCAATATCTGAGCAGACACTCTTTAAACAGCTGAATTGTTAGAAAGAAATTCCTGACAGATTTGAAAAAGAGCCCCTTCAGACAGCCATTGCAAAGCTTAAGCTAATGACCTCCCGGTTGTATTTGCCCATTCCTTCGTCTCTGGAGAAGTCTGGCTTTTTCTCTTGGCTCACAATAATTATTAACAGATCTTTTTCAATTTAGGAGAGAAAGATTTAGTCTCTGTATTTGTAATTCTGGCCTTTCAGAGAAAGCCAGTATAAACAGCACTGTGTCCTGGCCCAAGTCCATTCTGCATTATTAGGGTGGCATTGATTTGAGATCTCACTCCATTAAAATTTGAAGTCTAAAGCAGTTTCTGCTGCAAATGGGGTCTCTCAAGGTTTATACATTAGTTTAGCCCTCAACATTGCCAGATGGTCAAAAACCAGAATGTGTCACAAATGTTACTGGTGCCCTTCACAAAATGACATTTTAAAATTAGTCTCTATTTCCATTTATTGTAAGGTGCTACTTCCTGTATGTAAATAATGGTGATTCATTACTCCAACAGAGAAAACCAAATTTTGTCGAAATGTAGGAAGAAGTGGCTCAGGTTTTCTTTCCTAGGTGAAAGAATAAACGTTTTCCTGTCTGCTAGTTGGGTTTTTCCCAAGTCACTTGCATGCTTATTACTTTCTCCCTTCCCGGTGCATCAGAAGAGAGGATAGGAACCCCCGATTCCTCCCTCGGTGGGGTACAGGGGGTGGTCCCGGGCAGGAGAGGACCTGCCTGCACCCCCCTCCACGCCGGCACCCTCCAAATCGAGGTCTCCACAAGGCTCAGTGCTGCTGAGTAAGCGCATGAGTAGAGCCCATTTGCTTTATTTGACTATGAAGTTCAGGTTTGGAATCAGCCTAAGATTATTCGGAGCTGAGCAGACTCAGCTCTACTCCACAGCTTACTGCAATACCTTTTTTTTTCCTTCTCCCTGGCACCATTGCAACCAGGATCCTTCCCAGGACTCCAGGACGAGTCCTCTGTACTGACCAAAGCACCCGTACTGCTGGTATCATGCTTATTCCTGCCAGATTCCCTCACTTCCACTCAACCACAGATCCTAAATGTTGAGGAAAGCTGTAAGGTTAGGGGTATGTTTGCTGCCTCTTCCCCACATACAGCTCCTAACTAGTAACCTCTGTTGATGAGATCTGGCCTCAATGCAGGCAGACATGTTGTCAAGTCCCCCAAAATTTCAGCCCTCCAAAATGCAGAGAAGCTGTAATTCTGGGTAGGTTTGTCTATACGTGTGTTGTTGTCTTTCTTTTAAAACACCATTATATGCTGTATGGTTCGTGATGAGGCAAGAAATTCCTGAGGTTTCACTGTGTCTATCTCATTGATTTTTAAGAGTCTGGGAGTTTGGAGCCTCTGGAAGCAGCTTGACACGTAATGTGAAACCTGCAAATCCTGCCAATTGCCACGGAAAGGTGAGAGAGGTGAAAAAAAATCATTTTACACTGTGGACTTTGGCTCATTTTTTGACACTGAGAAAATAACTTTTGCCAGCAAAAGCAAAACCTGCAGAGCATGGGGTGGGAACAGAAAGCCAAATAGATAGAGTTGCACTAGCTGCAGTCCCAGACCGACTGTGTGTGCCCTGTGCACCCCGAGCACCACAGTGAGGGAAGCCAAATTTTCTCATGCTGACCCCAATTGCTTCTCAAACCTCAGCAAGATTTTATTTGCAGAAGAAGTCTTTGAGGCAAGAAGGTGATGAGGGGTGTCAGAGTCTGACACTCTGCAAGGACAACTGCGCCACATTTCTCTCGCTGTAGCTCAGTATGACTTTATTCATTTCAGCATTAACCTAATATTTGCTTTAACAGCCATGTGATGGGCTTCTTCCCTTTTGAATTTTGTCAAGCAAGATGCAGTTGTGATTGTATAATCTTCCTGCTGACAACCACCATCTCATTCTTCAACCCCTGCTTTCAGCATTATCCCAGTGTCAACCTTTGACTCCTACTGATAACAAACTGGTATCTCGCTGCAGCTCCAGTGATCTCAAGAACACCGGTAGGACAGGGTAAGGTAAGGACAGGTTTGTAAGTAATGATGATATCTTTCATTAGACCAGCTGAAAAAAATTAGGTACACCTGAAAAAAATTAGACAAGCTTTTTGGTGCACAGATAAACAAATGCCTGTGCTGCACTAATGAACCAGTCTCCCTAAGGAACTCAAAAAGCTCTGGAGAGATGAGTGAAGTGACTCAGCCATTTCTGTGTCATTTTTTCACCCCATCAAAATGCAAGGAAGTTTTTGTCTCCTGCTTCACCAGGACCAGATTTCAACTGCTGTGCAGTCCAGTACAGCTCTGTTCCCTATCTCGCTGCAACACCAGGGAGAGAGAGGCAAGGTGGCATCTCTTACTTGCAGGGTGGCTCCTCTGACAGTACAGAAAGAGGGGAAGGGAACACTCATTCCAAGGCAGTTTCTCTTTTTGCATCTAAGATGAAAAATGGAAGACAGGAAGAGGAGAGGGAGCTAAAAATCAAGACCCAAAACAAAAATCTGAGAGCAAAATATACTCCTTTCTTCGAAAAGCCAGGATGTTCTTAAGCCTATATATTGACATTCATTTGTAAAAGCAGTCAGCCATTATTAACCAGCTCCTGTGTTGGTACAGGGAATGGTGTCATTCCAGTACCCTGCATTCTCTATATCTGCCTCTGTTCCCTGTCTTATTTGCCATGTTCTTCCATGTATCTGCTTTTAACAGGTTGAGATCTTTGGGGCAGGGCGTTCGATGGGTCACACTGATACTTGGAGTCAGTTCCAGCCCTGTCAGTGGTCCTGCTGAAGCCAGCAAGGCTATTACCGATGCTATACAAGTGAAGATATCATTGCAACTCACAGCATTTAAACGCTACTGAAGAATAAACAATTGTAAGCAATAATATTATTTCTAAGTGCAAACTAATGCTGAGTATCCTTTAATGCTGTCATTCTGAGCTAGGATCCTGGATCTGTCCATGCCATGCAAACTAAAATGTTCTTGTTCAAGAGCTTTGTGAAAACTCTGCTAGAAAATATTGCAGTCGCACATATGCCAGACCTAACCATTCATAACCTAACTCAAAATCCACTGAACGGATCATCTTGAGACATGTTTTGTTTTTTCTTCCTCAATAAGGGCAATAAATCAAGCTAAGTTAAAAACTTTATAGCTACAGCTGGTTTAGACTTATGCAAATGCAACATTTCAATCACAACATATGGGAAAAGCATATTTTTTTCCCTTCCCTCACATAACTGAATAAACACTATCCTGATTTTTCTGAAGCCCTTCAGAAATTATCATCTTCGGGTGGAAGCTACAGGCAGGCAATACAACCCAGTAGGAATTTGTTCAACTGAAAGACTGCTGTGCAAATGAAGAAGATTAAATTGGAGATTTTAACTACTATTTGTTTGCTAGCAAGAACTGTAACTGGTAAATATTTATAAGATACCTCAAGTTCAAAATTATGATAATATATTACGTGGGCTTCTCTAAAAGAGCATGCCTGAAAAAGTTGCAGTAGTAGTTCAGTTAGAGTTTTGTTATTTTTCCAGCTCCTCTGTTGTTCATTGTGCTTAAAGCCACTTTGTGACGCGATTTCTTTGTTGCAGACACAATTCAAAACCACACGAACTGAATTGCATCCTGATGGAAATGAGTCGTCATTATCTCATCTTTTGGTTTTGAAGCATCAGCACATCAGAGCGGCTGGGAACACCAGTCGCAAGGGAGGATTTAAAGTGTCCTCACCTGCCACCACAGGCTGGGCAGCTGCTGAACTATCTTATGAAGTACTTGGGCTGCAAAAAACCACAGGGACAGCACACATCACACATCCAGAGCTCACTTAACCCCACGGCTTTGTCGTCTCCTCTCTCTTATTATTTAATTATTCCAGAGTTGTTGTTCTAGAGGAACAAACCCCGTGGCACTGAAACATATTCAATTACAGGTGGATTAATCCTGAACAAACATGTGCTAAAACCTTATTCCTAAGAACCTTCTCTACAACAAAGCACCGCATGCAGCCCTAATTCCCTCCGCTCCCCACGACCGGGCAGTTTTGTCCGGAGGGCAGTGCAGCAAGAGGAGGGCGGGAGGTCGTTAAAACGTTGGACACTTTAAAAGATTAAGCAGATCAACCATGATGCAGGAAAACCAATCCCAACTGCTACTTCAACTGCTTGTTTCAGGATTTCAGCAAATGGCTCAGGTTTTACCAAGGTGCATCTTCTGGGAAGTGACAGATCTCCAGCCTCGTCAAGAGGAAAAGAGAAAATGCCTTGGGGCCCCCTCTAGACAAAAAAGCCTTCATTTATGTATAAAAATGAAAAACTTGTTCGCATGTGCGTGAGACTGTACACTGCTGCGCACAGGATTTAGGCTTGGGAAGTGACTGTAATGCGCACGCTGCCAGCGCGGGACAGACAAATGGCAAAGTCTCTGTACGAGGGCTGGGGGGCCTCTGTGAGGAGACGGTAATCGGGAAGTGATGGGCGCCTGGCAGCCCAGCCACGGCCAGCCCAGCACCTGCCCCGTCTCACACTGTGTCCAGGGAGAGTCCAGCTGCACTCCAGGCCCAGCTAAAGGACAAACGGCCCGTGTCACATGTCAATGTGTCTCAAGACACGTCAATGGTGTCATTCCAGTGCCCTGCATTCTCTATATCTGCCTCTGTTCCCTGTCTTATTTGCCATGTTCTTCCATGTATCTGCTTTTAACCGGTTGAGATCTTTGGGGCAGGGCGTTCGATGGGTCACACTGATACTTGGAGTCCGTTCCAGCCCTGTCAGTGGTCCTGCTGAAGCCAGCAAGGCTATTACCGATGCTATACAAGTGAAGATATCATTGCAACTCACAGCATTTAAATGCTACCGAAGAATAAACAATTGTAAGCAATAATATTATTTCTAAGTGCAAACTAATGCTGCGTATCTTTTAATGCTGTCATTCTGAGCTAGGATCCTGGATCTGTCCATGCCATGCAAGCTAAAATGTTCTTGTTCAAGAGCTTTGTGAAAACTCTGCTAGAAAAAAACAAAAACATGTCTGAAAACGTCGCACCCTCAAGAGCCGCAGGTGTGAATGCCAGGCATGTGCTTACAAGGCTGTTGGTAAAGGTTAGAGGACAAACTGCATCTCAGGTTTCTTCTACACAACAGGTTTCTTCTGCACAACAAAACCGTGAGATTCCTTTCCTGAGGCTGCCATTTGTAAATGGGTTCAAATGGGATGTAAATGCCCGCATAAAGGATATAGATATTGCATATTAGCTATTGTGGTCTGAAGGCAATTGCTGGCTCAGAAAATGCTGAGCCGCTGGGAGGTGGAAGGGAGCAGCACTGCCTAGAAGGGGGATAGCACGGGCGGGAGGCTGCTCAGGACCTGCCTGCCCTTGCAGCATCGCTTGTCGGCCACTGCCAGCGCCAGGCTGCTGAGCTAGACAGACCTTTGATCCCGCAGTTTAAATAGCTGATCTTGCAGTCTGGTATTGGACAGGAAGGTTTTCTACAGCTTTTTGTACATCCCTTCACTTGAAGCCACAGGGTTCAGTCCCTCTAAGATTACTTTTGGGAGTCTTTTTTCTTTCTCACCCATAATAATGCAAGAGTCCCATTTGGGACTTGGAATTCTAAAATAATACCATCAGAAAAGAGCAGTATGGATTCCTCTCTTTTCTTCTCAGCTTTGGAAATTGTTATGGTTGGAACCAAGTAGTTTTGTCTTCACGGCTACTGTTTAACTAAGCCGGTGCTGAGTTGTCCCTTTCTGCTCTCACATTATTTCTGTTACATATCACATGAATGTGTACACACGACTCTCGTATCATACCCATGTTGCCCTGTTTGCCACAGACTTGAGGAATTAGCAACTTGCAAAGGAGCTGATCTGAAAGACCAGCTGATGCTCAGATGGAGCAAACAGACGGTGTTTTTGGGGGTGGCGGTTTGCTCAGCCGGCTCCCCCAGCACTCACACCGCTGCTTCTGCACTGCTGGTGCCAGAGCCCATACCCCGTCAACACGTATCTGGTTTCAGCTCAGTGCTGCAAGGTGTGGAAAAAACCTCCCCACCTTTTTACCTTCCTGTTTTTCTATTTTCCTTTGCTCTCTTTTAAGAGAGGGCAAAATTTTCCCCACAGTAGTAATATCTAGCTCTTCATGTAAGAGAACAGCTGTATTTACTTGACTTACGAGTATCTTTACTGACAGATTTATCCTTTGCATCATAAAATGCCTATTTGGGCTTTAAAAAGTGCACTGACTGCTTCTTTGAAGCTTGCAGCAATAGGCCATTCTCATTTGAAAGAGATATTATTACCCCAAAACTAAACATATTATTTTACACATCCCAGCTACCCTGATTCTTTGTGCCTAAGGGCTTCTAAGCAAAAGGTGTCATTTGGAGCACACAGCAGAGAAAACTCAGTTATGTAGATATTACGTTTCCTTGCTCCTTCTGTTCCAGAAGAGTTGTATTCGCATCTCTCACCAGGAGTCTGCTGGGTTTTTCCCATCTGATGGCTACGTTGTATCTGTGTACATGGTATTGTTATTTTTGGCAGGCACATACACATTCTTAGCATGAAGAATGAGACCTGGCAGCCAGTCGCATTAACTAGCCCCTGATGTTTTGGGTTTTTTGCCTTAAGCCAATGCCTTGGGGAAAGCGTGTCAAGGTGATGCATCACAGCGCTGCGGGGCAAAGCACCCGGGCGGTGATGGAGCCCTGAGCAGAGATGCTGCGGGATGAGGGAAGCGGGCAGAAAAGGGGAGGTGGGACCAGGCTGTGCAGAACGGGGCCAAGACAGGGCTCGGCTGGAGCTTTCTGCTGCCTGACGGACAAACGCTTGGCCAGGGTGCTGGGAGGTGTATGGTCAATATTGTATGTACCCTGGTCCCACAGCTGCTGCCAGCGGTGTGACAGCACTGCTGCGGCACACAGGCCAGGAAAGCCTGCAGGTACGGGGACACCGTGCCGGGACCCCCAGAGCCAGCAGATTTCCAGCACAAGTGCCCCACAGCACGTGGATCCCACAGCTGTGGGAGGGAGGGAGGGAGCGGGGTTTGACACTCTCCGGCCCCAGGACAGAGTTAGATGAGAGATGTTGCCAGTGAACTGCTTCTGCCTAATGAACTGCTCCTTTTCTCTGCAGCAGCAGATAAGAGCAATTAAACACTAGATAGCAGATTAATGATTACTGCAAAATCATGCTAGCTCATGGTGACAAATCTGTATAAATATTCACCACGGTGGTAGGCGAGGTGTTCAGGCAGTGATGTACCCTCTGTGTGGCAAATCATTCAAAGACGATGCAAAGAGAGAGCGTCTGGTGCTTGTCAGATTCATTAATTACCACTGCAGAGGAAACTGGAGGAAAGGCCAGCTTACATACATTACAGTGCAGTTGCCAAAAGTGGTTTTGGACCCAGCTGCCACCCAGAAAACAAGGCAGGCTCTGGATGTGGAATTTACACCTTGGGAGGACACTTGCTTTGTGGCGTGATGGTTTGCAGCCGTGGAATAGCAGCTTATCTTAGAGCTGGCTTTAGTCTTTGGCTTTTTATTGGAAATTATGAGGAGAGTTATGTGATGACCTCTGGCTCTCACTTTCTTGTCTGTTCACCTCTTGCTTCCTATCCTTGGAGACAGCAAGCTGATCTAAGTGAGTTCGGGGTCTGTTCCCATCTAAGAATACCCATTAATAAAGAATGGAATGAAAGAGATGAAATTTCTGTCACTTAGGTTGAAGTGCTGGCTAAATTATTTTCCTGGTTTTTTAAGTGCTCTGTTATACAGCCATAGCAGTATTTGAGATACACAAAGTGGAAGATATCACTGCGCTGTAATTTGTATAGACAGGCTTGACCGTGGCCTGTTTAGTATTGCATGCAAAACACCTACGGACTCCTGGAAAGGTAGAAAGAGCAAAGTGATAACTGGACTAGACTGAAGAAGGTCTGGATTTCTGCTCTGAAATCTCTCTTTGATCAATAGATTTTACAGAGCAGCTGTATTCTGAGGATCCTGGGAGTTTTTGCCTTAAAGGGTATTTTGCTAGTGTCTACAAGAACCTCATGTGAAGTAGGGGTACCAAAAGGAATAGATTGCTCTAATATGGTTAAAATCTTCAAAAATAATTCAAGGATTTTAGCTGAGTTTATGCCTGAAAAGTCAATATGAAGTACAACAATGTGCACAAGAGATGGATGCTCAACACTCTCTGCCACACCAGCTGCTGGAATATCTCTCAGGGTGGATGGGGCAGCCAAAATCATGAATTGCTGTTTGGAAGTCTTGCTTCATTTTAAGCAGAAACTTAATCAATGGTTCATCAACAATCACAGAAGACAGCTGGGTTTGAACCAATATCACGTCCACCTTACAGAACATTTCATAAACCTGTGTTCACATATACGTATCTATATAACAGGGAATTTAATTAGATTTATTTCTTAACATATCTGTGTCTTAACACAGCTGTGTCTCATACCAAAGGTATTTAAGTCTTTGCAATACCTTCAATAGTTTTCAGATCAAACCTGTGATGAATACAACTCTGAAAACAAACAGTCCTTTAACAGTGGCTGGTAGTAAGTATTTGAGAAGATGATTGTGCATCGGAATGAATCATAAAATCCCATAAAATGCATCTGTCACTGTAGTGTTTAAACTCTGCTCTCCCCCCGCCCCTATCCACCCTCCCATTTGCACTAATTAGTGCAGGATGAGGTACTGCCTAGATATTAAGAATTCTAGAACATTTAATTGATTTTCAGTTCCTGTAAATACCATGCCTGAGGACTCAGTGGTAAAGAGCAAGCATGGCTCATATAGGGACCGTATTTACAGCCTCCCCCCACGTCAGGGCGGCCAGAGGGGGTGGCAGCCCTGGCAAGGCAGGTGCCCCAGTCCCAGCTGCCCCGTCCTCTCCTCTGGCTGCCCCATGTGGGCATTGGGCAGCGGTGTCTCACCCGCGGTCACCCGAGGGACGAGTTAGCTGAGCAGTAATGGTCTCCTGGATACACCAGGTGTTTCAGTGCACGGTAACTTTTCAAATCCTCCTTTTTAGGATGCAGCATTTGGCAAGGATTATGAAGTTCTACTCTTAAAAGTGACTTAATGTAGAATCGTGCTTATTGCACCCCAGTGACTCTCTCCTAAATGTGCTCAGTCGGTATATAAAGATGTGAGCTCTTTTTTACTCATCAGCTCCAAAAATTTACCTTGAATTCCTGCTTTGTCATCCGTAATATGTTTTAAAGGCTCCACTGGGCACGTTGTTACCAGCACACATAAAGCACTGCGGCCCCCGGGGGTGCTGCTCGGAGCTCCCCTCCAGGAGCCGGGGGGAGGCATTTGCACCTCCCAAAGTGCCTGATGCTTTCCTGCTGCACATGCCTCAGCACTACTGCGCCTGTCACACCCCAGCACTTATTTGGGATTTGTAATAACTATTTGTAATTAGGGACCCCTTTCCCAGCTTTGCACCCCATGGTTCGCCGCAGGGTGTGCGTGGCCAGGGGGTACCGGGCACATCTGCGGCTGAGCGCGGGAGGGGAGAATGCCCCCCACGCCACGTCAGCCCCACTCAGCCCTCGTTTCTAGCGGGGCAATGAACCCCAAAATCCCGCTGGCAGAACCATGGGCAGAGGTAGCAGGAGCCACGTTTTGCAAGTCACTGCTCAGTGTCAAGAGCCGAGCGCAGGAGCATCCAGAGAGACGGGCATCGCGGTAATGCCACGCAAATCGGGCTTGTTCTTGTATTTGTATTCATTACGGCGTTTGGTTCAAGCTCTCTGCAGACCTAACCCCAACGAAGTCAATGGAGCAGAGAATTTGGCTATTTTATGTCATTTAAATTCCTGTCAGAGCTTTTCGCTTGCCTCCTCCGCTCCCCCTCTCTCTTTGCTGGGACAGCTGCCTGGCGGGGCTGACGGGGCGCGAGGCGGAGGGCAGGCCCAATTAACCGCCTGTGATCAGTTCTTCTGTCTTAAAATCCCACGCGCTTCCAAATTAATTTAGAATAGATTCAATCATAGTCATTTACAAGGTCTGCTGCTGGGCGCTGTAAGGAGCAATTTACTGGTGGGATTCTCATTCTTTGTAATGGCAAATTGTGCAAGTTCACCATAACCATTTTCCACAGGAATTAAAAGCTGGAATTTAGATCTAATGCGGGTAAATGCTAAATATGTGTATCTATTTACATGGAAACACAGCTCATGACACCCTGGTGCGGTCAGGGAACTAAAGCCAGACAAGGTCATGGAAGAACAGCTTCATTTTCATTTATCTATGGCCAGGGGGGAGCAGGCATGGACACTCAGAGGAATGTGTCCTGTAGCACAGCAACCTTCCCAAAAGTCCTTCCTCAAACCTCCGTTTCCCTGAGCTGTGACTGTCCACAAAGCAAAGCCACCGCAGCTCAGGGCGTCCTCACTCCTTTTCCTCTTGTTACACCACTGTCTTCAGCAAATCGAAGGCTGAATGCACACTTAGGTGCTCTGATTGCAAGTGCCTCGTGCTTTGAGCTATGGAAGAGAAGTGCCCTCTTCGGATTAATCTTTAAGAAGTCACGTTTTCTTCTTTATGTCCTGCTTTAAGTATCACCTCTGCTCTGCCACGTCCAGCCAAGATGACCAGCTTGAACCTCTCCTGTGATATGGAAAAATTCCTAAATAGAAACACCTACCTTGTGAAATTGTATGATCTCCTTGCCATAACCCTTATCATTCGATTCACCTGCTGCCTTTTGTTCCTTCAGGGTCTTTCAGCATGTGACTTCAAGAGTAAACAATCTCTTCCCTGTTTTGTTTTTAGAACTAATTGATGGCAATGCCCTAGTTCAGGATATGGAATTTCTCTGGACATCAACTGGCAAGAAACAGGTGAATTGAAATTGCCTTTTGGGTTTAATAATTATAATGTAATGTCTATTTTTTTTATCTGCCATGTAGCTAATGAAGTAAGGAAAAATTGTTCACCTTTTATTAAGCGGAAAGATTCTCAAGCGGTCTTAGGAAAGGCACAGAGACCGCCACCACCTTCCTCTTGGTCCTGACTCCGACCCCACACCTGGCAGCCGGTGCGCACAAGGAGTTGTCATCGCCTCAGATGTATGGAGATGTCTATATGGACAGTGAAACCAGGCTCAGGTTTAGGGCTTCTCTCTTATCAGCTCTAATGACTTCAAAGAATTTGCATCCACTTGGCTAAAAAAAAACGGCTAAGGGTGACTGAATGAATGTAAATGAGGCAACTCCTCATCCTGTATTTCTTTATCTGAGGAAGAGTTTATAAATTCAAGGTAAGTACATCTTTCCACTAGCTTTGCACAGTTCTGCTCTCTCAGGGTGAATAAATTTTTTTGATGGGCGAGTTAAAACATCATTATTTTTTTCATTATCATTGTCATCAGTATAAATGGCAGAGGTGTAGGTTTTTTGCCCGAGCCTTTAAATTTTCATGACAATTTTACTAAGCTATTTTATACGTTATTAAACACACTTGTGATTTGTTTCAACCTATAGCTTAATGTGATGTTTTAGGTGAGTGTCCCCAGAAGAGGGCAAAGGGAACCTGTGCCAGGGAACCCAGCCCTGGGTGTCCCCACTGCTGGGTGCCAGTGTCGGAGCCCAAGGTGCCTGAGAGCGCGTTTTCTTCCACTGAGGTTTTTCTTTTGAGATTCTTTTGAAAATCCCAGCCTAAGGGATTAACAGTGTCCATCATTCTTGAGCTCAGGACACCTGTTTTGCTAAGACTCAAAAGAAATGTTTTTGAGAAAACAGGATCTGTGCAGGTTGCTGCTGGGAAAAAAAAAAAGGCTGTAGATTGAAGCTCTTGTTTACCCAAACATAGAAATAATTCCTTCTTGTGGCTATTTCTAGAAAGCGAGGTCAGTGCTTGTACTTATTTTTTGAACACGACTTTTCAATGTGTTTTTACAGACAGTTGCTTTTTGTAAGCCATCGAAGGAGCAGGGGTACCGGGATTTCAGCACAACTCACACATAACATCTGACTGCAGGAGCTGAACGGGGCCCTACTCCTGAGGGAAAGTCTATTTTCATGGTATTACACTGTTCCCAGTAGTGTATTAGCAATATATCTTGGTGAAATACTAATTTCTGAAAAATGCAATGAAATTTGCTTGAACAAATCCTGAATGGTACAGTTGTCTGTTGTCACTTTATAACAGCTACAGACCTACTTCTCTAAATTGCTACGACCATGATTTCCAAATATTGTGTTAGTGCTAAGTCTGTAACTAACGGAGATGGGACTTTGCAGGTGTCTAATTTTTTTCTTGTTTGCAAAGCAAACTCTCTGCCAATAATTTTAGATTTCTGCTTTCCCAAATACGTCTCCCATCATTTTTTTTTTCTTTTTACTATTGTCATGTAAAAGAATGTCATCTTGCATATACAAATTACTGCTCCCTTCTCCTTGGCCCTCAGATTTCATGTGAAGGACAAAGTCCTGAGCATTTTTCTCAACTCTTGGTGAAGTTAATGGGAGTTTTTTCCTGCAGGATTAGCTTCGAGTAGCCTTCCCAGGGCAGGATAATGCATCACACTAGAGTCAGATGTGCCTCCTAGTGTAACTGGATGTGTTTCCAGTCTAAATATAGAAGCTTCCCCTTACCCCAAGGATTGTTTAGTTTCCACCACATTTCTCTTCCCCGTGTATTTTTGTACTAGGCACTCAACATGTGTGTTACTATTTCTTTACAAAAGGGCCAGTTATCCATCAAGCTATTCCCCTCCCTTTCACCTCAATAATTTCTTGTTTTTCTGATAAGAGGTTTCAGGCAGAAATGTTTTTTCCTCTTCTTTTATGCTGTATGCTATGGTGTGTCCGCCAGGCCCCTCAGATCTAAAGCACACCATTAGAAAAATCTAACACTCCGTATCCCAAATGGGTCACTTCCCAAGTCTAGTGCCAAAATCCTTTTAGCTAATACTGTTCAGGTGACTTAGTACTAAATTATATTTTAGAAAGATATGGTCTGCCCTTTACTTTTTCATGGGGCTACCATTCAGTCAATTTTAAAGCTGTAATTCTTTTTCAGGGTTGCCATGGAAACAAGTTAGTGTTCCACTGCTGCCTTGTGAAAACGAGCAGAGTGCTCATACATCATTTTACCGCTCCTGGGTCGTTATGCGGTGTTGCCGTTCTGCTGCTCCTCTCCCACGCATGCATTAGCAGGGCCAGAGCCTCACGCTGCTTTAGCTCTTCCAGCACCGTGAGTCAATTAGTGCAACCGCAGTTGTATTCCAAGTGTGAATGCTCCATTCACTCCTTGCTCCTGGTGCTGTTAGCACCGATCTTAATATACACTCCACCTTTGGGATCCTTGGCCTTTGAAGAAGAGCTTTCCTGAAACCTGGGCTTTGCAGTGAAAGGACTGCTCTTCATAGTCAGGTTACATCCACATGGGCAGTACTGGGGCTAATACCCAGTTCCTGGACGGTGTAAACACACTCAGCACAAACGGTGTGCCTTGCAGACAGCTACAAGCACATCGGCACAAGACAGACGACAAGCCATGGTGGTAAATAACCTTTTGACCCAGTTGGCCACTGTAACAGCAGCTTAGAGAGTGATCAGAATTAGTAGTCTTCCCTCAAACTTTCAAAATCACTCTGAGTGCTTTGAATAGGAAGCTTTACCAAACCAAAAACATAACAAAGAAAACCCCTCATGTCTCTCCATCTTTGTGTGTACTAGACATATTCGTAGTCTGTAGAAACATTTTAGAAAGATATCTATAAATATGTATATAATGTTAAATCTGTCATCCTGATAGTCCATTTATGTTCTTATACCCTGCCTAACACCACAGCATTTATATACTTTTAAGTGGTGTGGTTAACACCCATCATATAATATTTTTTATCTTAGAAAAAATTGTGCAAGGCAATACTTTGTAATTTGGATTTTTTTTTTTTTAATATCCTACTGTAGACTTTCGTTGGGGAAGGCAGGGTCAAAAAAAAGATTGTTGTTGCTTTAGGAGGTTTCTGTTCTCAGAAAGCATCCAAGAAAATATTTGATTAAAATCTTTTTTATGTATCGCTGAAACTCTGTTACCATTTAAGATCACAAAAAATTATTTGGGGTACAGTTGTGATGTTGCTCTTTTCCCAGTGTTGGTTAGGGCTCTAACTAAGGTAAATATAGGGGTTATTTACAGAGAAAGGTGCCACATGTAAAGACCAGGCTTCAAAGCATTGTTGAACGCAGACATCAAACCCAGCCAAGTAAGGCTCTTCCCTGTGTCTCCAACTGAAGCACCATGAACGAGCTGCATTAAGATTTTACCCTATCATCTCATCATTAAATTGATGGCTTTCATTTCACTGATTGATGTTGATCGGATGTGAGGCTGCTCTGTTAAGCACTGCTTTAGCAAAAGTGCTCTCACTGCTTTTGCAAAAAGTAATTAAGGAAGGAAAGGCACAGCCATGGTGTGGAAGGATGACGTGTGCTGCAGCACAAAAGCAAAGCTCCACCAAGTAAGCACGTGGCTCAAATGAGGACAGTCGTCCTTCTTTCCTATTTAATTTTGTATGTTCCTTGGATCTGTATCTTCCTTGTAACACACAGAGACTCAGGGTCAAGGAAATTTTTCTCCTAGAAAATATTTTTTTCTGTTTCAGCTGTTTCTCCCATGCCTAAAATCCATTAGGATTTTAGGCAGTAGATGTGTGCTCAACACGCCCAAGCAACAGTAGATGTGTTCTTGCCATCGGGGTGTACTCAAACAGTGGTGTTTTGCCAGGAAATTACACCGTTATACCAGCCGATGAGGAGCAGTTTCACCCACCCCCCAGCACCGCTCTCCTAGCAGCAGGCAGACAGCAGCTCCGCGGCGGTGGGAATGGTGCGGGACGTGCCACAGCCACCGCTGGTGGTCACCCCACCTGCATCGGGGTCAAGAGCTCTAGGGGAAGGAGCAAGGGTCTCAGGTTAAGAAGCGGGCCTGGATGTCATGATTATTTCTCTTTCTTTTCTGAACATCTTCCGCCAGATCTGGTGACCTCGATGACCGTGGTACCTCAGAGCACCAACACGTGCATCGCTAGCACGCAGACACCAGCAGACAGGAGCCGAGAACGGGTGCTTCACTCGAGGACATTGTCTCCATTTCTTTGTCCAGTAATATCCAACAAGATGCTGCAAAGGTTAAGACTACTTAGAAGCACACTGGCTTCATCAAACGTAACGTGCTACCACTTTAGCACTGAAGAACAGTTTTCAAAACACCCAAAATGCTTCTCTCTTATAGCAACACACAACACTCATGACTCTAACCCAGCCACTCCTCAGATACGATGGACTATATGTTTGGTGAATGATACAGGAGTTTGTGTAAGGTGACCAGGCTGTTGGCTGTGTCATATAGATGCTGTAGGGTTAGTTTTTGTTAAATGTTTAGTGTTGTCCCAGTGTTCTTGGACCAAAGAAGGCAGAGCAAGGCTGCAGGCAGAACAGCCAGGCGGCAGAAGAGCTCGGAGCAGGGCACTGCCCGTCCATCCGAGCTGCAAAATGAAGTTTGCCAGATGCTGGGAGTAAACTTGACCCTTATAGAAAGTGACTACCTTCATTTTGTGGTTGTAATGTACTAATAGCAACTCTTGGTATAACCTGCAGGGCTGGAAATAATGAGGGAACTGAATACAATACTCCCAGGGCATGGGCTTAAAGTGATAACTATTCAAGCGTAGCCTTTGACTAATGCAGTTGCTCTTGCACATCAAATAATGTCAGAAATGCCACACTTCATAAGAAAGGGCTATAAAACTTCATTGTGATCCTTCAGCCCAGAAATTCACGCTTAAAGGACTAAAAGTGTTTAAATCTGCTGTATTACATATAGGGAAATGGACACAGGAATGAAAGATATTCCAGGTCACCTGCATTACATTAAAAACATGTTCTCCATAGTCAACATTTTTACAATACCACATCCACACACACATCACTATTTTTATATCTGCACCTTTGTTTCTGCAATATTATACCAGGCAGATAAGGCTACTGGAGGGCAGCCAGTAGAGTGATACTTAGAGAACAGCATGGATGCCTCTTAAAGCATTTTGGCTCTTCGCTCCAAGCAAGCCATCTTGCAGCAGTGAGTCTGATCCATCATGAGTTTAGCCACGTTGGCAGCCAGGATAGCAACAGCTGAAGAAAATGCAAACACAAGCATTTTCTGCCCAGCAAATGAATAGGACATTGGAATGAGTCCTCAGTGCTGACTCTTGCGAGGGGAAAAAAAATTGTTTTGTTGTGCTTTCTGGGACAATTCCAATGATAGTGATGGTGTAACAAACAGACATTCAAAAGAAAAAAAAAAATCCATCTCAAACACAGGCACAAGTAGCCTGTATGTTTGCCTGGTGTTTGGAGCACCTGGCACAATGTCCCAACCATAATGTTCCACAGACTTACAGAAAACACAGCAGCTCCAAACTGCGCCGGCTGGTTGAGGCAGGTGCTTTTGAGGGCATGTTGGCCACCCAGTGAGTCTAACAAGACATTACAGCCTTTATTCCAGGTAAATGGTATTGAACTCCAACCGTTTAAACCATTAAATTAAACCATTATTACACAACTATTTAAATTTAGGTTATGGTTGGACTCGATGATCTTAAGGGTCTCCTCCAACTAAAATGATTCTACGATTTATGACTGATAGTCCAAGTAAATGAATTTTCATATTTACCAAGACTCAAAGATGCCTCTCACTCTAAAATAAGGAGCTTCTTTTTCTTCCATTAAGTTCAGGCAAGCTGTTGTTCGCAAGTTTGCTGCTGCTGTGAAAGCTGTAGTTCCCCAAATGATGGTAGAGCACCTTTAGTGCTAATTTGGTGGGCTGGCACATTGCTGGCTTTAACCTGCTCTGCCCTTCAGTGTTTTTTTCTTTTTTTTGACAAAAGTGTGTTTCAATGCTCTTTAAAGTTTTACGAGCTATTTAATTTGCTGAAAAATAAGCATTTGAAAAGAATGACTTAAAAAAAAAAAAAAATTTAGCATCTGATCTTATCATTCCATTCCTGAATGGGATGTTCGCCTGTGCTGTCAGACCTTCCACCCTCCTCTCCCTTGCATCCCACTCTGGGTGTGACATTTCAGCAAATATTACCCAGCATTTTGCAAGATATTTTCAGTTTGGTCATTCTCTGACAACAGGTTCTTCAGCTTTCTCCATACATCCCATCCAGCGCAGGGCCATGGGCCAGGCTCAGCCTGGCAGCCAGGGGTGCCTGTGGGGACCCAATGGATGTCTCAGGTTTGTTGGAGACCAAATTTGGTTTTCACTTTCCACTCGTCTCCATTTTTTTTCCTGGACAATATTCAATACTGAGGCAATCGTCTGCTCTCATATTTATTACCGTTGGCTCTTCTCTGTCATATAAACCAGCTAATTTTCAAAGTCATCTTCTGACATACACAGAGATACAAGCTGGGCACAAAAATGTTCTGGGCAACCTTTCAAAGCAGTGACACGGCTTCTTGGTGGCAGCAAAGTAAAGGCAGCCTCTCTCGTTTTCCCATCTTGCAGTAGCTATTGATTTGGTTTGTTATATAATACAAAGGAAAACTTTATTTTACCATTATTACTTCCTATCAATAGCCAATGAAGAAAAAAACAAAAATGACATCTTTCAGGGGCTGTTCCTCTCTGAATCCTGACTGTGGACAGTCCAGCACTTGCTGGAATTTACCCTAGACCATTGCTGCAGAAACAGGACACTGACTACAGCATCAGAAGGGTCACATTTTTTTATATATATATATACACACGTATATATATATATACAGAAGATATATATAAAATTTGTAAAGTTTTCTGAGTGAAATAAAGCCGAAGACTCCATAAGAGCTGAAAGAAGAAATCTCATTTCAAACTTTCTCTTTAGGGTAGTGGGTTAAAAAAAAAAAAGTAGACGGTCACATCCTGTGTATTGATAGATTTTTTTTTTTCATCTGAAGAGCTGCTAAGCTACAAAATAAGGGTCTGAAGCTCTTGAAACATCTGCCTTTCAAACACTGTTGTTTATTATCCCGGTTTCTTTTATTATTGTTGTTGTCTTGGCATGTACGAGGTACCATCACAGAGCAGGGTGCCACTGGGGACAATTGCTCTGCAAGCACAGATAGTGCTGTAACCAGAGTAACTCGGGTGTTGCATTTCCAAGCGAGCATAAAACTGCCACCAAAAATGTAGAGTCAGCATGGCAGAGAAAAGAGAATGAAAGAAAAATTAAGCCTTTAATCTCAAAGGACCATGTTATGCAAAATTAACTCTTAAAATCCTGGTAAGAGAAAAACAATTAGAACACAACTAGAAGGCTGCAGCCAGAAAAGCTTCAAAACATCTGACCAAGGCCAGTGACTAGAAAAATGATACCTGTGTACCCTATGAAAACTTACGCTGAGCAGTAGGAAATGGCTTTATTTGCCATGTGACTCTTTTTTTCTACTGACTCTTCTTATATACCATAAAAAATGTATGCTTTTGTAAAAAAACAGTGTGTCTATACAATTACATAAAAATGTCTCATTTTAAGAAAAAGAAAAAAAAAAAAATCACTCCAGCCTGTTACCAGACTGAGTGCAGTCATTAAGCATTATACACTGATAGCTTATTGTTCACTTATGTGATAATTTTACTTCCAATTATATGTGGTTAATGAATAATGACAGTTAAGACTTTAACCTATTTTCAGAAACCAGAGTTCTATCAACATGCAGTTATTTATGCTAATGAAAATAATGATCTTTTTATAGTGCTTGTCACTGACATGGAATGATGTCCTGCCAACTGTGCATGTTTGCCAGTGGCTACAAATTAATCAGCTAAACTGGAGTGGTAATTGGAGTAAAGACAAGTCAAGGGGCAGCAAGGTCAGCTCTGGCAGAAAGGCTTTTGAAGACAAATACCCTGTTCAGCACGCAAAACAAAAGAACGTGTTTATATAATGCTGTTGTTTAATTAAATCTATGCAGCTGTTTCATCAAGAGGTCTTTGAAGACAAATGTGGAAGGTGATGGGCAGGGGAATCACAATATGATGATGATTGTGTTATACCAGATTACACTGTACATTTACCTCACACCTGCCTAATGAAATAATTT
Source organism: Caloenas nicobarica (assembly GCF_036013445.1). NCBI lineage: Eukaryota > Metazoa > Chordata > Aves > Columbiformes > Columbidae > Caloenas > Caloenas nicobarica. The sequence continues at coordinate 11,517,815 of NC_088258.1, read as the reverse complement.
TGTAGCACTCTTGATTATAAACTGCAGATAGACACCTGAGTGTAACCCCGGCACTGAGTACACCCCAGCACCACACTGGAGATGATGGCTCCAGTGTTTAACCGAGCCCGTAAAAAGCTCCGTCTCGGTGGCCCATGTGTGACAGCCTGGGACAGACATCCCTGCGTACAGACATGGAGAAGCTCGGTGACATCCTCACTATCCTCCTGGATTTGTTTTGGCTCCCTGGTGTAAACTGTAGGGGTGAAACATGGGAAGTGTTTGTGCCCTGCTTTGCTCAAATGGCCTTTTTTTTTTTTTTTTTAACCTTCCTTTTTTTTTACCTTCTTAACTTTTTGCCACTTTCTCTGCTGAGGTTGTTTCTTGTACCCTGTAGGTACAACTAGGAATTGCTGTGAGCAAGACGTACCCAGGCGGTGGTCTGTGCTGGACATTTCTTCGCCACGAGGGGTGGATTCCTTCTGATGACTGCAGCACTGTGGCCGGGGAGCACCTGGCAGTGAATCCTGGTGGTCCCATAACGTGCTGCAGAAGAGGGATGAGTGAAACCTCCTAAGTGCTGAAAGCTCCACGGGCTGGAAACCTTTCTGTTCTCCTTCATGCTGAGCCATTCAGGGAGGTTCTTCCTCTTCCCTGCCCTGATCTTGTGCCAAGAGCTAAAACAATTATATTGGGGGGGTTGTTCCTTAGCTGAGGGCTCAGAAGCTGTGGTTGGCTGGGTAGGAATAAGCAGCCATGGATAGGAGCCTGGAAATCTCTTCAGAATTGTGGGAAATTGATAATTATTCATGCATATGACATTTTAAAACACACTTTTAACCTCCACAATGGAAACGCAAATGGAAAATTGGAAAACATGACAGTAGTGTAAAGACTCAGAAACAACAAGGCAGAGAAAAAATATGCCAGACTTTCACCTTCCCTAAGCATCCCATGATTTTCTCAATTTTTTTCTGGATTTGACTCCATTCACCACAGCTGTTCAGGTCCAGCCATCCAGCCAGTTCTTTACCCAGAGAAGACTTGGACATTTGGACTTCCTTCTTTTAGTTTGTGCAAACTTAAAGAATATTTCCTCAAAAACAGATATGAATGAAGAACTAATTTCCAAATTTTAATTTTCCAACCAAACGTATTACAAGCAATTCACCTACTGTGAATCACGTAGCCATTTTTTTCTCACAAAACATGTTATGAGAAACTCATGCTTTCGCAGACTCAAAAGGACCTTTGTTTGTCATTCAATCCTGTTTCAGAACTTTCTATAGCCCCTACAAGAGCTGCTGAGCGTTGTTAAAGGCAGAGACCACACTGCATCCCAGAAGACACCACAAGTCATTCCCTTGTGAATATCTTCCTTTAACAGGTCAACAATTTTGATCTGTGCTGGATGGCAACAAGACAGGAAAAAGGAGCTTACTAGCTTTAAGTACTATTTCAAGAATGTTTAGCACACTGTTGACAAGTCACATTTTATCAGAGATCATCAGGTGTCCTTGTGCTGTTAGAACCCAAATCCTATTTCTCTTGCCATACAATAGCACTTCCAGTCTGAGAGGGTATTTTGTGAGCCTTAAATTCAATTGCTTTTCCTCGGTGTGTTGGGCTGGAGAACAGCCGGTATCCTGCAGCCTGTGCTGGGCAGCTGCAGGTGTGAACCTGCTGTCCTTTGTGGCAACAAAGGTGAACTTGTTTAGGATCAGGTCTTGTTCGAGTAAAGCACTGTACCATATCGTATTAAACTGGCACCTCTGACTGCTTCTGTGAGCTTGGCCATGTGGAGTTTTCAATAAAATGTAATTATTTTATCAGGTGTATAAAGAGCTTATTCAAGGCACGTGCTTATTAAGCTCTTTCAGTCATCATTAACCCCTAAAGAACACCAATGGTAGTAATGCAAAAACTGTGGCATTTAATAAGAGTGGAGTGATTTAAAAGCACTAAGCCTCTCTCGCAGCCTTCTGCTCGGGCCAGGAGAATGCGAATGCTCACTATTAGTTAACAATTCTTATATTATACTTGGACAAATCTGGATGCTTGCTATTCAACTGGAATGAATCTAGCATTCCAGATTGACTTTACGGTGATACACAAGGAGGAGCAGTCAATTCCAGATCAGAAAAAGAGGCAAGGTGAAAGACGCTCGCCGTTTCAAACAGCAGAATAAGGCGTCGTGACCCAAGGGGCCTCGGCTGACCCCTCAGCTGCGGAGGGGCTGGGGAGCAGCTCAACCCGGCGGATCCAGCAGGGAGCTGGAAGGGTGGCCACACATGGAGGAGTGATGTGCTCCCGTTTGATCTTCACCGCAGCAAAAGAATAGGTCACGTTTAACAGGCTGTTCTAAATTTGCGCTGCAGTAACTGAGACCAGACAGTAAAGGTGGGAAGAAACACCTGCTTTCCTGAGGTCCGGCAGTGCTAAGAAACCTTTTTCACATGACTGAGAGGTTTGATCCACAGGGGCTGCTGCAGCCTGGGTGGAAAAGCAGCACTATTTCCCCAGCTGCCTCATCCCACTCCCCAGCCTCAACTCCAGCAGAGGCTGCGCACAAGAGCCACTAACCGAGTTAAAAACTCACCTTGCAGTGCCAGAGGAGGGACTGGCAAGAATTATGTTAAGAAGATTAAATTCAGCAATGGGAAGGGACAAGGAATAAGGGTCAGAAGGTGAACCGATGGGTCTCTCTCTACCCATTTGGCTGCTCCAGGGTTAGCTCCTCTTTTTTTGCTTCCTCCAGTGTATCTTTAATATTCTCCTGCCTCTCTGATACAAATCATTGATTCCTGCTCGGGTACTTGGCTCCTATAAGATTTCAGAGCAGAGCTGAAGGCTACAAGGTTACTGAACAACAAGCAGAACCTGCTTTATTGCCAAGCATTTAATACCCTATTTCAAACAGGCTTAGAGGAAAAGTATGGTATGATCCTTCTCCCAACATCTACTGTGCCTCCAGCATAAAGAAGGTGAGGAGATAGGTTCAGAACCATCAAATAAGAAGACATCCTTCTCATATTAGTCCCTTTTCAAATAAATGTGCACCTGAAAAACCATTCACAGTCAAACAAGGCACAAACTGTTTTCACAGTTATGTCCATCACCCCCAGTTTTACTACTTGCTCATTCCTTGCGTATGTGCAGTATTGGATCGTAAGTGCAAAGGACAAAGAACCAGCCTCAGAGTAGTCCACAAAATGCCTAAAAACTTTAAAATATTAAAAAACTATTCATAAACCTTTTGTGTGAAAGAAGGGTGTTTGTTGGTGGGGTTTGTTTCTTTTTTTGTGGGTTATTTTCTGACAACTAATGCTGGTTTTCTACCCTTCACTTATATTTTTTATTAAGGTCTTTGCTCAAAGATGGAACTTTTATTATAGAAATTAGCTTTCAGGAAAGTCTTCTGCTTGGAACTTTCAATATGGTTATGTCCAAAAATTAGTTTAATCCTCTTACTTCTAGTATACATGCAGATTTGTTATACAGAAAGCTGTGTATATTGCGTATTCCCCATAGCTCACCAGTAGCTTCACACTGAGTACCATCATTACTACTAAATATATTGTGATCAGAGTGGTTTAGGACAGGGGTTTGTAGGGATCTGCGTGAAAAGATGCCTTTAGAGAGCATGTAGCTTGAGGAATAAACATTTAAAGACGACTGTGGAGCAGATTTTGTAATACCATGAATGTGCAGCGGCTCGTGGTCCCTCTAGCTCATTTCGTGGTGTGATGCCTCTCGGGATACTCCTGCTCTGCCGCTTGCCGCTGCCAAAGCAGCACAGATGGACCTTCCAGCCCTCAGCCGCTGCATTTCCCCGGGTCTCTCCTGCCTGCCGCGGGGTCCCCGTCCCCCAGCAGCCACGTGTCCCGCCTGGCACTGTCCCCATCCCGCCGGCACACAGCTTTGGGGCACCTCGCAGCCTTGTGCTTGTCATAATCATTCCCCAAGTTATATCCCCATGCACAGGGATCGGATATGGCTCTGGTTCAACAAGGTATTTAACCATCTGCTGAACTAATCAGCTCCTTCAGCTGGAAGCTGCAGACTGTGATGCAGGGAAAACAGCCTGAGCGCTCAGTGCACCCCACAGCTAACGTCAAACCTTTCCCAAGCAGAGAACTTACCGACTCCAAAATGAATTTTGTGTCACCTCCGAGGACTGGTGAGCATTGCAGTCCCTGCAGCGCGGCTCTCAGCAGCACCGCCGCCCTTTGGCTGAGGCTCGGGGCTGTGCCCTTAGCTCTGGAAAGCTGCAGTTATAGTTCCAGCTAAGATGGTTGTCACTGCACCTCGATTGCGACCACCAGATCACGACTTCTCTGCAGACTCCTCTACAGCCAACTTCTGCTCCGCTGGGATTTTTTTTTTTATACAGCTGAAAAAAAAAAAGGGCTTATTTTGAATAGCATCTCAATTGACATTCAAAATAAAGCATGTAGTTTGTTGTACATAAAGGCTAAGGACTTTTATTATTAAAAATATTTCCAGCTTACCATTTTCCATTCTCAAGGTGCTCACTTATGGACAGGCCATTATGTGCTATATTTAGCAGTAAAAGTGAATTTGGAAAAAAATTAAATTTTAAAGTAAAATGTGGTGAAATTTATTTACCTAGAGAAACATTTATGTAGCTGTAGATCGACAGGCAAGGGAGTGTGTGTGAAAAGGTATGCATGAGTAAAAAAGACAGTGCTGAATAATATAAATATATATATGCATAGAAATCCAAGGAACAAAGACATTCAGGCTGAAACCAATGCATATGTTTTTCTTATATTTACTTTGTATTTGGAAAAGAACAAAAAAAAAAAAAGGAGACAACTCGAGAGACACGGGTACATGTGTACATGCACGCCTGCATGCAGGACTGATGGCAAAATGTCATCAATTGACTTTACCACTAAAGAAAAATCCTCACATATTTAATGCTGAGTGGTTTTCATTGCCCTTTGTTGAAGGCATCTTTTTCTGGTTATAAAACTACTTCAGCCATCTCAGTTTCTAACAAGTGTCTATAAAATGGGGACGGTGGTTCTCCTGTTAACGCTTTGAAACCCATACAGGCAGCTGCTGCTGAGACCGATGTTCTGGAAAAGCTGGATTCAGATGTTGGATATTTTCTTAGCTCCTAAGCTCCTCTAAAATCAGAACATAACATATAAAAATAAATAAAAACATATAAACCCACATTGACTGCAGAAATATTCATATTTTGCCATACATAAGTGGAACTTAGTCCAACTTGCCATGGCAGATGAACGGTCCTTAGGGAGCTTTCAGGACAGCTGGGTATTAGAAGGTCAGGTTTCTTTTAGATCTGGACATCCTAATTTAATTCCAGCTAATGCCTGACATGAATAATTTTTAGTATTCCTTAGTTTGGAATTAAACTTCTCAGAGAATTTAGTAACTATGAATATTGCTGCAGTAAACATATGCCGATTATTTTTTAGAAGCTAGAAAATGAGGTTACTCCCAAAAAAGTGGGTAAAATAATTAAAATGTAAATTGAAATAAATTATTCACACTACTAAATTTAAATAAATGACTCGAACACCTAAACTCAATTAAGGCATGTTGTTAGTTAGAATACTCAGTATTATATAGCAGATGTACAAAGCCAAGAACTGGCACCAAAAAAATGTTCAATGTGCATGAATGTTTTATAGGTAACAGAGTGTATACCCTAAGGGCCTTGAATATTACATTAAATTATACATTTCTAATAAAGAAAATATAAATGAATATGGAACAAATGTCGACTTTCAGCTTAAAACACCAAATACTTCTTTCAAGATCAAGCTTTACCATTGCATAACAGTTGCAATATTATCTTGTTTAATGGCTTAAACACTGTTGTCAGCTAAATAGCTGTGTGTGTGTACAAGAAGGCATAAGTGCCATTGGCAACTGTTGTGTAGTGTTATGGAAACCATTCTAAAATAAGACCACATTTACTGTCACTTCAAACTCTTTTAAAATTTTAATAGAAATAACATATTCAGCAGAGAAGACTTATTAATTTGCTGTAACTCTTTTTTTTTTTTTAATGGCTCACTTGCAATCACAAAAGCAAGCTACTGTCAAAACCTAGATATGGGAACAGAATATTTGCAGCTCTGCAATAGGTGCCTCGTGTCAGAAGCAGGACTGAGGGGGAAGAATCTGGCAAACATTCAATATATTTTTTTTTTGCAATGGTTTTATAAAATATGATATTGCATGTTGAAAGTTTGTGTGTATATATAGTATTTAAGCCTACAGCCTAAGCTCCAAAATAGAAAGAATACTTTGTTTCTCTTTTTTTTTGGACAAAGAGGGGGAAGAGCAGCTATAAAGAAGTTTTGTTAATGTATTTGACATCTGAAAGATTTTTTTTTCTCTCTAATCAGGTTTGAAGTGAAGATGTAAGCTGGTTTTGGTCCTCTGCAAGGCAACAAACGGATATTGAATTCGCCCTAATTGGATCTGTTAACCACCTAGCGAAGTCGTTGCACATTAACCATTTTCAATTACAGCAGCTGCAAATAAAGACCCAAACACAAGTGCAAGTGAAGGAAAACAAGGTGCAGACATTTCAGTCCAGCGAACCAAACTAAGTAGGGGTATGGTTTTGAGAGCAGCGGGGAATATGAGCCCGTCCTCTCCCTGAAACAGTGACCGCGCAGCCTGAGCCTGCGCCACGCAGACACGAACACTTAGAGCAGTTGATTCTCTCAGCCAGCAGCCGCGGGAACAGGAGTGCCGCAAAGGAACGTGCGGGATGCAGCTTACGGAGAAGCCGGGCTCTGATCCTGCACCTCCAGCGCAGGCTCGAAGGAGCCCAGAGCAGAAGTCACGGGGCAGAGCGGCCCCTCGACGCCAGGCAGCGCTGGGGCACAGCCCCGTCTGAACGGCTCCGTCCTAAATCCTACAGGCCCCATCAGGCCGGGGACAAGAAGAGGGCTAATGCTCTTTGCCTTGGCGGGGGACACCTCACAGCTGCCTGTCCTCATTTCAGACACAGCCAGGGAGCCCGACCGGGGCTGAATTTGTGCCCAGGCCCAGCTGGGGTGGGTTGCCATATCCCACGGGGAGCCATAAACCCCCCCGGCCAGGCTGGCATTTCTCCCGGTCTAACTCAGCAGCCAGGTCTTTCCTGTAGGAAAGATGAGGAACCTCTACCAGAAAGGAAGACTCCAGTGTCAGGACTGAATTAATCGGTTTTATGCGTGGCTTTTGCTTATCTGTGATGTGGTCTTGAATAAAGAGAAAATACCTACGCCAAGGACCGGTCTTGGCCTCATCATTGACATATGAGTGGTAATAATTCAACTAATGTTGCTATATGCAAGTAAAAGTTTCAATCAGTACAGTATACAGTGATGCCTTAAGAAAGTTGGCTTTATAAAGCCAAAAGCCATTATGAGCAAAATCGACTAGAAGAAGGAAATAAGGCAGAAAATATGACAGCTTCGTAAGAACTGCTTAAGAATATCTTATTTCAACAGAAGAAAGAAGGTTTTATCCGTGTAAAAACATACTAGAATAAGCTCAGCATAATAAATCAAAAACTTCTGCAGCAAGTAGGGAGTGAATGCAGGCATACAAGTAATCTTACCAATAAAGAGAAAAAAGACAAATTTGACAGTAAAAGAGGGGAGATAATGGACAAGAAAAACAAAAATGTGTCTTTGAGAACATTAATAAGGGCACAGCTTTAGCAAAACATTCTGGAGTGAAAAAAAAAAAAAAAAAACCACCACAAAAACACAACTTGAAACGGACCAATAGGTCTGTTCCCAAGGAGAAATAATAGATAATTCTTTTTTATTTAGTAACAATGCAAGAGAATTCAATAAAGATGTCTGTTCTGTACTGGGGAGAGAGGATGATGTATTTGTTATATGATGAGGGTAATATACTTTCTATTCCTGCTGTAACTAAAGAGGATATTAATCAACAGCTACTGTAGTTAGACATACTTAAATCAGAAGTTCTGGGTAATTTGCATCGAGGAATTTTAAAGCAGCTGGCTGAGGAGCTTTTTTGGCAGCTAATGTTGATTTTTCAGTAACCCATGGTCAGAGGAGAATTCCAGAAAGCTTAAAGAATGTTGGTTCCTTGTTAGTTCGCTAAAATGTATGGGCAACATGGCTGAGACAACAGAGGTTGTCAGGCTGACATCAGTACGGAAAAACAAAGGAAAAGCTCATATTTAATTCAATTAACAGGGACTGAAAGGTGCGTGCTACTGTTAATGCCGATCAACAAAGTATGGAAAATACATCTTCTCAAAGTAACTTTAATCTTGTTAGAGAGAGTACTAACCTGGTTGACATTAGGAAAAGCATTTAATAAAAATAGTTAGGCTTCAGTAAAACTTTGCTATACAGCTGACAAAATAAAACTTTGAACTTTAAAAAGTTTAAAAGAAAACAAATCGATAGGTATACTGAAAGGTCAAACAGAATAGAAAGATACACAATAACCTGGCTATTGAGTAAGTAACTTGAAAGGTAGGAGCCACCAGAAAGCAGGAAACTCTGCTGAACAAGGAAATCTATAGCAGAATCCAAATTGCTTCAACTTTAAGCAACTCAAATTGTGTATATTCCAGACATATATTTCAAGTTGCTAAGAGCGAAGCTTCCTTAGCAGAGGAAGAATTTAATGAAGGTTGCGATAGTTTTCACCACTAGGAATCTTTATATTAAAGGTGGATATTTTTTCCATCTGAGGCTACAGTTCCGCTATCACTACTGGAAGCTAATAAAGCAGATAAAATGTTTCAAGCCCAGCAGGAAACGCAGTTTGCCCCTGTGGCTCTGGATGCTCTGTTGGGTTTCAACATGTATATTATAGTTTGAGATTCTCACCTCTCCCAGATTTCTCTTCTTCTAATTGCTTTTTTTTCCAGCATGTGGCATTGACTCTTGCAACAGCATCCTAAAAAGTTTATTTATAATGTACTAAAAGATGCAATCTTCGTAGCCAAACCAAATTTACAGTAGCAGCATTTTCGGTGATGAAACTGCAGTGCTCCAAGCTTTGTGAGTGATGCTTTACTTGGCTTGGGTTTATTTCAACTTAAATAGAATGATCTTACTTGTTTTACATCAAAGAAGTGGAAGCAGAAGTGACTAATTTGATTGCTCGTGCAGAAGCTGCTCACACCAGCTCCTAGGAATTAATATTCTTCAATGTTAGGAGACATAAATTTCAGCCAGGCATACAAAAATCAAACCCCTTTCCCAGGTGAATTTCCAAGTCTCGATCTGTGACTCTCAAGTAGTAAACAGATGCTGAGCATGGGAGCTTTAGGGACAAAACAGCTGACCTTTAATGATTCTTTAAGTCCTTCCCTCATTTTCCATCAATAGTATATTTATTGATCACAGAGCTGGCTGGTACTAAATTCCTCTGGAGAAATTCAGTATCAGAAAGGCTAAGAAAAATCTTTAAAGTGCATAGTTTAATTCTCTGGTTTGTTGTCATCAAAATTGAACCTCTGAAACTGCACTTTACTAACTAAAAAGGAGTCTCTTCCCTTGACTCTGATGTCTTGGCATTGCCACTGTGGCTTCCAAATTAAAACCTTATCTTCTTTTTAAACCTACTTGTAAGCAGGTGACTGAGCATGACTCCCCTGACTCGCATCACTGTTTGGGAGCTAAGGTGCATCAGTTCTCCAGGAAACTTCACTGGAGATTAATCTATGAATTATGTAATCTGAGAAGACTTCAGTGAAAATGTCACGTCTGTGATGCCTTACATTTGTATAAGCTTCCCGTGAAGACAGCTGCCAAATGAAATAAGGAATAAGGAATGAGAAATATCTTCAATTTTTCCCTCCAATTACTTGGTTCATCTGCATGCATATCGGGTGTAATATTATACCATTATTGCAGAAGAGTTGGTTGGTACTCACAAAATAGTTTGAGAGCCCTCCAGCAGTAACCACTACCTTAGAAACAAGCTGGGAAGCAGTCGCAAGTTAAATCAAAAGCCTGCTGACCCTGACCTACCAGGCCAAGGCTCTACACATCATTTTGGTGTGTACATACTACGAGCAGCAACCACTCAACACAATCACATTGCAACGCGGGATGGTGAAAATCTGGAGAGCTGATTCCTGAGCAGCTCCATCACTTGATGGTCTTGGGGGTCTTTTCCAACCTAAATGATCCTATGATTCTATCCTGTGAGCCTTTGAACAGTCACATTCCCTTCAGATTTTAAGTATTCAAATAAGTAAGAAAAACTCATATATGCAGTATATGTTGCATATACAGTTATTGCTGAACACACATACACAGTGCATATGGTACATTATGTTGTACACCATGTTCAGTGTATGTATATTGAAGTTTGCCTCTTCCCCTAATGCTTAAACTCCATTGCCTGATGATATATGGCAATAGTACATCACTGGAGTGATGACGATCTGATGGTATATTACCATCATTTATTACCGGAATATCATCACTGGCATATTATTGCAATGTATCACCACAGCAGCAGCCAGCAGGAATATAGCTGCAAGAGAGTCATGTTATATGTTTTATTAATTCCTAAGTGATTGTTGTTGAATTAGTATGACATGGACTCAGCATATACCCTACTTTCCTCTCGTTCACATACTTGCAAAACAAACGCATATATTTTGTTTGATGTGTTCAGCATAGTCTGTTATTTTTCAGGTGTGAATCATTTCCTTGCTGAAATTTTAGGTTGGGACCCTCATTTTGAAATGTTTGTGAGCAACTATAAAATAACAAGAATCAAAAAAGAAAATGGAAATCTGATCTTGACTGTCTTGTTTTATCATCATATCATCACCTCTATCGTATATTTAAGGAATATTTTTGTGGCCCTGACCAGGAAATTTTTTCATATTACACAGGGTATTATACAAAGACTTATAAAATGGACAAGCTGGTATGATACTAATTTACAATGATTTTTTTTGTTTGGTTGGTTTTGTGTCTGCATACGCATTTTAGAATTCAGTATCTCAGTTGTTGCCAAAATAAAGTATAAACCCCAGTATTTCATCCTGCCACTCAACCACTCAAATTGGCAAAACTATATTAGATATTTAAATACCTTCACGAAAACTGAGTGTGCTTTCTCCAATCAATGTTAGTTCTGCCTATCTCACTGCACTTTGCACAAAGTAAGAGTTACTTATAGTCTCTGTTCCCCAGTCATTGCCTGAAGGAATTCTGAAAGCTTCTGCCAATGTCCCCTGGACTTATTTCATTGTACCACCAGAAAATAACATTTGCTGCAAGCTTTATATAGAGCAACTTCTGCAAAGTGATCTCAATATCGGCCTGTCTGATTCAGTCAGGAGCACTCTGGTTTAGTTAGTGATAAGGCTCCTATCTGCATCCCACTAGGATCAGATGGGGATATTGGATAACTACAGTTAGTTCAAGCTACTCACTGGAGGGTTGCATTAATCATATCTACGCTACTTCTGGCCATTATCTATTAGTACATAAACATCTTCATCTTTTTTAGCGTCATGTATTTTTAGGCTTAAAAGGTCTCTGATAGACCACTTCAAATATCCATCATTCACCTCTGACATATTGTAGTAGAACTATTAGGAATGAAATTTAGAGCTACGAGTGCTGTATATTTTTCAAAAATACTGAGCTAGTTTCAAGTTGCTGCACTAGCCGAGACACTCAGCTTGCTTGACCGTAATTGTTCAAGACACAGACAGGAACAGGCAGCCTTGGAGAGGAGCTGCTGATGTGGTTGATGAGATGTAATAGCAAACTAGAGGTAAGCCGTAACAGCACAGCACCTTCTCTGGAATTAATTTTTGGCTAAACCTAGCACCATGGTCACTGTAATAAACTCCACATACTGGAAGACCCTAAATAGCAGACCAAACTGTGAAAGAAGAGGTGGGAAGATGATTTTTGTGGCCCAGAGGGATCGAGATGCTGAGAAGCACTGTGGCAGAAATCAGCCCTTTTGGTGGCACTTCTGGCTGTGATCAGCTCTGTAAGAGCACTGCTCAGACTGGCCATCCTCCCTGAGAGCACAGGGCATTCAGTGGTAAAAGTGAAATGTCAAAGGTTATACCAAATCTGTCTGAAAACAATTTCCTGTTGCTGGAGAAATGCCAACATTTTGTTAAAATTTTCCCTTCATCCCTCTCAAGAAATGGATAATGTTCACATAGCAACATGTAGATCAGGAGATTAACCCCAGCACGTGCAGTTTATTAGATAGGACAAAAGTGTACAAAACAACATCTGTTTCAAACGCCTGTTTCTTGTTTAGCTGCACATACACTGCTGACAAAAATGGATGACACTCAGCAACAACCCTACCCAAGATGAGTAGTTTGGAAGCCCAAGTCCTCATGCCTGTTGTCAATGAGCTTGTCCCTTGCTAAACACAGAGACCTTCCCAGGACCAACTACCATCATAACAGACATTAATGCAATCATGCTGCCTGACACATTGTAGAGAACTCAGTAAAAACGAGTGAAAGACATACAGAAATAATGCAGATTTAACATCTTGCTTCTTTTTGTATACACTGAAGGAAAGTGTTTAAACTCATCCTTAGATGTTGATGCCATTCTCTGACCACCAGCAGCTGTACTCTTCCAATGCAGTCTGGCTTCTGCCATCAGAAGAAAACACTTGGAGGAAGGCACAAATGTTGCCATCCCTCCAGAGGGATGTTCAAAACCTTTTGTCTTCTTTCCCCTCAACACCCCAGTACAGGACTCTGAAAGGATGGGTTGCAAGATGAAGGAACGCGAGCTTGATTAGAATTTAAAAAAAAATAAATACATGCACAACAGAGTTTGTACACTGCTACCATCTAGTGAATTAAAATAAAACAAAATTTTCTTCTGAAGTAAGATAAACCATATTTAAGGGTGTGAACCTTCACCACTGAAGTCACTGGGACTTTTGCCATTGACTCAACTTGGAACAATCCTTAATGGAATAGGCCATATTAAACATGAGATATTTGAACTTCAAGCACAATTACAGAAAGTATCAAAGACTGTTACATATATTTGTGATCTAGATAATTGCCATAATTTATCCAGAATAACATCGAACCAAAAGAATCGTTAGCAATTACTGCTTTAAGTCAGTGCAAATAGGTTCAACTGGATGAAAAGGTACATTTTAAGACTGGAACAAAGCAAAGCTTTTTCAAAGGTACTGCATCTTCTGTTTTAAATTGACTTAAATCTTAGGAAAGAGGTTTATACAGAAGCTTTGAAAAATCTCAGTTCTGCATTTATGCAAAGAATTTCTCCGCAGAGTTCAGCCAACTTGCCTTCTTGCTCTTTTGTGTTTCCCCAAAGCCAGAAGGAACAAGTCACTCCCACCTACTCGTTAACTCTTATTTAGTGAGCATTTTTCTCAATTCAACTGGCACATGCTAACTCATCTCACAAGTCTTTCACACTGAAACATCAGTGCTAATGCCCAGTACAATTAAAATCCACACCAATTTTGACACTTCCTTTTGCAGAGTCAGCATTTTATTTACCCCAATGCATATGTTCACTTGCAATCTGAATCAAGGCACAAAGTGCCGGGATTAAATTATTTGTACTAAATTTGCAGCACTTGATCCTTTTTCTCCCTATTCTATGCCAGGAGAAATCTCTTCCAAGATGATTTTCAGGTTACATATGAAACCAGACGACTTGTGCCACTGCTTGGCTGCCCCGTGACAATGAGCAACATGTCTGGAGACACTAGATAGGTCACAGCACACAGAAAAGAGGGGTTTTGAGTACTTCTGAAAATGAAGTTATCAGTTTCACTGTGATTCCTCTTACCTATCTGTAAGCACAGCTAGCAAGAAAGCAAGAACCTTAATTAGCTAATATTAGTAATACGAATGCATTTCTGTGCAGTCATGCTTTAATCACTTCCATAATATTTATCATCATTAGTCTTATATCATAGTTCAGTGAATATCTTAAGTGTATTCATAACTCAAAGCACCAGTATTTTACCCTTTACTTCTCAACCTTAAAATTAGGGCTATTATTTGAGGCTGAGCCTAAAATCTGATCTCACAACAGCCTTACTTTTTCCTAATTCTGATGTGTTTATCTGGAGCTCAGATATCTTTAGAAGAGAATCTTTTTAACAATGAAGAACACCCGATTAATTTTCTCTTTTTTTGTTTGCAATTTAATTGCTTATATTAAAACTAGTTGCAAAACTGCTCTGCAGGACCTTCTGTCAGTTTTCCATCACAAAAAATTATTCTTTCAGCAATTAAATCTTCCATAAGTTTGATATTTTAGAAAGATTACAATTTATATGTCACAAAAAGTGATGCTTTGGAGGAAAAAAGAACTTCATTTTATCAATGTTAATTTCATTTTGAAAATAGGTTCTTAAATAGCCTATATTAGAGAACATAATGTCAAAAGCAAAAAAAAAAAAAAAAAAAAATCAAACCTTTTTTTTCCCCACCCAAATTTTCTGTATGGTAGGTTTTCATAATATAGGGGGTCTCTTCAAAGACCTAATTTTGAAATCTTAAAATATTCTGTTAAATTACTGTGTCTACAATCCTCATTGCATTGTCCTCCCAGCTTCCTTAAGAAATCCACCACATTAATGATCTGTTTTAAACATGTTAAATACAGCCTCACAACAGCTGATGTAGCATTTCACAGCAGGGCTGGTTCCTGGCTGGTTCCCCCTGAACCTCCTATCGTGGCTCACCCATATTCACTTTAACTTGTACTTCGTGTTGCTACATAAAGCATTATTTTTTCTTTCTTCAGGGCAAATGGATGGGATCTGTAAAGCAAGTGATTTTCAAATGCATCTTAACTTCCAGATCAGCCTTTGAGAAATTAATTTCCACTTAGTTTTTGGAGTTGTTCCAACTCATCCTCATGAGTGAAATATGGGCATCAGAAGGTGGAACAGAAAATACAAAGCTAATGATCTGGTTCATGTTAGTTAGTTCTCTCTTAATCCTTTGAAAGATTGCATTCCTGTCTCTGGAATTTCCTCTCACTGACAGTTTTTAAAAGAAACAAGACAATATTTGCCATGCATTATATATTAAGATTAACTCAAGAAGCAAAGAAGATCTGTTCACCATCCCTATAAGCCTCTCATAATTAGGTGTACCAGCTTTCAAGGACAGGACTCTCTTCGCTTTAAGAATAAGAATTCCCCCTGAAATTTAAACTGTTCCCCAGAGTAAAGTTAGAAAGGACAAAGGGACATAATCCTCACTCCTCATCCACCCGTCATTTCTGCTGGCCTCAGAGTGATGAGTACATGAGAACTGCACACCTGCGGTCACTTCACCCCTGACAAAGGGACACTGCTCCTTCCCAGCCAGCCGTGCACCTCAGCTTGCGTCACTTCTGATCTGCCCTACAGCAGGGATCGGTTACATTTCTACACAGTTTGAGCTTCACGTGTAAGTTTTTCATCCAGTTTTTTGCAAACCTGCATTGCCTTCAGCTGAGCCATCTACAATATTTTTGCTAGAAGATCCCTCAGGAGGGGGAGGTAGGAGTCTGTGCTTGCCTCTTCAACAGTGCCTGGTGGATTTGACATCACGATACTGTGCAAGACAAAGAGCTGGTAGCTGACCTTGTGCATAGCCATATCTTGGAAGATCTCTGCATTTCTGTTGTCAGTGGGATCAAGAGCAGGAGGTGCAAGGTGGCATGGCTTGGTGGCCCATCAGTTCCATGCAGAAGGCTTCCTGCAGCCAGCATTTCCCCGGAAAAGACGGGAACAGACCAGTCACTCGGAGAAGCTTGTCCTGACAAGGACTCAACCTCTTGCCCCCAGGCTGCTGCCATGGCACAGACAGAGGACAGCACATGCCCCTGGAAGAGCCAAGGGTCCTGTTGAGTACCTGAAGTCCACCCACACTCGTTGCTCTTTCATCTTCCTGCTTGTGTCACACTATGCATGGCCCAGTACAAACCCCAGACCCAATTCCTACAGCTGGGAAGTTGGAACCAGCCCTGCAAGCTGGTGGAAGTAGTTTTTGATCGATATCCTGGAAAGATGTTCAATAGAAGTGCAATCTGAACAAGAAATGAGAATTAAAATAGTATTAAGTATTTCTCCTCCTGCTCCCAAATTTCTTCTCCTGTCCAGACAGCTCTCTTGACAGACATACAACAACAATGTACAAATGGATGTTAATGGCAGTATTACTGATATGCAAAGATAACAAACAATACTTGTTTTATGTTGTGAAATGAACAGCAGATTTACCGAGCTACCAAGATTTTCTGTTTACTTACAAATAGGTATGGGGGGCTGTATTTGCATGAAACTATCCCAGACATCATATTTTTCCTTTCATATTTACAGTCCTGGAGAATGTTTTCAGAGATCCATCCGCTTAAAGAAATAGCATCCTATCACAGTCAGATAAAGAAGGCTAAATTTGAAGAGACAGTCTATTCAATTTTATTTCAATTGAATTGCAAACACTTCACTTTTTTTCTACTATTATTTCAAATGTTGGGCTGAAAAATTCAGTCCAGCTTCCAGTTCTAGCACTCAGAAGCTGCAAAGAAAATGAATTTGCTCATTTCCAAAAAGTAAGGAAATTTTGGGTTTTTAAGTGAATGGAAGTTTCTTGGAAACAGCTAATTTCAGTCTTCATTACTGGAGATCAAGCTTAAACACAGTTTCATCATTTCTCTTGAAAAAGGTAGCTTGTATTGAGGTTTTCATGATTCCTCATCTTTCTTCTCCCCTCTCCCCACCCCCCCATTATATTATACAGATGGTGGGGCTCTTAGACTGTAAAGTAAGACATTAAATCAGAGCGCCTGTGTTTGTCCTACTTTCTTCACTTTTCTACATTCAATTCCACACTTAATAGCAGGGAAGACAAAAGGAGGAGACATTTTCAATACTCAGACCCTAATACTATCCCCCTCTGGGATTACCTGCGGCTCAATACATCATTCAAAAGCAAAGATTAAAAGTAATAGTCACGTTAATATTATTTCACAATCCACAAACATAAATCCTCATTTGTTATTCATGAGCTTATCACACACACCTCTTAAGGAGCAAAATACTGCAGCATGTGCAGAAAATGGTAACACAAAGTAAACAGTCAAGGAGAGGCAGACAACTTTATAGCTCATTTAAGGTAAAGATATTGCAGGTATGTTTGCTAACAGAGTAGGAGTGTTCTTGCCTGGCTTTGACGATGCACCACACAGCAGTATTCATTGTCTGCCTAATCATTACTTAACCAGATCTCAGTTCTTAAGTGCCCACATCCTAAATGTGTTGCTTTTTGTGATGGGTACTCACAGAAATGACTTTTCTGCAAGAAGCATGAGGTGGTGGAGGGCACCAGCAGCTTGCACCTCCCCTTCACGTGAGGTGACAGACCCAAGTCTTCTACATGCAATGAATGAGCTGGACCCCCTTTCTCAAAGAAATTCAGAGCTAAATCTAAACCTTTCACCCATCACCTGTCAGGATATTTCTGCCTTCTACATAGAAATGAGCTGCTGACCTTGAGCACTGCATGTTTCCTCGGCTTGTAGCATGCTGCCTCCTGCACACAAAGCTGTTCACAGAACGCCTGGAAGCAGAGGAGGCTGCAAGAACCACTTGCAGGCAGGCATGGGTGAGCCCCCGCACCCAAACACCCCATTTTATTTCACAGTTGAACTCCTTCAGGTGCCAACTCATCACTGTAACGCCCACTGCCTGACCACTCTGAGCTTTGAAAGCACAGCAAGCGGCGCTCAGTAGGTGACACGCACAGACTGCTCTTGCCCCATGGCTGCGCGGCTTTGAACCACAAAGCGCAAACCCCAGCTGGAGCGCACACGTGCGCAGTCCTCCTGATGCTGGTTACTGTAGAAACAGAAAGGAAACTTTCACCAATGTTTCTCTCTTATTTCCCAATAAATAGCAGCATCTCCCCTAGAAACTATATCGATCTCTAGTTGTTCAAATAACTACTATTATAGAAGTAGATGAACTCTCCCCTGATAGACCTGTCAGACTCCCTGCTGATGAGAAGGCTTCCGTGCAATCCATACCCACAATTGCTTTGGAAGCAGACAAGCGACGTTCCCTCCCTCTTCCCCCTCCAGCTATATCCCTGTAGCTTTTTTCCATTTCCCCGTCTGTGCTTTTATAAGCTCATACTTGTTTTGAGAAACTGCTTGAGTTGTGACAGAAACTTCTGAGCTATCCCAGTAATTGGCCTGCCTACGAGGAAGGGAGAGGGTGAGAATGACAGCGTAAGGGAAGAGAACCTTGAAAACATCGTGTCTCAGGAAGCTCCTATCATAAATAGGGTCACGTTATGCGAGCTTGCCGTGCGTATGCACTGCTCTGTACAATGAGTATTTCCTCTCAGCTCAATGTCTTCTCACATATTTACAGATACAGGGTTTGATTTTATATATTAATCCTATTATGTCAGTCTTTTATATTTCTATAACTACTGCGAACCATTTTCTCCAGCTCAGAGGAAAAGGCATTAAATACACAATTCATTTAAGCGGAACTGCTGCGAGTTTGCCGATGAAGACTCAAAACACTGAAGAGTTAACCCAAGCTATCAGAAGCTCATTATTACCTGGAACTACTGAGAAACCTAACATTCATCATGTGCTAGAACATTTTAGTGTACAAGCTTTACGCAAAAATTAGCATACGCCATATCCTCAGCTGTTAAAAGCCAATAAAGTCACATTGATATCGCTGGAACATCATCACTTTTTGGAGCACAGACTCTGGCCTGCAGTGGAGCTATCCTAAGCAAAGACAATTTGCACTTCTCCTGAAAATAATTAATTGAAAGCTGCTTGGTAACTTTCTTGACAGATGGGTAACACAGTCTACTGCCCAATTTTCTGATGCATAGGGAGTGACCTGACTGAGCCAGCAAAGTTCTCAATACTTCGCCACCTTGGCATCCAGGGAAAGATTCAGGCATCCAGCTTTTAAATGCTGGTTTGTTTTCTTAACTATTTAAGTGAAAGAGACAGGAAAAAAAGTACTGCTCACACCCTTCTTGTGACAAAAGGGATGAAGGAACACCCTCCTGAGCAGGCGGATGGCACATGGCCCAAATGTATTCATCTGTCATCTGTACGTGCAGGTAGCAAAACCCAGGGACACTCATCTTGATGCTGTTATGTTTATAGTTGTCCTTAAGAGGCGGAAAAAACTGGATGAGTGGTAGAAATCTATGAGATTGCAAAGAAGCTGGATACACTGATTATTCAGTTTCAGACTTTCTTATATAGAGCTGGGCAAGGGGGAGGTTATAACCATACTGTGACAAAAAAGCTTTAAAATTCCTCAGGTGTTAGCCATCTGCTGACAAGCTCCCTACTTAAACTGTCATTTAGCAATGTTTTGGGCATTGGTGTTTTCCTAACTGTATTTCCCTACTTGTCTTCCAGGTAAATTCATCATCTGCCTGAGTGAGGCTCAAAGAAAGACTTATGTAAAGGTTTCTCATATATAGACAGATTCCAGTTTGAAGCTGATTGTTCCAGACCTTTCCAGTATTAAAACCAAGTGCTCACTCCTAACTTTTCCTTCTCCCTCAACATAACGGACCTTCCTTTTCCACACTTCTGTTTGAAAATGTAACAAATATTGCTCCTAGTCAGATATTGGAGCCTGTCCCTCTCTTAAGAATGCACAATTTCAGTGTAGAAATTAATGCTTGCAGAGGCCAGTAAGAATCAGCAGATACATCTCCAAGGTTTTTGGTTTTGTTTAAAGTGACATCTGCTTGAAAATTTTCAGGTGTCTGGAAAATTACAATAGGTCTCTTGGGAATGAATTAATAGGCCACAGACATGTGATGCAAAGATAAATGCTAAATAAAATACCTTGCCTAGCACTGCAGTTCATCATGTGGGTTCCCATACCTGCAATAAACCTCTCCCATCTGTCCTTACTGATACTGCTTTCAACCTTCTCCAAGGAGGGAACACCAGTCACTGTAAGGTTGACCCTGGCACAAATGTATTCAACCCATTTAGCTGACACTGTCTCTCTAAGTAGAATGAGCAGGCAAGGATTATTTTTTTTTTAGTAAATACTCCAGAAAGAGCTCCAAAACCTGGGGGTGCTAATGCACTCTGGTTTTGCTAAAAGGCTACCAAATTGCCTAGGCTGTAATTTGAAAAATGCTCTCTCAGTATTTGGTACTCAATTACTGTTAGGGGAAGACTGAAAGATATTCTAAGATACTTCTGTAAAGCCTTTGACACAGTCCCCCACAACAGCCTTAGAATCACAGAATCATTTCAGTTGGAAGAGACCCTCAGGATCGTCGAGTCCAACCATAACCTAACCTAACTCTGACACTAAACCATGTCCATAAGAACCTCGTCAAAACACCTTTTAAACCCCTCCAGGGATGGTGACTCCACCACTGCCCTGGGCAGCCTGTCCCAATGCCTGACAATCCTTTCTGTGAAGAATTTTCCCTAATATCCAACCTAAACCTCCCCTGGTGCAACTTGAGGCCATTTCCTCTTGTCCTATCACTTGCTACATGGGAGAAGAGACCAACCCCCTCCATGCTACAACCTCCTCTCAGGCAGTTGCAGACAGCGACAAGCTCTCCCCTCAGCTCCTGTTCTCCAGGATAAACAGCCCCAGTTCTCTCAGCCGCTCTCATCACACTTGTGCTCCAGCCCCTCACCAGCCTCGTTGCCTCCTCTGCACTCTCTCCAGCACCTCAATGTCCTTCTTATGATAAGGGGCCCAAAACTGACCCCAGGATGTAAGGTGGGGCCTCACCAGTGCCCAGTACAGTGGCACAATCAGTTCCCCAGTCCTGCTGGCCACGCTGTTCCTGATACAAGCCAGGATGCTGGTGGCCTTCACATTTTTTACGAGGGTGGTAAAACACTGGCCCAGGTTGGCCAGAGAGGTGGTGGATGCCCCATCCCTGGAGACACCCCAGGCCAGGCTGGACAGGGCTCTGAGCAACCTGAGCTGGTGCAGATGTCCCTGCTCATGGCAGGGGTGGCACTGGGGGAGGTTGGAAGGTCCCTTCAACCCAAACTGTTCTATGGTTCTATGACATCAGAGTAGCATCCTCCACAGAAAGCACAATGCAGCTGAGCTTAGCCTGCCTCATTCAGACCAAGCCCATAAGCAAATGGAGGGTACTTTTCCCAAAGGATGCTCAGTGCACCTATACTCAAACCAATAAAATTATTATGTACTGGCTTAACATTAAGTCCAGTGAGCCTATTCACATCCTTAAATTTAAAGTCTGTATATAAGTACTTTTCTAGACTGAGCACTAGAGTGCACATCCCATGTCAAATCAAATCTTTACTACATGATTTGCTGCTCCATTTTGTGCATATTAAAAAAATCTCTTTAACTATCATGTCTTTTTATGTTTTTCTATATCTATCCTATACAATTCTTTGAGATACTCATACAAAACGCTTCATACAAGTGAGATTTCAACCTGACAGGTAAGTTCTTTACTCAGTCCTTCTCTGCATCAGTGTCTGCCTTCAAAGCCAGCCATTAGCCTACCCTTCTGCTGTGTGCATCTAGAGAGTGATGCTACATGGACATGGCTGTACAGCACCAGCTCATGTGGCAGGAGCCACCAGCCGACACTGGGAGAAGTCAGCAAGGAGCTCCCTGCCCACTTAATGCTCCAGGAATTGGTGTGCAGGCAGAATTCAGCAGAGTTGTCCTGTTAAGCCAACCAGCTCTTACAATTTTTCATAGACACTTGATAATCACAAGGAAAGACACACTGGCATCTAGGACCACGTATGCCTGATGTTCGATTAGTTCACAGAAGGGTAACAATTCCACTTCATGAACAACAGCAGCATAATAAAATTTGATCCAATTCGTAATTAACACTCCAAGCTTCAAACTTCTTGCAGGAAACCCTGAACGACAGCCTAGCTGGATGTATGAGACCACAAACTCCAGCACTGGGGACCAGCAAGAGCTGGGCTGCTCCATGAGGTAAGACGAAGCAGCAGGCAAGGCAGCGCAGGCAGCAACAGGCAGAGTCCTGCAGCGCTGAGAGCTGATAACGGGGTCCGTGAAGAGTCCCAGAGCAGGGAAGGGGACAAGCCATGAGCAAAGGGTGGAGGCCACAGATGAGGCTGCTCAGGGACAATAAGGACTACTAGTGTCCCCAGAGTCCAGACTCCAGGTGGCTGAGGAAGCCACAAATGGTTCTCGCTTACCAGGCAGGATGCCATGAAGCAGAGTTGCTGAGGTGTCGGGAATCAAGGCAGAGATCTATAACTCTAGCCTCTATTTTAGAAAATCAGATTATTTCCATGCACTGTTTAAATTTTATTGAATTGGCTAATGGCCACAGAAAAACCTCTTTTTCTCTCTCCCCAACTAGCTGTATCCATAGTCCAAAGGAAGGGAGTGTTAAAAGAATTTAAATTTACTCTCAATACTACCGTCTTTGCAGACATCAGGATGGAGGCTGAATGAGGAGCAGAACCCAAAGTACCTGCATCCCCCCCAGCCACATCACATTTCCATTTTGTTTGCAACCACACTTCCATAAATAAGAATCATACAACATTACATGCCAGGCACAACTTATCTACTGCCGATTGCCCAACGAAATGACTTCTGGGTTAGAGACATTTTCACAAGATCCGAGGCTATCTCATTCAAAGCACCACATCCTTACCTGAACTGAGCTTCTGCTGGCTTGACTTAAGACTTGCTCTGTGGTGGGACTGAATGCTGCCTCCTCGACATCTTCAGAAGCATCATCTTGGTGAAGGAGCCATAGGTTGAAAAAAGAAAGAAAAAGTTGCCTTTTTAAAAATTTTTCAAATGTTTTCACTAATTGAGTATTGTTTGAAGCAGATGAAAAAAAATATTGAATATTATGTGGGAATCTCAGTGCAAATAAGGGGCAGGCAGAGAGAGGGATTTTTAGAAAATTCAGTTTGGAACCCCGCTCTGCAATTTATTTGATGATGGCCATCACATGTTATGCATAACTGAGTGCACTTGTATGTGCATACATAACTTTAGTTTGACAATATTGATTGAGATCCTTTCAGTTTGATGAATGAGTGCATTATGCAGTGAACAGTGAAACCAGCCTTGATGAGTCACTGACAGGATTTTCCCAACTTTTTGAAGGCATCCTGTCCCATGGGCTAGAAGTCAGACGTCCTCCTAGCATGTCTGCTGAGCTCAGTTTTTGACTGTGACAAGACAAGTCCAGGTATTACTTCAAGGCTGTCAGTTCCTCCCACCTCTTCAAATCCCTCCACACATATCTTAATATACACATGGAGGATCAAGGGATGGAAAAATCTCTCAGGGTTCATTTGGACATGCAATGCAGCTCTTTCATGTTAATTTTCTTTTTCCTTTTTCTTCACCTCAATTCACTCTGACATCTTGCCACAATATTGTCAGTCTCAGAGAAAACAACAAGCCAAAGCAGATGTGCTGAACACATGGTCACCAACAGGAGCAGTTCCCAAGCAAAGTTAGCATGTGAAATCATTCCAAGAGAGGGATGTCTCTTCCAAAACATAATCTGCATCTGCTCCTGTTGTTTGGTGGATTGGAAGAAGAAAAAAAACAACAAAAAAAACACCACCAAAAAAACCAAAAAAAAAAAAACAAAAACAAAAGCACCACAAACCACCCACACAAACTTCCATGTCTAAGTTTAGAGTTTGAATTTATCCAGTTCCCTGAAGTTAGAAGGGCCACAATTTTAGACAGTCCCCTCCAATATAATTATAATGAATTTCTCTTTTGATGAATAACAGACAAAACTTTTCTAGGGTTTTTTTTTTTATAAACAGTATAATTTTGCAAAAGGCCCTTATGTTTTAGTGTCACAGAGATTTTGACGGATAACTCCACATTTCTGCAGGTACTCCAAGAATATGAAATGAAATTGGAAAAAAATTGTCATTCTTTGAAAGAAAGATATGCTTTTCAGTTAAAAAGAAAAAAAGGCTACTTTGCTTATCATGCTTCTCTATTCATTTTCTTTGTCCTATAGAATTTAGGTGTCTAATCTTAAACTGGGCCGTGAACTCAAAGGCAATGTACAGAACAGCAATTATACCTTTTTACTCCTGTTTCTGTTCCCTCTGAGATCTGTAGTCACTGAAAATGGGAGAATATGAAGTAAACCCCCTGAAGAGCAAGACACATCTGGCAAACTCTAAAGATAAGCTCAGCCTGCCAAGGAGAGAGCACATAGTGCTGATGTCTGGCCTGGATCTGAAGAAAGACGAGGAGGCAACTTTCTAGCTGAATCCTGAATTTTTAGCTGGAGTTTTGTACTGGATAAGCCCATTCACTATTTTCCCTGATAGAGGCTGTCACTGCTCTGCAATATAAATAGCACAGGTACAGAAAAGCAAACCATAACAGTTCAAGTAATGCAATAGCAAAATCCATGTCCATGTTTGGGAGAACGAGTGGCCAGGAAGCTCTGATACTCAAAACATGCAGCCTCTGAATTTATGAGGACTTGTCCAACTTCAACACAACACCCTGAGAGACTTGCCTATTGCTATGAGTTGATTACCCATACATTCAGATTGAACGTGCACCACCTGTTAACATACAGAACAAAACACTTCCACCAAGAGCATTTGGTGAATAAATGACTTGGAAAATATTATTAAGCTCAAAACCAACATTTTACCATGTTTGATTTGCCACCAGATGCTGTGGGATCTGGAGATATGGGGAGGAGGGGGGAAATCAAACAGTGGCAATGAAAGACTAAAATACGAGGAAAAGGCAAGTTTTGTTGTGAAATTACAGTCAGAAATGAATGCAAGGCTCTTGTTCTACTCTGGACTATGTCACATACAATAAACCCAGCCTATTCATGGAGAGTAAATACCCTGGCAGCCTTTACCACATGCTTTTGAAGGATATTGTGTCTCATTCAAACAATAAACACCACATTAACTTGATATTTTTTGTAGTGCATTGCCCCACATGCTGGGACAGGTTGATGCACATGTTTGTAGCAAAGAGGCAGTCTCTCCTGTTGAAGACAGCTAATAAGCCTTCAAAGAGAGTTTCTTGCTGGGAAGATGGATGCCAGCGAAAGCAGCAAGTAATGATGCCAGTTAAACTTCCATCTTTTTGCCCCTTTCCTCTTCTCAGGTTGAGGATGAGGAGGGACTGTTAGTATAAACAAGCAGTAACATTCCTCTTAAATACTGTGAGTTTAGCAAACGTGTGCAGCACCTTCAGTCTTCAGGGCTCCTTCCTTTATCTGATAAAGATTTGCAGGTTCTCTCTGAGTGACAAGTGTGTGCGATTCTTGGAAAATTCAGTTAGAAATGCCAGTAACATGGCAAAGACCATGATTAGAAATGAGCACTGGCCATTGAAAAGAGACGGTAAGAGCCATTCGAGCCTTCCCAGATCACTCTGCTTGGCACCTGTTCTCCCTAAACTGAGTTCACAGTGGGGCCAACAACCCCATCATGGTCCAGACAAGACCCTAGGGAAGGCCACCATGCATGGTCCAACTGTCTTGCCACAGCCTGGGAAGAGAAACAGCATTCCCCAACATCTCTACACTTCCAACAGAAGGGCACTCTGCCTGCTCAAGCACGGAAGTGTTTGCATTGGACAGCTTTAGTATCGCTGAGTTCTGTTATTGTTCTTAATCTGGATCCAGGCCCCAAATTCAGATATAGCTCTGGACACCTACAGTAGATTGAGCTGAATGCACTAAATGCCTTCACACTGAAATATGCACGCTTTTGTTTTTTTAAGCTGATATGGTTCTCTTACTACTGTGCACAGTGCTATTACATGGTCATCCCAGAAGGCACCAGAGAAGGCTGCCCAGGAGCTCACGCTTCACAGCCGGCTGCAGAGAACACCAGCTACCTTGCCAGTTTATTCTCTTCTGATATTTTTTCCTCTCTTTTTATTATATTTGAACTGAACTTTACTCCAAATCAAACCAACTCCAACACTGACAGGGAGATAAGACCTCCTGCAAATACGAACTTACGTTACACTGAAACCAAGACCCTCTCTGGAGTCCTTGCTGTTTTCCAGGTCATAGGGTACTGCATTTAGTACCTTGGTCCCCAATACAGATGACAACAAGACAGACTTTCTTCAAGTACCAAAGTTTTAAAGTTATCTAGCAGCTTGGAGAGAAGAGATTTACCCACCCACCCACCCTTTCGCTTTAAAGTGAGTGTGGGATGAGGTTATATGACTAGCTGGCACCAATGCAGGTTCTTAATGACGCATGAAATGAAGTATTGCTGTCCAGTGCACAGTGAATATTCAGTGTTCTGCACAATGATAGATACATCCTGTGCTGATGTGACAGGGGGGAAACACCCCACACAGCAGCTGCAAACTCTGCCCTGCACCCAGCCCTGCTATGTGTCAAACGGGTTACTATATTCTGCTGCTACACGCTCTTCTCCAGGCAAATACATCTGGCAGCTGGCAAAGAGAAAGCATTTTCCACGTCATGGTTCCTCCTTTGGGAAAACAAAGAAATCAGGGACCTTATGGAATTTCTAAACAACTACATATCTTTATGTGGGACCTCTGCAGTCCAGGCCTGGATTATTAGTACATGGTATTCCAGCTTTTTGCCCTTTTAATACTTGTGGAAATGTTGCCAGTTGAAGCTGGACCTAGCTGGATTAAAGCACTGCTCAGTCAGGACCAGTGTATCTGTAGTTCAAATGCAACTTTCTGAAAGCTTTCTTACATGACAGGGGAAAAGCAGCACAGAAAGGGTTGAATTACTGCTTGGGGAAGATGGGAGGAACACACGTACCTGTAAGAGACATACTAGAGCAAGAGCAGGGAAACAGCCTGTGAGTAGAATATAAGCCACCCATAGGTTTTTGTTGTTTTAAAAACTTGTGATGCTCTATTTGAAATAGAGCAAAACATTCACGAACTGCTAAAAGGGTAAACCACTTCAGGGCTTTTTACCCAAGAAAACTGACCACCAAAGATATAGTAAAGTGGAACAGGACTGTAGAGTAATAGTGGCTACACAGATTCTGAACAACAGTTGTTCTTCCTAAGGGAAAATGTCTTTCTGGATTTGTGTCCACAAGAAGTATTACTCTGAACAGTTTGTTCTGCTTTAATTGTGGTTGTTTTCTTATGCAGACAAGTGGCATCATCTTTGTCACTCCTGTGGAGATGAATTTGGTATAAGAGAGAAGAATTAGAGAATAAACAAATGAGAAAAGTGTAGGTTTCCCTTCAGTAGAGTCCCATCTCCAGTATAATTTCCTCCTTCTCCTTAAAGAGTGAACACAACTGACTAAGGCAGACAAACCTTTAAAGACCTAGTACCAAAACCAACCCTCTATCTGATGCAGGCTGCTGTAACATTTTAGATTTGCAACCTGAGCATGGCCAGATGGCTGTGAAACACCACAGGCAAATCCTGAAATGAAGGGAGTTCAGAGGGAATCTGCATGATTTCAGAAAGAGAAGTTATTGTCTTTTTGCCTGTGGCATAACAAGGCAGACTGGGGCAACTGCAGCAGAGGCCTCTGGCTGCCCAAGGGCCGGTCTTTGCCCTGATTTCAGGGGCATCAGCTGGTTCACAGCAGCTGCCAGGCAGGATTGGCTCCGATCGGGAGGAGCACGCGTGGGACAAGCAGTGACATGGGGCACTGGCAGCTGCTGCCTGCGGCTCCGTCTTGCCCAAATCAGCAGAACCATTTCATCTGATAAACCCTTTTAATAGTCAATGGTACAGCACTTAATGCAACAGGAGAGCCTAATTCCTGGTGCGCTTCATATTTAATGGCACACGCAGATTTCCATATTCCTCCTGTTTCTGTTGATAAATGATCTGGATGCTCCTTCTCATCACTCTTATCCAGGCACAAAGGACAGTGCAAGCTACATGCTGTGCCTCATCTTTGCTCCCGATAAGCTCTATTCAAAATGAAAAGCCAGTCAGAGAAAGGACACCAAGGGCTGCTTGTTCAATACTCCCCCTGTGATTAGATTATTACACCAGGGAAGAGAAAAAGAGGGACAGCAAAACCAAATAGTAGGAAGCCAAGACGAAATAATAGGAGAGAAGAAATATTTTTATCCCACAACTACCGCAGAAAGTCAGACAAGGAGCTGTTACTGAATTGCTATGTGTTCTCTCCTGTCCCTTATCCAGGGAAGGTTGTAGTTTTATTATCTTAGTCTCAAAAGGTTCAGCCAGTCTATGCTAATTCTCCATGCCTTCTTCCCCACCCCCGTCAACTCCTGCTCCTACACACCTGACTTCAGATTTATCTTCATTCTTTAAAGCAGCTCGAATTGCCATTTCAGACCCTCCAGATTTACGGTTAAAATTAAAGTTTTGGCAAGCCTCTGTCACTACATTGCCCATTACTGTGGTACAATATAATGTAATTAATGTTTTTATGTTTAAGGAAGAGGAGGCACATATGTTCCTCAGCTGCTGATGAACAGATTTATAGGTAACACATCTGAGTCAGTGCCCATGTTTAGACATTAGCCTGACAGATCACTAATCATTTTCTAAAAGCTGTGCACCACTGCCCTGCTTCCCTAGATTTGCAAGCAGGACTGTGCTGGGCTACCATAGCAAGATGATAGATTTCAGGTGACACAAGGGGAGGAAGCAAAACATCAGTAAATGCTTCAGCATATCTAGCTCTTCATAAGCAGATGTTCTTGCTTAACACGTACCATTAAGCCAGAGCACACCATGTGCTTTCTTAAAGAGAAACCCATCCTGCTCAGCAGAGGCAGTTTGCAGAGGCACCTGAGCCAGCCTGTGCTCTGCTCACAGAAACTTAAGCCCTTATTCAAGCAAAGCCTCTCCCTGGAAGAGGGGAAGCTATCACAGCTGCAGTTGCCCAGGAGGAATGAACTTGTAACTTAGACGGATCCTTTCCATCTGCTGGTGCCGTTCCCATTTTGATAAGACTTAACTAAGGGCTACGAGTCTCACGGTGCTGGAACAGGGGCAGGTGGCATCACCTGGGCTGAGCAGTCCCTAACAGAAAGACAGGACACGCAGCTAGAGTAACCAACCCTCCTGCTGCCTCAGGAAGATGTTCTAGATGTCTCTCAGAGCACTGCCTAATGTCTTTTTTATAAAACAGAAGCATGCCTGTGTCTAAACACCACTGGATTGCACAGCATTTCTTCAAACTTGCACTGCTCCAGCCAAGATAAGGCACAGCCACATGCTCACCCAGCCACTCTCACACTCCCCTCCTCAACAGGCCAGGGGGAGAAAACAAGATGGAAAAGCTCATGGGTCAAGATAAAGGGAGATCGCTTACCAATTACCATCACAGGCAAAACACACTTCAGCTGGGGAAAATTAATCTCATTCATCATCAATTAAAAAGAGTAAGATTGTGAGAAACAAACACAAAAAGACATACACACATCTCATAACCCCCATTTTCACTGACCTCAACTTCACTCCTTCATGGTGGACTCCTCTGCCTCTGTCCCCTGCCCCAAGCAGCACACGGCGGGGGGCTGCGGTCAGTCTGCAACAGGTCCTCTGCTGCTCCTTCCTGCTCACACTTTACCCCCTGCTCAACCACAGCCTCCTGAAGGGCTGCAGGAGACTTTCAGCCCCAGCGCCCCCCAACACCTCACACTGGTTTCCTCGCTTCCAGGCAGGGCTTTGTCCTTTCTTAACTCTGTTTTCCCAGAGGCACCAGCAGCATGGCTGATGGGCTCAGCTGTGTCCCAGGGTGGGGCCATCGGGCAAATGATTGGAACCAGCTGTGTCTGGTGCAGAGCAGCCCTAGCCCCTCCTCACGGGGGCCCCTGCAGCCCTCAGTGCCAACCTGGACAGGGATACCCAGTACAGCTGCGTTTCCACCAGGAAATAAACAGGAACTGCATCTAGCTGGATAACTGCAACAGCAGAAGCGCCATGGAGAATGATCTAGAGTGGACTGAAGGACACAGCTCTGTTGCTCGTACCAATGTGCACCCAGCAAGGAACTCATTAGAGAAGCACCAGTGGCCTTCCCTGGGCAGTGATCTAAAACTGTGTATGATGGATGTGTGATAAATGCAGAGATTTAAGTAAGAAAAGTAAACATTTTGCAACAGAGGAAAATCTGGACCTTCTCCAACAGCCTTCTCCTTTGCAACAGTCAAGTTTTACTTTGTTGTTATTGCTCTTTGGTTTTGTTTTCGTTTTGTTTTTTATGGACTCCAATAAAGGGAGTTGGTAACCTGGGAGCTTCTTTCTCTTTTGTTTTCAGTTCTGTCCTTAGGAGAGGGCACGCTGGTAAAAGGAAGAGATTCCAGACCTCAGCCCACTGTCCGGCGCACCAGAGAAGGGAATTCCTATTCTTTTGAAAGGTACAAAACTAAGGTCTCATTGAAGGATTCAATTAGCCTAAAAAATGTGAGTTTTCTCCTACACCTATAGCTGGGGGCTGCTTATGCATTTCAGTGAGTCATCCCCTACTCTCAAGCACAGGCTTTCAGAGCCCAGTGTATTCAATCTACTGACTTAATGGTATTAAAAAAAATAACTCCGTTTAAGAAAATCTTTGCACAGAGCAGATTTGTTAACCTATACTAAAGCCCATTCTGGGTACTCTCATTCAGAATTAAAGTGGCTTTAATTCAAGTTAGTGTTTGAGTTAAATCTAAATTAAATTTGAATTTAAATCATTAAATCTGCGCAGGGATTTAGTGCAGTTTACATAATCAATTTTAAGTTCATACCCTTCATTAATTTGGATGACTATCATCCAGTCTTTGCTTACTTAAAAATAGGTCTAATGCATTTATTAATATTATAATATTCAAACTGGGTTATTCGTGAAGAAACGGGGAGTTTGAGCTTTCTTTGAAGTTTCACAAAATGAGAGGATCTTGCTGAAGAAACTCACTTTGTTCTCATGCATTTTAAGGGCAGGAAGGGCTCTCAATGCCACTTAAAGAGCTCCTATGTTGTCACAGCCAGAGGGACATGAGGAGCCCAGCCCCTGCGCTAACCTGGCTCCACGTTCACCTCCCCTGGGGACAGGGACCAAATGTGACTGTGTACGGCCAGGCTGGCCAAGAAACATCTCCCACCCCTGCAGCAAACGGCGAGGCTGGGATAAGGGGTTTCTGAGGGCACTGCAGATCCATTTCTGCCACAGAGATCCAAGTGCACTTGAAAAATGAAGCCTTCAGTGTAGAGTCCCTGTTTTTTCCCCCCTTCTCTATGAAACGCCAGCCATTTTTTTTATTAAAATCCCACCCGTCACCAGGTTTCAGAGGAATGCAGAGTGGATTTGTTTTACATCATCAGAACCAGCTGCTCACGAAAATAGCTTTCACTCTCCCAAGGTCTACTAATCATTTCAGGAGACAGGCAGAGAAGAGGATATCTCAGCTGACACTGGAGAGCACAAATGTTGACACAAATATGAATCTGAATTTTCTGACAGTAGCTCATTGTGTTGCTTTAGAAGGTTTAACAGACATGCCACTCAGCCGACAAGACCCTGTTTAATGCTTCACTTTAAGTATTGGTATGATCTTTGGGGCTGTCAGTTCTGGGAATTGCAGGTCTTTGAGAGAAGTTTCAGCAATCTCCCTGTGCTTTACACCTTGAACAGCATAGTGCCCGCTTCTTTTTCAGGCTGGCCTGCTGATAATCTGAAATCGCGTAATATCTGCTTGCAAGAGTGGTTGCTAAATCTTTCTCGTGCTTTCCCTGCTTTACAGCAGCTAGTTTTCATTGGTGTCAAGTGCTCGTTATGCCAGCCAGGTGTGTGCAAAAGCAGTAGCTGTGTCACAAGAGGATGTGTCCTGGTCATGCTCTCTGGGATGTCACCTCAGATCTCACGTGCTTCAGGCTTCAGACTAGAAATCCCATGTTAACCTGGTTTACGTTGCTTCTAATTTTTAGTTCATCAAGAAAATCTAATTTCAAAGAGTTCAAACAACATTGGAGTGTCTCAATATAGTCTTTTCTCTTTTGTTCAGCCAAAAATATTTGACGTGAATTCGTAGATAGTCATAAGTCTCCTCAAATTGCAGTTTGGGGAAACCAGAATATTCGGATGAAGGCTAACACATTTCTAGCAGAAGTAAACTGCTGTTTTACACTTGTAAGGCTGCATTTGTATATCGCTTGCTTCTGGGGATCTGAAATTTCATGGGAATGCACTTAAAATGATTAAAAATTAAACTTTGTATCTGCTTTATATGTTCAGCATTAACATTGTCTTTCACTGTTTTCTAATAGTGATAATTAGGTGTTGCATTACTCTAGGGTATGCCTTGTAGCACCCCTGGGAAGGCTTTTATGCGCAAGATAAATATTATAATACTGTATACATAGAATTACATTTTATTGAGATAAAGCCTCTGTTGGTTTCATTTTCATAATATTCGCTTTCACCTTCTTCCTCCAGACACAAAAGATTCTCTTAGAATTTCCCTTTATCAGCTTTTTTTATTCCTTCTACATTAGAGTTGCTGTTTATTTCAGACATTTCATTCTGCACCAGCATCATCCTCACCACATGGGTGGACATAACCAAGTGGTTAATGCTATCCCACGTTTGGCTACGTGTAATAATAGCAATTATGATCATGATAACAATAATGATACGAAGAATAATAAGGTAGGCCAACAGTGACGGATATCTGCAAGTTTTCAGCATTTCTGGACACCAAAATATTTTCTTACCCGAACTTCTGGTTTCCAGTTTAAAATTCCTGGCTTCTACCTGATAATCTGAATTCTTCACATGTATCAAATGCTCTGAATGACTATTCAGTTCTTCCCCCTGCCCAGACAGAAGGATATAGGGAAGCTAACTAGATCAGTTAGCACTTAGTGAAGCTAGTAGAATTGCAGTAAGAATACTGCTGTCATACATGCCTATTTTAGAATTTTTTAGTTATGATTCCTAGATGTTTTAAAGTGGGTCATGTGTTCCTACTTTTAGAGTTTAAAAGAGTAAAAAAATCACTCTAGACAAAACTTGGTGGAGCAGTCATGTACAATAAAATGGCACCCTGGAGCTCCAGGAAAGTATCTATCTGATCCAAAGGTCTTGACTACCGGGATACAAATCCTAAATTTCAACAATAGGAAAATGGAGAAAGTGGTGATAAAGCTGCAGGTAATAATTGAGCATGAATTGTAAAAGTTGATCTTCAGTATTCAAAGCCCCCATGAAAAAAAACCACATAGATTGCTGAATGTTATTTATTTGGTATTATTACTATAGCTATTATTATGACAATTGGCATGAAAGCCTGGAGAGGAGTGACCACCTGCTGCTTGTGTTGATGCTCAATTTGCAAACAGTCAAGTACCATTTGGTTTGCACCAGCTTGCTGCATTACTTCAGCCTTAAAAGATACTGTGTAACCTAACAGCAGCTTTTTAACTAAAAATAGGTGTTCTGCTTATATCCAGTAGGAGACTGGTATTTAATGACTACAATACAATGTATTCAGATTCCTTCAGCTGCTTCAAGCTGAAAGAACAGCTTTTTCAGCTGCAACAAATGGGGCAAACCTCCTTAGAGAAAAATTTAGAAACGCCAGCAAACTCAGAGACAAGACAATTGGACGAATTTACTGCTGCTACAGCACGGCAAAGGGCTGCCTGTGTGACCCTGGACAAGCCTTCAGATGTGGTTTTACACAGGCTGCGCATTCAAAACTCCTCCTGAAGTTACTGGCAGGCCCAGGGTCTAAGCACCTATGAAAATCAGAGCCTTAATCTTCACCATTTGTCATTCTGGTACCACGCAAGGGGAAAAGGGATCTTTTGTGTTGACCTCAGAGAGCCAGACCAGGCCCTCACTTACAGGGTCCAGTTTGAATTCAAGGGGTTTTACTTTTCTTATGATGACAGATCACCTGTCCAGAAAGAGGTGAGTTAGTGCAGTTACCTGAGAAAAGAAGCGTGATCTTGTGTTTAGAGGGAGAAACTGAGAGTCAGAGCTCTTGGAAGCTGCTGTTATATCACATTGTGGCTTTGGGCAAGATGCTTCGCCTCTGTTTTTCAGTTAGCTCACCCAAGCATGGTGATACTTAATTGTTATAAAGTGCTTAACGATCGCTGGAGATAGAATCCTCCAAAAATTCAAACGACAATCATTTGCAGCAAATGTACAGAAGAGGGAATCTGTGTCTGGGCAGACAGAAAAGCTGTTCTGATCCCCGTTGTCACTGCTTGGGCATAGAATGTGTTAAACTGCAGCACGCAAGATGTTTCTTATTCATTAACAGCCTTATTGTGTGATGAAAGGAAAGGCAAACTCTGCGACCGTTTTGCTGATGTTAAGGATTTCAAACACATAATAAATTACACGTGAATGTTGTTGCCATGCATCCATCCCAGAACTCAGCCCCTCGGGGACTCAGTCACGCTGTTCTCCTGTAGCTTGGAATATCAATGCACTGAAACAACGCACTAAATCTACGTGTATCTCATCAGCGGATGTTATGAAGATAACATAAAAAGGGAGTGAAGGAATGTGGACCTCGCTCCCTACCCGATCGGGGGAGAAGGTTACTGACCTCATCATCTAATGTAATAAACACCACCCAGGTAGGGAGCTATCACAGAGCCCTGAGCAATATGAAGCCGCATGGAATGAGATACAGCACAGTACATGCAACTTTCATAAAGATTTCTGTGTGGGTAGTTTTTGTTTGTGATAAGAGGAAAGGAGGAGGCTGTGTGCCCAGCCATGAAATACGGGCCAGCAGCACCGAGTCTTTTCTCACAGCACCCTCATGTGCTCTCCGTGGAAAACGCTCCGTGTCGCAGGAGGAATGCTGTGTCTTTCAGCAACACTGTAACTTGCTGAAAGAACTAATTTAAATTAAATAGGACAGCCAGTACATATTAATTAAGTATCAATTGATTCTTAAAAGAGTACTTATTGAGGGTTCTCAAGTTGGGAAGGGATAAATCTGGTTGTCATGTAATTAATTCAGAATGACACAGGCAACAAATGCACATTACATATTTTTCCTCTGAATATTAACTTGTAAAGAATGTTTACATATCCAATTAACATTTAACAAGATAACCTTATACTACGTTAATTAGCTATCTTGCTAATTAAAAATGTACCAAAATTAATATAGACATTAGGCAAGTCAGCTGTATAACTGCTTATGCATAAGGGGAAATCAACACGAAATATTTGGAAAAGCTCTTTGAGGCAAAATATGGGAGGATCTAGACCTATTATGTCCCTGCTACTGACTCTGGAAACCAGCATCTGGCCAAAGCAAACAAGGAGCCGTGGGGTTCACTTTTCCTTACGTACGTGACTGATGAACTGCTTTCTGGCCACATCTCATCCCACTTTTGCTGGTTTCCATGTTTTGGAAACCTTATGAAACTAGATTGAATGTATCTCTTTGTTTTTGATCTTAAAGTTGATGGGTCAGAAAAAAATGGGGATTTTGAGAGCTATATGAAAGACAGATAAGTAAAAGTGAATAAGAAACTCAACAGTTATTAAACTAAACACTTTGCATGACCTCTCAAACACATCAATACTGCAAACATCTGAGCAGCCCCTGTGCACACAGTAACGCATTCTCCTGCAGCCCAGCTGCTCCGTGAACAGTGAAAGGAAAATGAGTGGCTGTCCCTGTGTTTTACAGGATAGAAACAGTTCTTGCCCATTAAAATAAGACATTAAATAATACCTGTGTGCGTCTATTGTTTCACTCATTTTAGTGTTTGAGCACTTGTTTTGGCACCTGTGAAGAATTATACACCTCTGATGGAGGGTGGTTTTCTGAGGCCATCGGCCTTGCCTTTACCAGTATTTGCAGATAACTGGAACATCAAGCCTGGTTTGATTCTAAAAAGGGCTGTGATATTCTGAAACTTTGTAAATTGGCCTATTTTTGAACGAAGGAATTCTGAAAAGCAAAGCAGAACTACGAAAAATTCACCAAGGCTTTGTCTCCTTTCTTGTACACAACAGACCTCTTGCTTACAAAGGCCCGCGTAGCAGAAGCGCAGCTTCCAGCCAGCGCACGGATGGGAATACTCGTCCATGTAGATACTTCAATGGACTGTAAACCCTTGGGAAAGTCCTTTACACTCCTCAGTTTAACAGTTGACTCTGTTTTGTCTACGTGTTTTAATTCTGAGTGTATATGTGCACACATGTATGTACATACACACACATGCACCGCTGAATCTTTTTGTGTGATTACTCTCTTTCCAAATTGTGTCACTGATTAAAGTACTTTGAGATAACTGATCTTTTTAATACCATTGTCAAGCCATTTACATTCAAACATTACAATATTCAGTTTTCATCTGAGTTTAATCATAACATGGATATAATTTAATCCCTTTTGTAAGATTTTTAAGACGTATGAAATTCAAAACCTGACAAGTTATAATAGAAGTGAAGAAGAAGAGCAAATGCAAAGCACAGAGAGAATGAAAATTTTATAAGGAAAAATAAGAACAATTAGATAAACACTGAGATGCAACAGTGAAAGGGAGTGGAGGAAGATGCCACAGAAAGCACGAAGGAAAGCAACTAGGATAGAAACAGCACAGGAGGTGGAAGTTA
Source organism: Caloenas nicobarica (assembly GCF_036013445.1). Taxonomy (NCBI): domain Eukaryota; kingdom Metazoa; phylum Chordata; class Aves; order Columbiformes; family Columbidae; genus Caloenas; species Caloenas nicobarica. The sequence continues at coordinate 11,481,219 of NC_088258.1, read as the reverse complement.
TGTGCAAAAATAATGGAAAAAGCTGAAAATAGTGATTCTGCAGAAGAGTGAAAGACAAAGAGGACATGGGAGGGAAAGACAGATATCACATTCTTAATGGAACCAACTGTGCTAATACCCTGGCAAAGCCTCTCAGCACACCCCTTGAAAATGAGATGTTTTCAGAAACCTGAGAAGAATCAGACAGAGTTGACAGCCTATGTGGTCAGAAAAAAACTCTCCGGTTGTCTGTGGCCCCTCTCTGCCTCCTGCTGCTCCCTGATTCTTACAAGAAAGCACAGTCCTCCTCAAAAGCCTCTTCAGCAGACCTAGGTACAGGGACCTGTGAAGAAATCTGAAGATTTTCAGTATACATGCACTGCTGAAGAAGGTTGTCAGTCATTCCACTGCCATATTTTCAGCCGTGTTAATAAGGCAATGACCAGTTCAATTCCAGCTCGATAAAATCCAAGCAGCAGGGCTAAGCAGCAATGTTGGGCTGCAAAAACTTAACCAGATGTTGGAAAGGTGCAGAAGAGTACTGAGCCTAGTGAATACGCAGAGGGTACTAGTCAGTAGCTATGAAAAGACATTATTATTTGCACTTTGAAGTACTTGACTCCCAGAAGCATTACTCACCACTAAATAGCATGGCCAGGTATGCTTGGCCGATGCTCGTGCAGCACCAATGTTTCTTCAGGGTGAAGACAAAATCAAGCTGAGCATCAAGCATCATCTAGACTAGATGTTTTCCAATAGTAGAACAAGATTTGTTGGAAGAATGCGAAGAGCGAAAGGACAAGCTGAAATTAGAAACAGACCCCACATGAAACCATGAGAACGCAGTAAGCCATTCTGCGAGTCTGTGGCAAAGAGCCAATGCTGCAGCTACTGCTGGTGAAGTGCACAGCAGTTCGAGATGCAGAGTGACGGAGTGGAAGGAAGACCAGGAGTCACAGTGGTGCAGATCGGGAGCCAAAAGCATAGGCTCCACACGCCATGACAAATACAGAAAGGGGACAGATAGAAAAGGAGTACTTGGCAGCATTCTCTGGAGTGGAATGATTTTGTGACTGGCTTTTGGCACCAGGTGGATGTGCTGGCTGATCACGAGCTCTTAGAAGGTATGATGAAGAAACAAATACTCGGTGCTTCCATACAAGCACAGACAAAAGCACTTTCATCGAAAGTAAAGGCTTCATTTGGGAAATCCATTTGGGAAATCCAATCCAGACAGTTAGTGGAAAGGATATCCTTTTTAATGTTCCATGGAGAGAAAGAAGTTATGGTTTATGTGGCTGTCTGATACAAACATGACAGTGGACATGCTAGAATACTATCCAGAATTAAACCTTTTTTCACTTCACTTATAGAGGAAAGGGAAAAGATACTGGCTAGGCCTTGACCTTTCCACTGAGGAGCTGCTAAATCCTGATTTTAGATATATAAGTATTGCATGTATTACATCAATGAAGTGCACAGCAGTTCTAAGTCCCACTCCCCACAGTTTGTGACTTATCTAGGACTTGTGACTTATCTAGAATCACACCAGATGTGATTCTAGAGCTCAAGTCTCTAAGAGCAAAACCATTTTTTGGAGAAGGAGGATGCAGATATTTAGTTTCATGTGAGGTCTCTCCAGGCCTTGGAAGGTTTTACTAGCTTCTAGGAAGACCAGTTTCATGCTTCACCAAACCCATTGCAAAATTCAGCTTTTAACTCTGTGACAGGCTTCTCATGGACCCTTCATACTATACTATAGCTCAGTGATCAGTAATACATTCTTTACCAGGAATTAATGTAACAGGTTTTGCCTTTCTGAAAGATTCCTTGAAAACCATGGAAAGCAGTATGTTCCCATTCAAATTTTAAATCACTGCAACCTTTTGAGGGTTTACACACCTATTTGGAAAATGGCAAGCAGGTAGCAGGTATCTACATTGCTGAATTCTGTTCCCAGATCTAAGAAATATTGGTTTACATGTGAACGAAACTGTCAAGTTACTGGGCGTGGGTGTTGCGGTGGGGAAGAATGTTAGCTTTTGGAAAGTTTCTAAATGTTTTATTAGGATTGAACCTGGTCTGAGATTTGTGATCTGCTCAGAAAACCTCGGTGTTCTTTCCAGCCTCTGAACTACTTGTTCTTTGGGGTGTTCTGGTACTGGGTATTTCGGTGTGAAACATGATCCTGGATTTTCCTGGGGTATTAGTATTCCAATAATTTCAGGCAGTGAGCTAAAGTAAGAATATCATTTACTAGTCTATTTTTTTTAAATCCCGCTGATCTTTTAACATGTGCTACTTATTTGAGTTTCTTGGTCTCTCTGGATGCCACTTCCCCATCTGAACAAGAGAAATAATGATACTTACCTTACAGATGAGTCATGAAGCACAGTTATGCTCATGTTTGTAAAATACTTTCAAGACATTGAGTGTCTCAGCTTGGCTTATAAAACCTTTTGCTATTAATAGATGTTCTGTTATCCTCTTTTCCAGAAATATACTTGAACATTTTAAAAGAAAGAGGACGAGCTGCTACTCACTTTAAAAATATTATCTATGTACATAATCTGATAGATTCCTCACTTCTCAGCTGATCTATCCTTATACTCCTAGCAATCACAAAAATTGTGCAATAAGGGATTTTCAACTGTATTTCTACTCAGGGGGAAATTTTAAATAAGAATGTCCCTGGAAACAAGGGGGCAGAAAGTGGAATGGGAAGACAGACAAATAATAACATTTTTTGATACTAACATACAAACATTTCTTACCTATCAGGTGTTTTTAAACCTAGAATAATTGGGAGGAATGGGCTGTTTGGGATTTTTAAAGTGTCAGCATTGCTTTTACACAAAACTGTGTAAACAGAAGCAATCTAAAATTTCAGGTTAAATTACGTGTGTTTCAGTGTTTTTCCCCAGAACTCATAGTAAATGTATGGTCTCTTACACCTCAACACAGAGCAGGATGACTCCTATTTGGAAGCACGATAGCTGTAGTCCCAGAGGAGACAATAGTTATTTGCTATTTATTGTTACAGACGGCCGCATTACCAGAGGGACTGAAGGACATTTAGCACAACACGTGCACTCTATAACTGAGTGAACATGCCCTTTTGCAAACACATCTTCCCCTCTCAGTGCCGCCTGGAGCACTGAAACTCCCAGGCGTTGCCTTATCTGCGATTGCTGACACCTGTTCTATGGGAACAGATAATTCTGGAGGCCTGTCATTTTCTTCTCCAGCTGCCATCTCACCTTCCAGTCTCCTAAGGGCCCTGTCACCCTTAATCACAGTTTTCTTCGTGATGGAAACCATAGGTGAAGAAGCAGACAGGTTCCAGACTTGCCCAGAGCAGAATTGTTTTCATTTTATTCCCTGGGAAAAGGATGGGGAAAAATGGGGAGACAAGGGCAAAAATGCAGATATACTACAATAGACAGCTACACCAAAAGCAGATGAGCATGAATCCTGTTGGATTTTCTTCCTCATTAATTCCTTTCTCCATGCGGAGTTCAGGTACACTAATACTCCAGGCAAGGATCATGGTGTCATAAGGTTTGGGCTGAATTAAGTACTTGTCTTTGCAAGACTGAGAATGGATTTTCATTCAAAGCTCTCCAAACCTACGTATGCCAGTTCCACTCAGGTCAACAACCGCAAAACTGATTTACCTTTGTGGAGCCTGAATTACCATTTATTCTTCAGAACCTTTTTAGCCAGATTTTAAGGTGCTCACCATTCATAAAACCTTGTCTTCCATTTAGGTATCTACATGAAAACAAAAATAAAAAACAGAAGCGAGTGTTAGGACAGTGCTGGCTAGTCTCTTCCATATACATCAAATACATTAAATCAATGGAAAATATGGCTATGCTGATGATGTTAAGGCTTTTGTGAAATCTAACCCTCAATAATAGTAATTCACTGCTTCTAAATTCAGACTTAATGTGATACAGAATTCCTTCAAATTTCACAGAGTGAGGTTTAGACTGGGTAGAAGTTACATTCATCATTCGTCAAGTTCACTGTTTTGGCATCACAGGACAGCTCAAATGTTTTATTCTGATCAGATCCAGCATTCAATATAGGACTCTGCAGAAACAGCAAACCTCACCCAATCGCTACTCAAAATAATATTCAGTCTGGGTCTGCTCAGGATTCAGCCCTCAGTCACCATGTCCCACACTATGATTTGTGGTAGGAGCTGAATACTCCTTTCATGGTCTAACCCTACATCACAAAAAGCTGTTCAGCTAAGGTAGAAAGTGATACTCCCCTTCGAATGTCACTGCCATTTTTATCTGCTGTCACATTAAAAAAAAAAGTGAAAGGCATGTTCTGGAGTATAGTGCTCCTAATTTAACCAAAACTGTAAGAAAATGTACTGTGCTCCTACTGCAAAATTATGTGCATTTGCTGAAACTACACTGTGGTTGTTAACGACTCGGTAAAGATGCCTATTGCATTCAGTGGTCTTTGGATCTGACACTGAGGCAGCATAAATAGATCACGATTTGGAGGAAGGTTTAACTGTGGACCATCAATTTTATAGCACCTTTAAACCAATATTTACAATAGCTAGCATCAAGTGATTCACTATTTAAAACGCTCCCAAACACACTATTGACAAACCTGCAATTTGCCTTCCATCGCCAAACTCTGGATGGGTATTTTTGGCCCTATCTTTTTTTATATATTGACATTTAACTTTTTCAGCGCTGAATGTATATTGACGGAGCCATCAAGACAGCAAACACATTAAGCCTAAAACAACAAGCAAAAGCTCTAAATAATACAAAGCTGGACCTACAAGCATATATGCTGAAAAGCTTTAAATAACTGGGTCTGCAAATAGATCCTCAAGCTTCCACTTGGGCTCATGTAGCAAACAAAATGCAAGGAGATCTTGGAATTATATAGATAATAACAATTTACGGTGTCAGGTCAGAGCCAGACTTGGCTTCTCCAGCTCCAACCATTCAGCAGTATGTTAGTCACACAACGAACTTGAATCCCTTCAGGGCTGCCTTGCTAAAAACTGCACCAGCAAAGTATCTGCTAAAATTTTTGTCCAGTAAAAATCAGATATTACTGGTTTCAGTGGCAATTCTGAGTTAAGCCAATGGGCAAGGCAAAGCACAGCTCTTAGCCCTGCCTGTGGAATAGACTTGCAGTCAATTAGGCTCCAGAGCCAGCGGGCACCAGGACATTATTACGCAGCAGCTGTGACTCCCCAAGGCCCCACTTTCTCTGCCAACGTTTCTGCTTGAGAGGAGACTCTGGCCCATCGTTTTTGTCAGGTTTCTTCCATCTGTTATCTGTAGGAGAGAAAACAGCCGCAGGTCAAGTATACTTAGGGCAGTACGGAAGCAGGGATCATGTTGACCAACACATGCTACTGTGAGTAGAGACCAAGACATCTGGAATTGCACATCCCTTAGCAGCACAGGACTGGCAAACAAAATGGAGAACAAAAGTTGTAGGCAAAGGTAATGCTATTTTCTCACAAAGTTTGAAGCAGGACAGACATTTTCAGCCTTCTGCCTTCAATTCTAGACTTTGATTCACTTCTGTGTCCCTTCACTTCTTCACTCAGCTCAGCAATCTTGAGGCAACTGTTTTGATCGCCAAGCTGTGTATGTTTTCTCTTTTATAAATCACCCGTCTCAGTAGGATGCAGTATTACAGCCCAGTCATTTGCTTCAGGAAAGGGTTTCCTTCCCTCTGGCAGTATGATCTCTCTCCTCTCATGTTTGTGGATCTGGGCTTATGAAATAAACATTGGGTTTTGTAACCTCAGAAACAAAACTCCTTGTTCTTGTGCTGCATGAAGAATTCTGGACTGATTTTAGGCCTCTCAAAGGATTAAGATCATGGCTGGAGGTTGCAGGATAATTTCTTTCTGGAATTTTCTTCCTTTCTGTGACCCGGGATCTACAGCAGCGCTCGCGCAGAGGCTCGGCTTCTGCACACAGCCAGAGATGCAGGTATTTATTTCTGTGTCTGTGCAGGTTTTCCCAGTGTGGGAAATGCCAGGGCTCAGCCTCACAAAGTTGGCATCTGATTCCTGCTGCCTTTAGCAGGGTACTCGGGAAAAACAGGAGAATGCTTTTCTCAGGTTGAATCTCTTCTGCAGGCTGGAGGTGTAGGAAAGCATCTGTGACATAACTGTAATAATCACAAATCAGCGTAGTATTATCAGGAAAAACACAGTGGCATGGGAGTCATCACGCAACACACAGCCCCGGCAGGAACACCGCTACTCCAGGCTGAAATTTGTCCCTCAGCTTTGTTGCTGAAATTGGACCCAGACGAGTAAACCTGGCTTGAGTATGTGTACATGGCAGCTCAGTGTCACCGGCAGCTGAGGTGTCGCTTCCTCCTGATGATCCCAGCTCCATGGATTGCCAGCCAGGTGATGAATTACTACGCCAACAGCAGCCAAGTTGGGCTGCAGTAGTAAGATCTGGTAAGTACAGCTACCATGGATGCGTTGCAAGCGCAGTAGGAAAGTCCATGGATGGGGAATTGTTGCTTCCAGTGTGTCAAGTGCTACAGAAGATCCCACAAGGTCCCTACTTGCTAAATCATTTCCTGTTAAATGTATATATCTCTTATATTGTTAATTCCCCTCAACATCTTCTCATGGTTTTCTTTTTTATTTTATCCTTCAGTCTCTTCCTTCATACCCTCTACTAGAATTGTCTTCACTGGCAGTTTCATTCTTCTTGAATCGTTTTGTATGAAACATCATTGGAAAAGGAATTAAGCCTCCTCACTGCACTCAGATAATGTGGCAATTGCTGAAAACCTGGAAAAAAAGCCATGTGAGGAGCTGGGAATATTTCTGTATTTTTAGTGGCAAGTACTGGAAGGAGAAGCTCAGTGCTAGTCAGCTTATGTGACTTGACATAATTGTTGAGAAAGCTTTCTTAGGAGTGTTGTGCTTCTAGAAAAACATCATTCAGACCACTGGTTGTACCTGCCTTTTTAGGCTTAACAATCACGCCAAATTCTCAAGCTCTTTATTTCTAAAATGACAGCATAACTCTCCAAAATTTCCCCTTCACTTGAAAGGAAAAAATGCTCCACATCTAAGGAAGTATACATGATGTTGCTCTTACAGTTATATCTGAGTATCTCATATCTTTAATTTCAGCCCTCACAGTAACGCTGTGAGCAGGGTATGGTGTCAGTGCTGCAGTACTTGAGCATCAAGAGGTTTAGTGATCTGTCAGTGTTCACACAGGGCCTGTGAAGAGCAGGCAATTCCCTCCGCATCTTTGTATCCCTGGGTAATGACCATTCTCTTTTTACACCTTTAAAGAGAAAAGATGGATAAAGCCTTTTTGCACAGGCAAATGAAAAAGTGGGAGTGACAGGTATGACCTCCCTTCAGTCCTGGGGGAAAAAATCCTCCTTGACTTCTGTAAGCTCCGTCCCTTGGTTTGTAGCACATTTTCTTCCCTTGATTAAAAAAGCAAAGAGACTCTCCAGGTCCTGCTACCTGCTCACACAAATGAGGCTCTTTTGACTCTCCTGTGTGGAACAACAGTGACGTGCAGTGGCTGCTCAGGCAAAGCACGGCAATATAGAACTGGGAATGCGGTTACCACAGGGACTGCTTCTGTACAGTAGAATTGCATCCATACAAATTGCTAACAGTTAGTTGAGCCCTCATGCCATGATAACCATTTATAAACGAGTTTGGTGAGATGTCAAGTTATAATTATGTGTATTGCAAAATCCTTTTCAAGCACTAATTTATACTGTATCCCTATTTCACATGTAATAGTGCTATTTAGAGAGTAACAGCATTTTAACCAAATGAGTAGAAAATATTTGTATTTACTTCCAGTGCTTGTATGGGTTGCAACTGATGGTGCCAGCTGAAATCTCCACATATAATGAAAGAAAATCTGACGGAAATGATTCAGACTCTAAATGAACTATTGGGGAGGTTTAGTAAAGTCCTTTATTCAACTTGAAGCAATTGAGTAGGAACACTGCCATTAAAGATGATGTGCAGAAACTGATAAAAGTTAGTCCAATGTCACAAAGTTAGTTAGTGGCTAAGTAAGATTTTGGGGATGCATTTGTCCTCTTAGAGGGACATGCTGCTTTCTAAGAGCCTTTAATGTTTTTTTAATGCTCGTCATGTTGTCTAAATTCCAAAGGAATTAGGAGTTACAACAGGATTTGCTATGTGAGCAGTTTGGTGTCTGTGGAATTATTTTCTGAACTCCTTGGGGCCACTGTTCCCACAGGCAAACCCAAGACAATGGGGTTAATCACAGGGTCAGCTGGTCTTTGAAAAGACTAAGGCTTACCTGTATCAAATTCAATCTTCTTCCCAAATGGGTGAGTATACAGTTCATCAGGCTTGTGAAAATCAAATGGCAGAGAAGCAGCTTTAGAAAGAGTGGGTGTGGGAGTTACAGCTCCAACAAAGAACGTAGAATTGCTCAGGGAAGGATTGATGAGCTCTAGACTGTGTGTAGGAAGAGGCCCTTGAAGTTAGAGAGGGCAGTTTGAATTATAAGACAGATATCCCAGTTGTTATGGCGACAGAAGGTCCTACTGCACTGCTATTGCTGCCGAGGAGGAGTACAAGGACTTTCTGGTGAACAGGAGAGCAGGAAAGTGAGCCTGAGACAGACTCTGAAGGGTAGGTCTGGGCCCAGGAGGGGCTTGGGTGCAGGAGCATGTGTTTTTTACTTTTTCCTCATTTATGTTGCTGATATAACAGCCACCTGGCTACCCACACAGCAAGCCTGAAACCTCCGAGGGAGAGTAACGAATCTCACTTTCGAGAGGAGGCCAACCCAGCAGAGCTCCCTGCACAGAGCCACAGTGACGTGTCTCTGCAGCTAATGTGACATGCAAGCAGGACAAGATGCCGTACTGTGTTTTTTTGTTAATCAGCTCATTCAGCAAAGATGTTGCTATTCAGCTGGATTATTAACACCAACTTTCACTTACAGGTTCATCTGTGGCAAGCCACAAAAGTCAGGCAGGACAGTTGTCTTTAAGACATGGTCTTTGGTGGTGATGTCTGTTTGACTTGTTTGCACCTCTTATTTCAGCGATGCCTGCAGGACAGTCAGGTTCAGCTGGTTCAGACTCTCCTTGCTGCTGTGTGCTGGGAACTCCAGGACTGACACCAGCATGTCTGCTTGATGCATATGATCAGGGGGACTGAATGATTCAAGTAAACATGGGGCTTTTTAATTGTCACTTGTTCAGCAAAATGAAACTCTCAGTAATAAGTCTTGTCACTTGGGTTTTCATAAATTATAGTCACTTTGGGTTTGCATAAATTATAGCACCAGTTTAAACAATGAATATCTGAGTATGAGGCAATCTTGTAAGTCTGATAGGGTTGCGAATATCTTGATTTCTGTTGGCTCAGAAAGCACCCTGTAGCCATTTCTTTCTTCTTTTGTGTTTATTAAATATGGCATTATTCCAGAGTCTTGAGAAAGAAATATTTATACTTTTATGCTCCACACTGTATTGAATAGGTCTCCCATCTGAATGACACAGGCCTGGTCTTCTCAGTTACTTATGCAGAACTTTTCCATTTTATCAGAAGTGCCCTGGACCAAATCAAGGTCCTATCACGTGTGAAGTTTGCCACAGACAGGAAGGAGATAGAGCTTCCAAGTCTGCTGGCTACGGCTGTTGCCATGCCTGTAATATACTGTTTACAAACAGAAAGGCAGATAACTCCAAAGATGTGTTATTGCAAGTTCTACAAAGTTTGTTCCTTCTATGGATTTTGCCTGACAGTTACAAAATTCTTTTTATGTGGGTTTTTTTGCATAATTAAATGCTTCACTGTATAATACTAGTCAAGTGGGAGCTGTGGCAATAAAAGGTTTATGATGCCAAGGGTTTTCACAGTGCTGATGCAGCCAATTCCAAAAGGCTGTGGAAACAGACTCCTCCACAGTGCAATTCAGTTCAGCCTCTCTACATGCTGCAGGCATTACATACAACATTAGCTTATAAATATTTGAGAACGCCAGGTTGGATGGAGAAACGTTCGCTCCTTCAGCAGCCAGATGTGTTGTCCAGGAGCATAAACCATTAGCAAATGCTGTTCAGCTACTGGCAGACGAATTCCTTCCAACACCTGGGGAGCATTACACTGAGAGAGTCTCAGCCTTTCGTGACAAGCATTTGCCTTGTCCTTGGCAAAAATGAAAACAGTAAAATAATGAGCCAAAAGCTCTGCAGGGAACTGCCTTCCATCCCTCCAGCCCCAACCAAGGAGTCTTTCAGCTAGCTTTGACTATCACAACCTTCCATCCCTCCAGCCCCAACCAAGGAGTCTTTCAGCTAGCTTTGACTATCACAAGGACTAAGATGCTACTTTTTAATACTTCACTGCTCATCGGCTCTGGTCTGCTCCAAATTACATATTAAACCATCACGTGAATGGGACCAGGCTGTAGAGGCGGTGTTCTGAATAAATGCATTTTAATTCTCAAGAGTGGTGGGAGATGACTTGAGGGTATAAACACATTCGGTTGTGAGATCTTGGCTGATAAGCTGTAACTCATTAACTGATGATAATTTGCCTACTTACAGTCCTGTATTCCTTCCTTTCTGACAGTTTTACACGTAATAACTTCAGTGCCTTGTCCTCAGTGGTGATGGAATGTGAAAGATCCTGTAAGATCACAAAGATGGGTTTTCTTAGGTGATAGGCTGAGAAACTAGGTCACACACAACAAGAGATTTCAATATGTCAGTGCCACTTTAGCTATGGTGGGTATGACACTGCATCCCTCTTCCCTTCCCTATATTAGCTGACTCCACATACCTGCAGACTGTCAACCAACTACTGCTCATCTGTTTGAGGACTACAGCTCGTGGATAAAGAAACTATCCCCAATAAGTGTCCATCCAACATGTAAGTCTAGAAACCTGATCCTACACCACAGCTAAAAACATTTTTTTACAGGAGGTGCTCTACCCTAGTACATTGGCTTGGAAGAATTACAGATATGCCTGAGTAGTCTGTGCAGAGGTGTATTTGTAGATCAGGAGCGGACAATGCTGCCACAGTTCCCAGGAAAGGAAGATAGAATCTATTAAATGTGAGAGGTTAGAGCTGGTTTCTTCTACTTTGACAGTTGTTGCGTAGTTTCAAATTCAACAATGTCTTGGTGGATCTCACTGAAGTTGCTCAGCTCATACTGAGGGCAGAGCTTCCTGACTTTGTTGGAAAAAAACATTTTTATTGAGAGAGGGTAATGAAATTAAGAGCCACAGAAAAATGTAGCATGCTATTTCCTGCAGAGCCCCTCTTACATTTTCTAGACCAATCCTGAAGTCTGTCCCGTTCAATTGTTCAATTCTTAGACAGTCTGTCACATTCAGGAAATAAGCCATGATATAAAGCATTTTTTTCTTATTATTTGCATCCTCAGATGTTCCATTTGATTAGTTTCAGCTTAATAGTTTTTTACATTTATGCCACAAATGTAAACAAAAAACAATACTAGTTGATCTAATCAAAATGTAACCAACAATGGAATGGCTATAGCATCTATCTCCTAAGAAAAGAAGCAGTAAAAAACTTTAAGAAGGTTTTATGATTAATTTCTTAAAAAAACAGGGAAGGTTAACAGTACGTTTCCCATCACCTGCCATTTTAACTTAAGATGGTCAGCAGCTTGGAGACGTTACTGACTGGGATTCAGCGGTTTCTAGATGATATTCTCTGGGCTATAAAACACTGGAGCTAGGGCCTAGTAAGCATGACAATATCCTCTGCTCTTCAAACTATACAAAAACTAGTAGGTATGGATCTCAACGGTTTCTTTCCAAATACAGTCAACTGCTTAGTGTAGCCATGAGATGTCAGCAGAGACCATTGTTTCTGTGCAAACCACTGTAAAACAGAAAAGGTCTCTCAAATCAGAGCATTCAAAATATGACTACTAGCAATACAAACACCAAAATGGGATGTGACTCAGCAGTATATGTTGCTGCTAATGTGCATTCAAAGATTGAATGTGACAGTGATATCACTGCTGAAAGGACTGGCGAAAAGGAAGGGAGAAGTTTGAGGGCCAAGTTAGTGTTAATGCTGATATGTAAAACATAGGAGAAAGCTATTACAGTAGAACAGCAATATAATGTTTTAGTAAAAGATCTAATTTTTTGTCACCTAACTAGAATGCAATTAGTAGTTAAGGTCCTGTAACCTAAACCAGGGATGGCTAAAACTCTGTGGGTTGAACCTGGCCCCCAGGGTAGTTTTGTCTGGCCTCCCAGAACATCTCACTGAGTTTTTGTGAGCTTGCAATTTCTGGGCTAACAACTGTGTCTGCTTAGCAAACAAACTGGGAGTACTGAGGCACAGGGGAGTCTCTCTTGAGCATGGTTATGCCAGTTCTGGGGACAGTGTGACCCTCTAGTACAAAGCTAGAACATTAATTCTAACCTTTTTGGTCCTGAGCTGGGGAAATGTAGTCTGTCAATATAAAAATAACAGTCAGGAGGCCAAAGGACTTGTGTTTCTTACTGATATATCTTGGCTAACTGTGAACTGCTTCGCTGTAAGGAATTTACAAAATGAACTAGAAATAAGCATTCTTGTATTTATGAAGTAGGCTCAGTTTTCTTCAGATTTTGTTTTTCAGTTTCAAATAGTTGAGACCATTTGATTTCAGTTGCAGAACAATGCAAAACGTGATAAAATTGGAGGCCTTTCCATTAGTGACCAGTATTGGGCAGTAGCTCTGCGCACTCTGCCTGCCCAAACAGCGCCACTCTGCTCAGTACATCTGCTTGTCTCCACTTTAAATGTGAAGAATTACCTAGGAGTTTGCAATTCACCAGAAAGTAATAGGAACAGTCATTGTCCTCATCTCAGTAATGCATTTTTGGGAAAATATAGCAAAAAAATGGGTATTAAATAAACATTTGTTTCAGTAAGAGGAAGAAGCTGATAAGGTCACTTGTATCAAATTACATCAAGTCCTTTCCAGAATGTTTTCTCTTTCTAGCACAATTCTTCAAAATGTTCAAGGCTTGTTTGACTATTCCAAACCATCTTTTTTTCTTTGTATTCAGAAAGAATTTCAGAGAAATTCAGGAGTTCTACAAATATTAAGGAGCAGAAGATACTCTTTATTATCATTGTGCCAGATATTGCAGGAAGCCAGAATGAGAAATTTAGGAAAGACATGGAAATGAGAATTGCTCTAATTCAATAACAGATTCATTTGCTTTCTAATTAGACTTGATCACTTGAGTATTTTCTATTGTAGCTGCATAAGTACCATATAAATACCTACCACATGTGACACAGGCACTTCAAAAGCATCATATAAACTGTAGAATAGATCTGCAGAAAAAGTTAAAGAAAAATACATATCTTAGTTCTTCCATGTCTTTGTAAATAATTCCCAGCTCTGAGATGTCATTTTATTTGATTTTACAACATTCAAAACCACTGTAAAATAACTTCCATAATAAATATTCAAAAAATAACTCAGATGATATTTTACTGTTACAGCTTACAGTAATGTCTGAGTAACACCATACAAATTGTACTACAAATAGCTTCGTGAGCACCAAAACATAGAAATATCACATTTTACATAACTCACTTAATCACATGGAATTTTGGCTACAAAGGACTTTTTTCTTATTCTTCTTACAGAGCTTATTTGGTATGCTTTCCCTTGTAAAATGACTCAATTACACAGTCCCAACATAAGGCAACACAGAAAATACATGAAAACCAATGTGGGAGCAAGTGAGGATTACAAAATCATACTGGCTATTCACAGAATTACTACAGCTCAGGCTATTCAGGATTTCCAGCCTTATTTCATTCTGATAACAAGCAAGGCTTGACAGCTAATGTCTTAGACTGAGATTCAGAAACTCTGGTTTCATGTGACCTTGGGCATTTTTCTTGCCTCAGTTTTCCATTCACAGCATGGTAGTAATAATATGTTTCCTTATATCTCCAAAGACTGTAAGCTCTGGGAAGCTCCCTGCCACTATTTTTTGTAAAGTAATTGGTACTGTGGGACTAAGATGAGAACTGAGCTTAGTAAGAGTAAATGTGCAATCTCAAACACAAGACACAAAGATAAAATTGTTCTGCTATTTAACAGAGGTAGGTAGATGATGCCATTTGTGCTACTGGAGGAAGCACAAGGGACTTGCCCAATGACACAGTGTCCCTGGGTGACACAGCTCCTGAGTCACAGTCTTGAACTGTGATATGCTGAAGTCCTCCAGAAATATATGATTTAATAGAAAAGCAGTGGAGCTGTTAACACATTCAAGTCTTTATTCAAAGCCATAGCAGTCAGGGGAAAATTTCTTCATTAACCTCAATGGGCACTGAAGAAAATTTTCTCTTAAACCCAGAGGAAAAAATAATAAAGAAAAACTATATTGCTTGGCACCTAAGAAGAAATTCAGGTATCCTATGTGTTCAGTTTCACTCAGCGGTTTTTAGCACAAGTTAAACGTGTTCTAGCACAAAGCACATAAACAAATTTCATGAAAAGGAAGCATCATCAAAATTGCTAAGTAAAAACTGGGAAATGCATCAAATACATCTTCTGTGTTACAGAACTGAAAAAGCAGCTAGTAACAAGCTGAAAGAGGTAAGTATGTAGCCTGAGCATCTGGCAGATTGGGGCTGGCTATAGTAGTCAAAACATCTGGAAATGCAGCTGTATCTGTCTCTTGCAGTACAGTCACCATTGCACTGCACTTGAACTTCACCATCATAGTCACTACTGTCTGCCAGATAACTAATATCAAGTCATTCACAGTATCTAGGCCTTATATTATCTCATTTTATCACAGCATCAAAGTCCATTTTTAGAAAGCAACTAATTTATTTGTTTTCACCCTATTGGCAATGATTTTAGGGAAGATAACTTGATGCTGTGTCTCTCCTTAGACATCACACACCACTGACATGGATTAGGCTTCTGAGGCTCTCTGGTTTCTCAAATCATCCCATTTCTGTGTGTTGTCACAAAGAAATAGTGTGATTGCAGTACAGGAGAGAAGATGGCCTCTTTGGGGAGACATAAGGGAAAAGAAAGATCCTATAAATATGGAAGATGTCCACCAGAGTAAAGATAAATATTCACCTCACTAGATGTCCTGGCCATGCCCTGCTTCTGGAGATTATCACTACAGTTCTCCAAATATTCTGCAATTCTTTCTATTCTGGAACTTTATCTTCGATTTTACTTTGTGCAACAAACTCATGTTAAGTATGCAATATGAACCGAGGATATTTACATCTCACACTCTCTCCCAGGATACAGGTGCATAGACATCATACCCGCCTGTGTGTCCCCAAAGGCAGCAGGAAGGTCACACCACCCACCACCAAACAGTCACCTCAGAGCAGCTCTGCTGGCAGAGACTGCCAACGTGACCAGAACCCTAGGCACGATTTTTACGAGTCTCAGAGGAGAAATGAAGTGTGAAGTAGACTGTGCATGCAAGGTACTCTGAGGCACTTTGCTGGGACAGCAGGAAGGAGAAAAGAAAGCAAGAAATCTGCTCTGCTCTGTTCTAAGCAATGAATGGAGATGTCTTGTGAGCTGCCAGATGCAATTATTCTGAAACACTAACACTGCAATGTACTTTCTTCTAAAATCACAAGGGCTTCCTTATTGACAGCACTTGAAATGTTCTACTGATTTATCACAATCTTTGTGGTTTACAGCTAACTGTGACGAAAAGGGTTTACAGCAGCTGACAAGATACTCAGTCACAGCCTTGCCACTTTTATTGCTCCCAGTGACCAGATGGACCAAGCAATCTACATTTCTAGGCTCTGCAGGGTTCTGTTGTTGCAATGATACCTGTTGTTCATAACGCCTGTTCACGTCGCCGTTTCAGACCCACAACTCTTGCTGCCAGGAGAAACACAGCCCCGGTGAGCACTTCTGCAACAAAGGAGATCCAGACTAGGGCCAGCGACCAGCCAAACCTGATGTCCACTTCTACCAGGAGATCTTTACTCCTCAGGAGGCAGACAGCTTCTTCAAAGGCAGCAGCTGAATATGCAATATAGACACTGATCCCAGTAAGTGTAACAAGAGCTGGGAAAGAAAAACATATAATTGGATATCTTTTAGGCCTTCTTTGCCACTCCTTCCTATCCACCCAGGACAGATTACCAGTTAGCCTCTCTTTATCTTTAAAGTCTAGTTGAGGCTACTTTTTAGGGAAGAGTGCCAGTGAAATAAAGAGGGTTCTTTCTGTCCATTGAGTTTAATGTTTTCTCACTGTTAAATACTGAATCAAAATGTGTAACAGCAAGCCTCCCACAACAAAAATCTACTCATGCCTTCTACAGATACCTAATGCATGTCCATCTCTGTTTTCAATACTCTCTTACAATGCATCCTGATTTCTCATTGCTGTCACCACATACAGTTGTTTACCTCTATGCAAGAAAGCCCATGGAGACAGAGGTTCTTGCATTTCAGGTCAGTGACCTGAATTTAGGCTGTTTTCTAACTTTATCGTAAGTTTTAAGTGTTCAATGTAAATGTATTGGTCTTTACCATCACCTCCCACCAAGTCTTGTGGAGTCATGACTATTCATCACTTCCAAATAATTGAGCCAAAGGCATCCTTGGTGTAGACTAAAAATAAATCAATACTGTCACTCAAACAGAATCCAGATGTTTTCAGAATGAAAGGACTGTACAGAAGCCAGCAAATTTAGGGAATGGCATATCTAGCAAGAGCACATGCTACATCCTGGGCCTGGCATCCCTGTCACTCAAAGGACATATACTGATCAAAGTCATAACTTTACTGAATCAGTGGCAGGAAAGATGTGACAGAAAGGTCCTGGATTAAAGGACTATAGCCCAGGGTAAGTAGGTACTGGAACACTTGTAGGACAAGACAGTGTCCTCTCTGATTTCTGAGGGAGGAAAATTTTCACCTGGCTTTTCGATAAATCACAGCGTAAGTCTAGATGAGTCTGCATTTTTGCCAGAGAGACAAATTTGAGTAGAGGCAAGCCAAGACAGAAGAGTATTGGGTTATCCAACAGTCAAAATCCATACTCATGAATAATCATGCTATGATGCCTGTGCCTTATTCTAAGTCCTCTGCAAGGAGGGAAAAATGACTTTATACGTTTTGTCAGCAGAAATGGAAATGACTGATTTGTTGACATTTTCAACAAGGTACGCTGAGTTCTGTGATACCTCGTAAATGTGGTGGCATTTCAAAACAACAGGAAGCATATAGGATATCCTGGGATGTGGAACATATCAGTTCTGGTATTTTCCAAAGAACTCACACTTCTGGAATTGCATCAAAAAATGTTGATATCTTCTGAGACAGAACTATCTAATCAATACCGAACTTCATGAACCGGAATATCCTATAAAACTATCCATGCCCATGATACGCATCAAGCCTCAATGCAGCTGAAACAGCTGAACGGTAGCGTCTGAGCGGGAGCAGGGGCCGGTCTCACACCAAAGAACACTCTGCAGCCTGATCCCGCTGTCCTGGGAAACAGAACTAGTTGTATCTTCACAACATATTCCAGCACCCCTCTCCTAACACTGTCTTTGTGTTTCCTTTCCACCTTTGCAACTCCAAGTGTCTTCAAAAGGCACAGTACTCCACTCCTCACCAGGATAATCATGCTTCGCGCTTCACAGCTTTTCATCTTTCACCTGCTATTTGGAGTAGTTTTCAAATAGCCTAAGCCTTTTTAGTGAATGCAGCTTTCTGATGTTCTAAGTAAATCAAAGTTTGGGGTTTTTTTTTTGGTTTGTTTCTTTGTTTTCC
This sequence comes from Caloenas nicobarica, assembly GCF_036013445.1. NCBI lineage: Eukaryota > Metazoa > Chordata > Aves > Columbiformes > Columbidae > Caloenas > Caloenas nicobarica. The sequence goes on along the minus strand of NC_088258.1, from coordinate 11,463,402 downwards.
AAAAGAAAAGCATGATGAGGGATGGTTGGTCTTTGTAAGAGCATTTCAGACTAAAAAGGTCAGTGAAGACTTTGAGACAGCAGCATTTGCTTCCAGCTATCTCTTAGCATTCTCTTCTTAGAAACAGGACTGTATGATCAGGTGATGGGGGCAAATAATAAACCCTCTTCTGTTGAGGGAAACTTCTGTTTCAAGTTACATTGTGAAACAGTACCGAAAATCTATTTGGAGAAGAAAACGGAGATGGATTTAAATGCAGTTTTACTACTTCGACAGAATGGTTTTAGTTTTAATTCATAAATGATTTTCTAAAACACAGAGGTTTTGGTTACAGAAAAAATCATAGAAAACAAAAAGTAAAAGAATTTTACAACCTTCCAATTGAAATGTCACACTCCAACTAAAATAACTCTTTGGGGTTTCCTTTTGTCACCCACAGTTTGAGGACACTACTCGAGTTCAAAACTAGCAGTGAAGCTAACCCAGGCATGCCCAGCAAGACCCTTTTCAGGAACTAAATGCAAATGCCTTTGAAAAAATGTCAGTTTTCTAAATAGCTGTAAGACTTGTGCAAGGCTATCAAACCCTATGCTTTACTAATTCCAAAGTCCCTTCTCCATTACTCCATTGCCCCATCTGTAAAGAATTTGGGCACTGTGCTGACAAAGTATTAAATCTATTGTGTTAATGGGCACAGCAAACCTGTGTTCAAAGTGTGATTCACTCCACAAGGAGGTATGGTTGAGTGCGATTATTTGCCTTTCCTGACTCTAAGTGGCAGCTTTCTATTCCAGAATCCCACCAGGAGCTGAACAGACACCAAAGGAATGAACACCATCATTATCCTGAAAGCAAAATCTTGTTTATTTTTTTCCCCTGGAAGACAAGGTGATGTTTCCCAGATATAATCTCTTATTATTTAAAAGAGTTAAGGCAGGAGTTTGATACAATACCTCCAAAAAGAAAAAGTAGTCCTGTCATTAGAAGCAGTAGGTAGGCCCTGGCAAGAATACTGATGAATCCGGTCATTCCTCCAAAAATCATCAATATCAGGCTGAGGGGCATCAAGATGACAAATGTTCCATGCATGTCTGAAGAAAAATTAAGAATGTTAATATTTTAATATTTTATTATAGTGTCATTGGATGTTCTAATAATTATTGAGTGCAGAGTCCCTGATCAGGATCAAAGCCTTATTCTGTGCTGCACAAACAAGGAGCTGGACAATCTCTTGGCTTTTCGGTTTAAGTCGGCAGGACAAAGGTATGGTATGCAGAAAAATGGAACATACAGAGCAAGCCCTTCACAGGATCACAGCCTGTGTTTCAAGCAGAGACCACAAATACAAAGGATATGTCTACATAGATATATTTAAGCAATTAAACTGTTCTCAGATATTAAGCCTAGCTGGATAACAAGTGGTGCGTTGCGTATTAGGTAGTCACTGACCACCTTAATAAAAAGTAGCGCTGGTTATCCGAATCACACAGATCACAGTGTGTGGCAATGTTCTGTTTGGTGGTGAGATCCAGCAGATGCTTTGGTTAAATGCTTTCTTTTCTGTCACATGTGCTCTGCTGAGCTGCTGTAGCAAACTGTTGACCTTTTCCTTTGTTGCAGCTGACCACCAACTAGAGGTAAATTTCCCCATCCAGCTCTGAATCTCTGTCTGTCATTGATTTCTACAGCAGCTTCCCTAAGTACATTAACCCATCCTGGTTGCTTCCTCCCATGCTAAATGTTTTACATTAGTCTTTATTGATCCCTGTAACATTTAATAGCTGTGTAAACAGAAGGTTGCTATGTAATTTTTCACATCCACTGTTTGTTCCCTCTTATGCAATCTATCCAAAATGTTCAACCCAACCTTTTATAGAATAATAACAACAACAAAAAAAAGTAATTCCAGCTTCCAGTATCCATCTATTTCATACCAGAGTGCAGAGTTACTAAGACAGAAAAACTTAAAATCCAGGGCTCTGGGCGTATTGTCTCATTTAATTTAACAGAAGAAGAACAATACACCATTAGCTGGTTCCCAAAGAAAAGGAGTCAGCTAAGAGATCACAGTTTGTGTGTGATTAGATGATCAATTTTTTGAGGGCACTGCAACTGCCCACGGGGGTGGATGTACTCCACCTGCCGCAGCTAAGGATCCAGCTTATCCTCTTCAGTATCATTACAAAGATAAGACACAATCATGTATGTGTCTCTGTTCAGTTCTAGAACCTTGAAAGGTTGGGAAGAGCCTGGATGGGATGAAGGCAGTCACTCTTGATTTGTTTACTTGATTGGAATGTGGTTTCAAGACATAATTATTTGTTTTGTGTAGTACAGAACATGCTGACAAATAAAAATGTGGCAAATGACAAAGTTTTAGGAGGTGACCCTGTTGTTCTTCCTTTTCAATTTATTTACGCAGGTATTATATTCTCATATCTAGTCCCACGTATCCCCAGATCAGGATCAGCTGATGCTCGGAACACATGAATGCAGCATTCTGCACTGAATGGAGCACTTTCTCTCCTTGCTTCTAAATCTGAGGATACTCCCTGGACTTTCCTTCAGCAAAACTGGCCACAGCTGCTGTTGCTGGCTAAGAAACCCAAACCTACAGCAATTCTCAGATGTTAATGGTCATACCAATCTTCATCTTATTGTGTATAAACCACTTTGTCAAAACCGTTTGCACATCTTAGTTGAATACCAAGAGGAGAAACAGCCATGGAACTTGGGTCAAGAGCTTTATATAGTTGAAGTGGTTGTCAGGGATGTGATGTGGCAGAGCAGCGATTTGGCACACTATTTAGTTCTCATATTCTAGGGAGGCAGGATGAACAGGCTTGGCTTCTACCCCATTTGTGCTTCCTGAGGGTATTAACCCTGATTTTGATTCCCCACCATTCTGACATCCACGTGTCCTCTTAGATTTAGTCTTGCGTATAAGAGGTGAAAAGGCCTTGGGGGGATAAAATCTGATGCAATTAACATTTTAAATGTAAGAATGGTGCAACTCTGTCCTCAGACCTGGCTTTGCTGGGAGGGAAGAAACATAAAGAAGCTCATCACTGGGCTTTTTCTAGGTGTCCCTCACTAGTCAAAGTTGCTGCTAACAAACTGTACCTCGGGACAGTGGCACTAACAGTTGCTGTCTCTTTGACTTTCCTTTTCATGGTGTGATTTCAGCTACTGCAGCTACAACTATAACCTTAGCCAGGAGAAGTGCAGGTGAAGAAGAAAAGGCTCTGAATGTAACCTTTTCTTTTGAAGCAAAGGGAAAACAAATCCATACCAGAGCATTCTGCTGGGGAGTGTCATAGATCACACTACTGATCTGTGACACTTTCCTGTAACATTGGACTAACTCTGATTTTTATGCCTTCTTCAGTGAAAATACAAGTTTTAGGGATATCTCAGCTGAAACCCAAAATCCCACTGTGACAGAGCTTTACTTTTCCTACACACAGCTGGGATCACATTTCTTATTCATCACCCGCAGCTTTTTAAAAATCAAATATTTAATGGAATGTATTTGTTTAAACAGCACTTTTATCACCTCTAGTGTTTTAGTTAAATACCTAATACCCATTTGTCCTTCTATGAACTCTGCAACTGCCTGGGAAACTTATTCTAAAATGCTGCCATGGAAACCACTCAGGAGTCTGAATTCATGCTGTCTGGCATATGATATTATGCCATTATATTCCTGATTAGAGGGACAGAATTAGTTTATAGATGGACATGACTTAAAATATCTTTACTGTGTTTCTGTCTCCCATAATAATCTGTGAAAGAAGTTAAAACATAAAATTTGCAGTCATTTTAGTGGTTTTAGGTTGTGTTGAAAAACATATTTATTCATTATGTACTATACAAATAACTGGCTTCATTTTGATAAAATTAATTTAGAATTGAAAAAAAACCACACCAACAACCTAAGCATCTTGCACAAGAGGTATGTGCACTTCCCTGTAAAACGGAACTCAGTTTCCCACATCTGTTTCTCAACGCCAGAGTTCTCTGCAGTCCAACCCGAAAGATTCAATAGTTTAAGCTTGAAAATACTGAAACAAACTGATGAACATTTTAAAAAAACCCTCATTTTTTTTTGTAGCGAAAATACTTTAATTGCTTGGTCTGAGTTAATGAAGTTTTACATTAGCTAGCTAAAGCAGTTTTACTAGAGGTCTGACCAAACATCTGTAAGAATGACGCCGACAGTGTGTGTCCAGGTCTGTGAATTTGGCAGACATTTCTAATTTACCACCCAACACAGTTGTTGCTGAGTTGTTTGTAAGAGAAGTCTGTGGAATAAACTAGAAAAACGGAACAGTGTCAAAAGTACCAGCTACAGACCTGGCAGTTTTGTTAACCACCTCCTGTTAACACGCTGGAGCTTTGCTGTTTCAAACTAACTTTGAATTTGTTTGCACAGCTTGTAACAGCAAATAGTCACTAGAAAGCTGCTATAGTCACCTCATCAGAAATACTCCAAATGGCAGCAGCTCAGAAGAGCTTAATTAAGGACCTGTTTATCTTCCCCAGCAATGATGAAATAGCCAGTTAGGAAGACCAAAGCTTGTAGCTGAAACAGAATGCTGGCAGTAGCTAAAACCAGCAGGGCTGCTCTGGGAAGACTTGGCAAAGGCAGGGAGAAACAGTGCGCTGAGAAAGCCTGACCTGCTTGCAAGGAAGGAGGGGAGGAGACAACTTAGACCAACAACAAGCAACAGAAAAGACCTGCTGTGTGTGGCTAAATGTGGGACTGAAACCCCAGGGACACGAAGACCTGGATTCTCTCCTGTTCCGTAGAGAAAAAATTATGGTAGAGGATTGCTCAGAGGGTTAGGGTCCGCATTCTGGCTTTGTGCTCTTCTCATGCAACAAGGGTCTGAGCTAAACTGACAGACAAGTTGCAGAGACTCGATACAAGTGGGCACTGACAACACCTTCAATACCAGGAATGGGTAAAACAATTAATGTTAAGTGACACGCTGCGGTTCACATTCTATTGCTACGATACCACTGAATTTGAAAATGAGAACATTCATCAGAAGTTGTTGTTAATTAGGTCTCAGCTGCAGTGATGCTAAAGTTATCTCAGATTTCTGCATAGATTTATTGTAATATCTGCTCTAAGTACCGAAGTAAATCTTCACTGGAACTTCTTTGAAGGACACTGCACTGCTGTCCAGAAACAAAGCAGATCCGTTTAGGTATACACCTACCATAACAATTAGGTTAGAATTTCTACGTACATCATTTGGCGCTTATTTCGCTTGGCCTCTGAACTGGCTCTTGCCTGATATTCCAGCTCTAGCTGTTTCCTTCTGATAACTTAAATCATAAGGGAAAAATTGTGAAGAACAATAAACCCCCAGGAAAACTGCAATGGCAGCCAAAGAATACGACATTCTGGGATTAGGAGCAGGAGTATAAACATGCAACCCAGTAAAAATGAAGCAGGCCCATAAAGAGCAGTGAGAAGTGTGAAAGCAGCTGGTTAGTGACTGTTACAGGGTCCACATGCTGTCAGGAAATCCCGTCTAGTTGAACTGTGCTATTAAACTAATTTTGTTGAGGAAGAGACCAAGGCAGCTGATACATTAAACCAACTAAGGTATCAGTAACTGCTCCTACTGCAAAGATCGTTTCCCTGCAGCAAGCACTGACTTCCCTGCAGGAACCACTAACTTCTCTGCACCTCATGGTTCCTGCTGCAGTGACGTCTGAAAAAGAAAAAGCATAAATACTCTGGGGAGAATAATCCAAGCAGTTGTGCATGGGCAGCTGCACACTCCAGTCTTGGTTTTATAGCAAGCTAAGATTCAAGACAAATTGTCTGTTTTGTAATTTTGCACCCGTTTGCATCTTTGGACCAAAATGGCCTCTTACATTTTGGTCAAATACTACACTATAGACGTTGATTTGATGTGCCAAAAGAAAAAAAAAAAAAAGTTCCGTGGCAATTTGGTTTTAAACTATAAGAGGAGGGGGGGAAGTCACAGTAAAAAAATCTCCACACTTTGAAAATTTCACCAGGCTTTGAAAAAACCTTAGTCACAGCTTTCCAGGATCAGAAGAATGTAGATAGAAGTAATTTTTGTGTTATCGAGCAGGGGTGACTATCCAGCCATAACTGAGACACACAAGAACAGGGTACTTGAGTTTCCAAAAAGTCAAACTCATAGAAGAGTTTTGACAGGATACATTAGTATCCTGTAAACACACTCCTTTCTTCTTTTGCGGCTCATCTGTCTGAAGTACTTGAACAAAGTCCAGAGTACAAATTGATTTCCACTAGAAGTATTTACAAAATTATTCATTTTGCAGGGATTACCCTGGTGCTGTCTTTAGCCAAATGTATACTGACATTTACTAATTATTAACAATACAGACTTTGGTAAACAAAAAATATTTATATTACAAAAATGCCCAAGAGTAACCTTTCCCTAATGTAACTTATTGGGGGTTTCTTGGGGCTTTTGATTTTATTTTTTTAAAATAAATTATTACACAAAACTGCAACTCTTGGGGAAATTTTTTCTGTAGATTAAATACTGCCATTCCTTCTATGCACCAACTCCCTCTCTCTGCATGTGATCTTCAGCATTTTAATGTGATTTTGAATGTTATGTTTCTTCTACTGGAAAATGGCAAAGCTGCTCAGACCTCCTGATGCAGCTTCCTTTGAAGTCAGAGCAACATCCTTCTTCTACCAGACAGTGAGAGACGGATTCAGTTCATCATGAAAAACAGTTGCTCTTTCTGCTTGTCTCTCACAGCTGGCACAGGAGAACACACGGCAGGACAAAATATCTGGGCTGCCTTTGCTGACAGATTTCAGTTTTAAACATGACTTTCAGCAGACTATCTTTAACACTCATGGTCAGCAAAAGACCCTAATAACTGTCTAAACTGTGAAAAGTAACACTTTCATTTTAATCCTGTGTGGGACAGAGGAAACTGTACATCTCCAATAAAAAGATTTTTTTTAATGCAGAAATTTCAGAACAGCTAGTGGTAGATAGTCTAGTGGTATCTTTCTTTAGACAGTGGCTGATGTTTTAAACAAAAATATAACCATGCTGTAACGCAATCTGTAGTAGGAAAATATTTTTTACATTGAGGGTTTAAGGGAGATAGAGGGTATACATTATATGTTCAGCTGGAGGGAATGGTTAAGAAAAGAAATGGTAGCTTAATGTACAGGAGAAGGCATGCTTGTGTCTAATCCATTAGAGAAATTGCTAAAGATCACACCTGTGATGTGAAAATAAATCATACTCCCAGGTTTAACAAGACCTAGGTTGATTGCCTGAGTAATACTGCTGGCAGCACAGAACTTTAACTTGTACACTCAATTTTTTTTAGTTTGCCAGGAGCTCTATCTGAGGTACACAATAAGACTAAAATGAAACTGCTGGGGATGAATAGGAGAGAGATTAGAAACGTGGAGGGAAAGAATGTGAAGGTTTTTCATTCTCTAATGAAGGGTTTGTCTTATGGCAGTGACCTGCACTCCTGTTCCCACTTAGACCCAGCTCTTTGCACTCACGTACAGACTTTCTTCCACCTTTTTGGAACTTGTGTCTAGTTGAGACCTGCCAGGAAGAGTATGTGAGCTCTGAAGAACAGTGGATGGGATTACTGATGTTAGTTAAGTGTCTGCATTAGGAGACAGCTCTTCCAAATCTTTTTAGGAATAATGGGCAAGAAACACGCTTGACGTTGCCAGAGGTCCTGAAATTCACTCTGCCAATCAAACAGTGAGAAATATGGGTGTAGAGCTAGACAGAATGAGATTAATTCCATGTGAATGTGCCTCACACGGACACCTGCACACAGGGAAAAAAATTCAAACTGTGCAATTAGCCTGTTTGCCCCATACAGCAACCCATAAAGAAATTACTAACTACACTAGTATCCATGATCCCAGAATTGTCCTCTAAAATTCCAGTGAAATTGCGTTGTAGATGAAGGTTTGCTCTGCTCTGCCTAAATACGATTCAGTGAACACAGTCAGGAAATACTTAAGAAAGAAGTGTAAGTCTGCCGTAGAAGCTAGTATCAGTACTTAACAAACCCAGCATGTCACTTAGATATATCTATATTCCTAGAAGTTAAGAAGAACTGACATGGCATTTCCTATGTTCAGCTGCTATTGCTGTGGGTCTGTAGCCTCACCGCACTGAAACAGCAATGAAGCATTGAAGCTGAGCATCTAAAATATGAAAAATTTCACTCTGTAGGGCACCCTAATCAAACCTAGTAGGTTCTTTCAATAAAAGTATCTTTGATTTCTTATCCCATATTTTTTAGGCAGACTACATCTGCTTATAATAAAATCTGCAAGTATCTTCGCACATCTAAGTCCTTCTCCAGGAGCCTAAAAATAGTACTTGATATGACAGCAAGAGATAAAAAATTTCCCCGAGGCTCTGAAGAGTGTGTACACATAGGTATGAATCCAATTTTTACTCATATTCATTATTTTTTTACTCTTCATGACTACGAAAGAGCTGTCCTTTGTTTCCAAGACAATATCATTTTATAACAAAAAGAGGTCTGTATAGTGTCTGCTTTTGTTTTTGCAGAATTCAGCTTTCATTGAAGAGCTGTATTCTAAAATCTCCTGACGTGAGAAAAATTACAGCTGTATCTTTCGCAAATGCGAACACAACTTTAGAAATGCTAGTAGTTTTGTCCTAAAATTTTAGACTATCCCTAACATAAAACTTGAGGTGCCCACATTTAAAACTTGATCAGTCTGGTTAGGTTCGATTAACTTTGAACTCTTAAGGGATTAAGTGATCCAGCAGACATCGTTTTCACCAATTCTCCCAGCTTTCAACAATACCAATCAGCTAAGGCCTCTGTCTTAAGTACGGAAGATTAAAGAAATGGCACTTTTCGACTTGAAAGCACAGAAACAACCCGTGCTGTAGTCTCAAACCTGTTGATTTGTTTGTACATCTGTTTCAGTGACCCACTGGGATCTTATTCCTTCTTTAACTTCCCAGTTACTGGTGCAACATGGCTACATTAGCATCAGTACCTCAGGCTCACTTTGCCATGTTTGCTCCACTTTTAGCCATATCATGAAATACTGCACCAGGGGACCAAAACCACTCTAAGTCTCCCTGAAGGATCACTCAGGGAAATGGCTGGTTTTGAGGGAAAGAGTACCATTTTAAGACATTCTTGCCTTTTATTTTTATCAATTCATTTTTATCAATTCCTGAGCCATTCCAGGCAGAAATAACTTGCTCCCGTGGAAGAAATTAGCTGAACTTGACATCAAATAGGTGGTGATGTCAACAGTAGTCCCATTTAAAGACCACATGCAGTGGCAGATGTCCTACAGAAGCAGAGTCAAAACACCGTCTCAAAGAGCTCCCCCTCTGAATGAGAAACGGGACCTTGTAAATGGCAAAGGAGGGAGGGAAGGGTGGATGAAGTATAGAAATAAATAAAAGTTACTCACATAAAAGCTGTCTGTGTGAATCGGTGATGTTTGCATTCTCATGCCAGAAGGGGTTTATCAGAGGGTAACATTTGCTCCTCACTGATAGAGAAGGGAAAAGGCAATGAGAAAATTTAAGCTATAATGTGTTATTGGGATAGATCCTCTTTTTTTTCTTAATGTACATATAATTCCTAAGAGTATTACCTGCTTTAAAAACAGTTACGTTACTTACAACTTGTTTTTAATGGTGGAATCAGGACCAAAGGTAATACGCCTGGCATACAAATTAAACTAAATGGGGAAAATCCCATATTATCCACATAGGGTTTATGGGTCTTTCATTAAAATCCTAACAGTGAAACACCAAGTGAGATCGAGCGCAGTGCAATTACTTGGTGAACTTGGTGAATCTTTAGTCACTTACCTTTAGTTAGCATGAGATAAAGCTAATTTTATTTGTATTTATATTATGTATAGATATACATTTCAAAGTAATCATATTTATATTTATATTACTTGTTTATGTATATAAGCTATATATTGTTTAATGTTATTTATATTATTATCATTTTAATGGCATGAACCCAAAACTTTTGCCCTTTAATTCCCCCGGTGCAAAAGGAAAAGACATCTCTTTCCTCCCAAATGGTTAAGGTTTATTAAATTAGTTTAAATTAAAAGCTGACATATAGTTCGCTTACAGCGGCAGAAAACTCGCTATCCGCACGATTCCTCGTCAAGTAACACAGGGGATATTCGACCAAGAGCTGCCGATGGGCGAGGGGGGGCCCAAGGGAGCAGGGAGCGGCCCAAGGGATGGGGGAGCGGCTCAAGGGAGCGGGGAGCGGCCCAAGGGATGGGGGAGCGGCCCAAGGCATGGGGGAGCGGCCCAAGGGAGCGGGGAGCGGCCCAAGGGATGGGGGAGCGGCCCAAGGGAGCGGGGAGCGGCCCAAGGGATGGGGGAGCGGCCCAAGGGAGCGGGGAGCGGCTCAAGGGAGCGGGGAGCGGCCCAAGGGATGGGGGAGCGGCCCAAGGGAGCGGGGAGCGGCCCAAGGGAGCGGGGAGCGGCCCAAGGGATGGGGGAGCGGCTCAAGGCATGGGGCAGCGGCCCAACGGATGGGGGAGCGGCCCAAGGGACGGGGGAGCGGCCCAAGGGTGCGGCCCAAGGGAGGGGGGAGCGGCCCAAGGGAGGGGGGAGCGGCAGGTCCCGCAGCCCGCCGGGGCTCCCCCGCAGCCGTGCCACCCCGCCCGCCCCGGCCACTCACCGCGGCAGGTCCGCCACAGCCCCGAGTGCGAGCTCAGCGCGTCCGTGCCGTTCCCCGACGTCTCCAGCTTGGAGGCGTCGATGATGTACCAGAAGTCGGTCGCGATGGCCACCACGAGGAAGACGAAGCTGGAAACTCCCACCAGGGCCAGCAGGAGGGACAGGAGGCCCAGGCTCGCCCTCATGCCGCCGCCCCGCCCGCAGCCGCCCCCGCCCGCGCCCGACGCGTCTCCACACGGGCCGCTCGCGCCCCGCCCCGCCCGCCGGCGGGAACCCCCGGCCCGGCCCGGCCCGCTCCGCCCGGCTGCCCCCGCCAGCGCCGCCGCTGGGCTCGCTCCGCCCCGTCGGACAACGCGGGCAGCTTCGGAACTCCGCGGTGGTCCCACCTCAGGGCAAAAGCTTCCTTGTTCCAAGCCCGCTGTGGTGCGGACGGGAGGGAGCTGTGGCGGCGCTGGTGTTCTTACAGCCTTGCTGTTGCCGTCTGTGTTTACCAGAGATTTCCCCTTGTTCTTTGCCTTCCAGATGCTGGCTTCAAAAGGACGGATCTAACCTAGTTGGCGAGGCGGTGTGAGCGAAGGCAGCAGCGCGGTGGTTGCTGCTGATGCTCTGACGTGCGCGCCCCGCGTGGGATCGCCCTCCTGTCCCAGCGCCGCTGGCGGCGGGGGCACCCGGGCATGCACCCCCTGCCCGAAACCCCCGAACCACGAGCAGTTCTGTACTTTCCAAGGACACACGTGTCCATGTGCGAGCCCCCAGGCCGCACCTTACCTCCCCTCCTGATTTTCAGCCCACTGAAATCTGTTGGGTAACAAGATAATTGCAGTAACACAACGTTATTTTTACATCTGCGGAGCATTTACTGTGGAGTTTTGCTACGTCACTTCACTGGCATATGGACACACTGCAGGGTCAGTAGGGCATCTTGTTTACTTATTCATAATTCTCTTCAGGCCTTCCAGGGAATTACTAAGTAACTACTAGTCATTAAAAAAAACCACCTCATTTATTTTCTAGCATGGACACAAGGTAGAATGTGTGACATCATTACCCATCCATGGCAACAAGCTATTGTAAACCAGCAGGGTCTCAGCAGTAGGGTCAGTTAAAAGGAAAATAATCCTTGAGGGAGAGTGTTTATTTAAACACAGTAATCATCAGCACTGCAGACCACATATTGCTTTGTAAAAGTACTGAAAGGTGTATATTGCTGGGGTTATAACAGTCTTTCCATTCAGGAATACACTGTTAAGCAGCTATAGCATTATTTTGAGCTTTTGCCATCTCTTTCTTACATCTCCAAGTTCTATTTGTGATATGTGAAAGTCCCTGTGTAGTTCTACGAACTAAGCAGCTGTTACCTTGTATTAATAATTGTGATGGTCGCATGATAGAAGCCATACAAGGTTTATGAAGCAAGGTGAAATCTTTTGTTGGACTAACTGATGCAGTTAAGAAAAAAAACAGCGAGCTTTAGGGCACATGAGCCTTAACTGGGACCGAAGGTTTCTCTGTTTTTTCCAACTATATTTGCAGAGTTACTTGAAAGTTTCACTTAACCTCACAAACACCATGTATTGAGCAGACGTTTTATCATCTCTCTTCTCGTAAATCTTGAACCAGAGGGATTCATACATCTAAACCATCACACCACTGCAATGATCAGCCGTTGTCATCTACCATTTAAAACCAAGGGAAACCAAAGGGCGTAAAACTGCAGGAACATTTAACCCAGTTGGGTCCAAGCTGGTAAGCAGGTATCATACAAAATGCTTACCAGCAATGATCTGTGTCTTGGAGAGTTCTTGTCCTAATGTTGGGGCCCACAAAGTTCTGAACATGTGCTTATTTTTAGAAACATAATTAAATAATTTGGTTTAGCCATCAAGATATGTATCTGTCTAGATTAATTTAACAGTAAACAGAATTTAGAGCCTGCTAGTCCCTGATCCTTTTGTGACCAGGCTGTGATGGCAGAAAAATTATGTCAAGAATAAATCAGCTCTACATGGAGGTTTAATTTCCACATCAGCATAATCTATTTAGGCATTCATTCTCATGCTGAGGAAAAAATAATTCCTACAAAGTTAGAAAACTAAAAAAGTAGAGTTCATCAAAACATATTAATGTATTCATTAGAAAAGGTTCATAATTAAAGGAAATGCCAGTAGTACAGATTAGCTTCTCCAGAGATTTAATTTCCTATTTACTGAGGTCTCTAAAAAGAACACAAGACTCCGAAAGTTACACCAGGATTTTCAGCATAAAAAATTGTAATATTGCGCAATGACTTTCTGCTTTTCTTTTTTGAACCTCAGGGGAAGTAATTGTGGTAACTTTTTAATAGCTTAAAATGACAACAAATTTCAGAATCCCATTAGCTTTACTGGAATGCTGAATGGTAAACTGGTTTTCTGTTTAATTCTTCAGTCAATGAAGGAGTAAAAATGAGATATTTCCCAGGAGAATTCGGTGAATGACATCAGGTGCGTTGATAGTACTTGTTTCTGTGGCAGCGATTAATTACAGTCATCGGTGCACATTCTTGTTGGCTGGCTTTTACTTTCATGCACTTTCTGGGTAAACATTGTGGGAATTTAATTTTAAAATTTAAAATTTTAATCTAGACATATCTTTGTGAAGAATGAGAAATTCACTTGGCACAGACAGACTAGGTGTCGGTTAGACCTGTTTACACCAGTCTGCTGCCCAGAATATCAGATAATTCATAAAATGCTTCTAAAGTTGCAGTCAATTATTAGTCCACAGAGTGGGATGCAGCAAAATTAGCAGTCTTCCCTCTTGAGCAGAGCTTGTGTAAGTAACCTTTACCCTACCCTTTCTGCCTGCAAGATTGCATGGGTGCTGAAGGATTCTGAGGACATTGTGGAATTCCTGGGGCGCTTACCGGGCAACATGCATCTGTAGTACAGCTCCTTCTGCAGCAAAGGCCTCAGCCCGGTTATCTTTAATGCCTGAGAGCTAAGTCCAAATGAAATCCTTGAGGTAAAGTTGCTGTGGAAGTACTACACTAATTGTGCCAACGCTGGAAAGGAGTGAGTGAAAGCCAGAGAAAGCGACTTGGCACTTTGTGGTCAGTCACTGAATATCAGCGCCTGGAGTAGGAAACAGCGTGTCATTAATCCTATTACAAACACGCTATCAGCAAAACATCCACACTCAGTCTGGACTCAACTTCTGTCTGGATTTGAAAAAGCAATTCCTCTCATACATAGGTCCAGTGTTCGTCTTTTCAAACTATGTAAACTATCCACGCGAGTTCAGTAAGCACATATACTTTATACAATGTTCATCAAAACCTTTCTTTTTAAAAAAGACTCTTGTTGCAAGATAAATTCCTCAGTTTTCACCAATGTTTATTTTATTTCACTTCCCTGCTGTGTTTGTATTTGTGAAAGAGGTGATTGCATTACTATAAGTAACTTACATGTTAACTGAGGAAAGGAGGGATTCCCACAATGTTTACCCAGAACGTGCATGAAAGTAAAAGCCAGCCAACAAGAATGTGCACCGATGACTGTAATTAATCGCTGCCACAGAAACAAGTACTATCAACGCACCTGATGTCATTCACCGAATTCTCCTGGGAAATATCTCATTTTTACTCCTTCATTGACTGAAGAATTAAACAGAAAACCAGTTTACCATTCAGCATTCCAGTAAAGCTAATGGGATTCTGAAATTTGTTGTCATTTTAAGCTATTAAAAAGTTACCACAATTACTTCCCCTGTGGTTCAAAAAAGAAAAGCAGAAAGTCATTGTGCAATATTACCATTTTCAGATTTGCTGCCCTTTGAAATTAGTAGCTTTTGGCTGGTTGATCTGAGGATGGACCATTCCTTCTCAGATTTAATTTTTTCATCATGCAGTTCACGTCCATTTTCTGAACAGCCACAACCTGCAGTGAATTTAAAGGATGACTGACCAGTCACAATTTATCTCTGATGAGAGAATACAGGGCATATATCACAATGTCCTGACTCTTGCTCCGTATTACCTGATCTGCCAAAGAAACCCATGGAGTGTAGATATGTCATACAGAATTGAAAGGGGAATTACAGGAGGGACATGCCTCAAGTACCCAGCAGAGCCAACATTTTTTTTTTTTTTATGTCTTCTTGTAAATTGTTTTGATGGAGAACTAGTTGTTGAGGTTATAGTAGGAGGGATACCTCCTTTTGAGCCAACTGGATAGATTATATTCTGTGACCTTACTGCAACAAATTCTAGCGATTTTATTCTAGCAAATTACAGCAACAAAAAATCTGTAGTAGGATCTATCTTTTCGCTCACCATTTACCAGGGAAGAATCTTATGTCTACACATACACAGCACCACACATTTCTAAATGTAGTTAGAATAATAATATCTTTACAGTGATGCTTGCATAAATATTAAAGAATCCATGGAGAGTGTGTTCATTTGGATGGTCTATAATCTTTTTCATGTTGTTAAGTGCAAATGTTTTAGTCTCAGGTTTAGTTCCACTGTGATATGTGAGTGGCTTTTCTCCAAGGTCACTCAGCAAGTACACTGCCAAGGACACCTAGAAAGACTCATTTTAATAAAGTGATTGCTTTTAGATAAAGATTGCTAGAACATGCTCTGGAAAAAACGAAGAGATATAATTATCTGGCTTTCTAATACAGAAAAGGAGATGACTATTTGTGGAGTATTAAAAGCAGCATTTTTGAATGGCACAAATCAAGTATCTGCTTCTCTTTACAAAGTTCAGGTTCTAATGCTTAACCATATATAGAGAGGGAAAATGCTGGGAAATGAAACTGTGCAGTGGCTGCTCGTCCCATTAGAAACAGACCCCACTAGACGAGGATTTTCTGCAAGCTGTGTAACCATCAGCAGGTGCCAGCATTTGGTAAGTATCGGAGCACTGGGAAATTCTTTGGGCAAGTGTTCGACTGCAATATTTAACAAACTAGAATTTAAGTTTGGCTTGTATGTATCTGCTGGAGCTATAGCTCCTGTCATCCTCTACTCAAGCTCATGCCACTAAAAGAAATCACAGTTCTATTGAAAAATGTTAATCTTTATAGGCAAAATCTAATACCATACTGTCAGAAACTAACTGTCCTACTTGGTTATATCAAACCTTCCTACTGGAATCACAGAAACAACAGAAAATACTACTGTAGGCCATCTGTAGTCACTGATCAAATGCTGCCACAGAATGCGGCTCAAAACCTTCTTCTTTAGTGTTGTGCCATGTTACTTTACATCACAGTGGTTTCCCAAAGAAAAAATCCTATTGATGTCACTCTGGCGTGTACATTGGATATGGGCACATTTCTGGCAGAGCCATTCTGGGCTTTAAGATTATTTGGCAAAATTATGGTTTATAATAGGCTAGTACTGCTGCTGCATACGATATAGGATTGTGTTTTGGTGCAAAAAAGGAAAAATATACCAGTGAGTCCTGTAAACTCCATACTGAATCAGCTAAGAACATTACCTACCAGCTTATGGTGTGCCCCATGGGGTCTCAGGCAGTTGCTCAGACTGTGTGTACCAAAACTTAGTATTTTGTTGTCCTTAGAGGGTTTGGCTTTCATACAAGCTATAAGCAATATATAAGGAAGGTTCAAGACATGCTGAATAAGCTCCCTTGGCATTCTTTCTTCACGTATTTGTCTGTTTCTGTATTTCATCACGTGAAACCCAGGCTTACTCCTTTGGACTGGGGCGAACTGTAAGTCCCAGGTATCGCTATTTTCACTGTGTCGAATATAGAGTGTGGGAAAGCTTTGATTATCCATGCTCATGCTGGGCGATATCATGAGCAAAAACTGGTCTGAAGAAGGATCTCAAGAGGCTGGTTCCCATAAGCTTTGTAGTTAAGATTTTCCAAATACTTTTCTGCTTGAAAGGCAGTACAAAACACTCAATAAAGAGATTAGTCACATGTCATCCTTTTGAAAGTTTCTGTCTAGAGCCAATTTTTTTTTTCTTAATTTAGATTTTCTTTGAATAGGGAGTGGTAGCTGTAAAGTATGCAAGACAGTTAATCCAGTGCTCTGAATGTACAAAGTATTAGCTCAAGGATGTGAAAGAAAAGCTCCTGGTTTAGGCATTCTACTTCTAATCCTACCCAATGACATCTGAAAATGACCTCGTTGTTGTATTGAATATAAGATTTCTTGACATTTTCTTCTGGGCTTGATCGCCATCACTGTAAAACACCCAAAGATCAGGGCTGTTCTGATGTGTCACTTTTCTCAGTAATAAGGCCTTCAAGTCATCCACTTGGCAATCCCCAGTGATAATGGCACTGTGTTTCACCATAGGGCATCCCACTCAAATATTTTATTTAAATATACCCCCCAAAAGTAGCCTTAGCCTCACATCCCTCAGATACACAAGAAAGATGCCATAAAAAAAAAAAAAAAAAGAAACAAGTATTGAAAGTAAAAAGGAACAGCTGGTCTCATTTCTCTTCTCTTGGAAGTTGTGTGCTCTGGAAATTGATTTATGGAGCACTGGTTTGAATTCTGACATGGCTACATACAAAGAACTGAATAAAACTGAGAAGCATAATCTGATTTACTGGAAATTGCTGTAGGAAACACAAAGTAAAAAAAGGAAGTTTGTGTTACTAAATCTTAATCAAGCAAGTATTTATGTAGTGTGTCAAGCAGAAGAAGATGTATAGCTTATCAGAGTGTACTGAGCAGGTAGAACAGAGGCTGATAAGCTCAAATACTGAAAGTGACAGGCCTGACAAGGAGAAATACTGTTCAGGAAGACTAGGAAAAAGAGGGCACACCGCAAAGGCAGCGCAGGAAAAATGGCGAGGGACCAATCCACCCAGAACAGAAAGATTTTCCACTGCTGAGGAAGCATGTGGGAAAAAAGAGCTCAAAAGAAATTGCCTCTTGTGTCTCAGCACCCTGATTTGCAGGATGCGTTAACTTTGGTCTCTAAGACATATCAAGAAAAAAAAAAAAAAAGGAGCAAAGCGGCTTTCAAAATAAAGAAAACATGTTAAAATGCGGGACTTATTTTCTATCCTGCCCACTGAGACTTTCCCAGGGCAGGCCGTCTCCCTTTGCCTTGCCATGCTGTCTCGAAGTGGTCTCCTGCATTGCAACAGCCTTTTCTAGGTCCCCAGGCATATCTCCCCATCGGCTCTGACACCCGGCCAGCCTCCGTTCTCCATCTCTACCCAGGCAGGGTCTGTCTTTCCGTTGTGGTTTGTCCAGCCTGTGTGATTCCCAGCTGAACACGTCCGTTTCGTCTCTGAAAGGCTGTGGTCTCCTGCTTCTTCCACAGGATCCAGTGGTGCAGATGTAGTGGGGGAAAAAGAGATAGGTAATGTCACAACACAGAAATGTCCCTTCTTGGGCGCTATCCAGACACTATTTATCCAGGTATTTTTGTTAAGATAATAAAGCCCCAAGCGCTCAGTCTATGGATGAGAACTGTGAACAAAAGTGATATTAACAGCCTGCCTCTAAAACAGATCAGAGAAGAAATGAATGAGGTGGATGTGATGCAAAAAAAAAATTCATAGTATCAAGGTCAATGGTGATGCTAAAGTGCTTAGTTTAATAAAAGTGTCCCATTTCCATTGCAGTTATGATTTGTTACAGAGTAAGTGAAATACTGCCCACCTGAAGCAGATGATGAAGGTGACCTTGTGTGTATGACGCTGTTTCAAGGGGATTACGGGACACTCTTACAGTCTTAATACCAGTAGACGAGAAAGTGGATGGTATTAAGCAACAGGAACAGCAGCATTTTTTGGCTAGCCCAGCTAGCTCCAAAGAGGGTGTCTGCCACAGTGTGTGCAGGGAAATGCAGTGGAGATGCAATGAGAGGGGGGTGAGAAGTGCAAGATGGCTGAGAAAAGCAGGTCTAATGAGAATCTAAATTGAGATTAAATGATCCCTGATGATAATGTGAACAGCCTGTAATAAACTGCTGTATTATCTAATTATTACTCTGTCTTCAATAGGCCCAGTTTATCTCTAGCACAGACTTCTTGGGACTCAGTCAATGGATGAAATTGGCCCAATTGATCATTTAAAACAAGTAGTTTAACCTCCGTAGAGCTGTCTGGTATGTGAGGTAAAGTCTTTACCTTCCTCTTTTTCATACACTGCAGGTCTAAGGCTGAAAAATGCCTGAGGTTGATTCACTGCCTTGTTAGGCTGACATGCTTGAAAAAGCAATGAAAAGTAGTGCCTAGCAGAATGGATGGATGGCACTTTCTCTTACTTTCTGGAGCACCGATCAATGTTAAAGTCTTTGCTAAAATTTTAAGAGAGCATTTAGTATAGAGTGCATAATTATAAAATACTTTTCTGCAGTTCTTCACTGTAATCTAGTTTCAAGATACTGATTTAAAAGACAATTCATGATCCCTGATTGCTGCTGAAGAATCAGCGTGGCTTTTGTATTTCGTGCATTTGATGTGCTTGGGATTGAAAGAGAGCTTTGCATTTACCTTAATTTTGCTTCTTTTCCCCTGACTAAAGGTTTTTTTGTGTTTGCAATCACAGTCACTTGATTGACATTGTTCTAAGAATCACCTGAGACATTACATACATGCCTCTCTCAGTAAAAATTCTGTGCAAATCAACTTGTGTTGGACGTGAGAAGTTGCGATGGGCTGATGTCAAAGGCATGCAAATTATTGTTCTGAATAAGCCCATGGAGAAAAATGCTGTAGTCAAAGAGTGTGAATGTATCTGATAAACAGCCACAAAATAGCTAATGAAAAAAGAAATCACTGTGGATTTTAGCTTTGTGCTGCTAATTTTAGTGCTTAGTAATTCAGTTTTCTTGCTGGTGAGGCAGTATGATTCTTAGCTTCCCCTGGGAAGGAGCAACGGATACTCAGGAAGTGTGGAGACAAAAAAGCTGACAGCTGCAGTTGCCCTTTTTATTTTTCAGTTAATCTTCTCATGCACTTTTCAACTTCAAGCAGTTATTTAGGAATTTTCAACCTGGTGACCAACACTGAGGTGCCATACATGGTTGGAGAGCAGAGCAAAATTCTTCACTGTTTTATCATCTAAACCAATAGTTCTTTTATTTGCTGTGTGGCCTGACATTTCTCCATGCTGCCTGATGGCTCAAGGAACTTGTCTCAAATACTTTGGATACCAGTAAACAAGACGAAGTGAAAACTAGTTCAACATATCTCCTTTCAACAGCCCCAGTACAGTAGGTTGAAATTATGAAGGCTGATACCTTTTTTCTTCCTGTCAGCCTTCCGTTTGGTTTGTTTGTTTGTTTGTTTGTTTTTTGGGTTTTTTTTTTTGTTTTTACAAAACGTGCTTCTGTCTGATAGACATATTATGAAAGGGACAGTACAGTACATACTGGAAAGATATAATGAGCTGTCAGGGATATACTACTGCCCAGTACAAGACCAAATATGTGGTGGTGTATTAATTCATCTGGTTATTCCTGTTTTCTTACAATCAGCTCTGTTCTCTTGCCTGTTCCTAAGGAATTAGATTTTTCCTGTGAT
Organism: Caloenas nicobarica; assembly: GCF_036013445.1. NCBI lineage: Eukaryota > Metazoa > Chordata > Aves > Columbiformes > Columbidae > Caloenas > Caloenas nicobarica. Next base: position 11,443,154 of record NC_088258.1, on the reverse strand, counting down.
ACATATTTTTCAGGGATGTCTGTATCGTTTTCTTCTCCTCTGAGCCTCCTGCAGCAGTGCTGGAATTTTTAGAAGGCACACTGTAAGGAATTGTCCTAGCAATATCCTTTAGGCCATGAAAGGATTGGGCAAAAATCATATGGGAAGAAGTCTTTTAAGTCTCCTAATTAATGGTGTGATGTGACTACGGGATACTCTTGGGTTGCTTGCTTTGAGCAAATTCCTAGCTCACATGGCTATACGGAAGACAGGGAACGTAACTGAGGTGCATCCTAAAGTCTTTGAAAAAGAGGCAGATCTCAGGAATTTGCTGCCAAGGCCCTCTTGTGTGTCATACGGAAACCGCATCTCCAGAGCTAGATTGTCCCTAAACGTGTCATGAAGTTATCACCCCCATTATGACGTCTGCAGCCACACGCGCTCCTGTAAGACCTGACTGCATTTTTCATAAAAGAAATGGTAGCAGCTCCATTTTTTATATAATATACCCTTGTGTATAAAGATCCCATGTAGCGTAGTGAAACACCTCGCTGTTTAGCTACTCCTCCCGTAATACTTGGTCTGCATACCAGTAAGTGTCTCTTGTTGCAAACTGGTAAGATTTTGTGACAAATATAATCTGCTTTGTCTGCATGTCGTTAGCACTTTATAGCAGTGGGGAATATGCCAGCAGAGAGACTGCAGTAATAATTTATGTGGCAGCTTATCACCATAGGAAGGAAAATAATATTCTGCTCTTTCACGGGAGCCAGATAAAGGAAAACAAATCTCCAAAGCATTTTTGTCAGATGTTCATCCAACAGAATTCCCCACAGAAACTCCAATACAAGATCTGAATGGCTCACTGTGTTTTCCATTTCATTACCGCTCAACACTCCAGACTGTAAAAATAGGGAAAGATTAGTTCATTCTCTTAATAATTCTTAAGTTTTACAGAAAGATGCAGATGATGAAAAACAGATATCTAGAAATAAATACAGACTATACATTACATTCCAAGGTTTTTTACCAGCATTAATTCTTTAATTTTTCCTCCCCTACAAGCATCCACTCAAAAAAAATACAAGTATCATTTGTAGCACTTGGTGTTAGTTTCATGCAACAAGTAATTAATATGTAAATGCCGCTTTTGAACCGGATCCTCCTGCTGAAAGATACCAACAACTCCAACAGCCTCTGCAGATGAACTTAACTAGAACAGAATGGGAGTTTGGAGGGCATCAGTGTCGATGATTTTGCACCCCGGCGGGATTGCAGAGACACGGTCCGGGTGCACCTGCGCCCACACACGCCGGCAGCCCGCGGGCTGCGCGCCCGGCCAGGAGATTTGTATGATTAAAGTTTCGCACCGCCCTCTGGTATGATGTCCGTGCCCAGCACCCAGCTCAGTCTTCTGTTTATTTCACCTGGTTCACAATACCTAGTTAGAAACTTCGCAGAACTAAGCAGCTAAAGCCCCTATCCCCAAAGTAAGCGAGCAGGTCCTGCTATTGCTTCATCTCGTCTCACGGTGGTAGCAGAGTCCTGACATTATTTGGGCTGAGGGAGAAATGGCCACTTGCCTCCATGGTGTTTTCTTCAGTTTTTGTTTTGAAGCTTGGAGGGTTTGCGTGGAATTACACACGAAGTAACGCTGAACGCAGGGAATGTCAGAATGGCGCTGAGAACCGTGGGCTCGAGCTCTGGGCAGCTGCTTGGGGGTATTTACCGGCAAGACTGACCTTGGCTGCTGGGGTTTCCTTTTACCGACTCCCCAGATTTATACGCAGGTTTAGTGCTGGGTAATCCTGAAACAAAGAAGGACCTCCACGAGCGGCATCATTTGCAGCACACGGGCACGATCGTTGTTCAGGCTCTGCCCGAGCGAGCGGCGGCTCCCAGCGGCGGGCAGGGATCAGCGCAGCAGCGCACCGGGGCCTGGGGGGACCCCGCGGACCGGGCCGCCTGCCAGGGTGAGCACCCCGCTCCGCGCCGAACCGAACCCCGCTCCGCCCGGATCCGAACCCCGCTCCGCCCGGATTCGAACCGCGGTCCGCCCGGATCCGAACCCCGCTCCGCCCGGATTCGAACCCTGGTCCGGCCGGACCCGCGGGCAGCGCCGGGGGCCGGCGGGCGCTGCCGGGGCGGGGGCGGCGCGTCAGCTGCGCGCCGGAAGGAGCCGTCGCCTCCCGAGTGGCGGCGTGCGGCGGCGTGCGGCGGCAGGTGGGGGCTGTGGGGGAGGCGCGGTCGCTGTGGCGTCTTCGTGCTCCGCGCCCGCAGCCATTCCCTGCCCCGCGGGTCCGCCCGTCCCGCCGCCGGCCCCGGGCAAGGGGAGAGGGGCTCGGTTTGGGAACCGCTGGCGGCGGCTTCTGGGCTATGGCGGCGGGCGCTGCGCCGGGCGGCCGAGACTCGGGGCTTCGGGCTGAGCCCGGGCCGCGGAGCCGTGTCCGGGCCGCGGAGCCGTGTCCGGGCCGCGGGACCGTGTCCGGGCCGCGGGAGCGTGTCCGGCGCTTCCCGGTAGCGCTGCCCTGGCCGGGCCGCTCCGCAGGCGGTGGAGAAGCCGCGTTTGGGGCTTGGCCTCAACTCCGGGCGCGTTTTGTGCGCGGATTTCTGGCACAGGGCACGTTCGGAGGCCGGGTTGGGTTTTGCAAAAGTTGCCCAGAGAGGTGGTGGATGCGCCATCCCTGGACACATCCCAGGCCAGGCTGGACGGGGCTCTGAGCGACCATGGCTGGTGCAGATGGCCCTGCTCATGGCACGGTCAGCTTTGGAGGTCCCTTCAGTCCAAACTGTTCTATGGTTCTATGAACTAAAGTTATGAAGGCTGCCTATATGACTTGAAGCCTATATGTTCAAGCCCAAGCAGGTAATACAAAAATTAGCATAATCTTCCAATATGTTAATGCCAACACAGGAAATGGCATCAACAGTTTTTACATAAGGGGCACTGGGGTGCTCATAGCTGGTGGGAGCTGGGTGTCTTTGTTAAATACATCATTCATGTAACACTTGGTGATGGTGTGTGTGATCTAAGCTTGTCATTTCAGTTTTTAAAGACATAAATTTTGTTTTCAGAGACATGGTTCATCAATGTTTCATATACCCATCACAAAACATCCAGTTTTGTGGAGCATAGGAAAATATGTCCTCTTTATTTTTCCGTTCACAAAAGATAATTAATTAATTTATGCCTTAAGGCAGAGATAAAACTCAGCCTTGGACATAAGGCAATGAGGATGATTTCAGGTTTTGTTTTTTTTTTTCTGGGGAAGAATAACGAGCACCAAAGGCAGGAGGCATTAACTGCCCAATTAGTGGAGGCATATAAAAGGAGCTGAATTTTCTCCAGAAAGGGCAAATACTGCTTTTGCAAAATTTCGGGGACTAACTTATGATAATATGTTCAGTAATTGTGTCCAGTTCTGAGAGATTTCTATGAAGAACAAGATCCCTTAAAGTGGTGAAGTTGCGCACACAAGGCCTTCTGTTCCTTTGGAGACCTTGCCTTAGCATTGTGTCTGTGCTTCCATGATAACACCTTTATTTCAGGGTGATTGTTTTTGACACAAGCTAATCAGTAGCTCTTCCTAAAATACATGATGTGTGTAAGCTACTACCAATTATATATTTGATGATTCTTTGGAGCATTGTAAAAGAGCATTGGAGCATTGCAGCTTTATTGGACATTGTAATCTGATTTTTATCTTGTAAAATATTGCTGAAGCAATGTTCAAACCATGTCAGGATGTCACTGTTTGTGTTTGGTTTTAGGTTGAATATCCTGATGCACAACTGGCTGCCCTATTGGAGCGTGGTGGAGCTTGCATGATCACATCTTGCCTGAGGTCTCAGAAACGATGTCATGAGGGTATCTTGCTGAGCAAAACTGTTACTTGATGCCTGTTCATTGAAGAGTTATCATATCACACTGTGACAGGACTTTGTGCGGGACTGTTTGGGTACTGTAGATGTTCCTCTCAGCAGCACATCGTGGTAGATGTACCAGAGGAGGAGATGGATAACGCCACGTTTAAAAGTGACACTGTACTGTCTGATGTTCACTTACACTGTCCAAACAAAAGACATCTCATGGTGCGATTGAACACAGTTGGACAACCAGGTAATGTATGTTTACACTGATGGAGTTATACTTTAAGCATATTCATGTATTTGCAATATATGAATCCTGCTTTGAATGGTTAATGTTAATTATTACATTTTATTCCAGTGAGAATCACTTCCTGCTCAGTCTTTAGGAAGAGATTGTGACTAAGTAGGTGCCGAGTCAGCCAGTAAACTGAAAGTGCTTCATTTATTTCTACTGACAGAACTTAATAACAGAAATATTTCTTCGTAGCAAATTGAACTATATTTGAAATTACCTGTATGATTTTTAATCCTCTAGATTTTTAATACGTGATAATGCATACCAAAATTTCATGCAAGTGGAAGCTACGCATAGACTCTGTCCTTACCTGCTGTTTAACTTCTCTCCCCACTCTGTGTTCTTACAGTATTCCTGTCGTATTTCAAACTCCTTTGGAACACAGATTCGTCATCTGAGAAAGATGTGAGAGAAGCTACAACAGAAAGGGAGCACCCATATGGAAGTGGAGATGTACTGTGTGACAAGGATGGCAATAATCTAAAAAAAGAGAGAGTGCGAAATATTGAAGGAGTAGAAGCTCTGCTGGATGATGACGGAGACTTGGAAGTGATCAGAAGACCTCGAAGTGCCTCTGATTTAGAAGCAGAGAATCTTTTGAGGGATCGAGTGTATCCTGTAATTCTGATGAAAGGGAAAGAAGATGCTTTTGAAGATGAAGAACAAGGCGGCACTTGCAGGGATGTTGTTAAAATAGGTAAACAGTAGGCTTACAGTCAAGGAGAAATGGAATAAATACGTTTGTGGAAAACAAAAGAAAGGTAGATTTTCTTTAGAAATGTAGCAGCAGTTGTTAAGCGAAAGGAAATAACAAAATGAACATAATACTGTGATATTGTTAATTTTTTTTTAATTTACCATTTTTCTCCAGAAGTGATTTGAGCAGTAGTATACCATGGGAGACTTGGTGTTCCTTAGTTAGAGTGGGAGTTTTGGCATTATCTAGCATTATTATATAGAATGAAGAGTGTTTAGTTCTGTATTTGAAAAGGAAGCATGACTTGATGTTCAAATTTGCCACTATGGAACCTGATTTGAACAACGTTTGGAGATAATTATTCTATTTTCATTTCCACAGAACATACTATGGCAACACCCTTAGAAGATGTTGGTAAGCAAGTACGTATTCTGCTTTGTAGCGTCTTGCTGTAGATTGTGCATCAGAATTTGCTCAGTTTTAACTGCTTCCCTTATCCACAGGTGTGGCGTGCAGCCTTTCTTCTTGCTGATTACATTCTGTTTCAACGGGACACATTCAGGTGTTGCTCAGTGCTAGAGCTCGGAGGCGGCACTGGCATTACAAGCATTATCATGGGAACAGTTGCCAAGAGAGTTTATTGCACAGGTAAGGCAGCCGTTTTCAGTTAAATATTTTCATGAAACTTCATGAAGCAGTGCTTTCATCCTGGGATTTTGATCCCCATCTGTTCAGTTTTAGTTAATGATTTTTTTTAATGTGTATGAAGTTGTGTTGTTTATTGAAAAATAACAAGAATGTTCTGAACAGATTGAAAAAGCAGTACTATTTTTAAGCTGTGAACTCAAGATGGTGTGCCTAGCTCAAAATAGGTAGTATAGCGATCTAACTTCTTTCTTCAAGGGTGACGCAGAGCTTAGTACAGAAAGACGAAAGCAAGAAGGGTACTAGGGAAGCAGTCATCAGTGGATAGAGCTGCTCTGAATTTCCCTTGATCTCTTCAGCTTAAGAGAAATTTTGGTTATTAATCTGAGGGGTGAGTTGCATGCATGGCCCACGCAAATATTCTTATTTTGAATATCATTATCACTTTTTTTCAGATGTTGGTGAAGATCTCCTGGCCATGTGTGACCAAAATGTTGCATTAAACAAAGACCTGATGGAGCCGGGAAGTAAGTGCTGCACAGTCATTGTTGGTGCAGTTGCCCGTATATGAACTACTGTGGGATTAAACAGCACAGTCATTGACTACCTGGCATATTCACAAGTAAAATTAAATTTTTGTCTTAGTTTAAAGCAATGCATTTAAAAAGAAAGATGCAAGACATCTCTCTGTGGTCCATAATGGGACAGCTTTTGAGAAAGTCAGCCGTTAGGACCAGCTGTAGTTCCTACGCAGTCGCTGTGTGAGTTTCACAGAGGTACTTGGGAGGATCACAGATATCCACGTGCCAAGGATCACATAAAAAGAGTGTAAATTACAGAGATAGAACTCTGAAAAACAGAGAAGTATTTTGCAGGTGGGACATGTAAAAGAGAACATAGGTTGTCTTTCTGACCCTTAAGTTCATCCTGTTCTCTGGTGAGTAACTGGTTTTGTACAGTAAACAATTTGATGTTCAACTTTACTTGTTTCTTACGTCCTCATAATTAATATATCCTCGTCACTTGTCTCAGTACAGATTTTGACTCTTTACTTTTGCTTAGGTACTGCCTGAAAGGCTGCTTGTGACTGATGTGATCTTTCTTCACCCACAGGAGGGGAAGTTAAAGTAAAAGAACTGGACTGGCTGAAAGATGAATTCTGCACTGGTAGGTGGTTGTAAAGGGTCCTTTCAAATAGGGTTTGGTGTTCTGTTTTGGTTTTTTTTCCCTTCAGAGCCATCAAGAAATGCTTATTCTGTGGTTTATGAATAAAGCTTTCCAGCACACACGCCTCTGGAAAAATAGTTGAAAGTACACGATTGTCTGTGGGTGGATGATTGCCCTGTGAATGAGTACGGAAGGGTTCACTGACAGGTTGAGAATAGTCAAGTGGTGGCTGTCCTTTACTGTGCTCAAAGTCCAGAGATGCGAACGAGACGTGTCTGTTATGTGGTGATTGTGGAATCCAGGCCCAGTGACATGGATTTGAGCTGCTGTAATCCAGATGTTGATGTGAGGGTATCCTGTGGCCTGTGGCTGCACAAATACAAAACTATAAAAGGTGGTGGGGAGGGCAGGTGATGATTTGAAGATGTATAAATACTTGTTCCAAGTGGAGTGGTGAATGTGTTACATTTTAAATATTCTTCTGCTTTTAGCAAAATAAAGGCAACTAGCCTGAGTAACATTTAAAGTGCAATTAATGATAGTAAAGCAGATCACTAAAACTTCAGTGGTTACAAGGTCAGCACAAAATTGTAGCACTCGGTTATATGGAGCCTACTTTATAGATTTTTATAGCATCAGTTGGATTTGACGTGATGCTTCTAAAAAAATAGAACGTCTGTTTAAGGAAGTGGAAACATCCTTTTTGCATTCCAAAGCCTCTCTTGGACCTCAAAAAAAATCTGATTAATGAAAATATTTTATACCACCAGTTGAAAAGGCTTTATGTTTTTTAGACTTTCAGATAAAGTTCCTATATTTTAACAAAGTCTGAATTTTTAAAAGCATGGTGAAGTAGGAAGCTTAATCAAAACTCACACAAGGATGCATTTGGTTTTTTAATTGACAGCAGTGTTTGTTTTCATCTAGTTAAATCTGTGGTCTTGCTACAGGATAGTAATTGTTTGTAAATTCTAAAGTCAAACTTACTTACCTACAGACATACTTACTCGTGCAAGTCAGCCTTGGGAGAATCGGAGATAATGCAGAGAAAGCAAAGGACTGCAGAGAAATCCAGAGGCTGAATAGAGCGAGGTTTTGATTTCCCTCGGTGGGGTGCTCCATTCACAGAGGAGCAGCTGACCGCAGGAGTTAAGAAGTTACTTTTTTCCATCTATCAATCATTCAAGACATTTAATCATGGACAGCAGAGCCATATTCTTTGTTACAGATCCTGAAGTTCCATATAGCTGGTCTGAAGAAGAGATTGCTGATTTGCATGACCACTGTACTGTGATAATGGCAGCTGATGGTAGGTAAATATAAAGAGTAAGCATTTAAATCAAACACTTGAGCATTATGAGTAATGCTTTAAACATACCTAGTTTGCTTTTGATATCTAATAGGTCAGATCCTTACCTAACTTGTCAAAACGTTCATGTCAAAGTGTTCCTGGTTGTATTTTTTTGTAAACAATTGTATTTACATTCTAAATTAGCAATAGGAGAACAGATGGTGAAAACTACTAGCTTTTTCTTTCATTTGGTGTGGTAATTATTTGTGGCTAAATAAATTACTCAAAGAACATAACCAAAAGCAAGTGATGAATTTGACTTTCAGAAGAGTTTTTTGTCCTTTGTCTTGCATCAGATAAACTCTGAGCAAATAATGAAAAATAGGTGGTTAGACTAATATATTTTACAATGTGAAAACCAGTTTCAGATGCTGCACTTGCCTATAGAGTCTATGCCTTTGGATATCTCTGGGTTTTTTTCTGCTCTTTTTCTTGCTTTAGTGAAAGACTGAAAATGACAGGCTAGTTTATCTGTATAGGAAAGCCATTGTTTTTTGATATATAAATAAATGAGGCTTGGTTTTAGATATGACATTGCAGGGTGCTACAAGACTGCTTTCCAAGGAGATATGGTCATAATGGTATATTAGTTACTGCCCTTTTTGTATTTTTGTAAGAAATGAGGCCTATACATTATGATAGCCTGTCTTTTTTTAACTTTGCAGTAAGATATTTCCAGGCTGAGAGAAATCTTGTTAAAGTTTTTTAAGATGTCTGATGACAGAAGTGATTCCCATTGATAAGAGAGAAATTTTAAAGAAAGCCTGACATAAATAGCAGCAGTGGATTCTGTTACAGGGTCAGTTGTTGCCCTTAAAAATTTACTTCGGGATTTAGTTAAAATAGTGACTTGTTTGATTAGAATAATCAGACTAAGTCTTGTTGTTGTTTCATAACCAACACTTAAGTAGATCATACACTCAAACATACATATTTTATGTTCTTAATCTTGCTCTTTTCAGTGTTCTATGACGATGACCTGACAGATGCCTTGTTCAGAACACTGTATAGGATCACACACAACTTGAGAAATTCTTGCACAGTTTACATAGCATTAGAAAAGAGGTAAGTATTACCAAGAACTTAAAAGCACTAAAATCTTTACACGCTTTATTTATTTGGAAGAAACATCTGATTTGATCAAAGGTCGGCTTCTGATTTTCATTGTATTAGTTGATTGCAGTCTGCAGTATATGCTCAGGACAAACATTTGTTTTTGTACATGCTTAATTTTTATCACTTCAGAATTTGAATTCCACAAGAGTTCAGCTTTTGTTGTCCTACCTTTTGTCTTGGAGCAGATAACCTCTATAGATAGGTGGCTAAACTGATGTATTCTATAATGCCTGGCAACATTTGCCATTTATTTCTGAGGTCACAGAATGGAAGAAAGAGGCATAGAATTAGGGTATACAGGAAGCCAAACCAATGATTCTGTTGTGGCAGAGGGCCTTAAAAATCAATGGAAACTTTCATCTCGGAATTATTGGGTATTGACACTAACATAAGTCATGTCTGCTTTTCAGGAATAGTGGGGGAGTTACTTTTTTTGGCTGTCAAAGTTAGTTAATTACACCAAGAAGACCCACATTTTCCTTTAGCTGAGGAAGGTTACGTAGCTATTTAAGATGCCAGTACAGGAAAGACATTATCAATTAAATCTTCTCTTGCTAGGCTGAACTTCACTTTAAGACATATGGATGTTACATGTGAAGCCTACAATCATTTTAGAAATACTCTCAATGATTTGGAGAACCTCCAAGATGGAAAAATGAAATATGCTGTGGAGCCCATCAAGCTTGATTTCTGCCAGTTTCTCGTTTATGAACGAATTGAGCAGTTGGTAAGTGGCATTCATTAAAATAAATGTAATGTGTTGGGCTAATCATCTCAAATTAGTTCTCAGCTGTTTGCTTAACATGAAGTAAGAACAGGAGAATAAACATGAACTTTTCATGTGCTGCCATTTAGCTTTTTGTTGGTTTAAAATTATTCTTGTTTGTGCTTACTGAATCTACCCTAGATTGACATAACACACCCTTTTCTGTCACCAGCAGCGTGGTGGCTCAGGCTGCGTCACTTCCTCCAAGGTTGAGAAGCAATCTCCACTACTTTGAAAAATACAATTTTTGTGATTGACTAGAAAACAGGACCAGTATCTCTTCTCATTTATTTGCACGTAAAAGAGCTTTCATTTCATAGTTTTAGTAATTACTTTCCCAGTTCAGAGTTCAGGAAATAATGCTCTAATATCTGTGAAGAAGTCAATTAGCTGTAAACTTCTGTTATTCAGAAATATGTCAGATATAATTTTTGTAGTTATTACCTCCCAGGCACTTATGGTTTTCTTTATTTTTGTTTTTCAGTTGTCTGCTCTTACGAATATTACTCAGAGTGGCTAATAGCTCGCTAGCTTGTAGAACAATGCAATCTAACAGATCTTTTTAGAGAACTTGTAAATTTTGTACTGCATTGCAAATCTCTTACCAAGAAAAGATGTTCCTGTAGTCAACAAACTATTACTGGGGCTTCTGCAGTATATATGTGTAGTAATGTTATGAGGGCCACAATTACTTCGTGAGATTGATTTATTCTACTTAATGCTGATAATTTGAGGCATAAAAATTGCATAATTTTAAAATAAGTTTTACAAGTATTTAAATGTAACCTGGATTATACCTAAATGTGTAAACTCATTCCCTAGCCTTTTTGTGGAAGGCTACTGGTCTTGGAAATATATGCATTGTTAAAACACCTAGATTTTTTATTTATCATGAAATACATTGCCACAATTCAAGATGTCGTGGTGAAGGGTATGTGATAGTCTGCTTACTAATCTTTTGTATAGCAAACAAAGCGTATGCTAATTTATTCTACAGAAATAAAGTCTGGTTTTCATCTTCATTGTCCAATGGATAGAGAAGTGTGTGTGTATTTGTATAACACACGCATTTGTGAGACCTTGATTCCTCAGTAAATTGAGTATTTTTTCAGTTATATTTTTACTAGCATTATTGAAAGCTTTCTTAACACAGGTTAAGAAAAAGAGTAAGATTGTCAGTCACAATACTGCAGAAGGTCACGCAGTCCAGTGAAATTATTTTAAAACAAATTATTTGAATGATACTGATTTTTTTTTTTATCATGCTACAGGAATGCAAAAGTCAATTCTATTCCTCTGTATCAAAGATCATTTGGCGATTGTTCTAGGAGATTGCACAGATGGATTTAGTATCCATCTGCAGATGGACGCTATCTGTAGATGGAGGTATAGAGCGTGTCTTAAAACTTACCTTCAAGTGGGCATGTTGAACTTTTTCATAATTGCAACCTACTGATCTGAGAAAGTACCTGTATGTATTTATTTCCACTCCTATAGGAATTGTGGAGGATCGTTGCTGAACAGCTCACATGACAGGGACATGAGGAAATAGAAGATTTTGTTAAAAATGGATTTTCATCCCAAGAAAAGCATTTTCCTGGTGGAACTGTGTTCTCACAAAGTATCACTGCGCAGATTTGCTTTACTTCAGTAGGTTTTGGTTTGGGTGCTTGGGACATAGTTTCTTTGATGTTTCTTTTACAAAACTGTTTAATATTGGTCTTTGCCGTACATGCTGGATGCCAAACAGCAGCAGTGACACAGTGGCTTGTTCTTCGGGATTGATGACTTAGGTTTTGGAGTCTGACGAGGAGCTATTTTAACCTTTTCCATGTGGCTGATTTGCAGATGTCATGCGTTTTCCTTTTCCTTCTCTGAACATGGACAATATTCTTAGTCTCATCCTAGTTCTGTGTTATTTATGTTTATGACCATTTGTGAAAGAGTGTTCTGGGCAAGACCTACTTGCCTTTCATGGATTCTTCTTTCAGCAATCTGTTTACAAAACTTAGTCCTTAAGTTTCAGTTTGTCCTATCTAAATTATACAAGTTTAGGGCTACTGTCCGAGCTGAAAGAAGAATCCAAGATACCATGTGAAGTGATGGATATGCTACTGCTCTTGAAATGTCTGGGATCTTACCCTCAATGTGCATGTGTGAGGCTGGGGAGAAGGAGGTGACCGAGAATGTCTTGCCCGTGCAAATGGTGCCTTCACTGTCTTTGTTTTCAGATTAAAGTGCAACATATTCATCAAATCTCTCCTGTGTTATTAATGAAAGCAAAAACGTGTCTATACATTTTATGAATTTTATGTGTGCTGGGATGTTTATATCACTTGCTGTATGTACGCTGTCACAGACATTCTTGTGCCTGCTGGATTCTTTAGCATTATGAGGTTTGGGTGACGAAGCTGTTGTGGACTCGTGGGACTGTGCAGATGTTACATTAGAAGCATCTGGCTGACTTCTCAAAAGTCTGTTGTACGTGTGGTTTAGTTCAGTTGTCTTAGGGCAGTTATTTGATAACCTGCATATGTGTACGAAGACATATTTTTTGAGTTCTTTAATGACATGAAAGGTTGTTAGATGACGATGGCCTTTTCCTGTGAGTGTAGTCAAAGTAAATATTACATTATGTTAGCATCTATCTGCCTAGATTAATACAGAACTTCTCTCTTAGACCCCTCATTTGAACTTCAAAGATACAAAGCTGTACTTTAATCCAAAGATTCTCAAACTAGTGTTCTTTTGTTTGTTTTGTAATGTTATTAATTTCAGTAGAGTAACTGGAAACAACTGGTTTTGAATCTAGCTGTTTATTTAAGTAGTAATTTTTTGAAGACTTTAGCAAGAATTAATCCGAAGCGGCGTGAAATAGCACATGCAGTTCAAGAAGATGTTTACTTACACGGGACTTCTGAGAGTATGTGGAATTATCAGCAGAAACTCATCCAGATAGAAAGATGCTGTAGATCTTTTAAATGTAGGACTTTTTCCTAATAGAGCATGATTTTTAAAATAGCGTGCTCCGGTCATGATGTATCTAGGTTTTGAAAAATTGTAATAGGTAATGTTCTTAGATTTATTTTTTTTTCTTGGCAGTCCTGTCTTATACCTGGATTTTTTTTCTGTGTGTCATACACAATTTGCCATGATTTTTAGCCAGATGGAAAGGAGATAAAATATGATAGTGAGGGGGAGAAGATGTTAATATGTATACAACAGTCCAGTGTAAATTGCACGAAGCTTTCAATTCATACAACTTATGGAAAAGTCAAGTGATTAAACCTCAGGCTCGTCTTGGACTTGTGAGCTCATGGGAGAGTTTGCATATTGCATTGTAAAATCCTGAAGAACTCTGCTGGCCTGTTCATACACTGCTTTTTGACCACCTCATAGCCAGTAGGGGAAAAAAGAGAAGCAGCAGATGTTTCTGGTCGGTATTGCCCATTCCTGCAAGCCCTTTGTTTCTGAAGGGGAAGGAAGAGAAGGTAGGTGCTTAATCTAAGATGTATTAATGTTTCTACTCTTCTGTGGAGCTGAGGTTGGAAAGATTTCATCTGGAAAACACTTCCCCCTCCGCTGAATGAAACCGTTCTGCACTTGGGAACGCAGCCAAATCTGGTTGGCATCATCCAGTTGATGAGCCAGATGGATCGTTTTGGGGAGAGAGGAACGTGGAGGAGGTCGGGGGAACCTGTGGGACTCCTGCAGTGCAGGTGTTTCTGGTGGAGGAGTTTCACGGATTTCTTGGGAAGTGTGGTCAGGGATGGACACATGATATTCCCAGAGGCATCTTGTTTGAAACTAACCGATCTTCACTTCTGTCACTGGTGTATGCTGAAACAACACGTGTCCTTTCTCAGTTCCCACACTTCAGATGAAGATGGCAGGCATCCCTGTCCTGCTTTTGTCTTAAGAGGAACATGGATGACATAACTGTAGATATTGGTCAAAAGAACAACTTGAACTTTATGTGGCATTTGAACGAGCACTGCAAGCTGATCACTTTAGTTCTTTTCAGTCTTTGTTGATGTCAAACTTGGAGAGCTGCTTTGTTGTAAACTTTTGTTCACAAAAGTGAACTTCTGTGTGCTATTTTGCAGTAGAAAGAAAAGTTGTTCAAGGTAATAACTTGATGGGATGCATTATGTATATTTATTACCTCTATGTGTTCTCATGTGTAGGTGGCTATTCACAGACCACGTGTGTAGCTCCATCTGCTCTACAACATTTTGAGTCAAAACATTTTACAATTTGTTACACATCCTGTGCCTTTCTGTTTTAACAATATTGTATTTTGGAGTAACAGTTTAGGTTGAATAGGTAGTTCTGTATTTCTCACCTAGACTTGCAGATGTGTGTATTAGAGATAAGGTTACTGTGGAGATAATCTTGAAAAAAAAGTGATGTTGAATTACCTACTTTTTAATGGTAGCTTTGGGAGGCTGCCTCCAGCAGGTCTGGATCTTCAAGAAACATTCTAAGAAGTGGACATAACTTTTTCTGCGTGGTAAGGATCAGGACTTGAATTGGGTCTCAAAGTTTTATAGCAGATAAATCTCAGGAGATTGCCTAGTCATTGACTCGACTGTTCTCATTAACTTGGACATACACCACGAGCTCCTACCCTTTTTTGTTTTCACCAGAGAATTAAGGGAGGGTCTAGTCCTAAATGAGGCCTGACCACAGCTACTCAAAATAAGCTGTTTCTTTTCAGATTCTTCAGTGTCTAGTTACAAATCTTATCCCTTCTTCACTTTCCTCTACCCTCTGAAGAGAAGATTCTGCAGTGGCTTTCATAGGACAAAGTATAGATTATTGATTAATGTGCTGTTACCCAGAGAGTTACACCAGACTGACCCAGCAACCACAGCGTGATGTGCACAGCTGAAACAAAACAATGGAAGAAGACAAAAGAACTCTTTGGAGGTTCAAGTCAAGCAGTAGGATTTGAAAATGAGCTGCTTTTGCTGCCAGGCTGTCATACACTCTGGCATGTGACACAGGTCCAAAGGCTTGTATTTTATTACAGACTTCATCCTGCTCTTGTTTCACTCATCCTGACCCTGATTTTCTGTGTGTCTGTGCTGAAAGTTGGTGCATTAACCAAGGGCAAAGGTTCATCTTGAAAAACAATGCCTCTGGAGTGGTCAGGTGTGTTGGGCCAGCGGATTTCTTCCAGCAGATGGCATATGCAGTTTTCTAACAATGCCAGCACCCAAATGAAGTTCCATGTATCTGCATATCCGTGTGGGTGTTCACAGACTGCTGGCCTGAGCCACCCAGGAGTGTCGGGAAGAGGAGACGCAAAGGAACACCCCGAGATCCTTGGGCAAGGTGAGTGTGTTCTCTAAGCTCCCACTTCCTTTGTATGAGGGATTTTCTTTTGTAATAGAGATAATGACAGCAAATTGTAAAAATTCTCTTTATTCCATGGATTTTGTTCTCTCCAGTTTCTTATCGCTAATAACAACTCTGGAAGAACAAGAATCTCATTTTATGTTTATACTCCTAGGACTTGAGCTGGTCAGGCAGTCAAAATAATACACTAGCACCAACTATAAAGAAGTTATTTGGAAAAGGAAGAAGAGAGTTTATCGTGGGAATATATGATCCCAAAATGTCTTTCCAGTCTTCGAGTGCAGTTTGGTGCTAGCACAAGTGACTGTACCGTGTAATCCCTTGGGAACTTGTCCAGTCGACCATCTCTCCATTCCTCAGGCAATGCTGCTTTTCCCTTTGAATGCTGGGTATATTTGATAGTGAATCAGATAGTGACAAGCAAGAGGCTAATCAATAATAATTAAAAAGTAACTAACTCCTGCGGCAAAGATGAGGAGAAATATATATAACGAGTTAGGCAAGAAAGTCAACAGTGAGCTGGACAGCAGATACCATGAGAAAAGTACAGTTTACTGCTCTGTAATGGCCCAGCTCAGTTCCTGCGATGGGATATTGGTAGTAGGTTTACACTGTAGATTGATCAGAAGGGACACCAGGAAATTATCTGCTCTGTTTTCCTCTCAAAGTAGAATCATACTCATCTGAGAATCCTGATGAGTGTTTGTCTTGGTTCTTATTAAAGCCTCTCATGATGGAGATCTTGTGTTTCTCCCAGTAATCTGTTCTAGTGCTTCATTGTCCTTCCTGCTGCAAAGGTTTTCTTCGTGGCTAAACTGCTGCCTTTGTTGTGATATTGGACCATTAAATCTTTCTTATTGTAATAAACTGTGACAGATTTAAGAGTTCTACCCAGGATAAGAAGATCTCTTCAGAAAGGATTGAATCCTGGCTATAAACTTACTGGTACATCAGCTCTGCCACTGAGGTAATTTCTGGACTCTGGCAGTGTCAGTGGTAGGGACATGTGGTGCTGCGTAGGATTCCTGTGCCATCTGCATGTCACTACCCTGTGCATCGCATCTACCTGCTTCAGACCACTGCTGCCTACGGTATTAGTGAAGACTTGGATTTTAAATTTGGAGTTCGACATCAATACGAGTTTTAACTTGAGTTTCTAATCGGAGTTACATGTCCAGATGACTTTCCCTGTTACTGTGTTTGCTAAATTAAGTATGTCCCAAGTGACTGCAGGTAAATATTAGGAATTAATGGAAGGACAGTGGGTCTTTGTGAAGCTGTAGCAATGGAGACCCAGCTTCCCCCTACGATTAACGAATGGGCTCCCCTGCCCTTCTCTCAGCTGCACCATGGCCTACAGAGCTGACCAGAGCAGAGCAGCCCAGAGAGGGGCTGGCAGCTCCTTTTTCAAGAGGAAATTATGTGCCAGCAACAGGATTTTGTTTTCTCTTCCCTGTTATCTCTGCCAGGTGCGGTGGGCACCCAGCCTGGTGGGTGCTCCAAGGGAGCGCGCTGTGCAGCGCTCACGGCTCGGGTCCGGCAGCAAGGTTTGGAAGGGTCCGTCCTTAACAAACCGTGCTCGGAGAGACCGTGTGTCCCGCGGCTCCTGCAGCGCGGCCGGTCCGCGGCTCCGGGCCCCGGGTCCGCTCCCCCGCGCACCCACCTCGCGGCCCCGCCCCTCCCCGCGCCGCCGGGGGTGAGCCCGCGCCGCGAGTCCCCATTGGCCGGGCCGGGTGCGGGGCTGCGGGCGGCGGCGCGGATTGGCTGCGGCGCGCGGAGCCGGGCGGAGAGCGGCGGCGCGGATTGGCTGCGGCGCGCGGAGCCGGGCGGAGAGCGGCGGCGGGGCCGCGCGGGCAGCGAGCGCGGGGCCTGTGGTGGCGCCTGCCCAGCCCGGCGGCCGCGGGAGACGCAGCCCCGCACGTCCTGGTGAGCGGCGGAACCGCAGCCCCGCAACTCCCGGTGAGCGGCGGAACCGCGCGGCGCCGCGGCCGGTCGGGGCGAGGGGCCTGCGTGAGCTCTCCGGCGCTCCCCCTCATCCGCTCCTGCCCGGCGAGCGGGGCTCCCCGCTGGGCCCGGAGCCCGCAGGCTGCCCTTCTCCCCCCGCCTCCGGCCCTGCAGGCGGCGGTGCCCTCCTGCCGGGTGGCCCCGCGTCGCGCTGCCGCTCGGCGGACGGTGGGGCGGGAGCGCGGGCTGCCCTGGCCGCCGCTGCGGTGCCCTTCCCGCGGCGGGGTGCCTTCCTCCGTGGCCGCCCCCCGCATGAGGGGGTGGCGCTGGGGCTGCCCGGGGGAGCGGCCGTGGCCCCTCTCCGCTCGGCTCCCGCGGGGCCGGCGCGTACGTGGGGGCTGCGTGTGCCGCAGCGGGGGTGTTCGTGTTCCTCTCGGCTGTGGGGGTGTTGGCATCCTCGGGGAACCCTTTTTTGGTTTTTTAGTCAGGCCTGAGCGTGGTTCTGGGCCTTGCAGTTGCCAGGCAGGGCGCAGCCGTTGCCGGTGCTTTCGGGGGACGATGCTGAGGAGCAGAATTTGTTGTTATCCGGGAGTTTCGCCGCATTAGGGGCGGCGAGTGCGCTGCTCTGCGCCCCTTGCAGCTGCGCGGCCCGCGGGCTTCGCGTCCCACACAGCAGGTGCGCCCTGACACACACCTGGGGAAAGCCAGGAGTGCAAGGGCACAAAACTCCTGAGAAAATGTATGCATACCGTGGGGAAAACACGGTTGACTTTGCATATTGGGTCTCCTTAATATGTTGCGGGCAGTTGAGTGGAAATCTTCAGTACTGGTGTTTATGGAGGCCGGCTGCTGCACTTCAGCTGAGATTCACCAATTCTTTTCAGTTTCCTGTTCTCCAGCTAATGGTTATGGTACAAAGCCCAAGGCTTTGCCTTGCGACCTCCCTGGCTTCACTTACCTTCATTTGTGCTTTAAAGTAGTGTGTGCCTGTTTAACCAGAGCTTTGCTTTTGCCTCTGATTCTCCTTCTATGTTTATACAATATAGTAAAGGGAATGATATGCCAAGAAACTGAACTAAAGTAGGAGACTTCCAAGTAATTTTGTAATCAGTAATGAATGTTCAGGCCTACAAAAATTGGATTTTGCCCTGCAGTTCAAAGGCATGGCTCACAGGTGTGGGCTCTTAAAAAGAGTCTTTGCTCCTATAATTTGAGGCAAGGAATTCAGTGAAAGATGAAAGCCAACTGGTGCAAAAGGAGGGCACTAGTAGGGTTACCTTCAGGAAGCTCTGCAGTAAGGAAATTCCCTATTGAATATTCTTATAGTCTGATTATTGTGTTATAAATTGAATTGAGGACATTTTTTGCAGCTCTTGTTGCATTGTTGTTTGGTTTTTTTTACTGTAATTAGTCTTTCTGTGTATTTGAGTAATGTGAGCATCGGGCAAATTGTGTCTGGGGTCAGTTTGTCTTTTCTGATTGAAGTTACATTTGCAGACTTGGAAGTCAATGATTCAAATGCTGGATTGTAGCTCACAGTATTAAAGCACAGCGTAAGCAAAGAAGGTTAATGTCTGGATGTCATAGTATTTCTCATCCTTAGCATTTAAAGCACTTTGCAAATGAGATAAACATCACTGGTGTGGCTGTACAGGTGGGGAAACTGGGACTGACCCAGGGAAAGTAAGCTGTTACTGCAGGTAGCTGCTGGGTAGTCTCTTGAGCTCAGGATTGGTGTTCAGGTCTTCTATGTCTGCAGTCAGCCAGTGCTCTGCCATTACACGGTGTTATACTTCTTGAACAAAGGGCAAAAGGCTGTGGACAGGCCCAGGTAATGGAGACCTGAGTCTGTAAGCACATGGTGTTATTAGACAAGCTGACCACTTGTAAAATGCACGGGGAAATAATGCACCAGGACTGCTTTCTCCAAAGCCCAGCCCTTCGGTCTTCTGGGGAATAGCGGGCTTGGAGGCACACAGTACAGTGGGTGTCTTGTGCATTCAGATACAAAGAAAACTGAAATAAGTGGATAAAATTGGATATTTTTGCCCAGGAGGCAGTAAGCAAGCACAGCATGCAAATGAACACCGAGCAATCAGTAGGTGTCCTGCTGGCAGCTGTGCTGTCATTTGAAAAGGAAAATGTCCTGATCTGGATTCTTTCAGGAACAGACAGGAATTAAGATGCTCACAGGCCACATATATATACATACATCCAAAACAGTTTGTGCTGCACCTGCCAGCAGCTTAGAGGTCTCCGGGTGATTCCCCTTGCCCCGTCTTGTTTGTGTGGTGTTTTAATGGTGCAGCTTCAGGACAGCTTGTGCAAAGCCGTGTATGTATTTGTCAGCAGTCCAGCAATAGCTGCCAGTGTGTTTAGGTGCAGCCGCACAGATCTCAGCCCCGACGGGTGTGTGACAAGTGACTCCTGCCCTCCAAGGTGTCACTTTGGCTGCGGAATTCCTCGTGGTTTGTGCTTCGAGCACAGGGTCCAAATTAAAGTAGCTTAAGTTACCTCATGACATATATTAAAACCTCTAGTACTGCTTAACTTTGTACTTGCAGTGATTATAACATCAGGATTCACAGAGTTAGGAAGGTGTCACAGCAGATCTAAGACAACTTGGATCTGGTTCTTGGCTTCCCAGCCCTGTTTTATGACTTCTAGGATCGAGGTTCCGTTCCAGAAACACTTTTAAAAATTTTTAGCTGTTTCAAGTACAAATTAAGATTCACTTCCTTTCATATCCAAATGGAAACTGCTTGTGGATATGTCTCAGAAAAAAGGTCTGTTTAGCAGTGGTACATGTGCATACTGAATGGACAGTAGAACACTCGTTTTTTTCAAAGAAACAATCAATCCATCCTGTTGTACCTTAAAATCTTACTGTATTGACTGTATTCCAGAAACTTTTACTCAAATGATGACTCTTTGAACTTGGACGAATCTCCTTTGCTCTTGGCTTTGGCTTTGTGGGAGGGAGCAGGGAGAAGAAGGGAACAAGTCTCAGATTTCACGTAAGACATTTCTCTTCTTCATTGTTTTCGAAGACCATTTGATTCCTCCTTGTATGTTGCAAATTGTCGATCTGTGTGTACCATTTTTGTTCAAGTGGGCTTTTCCAGTAGCACCTACTCTTATTTTACAGTTCTTTATAAGCTCTTAAGAGTTTTTTCAGGCATAACGATAAGCCTGAATCAAATAGTGAGGCATCTTAACCCATTTGAAAGAGTAATAGAAAATAGTTGGATTCCATCAGGAGAGCAGCTAGTACTGATGTGTAGGAAGCTCTGAAAGTGGAGGTAAGTAATGCAAAATGACACATCAGGAGCACTGCAGATAATTATCAATACAGAAGGATGGATATACTTTAAACCTTACATAACAGATTTATCTTACAGGAGGCTGAAAACACTCTTGTCATTGTCCAGACTGATCTGCTTTCAAATTCCTTTTCTTTATGAACAGAAGAGGTTGCCTCAGGGGTCGGAGCTGCTACCAACTTAAAGCAGATAATTCTCCCAGCTGCTGCCCTGTGGCTTGAAAGCCATACATCTCTGTCCCCTCCGTTCTGAATTTTGTGATCTGTTGTATCAGATCACAGGCCTGTTTCCTGAAATGATGGCTATGGGCCAGGAAAACAGAGGACGTGGAATTTTCTTAGCCATATGTTGTTTGTGCAAAATTAGCAGTATTCTGGGGCTTTTCCAAAGTGTGCAAAGTGTATAAAACAGATAGTGTTGTCATGAACTGTTTCTGTGGCTTTCATACTCTCTTCTGATCCGTGGTAGTAGGGTTTTGTACTGTGTCCTTGTATTAAATTGTTTGTCTTTCCTTTTGCAAAATATTTTACTGTTCATTTCCCACCTCTTAGTTGGCCAGATACTAGAAATTCATCAAAGAATCAGGTGGGAGTCTTGATTATGTGTTCCAGTTTTGGTTGTATGGAAAAAGTAGGTTGTCTCTTCTGCTGTCCAGCAGAGGTACAACAGAGAGAACATTTTCAGAGAGTATGATTTTCTTTTGAAAATAAATCCCATTTTTTGCAGCATGAATCTTATTTTCTTCCATCCTAGTTTGTGGATTTGGAGTATTTTTCGTTTTGTGCGAGACAGCTTCTGCAGTTGTACAGGTGTTTCAAAAAGATGGACCCAGTTTCAAAGCCTATATTTCATGATGGCAACCTGTTACAATTACACACACACACACAAAGTCATCTAGCGGTCATCATTTGAACCTCTATGTCCCACCCTTTCAAGTGGTAAGAGTTTCATTTGTGGGTGGTAGAGATACAGTGATTTCAAATTGGGTCCATCTTTTTGGAATACCCTGTAAATTCCATTGAGGAAGTGAGCACATGTTCTAGCTCGGGCTGGGTGGTCATTTAATTATTTTAGTGCACCAGGTAGCGGCTGCTCTCGCTGGCTGCCTCTGTGAAGGTGCGTGGCAGCCACTTATGGAGCTGCACTTGTGAAACCATCGCACCTGCAGTGTCAAGGACGCAGGTCTGCCCTAGTGATGAACTTACTTTGTAAAAAGTGAGAAAGCTGCATTGTGCTGGTTGATGTGAGAAAGCACTAAAACCACTCAACTAAAAGTACTGCCTTTCGTAAGTGGACGCTGCCAGCTTGAAGAGAAGGGCCGGGAATGTGAACTTGCTTATTCGGACCTGAATGATAACCCTTTATGTTGTCTACTGCAATTATTTTAGTAAATATCTCTCAGTTTTAATGCAGAAAAAAAGCATTTGTGTATACTATACTGTACCAAACTCTTATTTTGGCCCCTGGCTGAAAGGCAGCGCACTGTATAACTCTTTCTGCGGCAAGGCAGAAGGCACTTTGAAGGCAATCAAGGTTCAGACTTGGTGAGTTTCCCATTTAGATTTTATTATTTCACTGAAATACAACTTGGCATTGGCAGGGAACGGAGCTCTCTAAGAATTGTTTATCTTCTTGTGACTCTTGTGAAAAACAGTAGTTTAAAAATTAAAATCTAATTCTGATGGTGTTTCTGGGGACAGTTTAGAGTAATGCAGCTTGCCGAAGATTTAATGTAAAAAGTCGGTATGTTTTAAGGACATTCCAGGTGACAAGATGAAGGGGCAAACTACTGTTTCAGCTGCGCAGCTGTAATTCTGAGAGTAAAACAACTTCTAAACCTGTGTCCAGTTTTCCTCATCTCGAACACTTAAAAATATTCCTTCTTCTGGATGGAATTTTCCTTGCCATCCCCAAGCAAAGTTCAGTTTTAATTTTACAAGTGAAAATACGTTGCTTTGCAACTGTCATACCCATATATAATTCTATTTTACGTAGGAATTTTTTAGCGATGTCCTCAAAATCAAAATGCCTTGAGTTTGAAACCTGACGCGGTTCAAGTACTTTTGGTTTGGGGTTTTTTTTTAATAAATTCCTAGCTAGATCTGGAGCAGGAAATTGGCTGGATAAATCAGAGTAATCACTCTGTGAGAAATTCTTACCTGGCACTTGCTGAAATATACTAGTAGTCTCTAATTTAGCCTCAACCTGTTTGGGATACAACAAACTGAGGAAAGAGTGTTACCGAAGTGTGTGGATTTTCAGCACAAGGTTTTCTTTCTGGTTGGTTGGGTTTTTTTGGTTAGTTGTTTTTTTGGTGGTTTTTGTTGGGCTTTGTTTGTTTGTTTTGTTGTTTGGGGGGTTTTGTTGTTTGATTGGTTTTGTTTTTATTGAAGGGTGGGTTTTTTTCCCCTTCCCCTTCTAACCTCTCACAGAACAAAACAGTGGGTGTTGGGAGAAGACATAAATTAGTGATGATGTTTCCTGATGTCCTATTTTTGATGTTTGGCTCCATTTTAAAGCATCCATCTTCCATCTGTAAGCCTCATACCAGGCAAAGCACAAGGCAGCAAGCTCTTTGTGGAAATCCGTACCCTAGTGCTGGATGATTTAACGCTAGCTTTCCTGCCTGCAATCTGGTATTAATCAGCCCTTCCTCTTCCTCCTTCCTACCCAGCAAATGAACAACAGATTTTTTTCGCAAGAGATGTCACCTCTTGCCCGTCCAGCACTTTTCGTTTCTGAATGAAGTAATGCCAGAATACAGCCTTGCAGAAGCCACTGAGGAAAACAGGAGGAAAAAAATAGCAGTTTGCAGGGAGAGGAAATAATAATATCCCTCATTTGTATTTGTATAACATCAAGCTCAATCATGATTAAAGACTTTGAACATCACAGCAGCGTGCCAATTTTGTCTTCCTCTTTTAGCAAAGGATGGAGCTTGTGAAGGTTCTTGGCAGCATCCCTTGACAGTTAACACAAGTGAAATCAACTTGTATGTTTTAAATTGGTCTGGAAATAATACAAACATGTGAATAAGTAATGTAAATAACATAAAAATTAAGTATTTTAAATAAGCTTGGTGTAACTCACTAGCAGTCATATTTTCTGTTTGTGTTATGTTTCCTCCAAATCTGTCTGTCAGACTTGCTTCATGTTAGACACCAAATGATGGGAACCAGCCATCCTGTTCTTCTCTGTCACGTCTCTTTCTGCATCCAGCATGAATGACACATTTTTTGTCAGGTACTTGCTTAATACTACTGTTGCCACGTACACCAAAAAAATTAGGACACAGGGAGCAGGATGGAGGGGTAAGTTTGTATTGAAGCATTTTTAACAGCTCACTGTATGAATCTGATGATGTAAATTATTGCCTCAGTGGGAATTAGAGAATATGGCAGGTTAAAAAGCTGTTTAGAAACCAAAACAAACTGCTCTGGCACGACAGGACAGATTTCTGGCACAAGACGCCTCCTTGCAGCAGGGCAGAGCAGAACCGGTGCTGGGGCTGCCCCATCCTCAGCAATTCCAGCGTTCAGGTGAAGCTTGTTCCTGGGTGTACTGACAGTGATGGTCCCCGACAGCGAAACGAGGGGTGTTTTACCTCGATGTACACACTGCCATCCACCTCAATGTTCTCTCATCCTGGCTCTAGTCTAAAGCAAACCTTGTAATTCGCTCCACGGCCATCGCTGCAATGCAGCTGCCTGGAGCGGGAAATAGGATTTCGCAGTCTGAGCTGGTGGAGGGAGGAAAGCGGAGGACGAGCTTGGCTCAGGTGAGCTCGCACCTCGTTTGCAGTGCCGTTTTACCAGGTAACGGAGTTATGGGGTGAAAATTTTCCATTCGTTCCATGGTTTGGGCAGTGGGTATTGTAAGGGGCTGGTGTAAGGTGATGCTTCTGCCTTGGCTGTTGTAAAAAGCAGCTGAAGAAAAACATAAAAAGAGCCAGCTTGTGTTACTGAAGGTGGGAGCAGAGGCAAATGGAGATAATGACAAGCAGTGCTGGGGCTGGATTCATGGTGTTTTGGGGCCTTTGATGGGGAAGAACTTTTGTGATCCCAGCAACTGTCTGTGCATTGCAGTAACTATAGCTAACAAATCTTGTGCTTTTTTTTCCCTCCAATTGTGAAATCCAAAATACCACTTCTTTTTGAAGTGCCTTTTAGCAGCAGCAGGAGATCAGTGTCTACTTGCTTAAATTCTCATCAGTAATCTTTATTTTTACTTGGCCAAGAAGGAATTGGAAAATACCTCTTCTGATGCAACCTGTAAGATTCCTGGTGTTAATTAATTCATAAAAGTTGGACCATTACATGATCATAAATGAGTTCAGAGTTTGTGCTTTTGCTTATCTGTGGATTTTGGTGTAGTTGGGACTTACTTTGGTCAAAACGATAGGCCTGATGATGAACATGGGTTCGTCGGTAGTTGATATTTCAACAACGAGTCAACTGTGGTGGCTGCTCTGGTTGGACCCTTCGTTCCTCACATTGCTTGGTTGTTTCCTTTCCCTGGCGTACCTCAGTTTCTTTGAGCTGAACTTGTGACTACACTGGATGTTGTGCAGGGTTTGGTGATGTCTGTTCTCCAAACCGGGAATCTCTTTGGTGTGAATGGGAGATTGAGCCATGCATTGACAGGAGAGCTAGAGGAAAGGGGAGTTCTACAGAAAAGATGCTGAGAAGATGCTGCTACCTTCGTCAAGCCCAGGGTTGGTTGTGTGACACCATACATCATCATTTCTGCATGCAACACTTGCATAAAGCATATTTTCTGTGCAGAAAATACGCAGAGAAAATCATGTTCCAGAGTGATCTGATAAACTACGGGAAACAGCTCATGGGCCAATTTCATTGTTCTGAAAGGAAAAGGGAGGAGAAAGGGACCGTTCGTTACATCTGGTCAAAATCCATATGCAGCCTTGCATAACTGATCTCTGCTCTGGCTGCTGAGCAATCTTGGCAGGCTTGAGCCACATTCTTCTCACCTGCTGTGAAACTTCAAGCTCTGGTTATCTCTTTCTGCCACTGTGACTAGTTAACAGCAAAATGGGAAGAGGGGCTGCTTGCGATAAAACTGATACAGTGCTTCTAAAGGCTAACAAAGACTTAGTAACTTCTATAAGGAATTATTCAATTACTAATAAATCCTACAGTTGCATCCATTCGGTGAAACTCTGATTTTATGAAGGAGAAGAAAAAAATGCCTTTTTTTCTGAGCTGCGACAGTGTTCTTAGGGCCTCTGGACAGGGCAAGGTCAAGCACCCCTGAAGGAGGATGGAGGGCAGCTCTGCAGGGAAGTGCTCGCTGTCCCATTGTGCCCGTGCTGCTTGCTTTCCTGAGCCATCCTTAGAAAGAGAAATATTTCCCTTAACGGATTTTTGTTAAATAAATAAGCTGTTTAACCGAACTACTAGCTCCTTACTCCATACTGACTGCGTTCATCCTGGAGTAACTTGGTGGAGCTGCCAAAGATTTGCCCAGTACTAGCAGCCTTCCCAAAACTGGCCAACACTTTTTAATTACCTAAACATGACATACAGACTCTTCACATTCATTTGATTCGTAGCTCGTATGTACTAGACTGAAAAAACAAAACAAAATAGTGCTCAGTCTCTCACGTGGGTGTCAGTGTTATTATGAGAGTAGAGGGTGCAGTATAAATGTACCTTGACAAGACTTTACCAGTGAGCTTAGCCATTAACACACTTAGTAAAGTCTAATTTACCTCCTCAAATTTGTGTCCAGGTGTTCAGTACTTGTGTGAAATGTTGTAACGCAGCAGCTTCGTTATTTTTGTCAAATAGGCAATAAATAAGGAGTAAATAAGAACAGTTTATGCAGTAGCCAAGTGTTGGTTTTTTTCCCCAGTGGGTGACTTTCAGATTTTGATAACCTTCAGTGTGTCTTCCAGTTACCAGTTTTTCTACCTTGTTTTTAATTCAACAGTGTGCTTTGGCTCATTCACAACTTCAGTTCTGTGAATGGGCCCAGTGAAGTCAGAGGGACCGTTTGAGAAATATGTATGATTCTGAATCAGGTTGGCACTGGTTTCTTGTCCATCTGGAGCCCAAAAATAATTTTCAAAACATACAACGGAATTTAGCAACAGAGTCTATTGATTAACACTGTGTACATATCTGTGTTCACTAAACTGTTTTGAAAACTGCCCAACTGCTGTTCTTTAACCTATTGCGTGAATAAACAGGCAATAATAGGAGTTTTGAATAGTAGAAATACCTGGATGTTAGTGATGTTGTTTGCGGTGAATTCCACTCAATTCATGAGGTTTTTTATTTCTTTCAAAGGAGAAAAACTGCGTCTGTATGCTTAGTAACGTTACAGAATGTGCTAGGGTAGGAAGCGGTCTGCTGACTAGGCACAGGTTGGAAAAGCTGCAGTGTGCTGGGGTTCCTGCAAAGCTAAGCAATCCCAGCTTTTCCCTGTATTTTCTGGTTTGCTCTTCGTTATAATGATTTTACTCCAAATAAAATTCTTATCCTCCTGTCTGCAAATAATTTGTTCGCATTTTCGTACTTGGAGTCAACATTTATGTTGTCTTACTTTATGATTTCTTCCAACTGTATTGAAAGATTTTTTTTTTTTAATATATTTTAAAGCGAACCTAGTAATTACTTACTGCTCACAGTACCTCATGCAGGTTTTGGGTCCTGAGACCGTGCTTTTTAGCCTTGTGGCAATCTGTTTTTTGAAGGAGGAGTAGGACTTGGTGCTGAGTATCCTGGCATGCCTTGCCCTCTGATAATAATTGATTACTAACATTGTGATACTAATATTCCCATTTCTTGCAGGCATATGTGATGTTTATGATTTTAACATCTTGTCTCTACCCTAAAGCTACTATTTCTGGACACTGAATTTTTCTCAAGTACTGAAGCTCTGTTTCGTTTGAAGTGCTTTGTTTTTGCAAGCAAATTGTAGCAGTTGCTTTCTAGAGTGTGAGGCAGGGATTAAGGAGAGCTATAGAGTTGCTTCTGGAGGAATTTACCATCATTTGCAGTGAAATCCAGCAGCTGATAACGCAGTTAAACCTTCTAATATTTTCCATAAAGACAAATATTCTTTATACCAACCTCGCGCTTTTGCTTGGTCTTGTGGGCCAGTCTGACCAGAATCTGATCCTTATTTTGCTTAGTATCATTGTAATGTATTTCAGACGGGTGTATGCAGTATTTACACATAAAAATATACCTAACAGTGGAAAGACATGCTTTTGATTCTGCTAAAGCAGGAGATTATTTTCTAACAGTGAAAGATTGTGTAATGAGTCTTCCTTGGAAAATCGTGTATCTGTGCAGATTGCATACTTGTCGTGAGGGGTCGGTGATGTCCTTTCCAATGACAGACTGTTCAACCAGTGTTCTCTTGATTAAATCAAATGGAGGTCCATGGCTTGTTACAATCTACAGTTTTGTGAACGGCACATTTTAATACATCTTAAACAAGTGTTTAGCAGTTATAGTTGCTTCAGATCACCGACGTGAGAATGGCGAGGACTCCCGTGTTCTTTGCCCTGCAGCAGGACTTAGAGGAGTCATTGTCACCCCTTTGTGCACCCAGCCCGCAGGCAGGGGAGCTGTGGGTACCGAGGGGCTGTGCTGCAAGCGACGGGGTGGAAGCAGCCGCACGTACCAGCAAGAACTTATGCCCTGCCTGGGAAGCGGCTCTGCAGTGTTGGGCTGCTTGACGCAAGGGTTGACAAAAAATATCAGCCTACTGCTGAATTACTTTCTCTCTGGAGGATGAGTTTCCAAGCAGTTGGACACGACCTGGCGTAGCATGATGGGCGTGATGCTGACTGGAGTCTCCAGGTGATGTCAACATCTAAGTTGTTAGTGCCTCTGCTGGCACTTCACAATAAGAAGTACTTTTCATCCAAGATAATTTTGAGTTTAGCCTCATGTCATGTGAGGTAGCACTCAGCAGGGGCAC
The DNA here is from genome assembly GCF_036013445.1 of Caloenas nicobarica. Taxonomy (NCBI): domain Eukaryota; kingdom Metazoa; phylum Chordata; class Aves; order Columbiformes; family Columbidae; genus Caloenas; species Caloenas nicobarica. The sequence goes on along the minus strand of NC_088258.1, from coordinate 11,414,681 downwards.
AAGAATTCCTTTGCCATACTTCAGTCTCCCGGACCGCACCCTTAGAATCTGTGATCCTGATTATTCACTGAATAACTGTAGTAATAAATTGCTGATACAAATCATTGCCTTTGAATCCAATGTTTAATATGTGGTGAGTGTAAATACCTACAACTTTTCTCACTCCTTGCCTGTCTAATTTGTGATGTGTCCCTGCACTAACCATCTGTCTGAAGAGGATTATTGCACTTTCTGTGGTAGATTAGCTAGTTCACAGGTTCAGTTTAGAGCCAGCAATTGTTTTACTCTCTGGCATCCAGTACAGGCCCATTTAAATATGTCATTTACAGTCTGTGTATGTAATTAATAACAGATTTTAAATTATGAAGGTGAGGGATCAGCTTCAGTCTTTAATTTGGATCAAATCAGCAACTTGTTACTTAGGAGTAGTACAGGATCTCTCTTACGAACAACTGCAGTCCGGGCTCCTTCCTTGGCAGCTGCGAGTACTCACGTGCGAGCCCAGGACACAGCCTTGGGTGAAGAAGGGAACCGAAACAAGGTTAGCACGTCTGGTTTCCTTCCCTTCCTGGCATTAGCGATGTTTTCATTAGCCCTTTGTCTGGATGGTGATCAGTTGTCCACTGTGTGTAGAAGAGCTCTGGAGAGCAACGTGGTGACTTTATGCTCCGATATCAAAGGACCGTGTGGATGCAGGCATCGCCTCTGTTGGCGTGTAAATTATCTGTGCCAGGATATTGTTACAGTGGAGAGACACTGCAGAGTGTGCTCGGTGTGCTGGAACGACTTTCTGTCCCTCATCATTCTTGTATTAGCACAGTAATCATCACAACATCCACCCCAAGCCAATAAATACTGCTGAGAGAAGGTGGAAGAAGGAAACGTGGTGCTGTAATAGCAGCACAAACTGGAGTCACTAAATTGCCAGGGACCTTACCTGCTTTCTGTAAGCATTGCATCTTCTACCTTTGTCACTTGCTTCCATGTCTGTCCTTCCCTCTGTCCTAGGCCCTTCCTTACGCCGCGCTGTACTTGTGCCGAGCCTCTGGTTCTCCAAGGACCAGGCTCCTCCCTCCTCTCCCTCCTTGCAGCATGTGGGTTGCAGCCCCCCAGCCGGCCTCAAACCCTGTGCTCAGGAGAGCATCCTGCCCAAATGTCGCACCCCTCAGCTGGAGCCTGCGGGAGACAGGGCTAACGCAGGTCCCACAGCTGGAATCTAACAGCTGGGACCCCACAGCTGGGATCCAGCCCTGGACTCCCTGCCGCAGGGCAGCCTCGCCTGTTGGGGGGCACGGAGCACCCCCTCCTCAGCTCAAGTCATTTTAATACCCTGATTACCAAAGTGGGTAAGTCACCATCTTGCTTGTAGTAATTACAGATTTTCTCTGTGATTTTTTTTTTTTTTTTTTTTTCCTTCACTCGCCGGTTGCCACAGCAACTGTGCAGTGGCTCGGCCGAAATGCTGTCACAGGGTTTTAAATCTGAAGCGACTCAGCCTTTTCCTGCGCTCTGGCGCATCTTCACTCTTGCCCCCCAGCACCATGGCAACCTGGCGATGGCACCCCTGCCTCGGCGATGGCACCTCGCATTCACTCCCCCTGCGTCCGCAGGTCTGAAGGATGCTGTGGCCGAGCCACGGCTGTTGTTCCCCGTGCACATCCGTGTCTCTCCCATTCCCATCTCAAGCCGTGTGCGGCGGGAGGTGGCGTTGGGCTCTGTTGTGCTGCCTGTGCACGACTTGAAGGAACTGAACCGAACCAAGGTTGTTTTGTGACAGCTGTGTGCCTGGGTGTCACCCTCAGGATATAGAATCATAGAATCATACATGCAAACCTGAGTAAAATGAAGGGTTTTAAGGACAAAACCTGTTCTTCAGCTTCTATGATTCTTGAAAAATGAAAGGTTGTTTCAAACATTAATAGAGCCTGGCTCTGCGTCCCAGGAGTTTTTCAGAAACGTACCGAGAAGGCATTCAGGTGAACTGGGACTCCCCGGGGTCCGAGCTGACGGGCTGCACCACGTGCCAGAGGTGCCGGAGCAGCAACGCGCAGAGCGATGATCTGGGTTTGAGGCGAGTTGGGTGTTACCCTGTGCTGGGTGCAGCTCGCAGGAGCTGGTTCCGTTAACTGGGGCATCCTCCGGCTGAGCTGCAGGGGGACAGCAGGGGTTCCTGCGGGCGCTCCTGTCCCCGGCTGCAGGAGCTGGCAGCAATGGCATTTCTCACCGAGGCAGCCGGCAGCAGCCTGCTCTGAAGCGGAGGAGACAGCAGCGTTTCCGACCAGCACCAGGCAGCAAACAGCCGAGCCCTGTAAGTGCCTTTGCCGTGTGCAACCGGGATCAGCGCAGACCTGGCCCAGCCCGCGAGCGCTGCGCTCCCCGTTCTGCTCGGACCTGCACGCGTCTCCATGTGTGTGCAGGTGTCTGTGGTGTTAAAACGTCCCTGTCATGCAGATGCACGGTTAGCTGTTCCCCGGGTTGTTTGCTGGATCCTTTGTAAAAGAAATCTTCTGCATGCATCTGCTGTTCTGTGTTTTCAGCTGAAGTGGGGGTCACCTTGAGAAACCAGAGCGCTTGCTCCCGTTTAAGATGTTTCCCTTGGTTTGGTGCAGGTTTGGAGCTATTTTGTGACTTCCGGAAGCAGAAGAATAAATTGTGCTTTTACGGTACATTTTATTTGTTCCTATTTGTCTGTTTTCATGACCTCTGAGGAGGCAGTAGTAGGATGCTGAGGAATAAAATCTCACAAGGAATAGAACTAAATTTCCTTGGAGGAAGCTCCACTGGAGGGTATTTTGCAATACTGTAATTTTTCCGAAGCTACAGAATGATTGTGGAGCAACTAATGTGAAAAGCGTGGCAGTGTCATCGTTTCAGCTGTTTAACCCATTGAGAGCTGGGCTGTTTTGGTTTGGGAAATGTGTGGAAATTAACAGTCGTGAATTGGATATGTTGTTGCCATTTGCATTTAAAAGAAAGGATTTTAAATATACAAGCTCGAAGAGGGGTTCTTGTGGATAGCTCACTAGTAAAGTTCACTGAAATATCAAAGAGCAACTTTTTCGGTGGGAACTGTCAAGGAATGACAAACTAAAAAAATATAATTTTTTTCAAGTAACATTAGTTTAGTTGTGCTTGGTTTTTACTAACATTTATATACGGATATGCCATTTATGTAGGTATTTTTAGCTGTGGATCTGGAGCTTGCCCTATTTCTAATAGATGCTTTTTAGACCCCATTTTTTCTTTTCCCGAGATGATGTATTTCTTTCACAGGGAAGCTGTAGGCACATCTCATCTCAGCTTAGCTGTTCCAATAGTTCTTGAATCAAAAATGAGCTGCTCAAAAGTTCCGTGGGTCGCCTGAATCCTAGGATGCCATAATCGCAACATTCCCACTTGTTCTTATCCATTGGATTATGGACCAGGAGACTTTTCTTGGTCCAATATTTGTTGGAGAGAGGGAAAACAGAAACAAGGGCAGGAAGAATACAAAAAGAGATGTATTCATATCCAACCACCAAACCCTGCTGAGATGACATGTAAGGAGAACCTGGACACATGGGTGTAGTGACACTTGTGCGTGGAGATGAGTTTTGAAACTTGGCGGAAAGAGTGAAGGTTTCTGTTCTGGCTTCACTGCTGATTCAGCTCTGATTGTTGGTCTCATTAGGCTGGTGGGTATTGCTGTGTTGCGATGGACACTGTACAGTCCTTCCAAGCTATAGATGTGAGGGTTTTCCTCATGCGTTTAGTCTTCCTTTGGTCTCTTGTGCAATTTTCAAGCAGCCTGACCTGAATGCCCGATGAATGTGGAGTGAGGTCAGGGAGCTGGGCAAAGAGCTGGTTTATTAGGGACAGCTTATGCTGTCCTGTGCGATATTTACTGTTTTGTCAAGACCTGAAAGACAAAACCGGTCCCCCCATTTCTGTTCTTCTGAGCAATAGTGGGGAGTGTTTGGTCCTGTTGGTGTTAATAAATAAATAAGCAACCATGAATAACGGACACTTGAGCTTTCCTTGTAACTATGACAACCGTGACCTTGACAACTTAAGTACAATTATGGAGTTTCCAATTACATCCTGTTCTACGCAAAGTTGTTAAGGTTATTAGAGGCATAAACGGCAAAAGCAACTGTCAGCTTGTGGAGCATTTTCTGGCAAACCCCATTTTGGAGGCAGATAGACGTTTCCATGTGCAGATGGCTGTTGCTCGTTTTGCTGTCGGTGTTTGGTGGGAAGTGCCTTGGTGGGCTCCTCTCCAAGGACAAACTCGTGTTGTTGGTGACAGCCGCTCTCTGCGCTGCGTTTTTCAGCTGCTGCCTGATGTGGGTGCCTGTGGCCACCCTGGCTTTGGAGTGCGGGGCTGTGGCCTTTGCTTGAGCAGGTTGAGGAGCAGCTGGATTCTCTTCTCTGTGCCCGCTACGAGGATGCTGCTTGGTACTGTTTCTCTGGAAGCTGAGGGTTTCAGCTCTGGTTTGTGCTGCATTTGTGTAGATGCTGGATGGAAAATCTAATGCCGGCCTAATATGAAAACTAGATGTAAATTTTCTTGCAGCTGCCTCTTAACAGGACTTTCCTATTCCTGTGATGATCTGAGATAGCTGTAGTCTAGCTATCACTAGAAATTCTTCATGTTACGCTAACAAACTTCTCTTGCAAATACTGTTGTAAGCTAATTCAAATTTCTTTCAGAAATGCACCTTTGAAAAAAAAAAAAAAAACACAAAAATCAAACCTGTTGAACTAGAAGCACCTGTTGTATTCCAGTGTGTGCACTCAGGCTTTCATAACTGCATAGTCTGTATTGAACTCTTAACTCTGCTTCTGGGACCAAGTGAATTGCAGTTAAATAAGTCAACATCCCGGCAGGCTTACTTATTTATTTACTTAGTTGTTTACTACATTCGAGTGGCTAAAGCAGTAAGTGGGATTTCTAATGTCACCCTGCGCCAGGTCAATAACAACTGGTGAAGTCATTCTTTGTTTTCCTGCTTTGCTGTGTTGGATGTGGACAGTCCCTGTCTCCCCAGAGGAGGGTGGGCTGGTACTGAGTGATCGCAGGGCATTTCCAAACTGCAGATGCTGTATACATTGAATATTTTTATGTAGGTACTGCAATGCCATTAGGTTGCCCCATTCTTCCTCAAATGCAGACTAAGGAAGGGCATGATTATGTTTAATGGATAAGAGACTCAACTGTCTTTTACCTCACCCATATTTGTATTTCTTTGTGAAATTTTGGGGATATTCCAGGCCCTGGGATCTCTTTGAGCTGTTTTTAGAAGTAAAATACTTGAGCTGCATCACTTAAGTCCTGAAAGATGCTTGTTCATGAACACTGGAAACCAGGAGACTTGCCCCTCTTTAATAAACTACCTTGGATTTTTATTATGTTTTTAAGACAGGGTCCTTCAACTCTCTTTTGCAGGCCCCAGACACAGAATATACTATCTGCCAGAAGTTGGTGAAAATGATAAAAAGTGAGTAATGAGGGATTTTCAGGAGTTTATGGGGTGCAGAATATAGAAGGACTGGTTAAAATCTTTCCTTCCAGCTTGTCACGCTGTTGCAGAGTAAGAGGTGACGGGGCTTGGGGCGCAGGAATGAGGCTGGAACGCCTGTCCCTGTCCTGCTCGGAAGCTGCAGTCCCATCCAGCTCTGGTGTTCGTTGCCTTTCTGTCTTTCCCCTCCTTCAGGCCTGCTCATCTCATCTGGTTTACCACACGGCAGTCACTGCTTATGTGGTGGAGTCTGTGCCTCCCTCTTCTCGCTGCCCATGTCCTGGCCCCATTATCCAAACTCTTTCCAGCTTGCCTCTCGTATATTCCAGCCTGATTCTCTTCCAGAAAAGCTGGTTGAAGAGCACTGATGTGCAGCTGTAGGAGCATTGTGGAGGTTGGAAAAGGAGAAACAAGAGCTCATGGAAGATAAACAACGCAAAGAACTGGACCACTAATGCTTTATCACATTGTTGGTCTTTGTAACGGTAGTTGGATTCACTCTCTGGTGAAGCCAAGGAAATTAACTTTTAATTCCAAGGGAAAATCAGCGTTGCACTATTTTCCCACTTCCAGCACAGCTACCTGAGTACTGCCAGGCTTTTCAACATTGTTCTTTTTTTTTAGTCTCAGAAACCGTAGCTGACTTGGTCTTTGAGTTTGCAGTTTCTTCCACTGTTGAAATAACAGGTGCAGAAGATGCAGCGTCAGATCGTGCTGAGCTCTGAACTGCAGAGACTTCTCAGCTCTTCAGGAAATACCCTCCTTGCAAACCATGCCCACCAGCTCACCTGCAGGATGCAGAGCGGGCTGTGGTGTGGAAAGAGGGGTTTTGCTTTTAGGCATAATGCTGGTGCTGCCCGTGGGCCCCTGACCGAGGGAATAGCCTGAGATGTTTTAAATTTCACAGCAATTAACACATAGCACCACAGTACCCTCCCTGCTGTGCGTCATAGAAAAGGAAAATAGCAAAAAAAAAAAAAAAAAAAAAAAGAATTTGCCTTTTCCTCCCTGCTCCCCAAATACAGGTCATGAAGGAGTAATTGCAGTGTGCAGCTTGCGCTGCTGTTTCTAAACCACTTAATTGTTCCTGGTTAAATGGGTTTTGGAGCAGCTAAGGGGCAGATGAATGTGCCCCCGTGAATTTCAAACAGGCTTCTGTGTCTTTGGCATGAGTTGCAAGAAGGAGACGCAAATCTGCAGCGCTGACTTCCCGGTGACTTGCAGAGTCTCTTCCCTGTGCATCTCCCGAGGATGCTGTCGGGGCAGGTTTTTCAAGCTGCAGTCTGGAGCAGGGATGTCATGCTGCATTAGCTTCTCTGCTAGCAAGCAAGCAAGCATGTTATACAAACTCCTAGTTCATATATTTTCGCTCTTTTATCTGGATCAAACTCCCATGAATGTTGGGGTCCCTCTCTTAATTTTTTTTAATTTTTCTAGGTGTTGCCCCTTAGAAACATTATCTTGTTAGCTCACAGAAACAACATGTGTTTATTTGTTCACAATAGGCTACTGCTGCTGAATGGTTGTTGTTATTTCTAGTGACTAATTTTGCCTGTCAGAAATAATCACTCAGTACAGAATTTTAAGAGCTGCTGTTAAAAAAAAATACATCCAATTTCACATTGTGTGCATTTAAAAAATCCACGTATCCTTATGTTTCATGTGCTCAATAAACTGTACTAAGCTTCCTCTTTGAAAGTAATTTTTCTTACTAGAAAAATGTGACTTGAACTGCGTTTACCACTGCATGTGTTTATGTAATGCAAAGTTACATACAAAAATATGTCCATATATATTTGCAAAAATATCTGCATTATTAACGTATTGAAAATTCACTTCAGAATAGCTGTTTTATACAGTCATCTGTAACGATGGCCTTCTCTGGCTCAGCTGCCATTAGAGGAAAAATTATTTAGAGAAGACTTTTTTCTTTAAGGGTCTCACTTTTCTGAGATGTGAGGTAGGGAGCATGTAGTCACAGATCTAATCCAAACGTTGTCCTTCACATCCTCTGTACAGTCTGAGAGCTGAAGTCGGTGGATGGTTTTTGTGCACCAGGGTGATTGCTGCCGGCTGGCAAACCGTGCTGCTGCTGCTCGCCGTGCTGGAGCAAGCCGGGCTGGGGAGATGGTCCAGACGTGGGTTATGGAGGCAACGTTCAGGTGGTTGTTATGATAACCAAGTAACACGTGCTTAAACACATATACCCATCCCATCAGCTGATCTGCTGTGAGAATCTGTGTGCGTAATGGAGACAGAAAAGAAGTTGGGTTTAGTTATACTCAAATGGGATATTCTCTCGTTAATTCTGACTCTGGACTAGAAAATGGTTAAACTTTTTATATAACAACTGTCAAGGAAAATTAGGGCTAAGCTACTTTATTTTTAAACCTCTTGCTGTACTTCATGAGTATTTCAGAAAGCCAATACCATTTCCAAATATATTTTTGAGCCTCTCATGAATATTGTATTTTAACCATTAAAGGACTTAGGATAAACAGTAAAAGATAAAATAACATTTTCCGGGAGCAAAGACAGGAGTGGTTTGCCTAGGGAAGGAAGAGTAGGTACCACTGGATGCTGGTGATGTGGTTGGAAAGTTTGTTTGATTTGTATGTGAAGAGGCATCTCATCATTCTGGGGAAGGTAGATTGTTCAGTTTGTAGCAAAACATCCCTGGGAGATGACTGAAGGAGACTAGAATGACAAAGAAAACCTCGGTGGGTTGTTTTAGCCTTCTGACTTAGATATGTTTGCGCTGCTCCATTTGTAAGTTCACGTTAGCTTTAACAGGCTCCTTGAGACATTTAAAAAGTGGCACTTTGCAAAGCAAAGTTAAGGAGGGAATTGCAGATTGCAGAAGATCAGGCCGGATAAATAGGTCTGAGCGGAGGACGTGAGTCGAGGTGGTTAATCGTTGTGAGATGCTGGGCTGATTCACCCTTGACAGCTCTTTCCACAGTGGCAGCCTCACTGACCTACGCTTGCATTTGGGTTTTCCGAGAGGACAGTCATGAGATAAGAAATTTTTTGGTATTGTGATATTTCTTTGCGCGTTGCTTCTGCAAAAGTTAGCACAACTAAAGAAAGAAGCTGAGACTGAAAAATTAATAAATGAATTAAATGAATATTATAAGTGAAGCTACTCTTGTAAAATTAACTAGTTCCCTCTAGCCTTCTGGCCCAGAACTTTACAAAGCTAATCCAGCTTCTTCCATCGTGTGCACAAGTGTTGTGCAAGTGTTTGCTCTCCTTGGCAGGTTTCAAAATACCTTGAATATTAAATTAAACTCAGAGCAAACTAAGTGAAACCAAGTGCTGTGTCGATTGTCTGAGAAGGCGCAGGAATTTCCTTTGTACCTGAGTATTAACGAATCTGTGACTTAATACATCTCTATAGGCAAGGAGTTTTTTGTTTTCTTTTGCCAATTTTGAAAAAGCTCAAGCATGAAGGAAAGTAAATAGTATTTTGGCTAAAGACAATACACAAATTAAATTTCTGAAACATTAGTGTCTTTTTGTATTAGATGAGATTTTTCTCATGAACTTAGATTGAATCAAAATAACAGATTGGCTTGAGGGATGGACTGGAAACAATTTTTTAAAAGTTCAACATAGTCCACATACATAGAGAAAGTAGAGAAGAAGAGCAAGGGAAAATAGATAATGATCTTTAGTCCCTGGCCCCGCCAAGACTGGGAGATTCAGATTTAGCCTAGAATCTTGCCTCAACAAGACCTAACATCAGACTTAGGTCTCAATCCTGAGACTGCTCTGAACATCAGCAGTAATCCAGCAAAGTGCTTTCCATTTCTTTGCGTTGAAATTAGTGATGGGGAAATGGAAATGAATGGCACAGTAGTGGTGGCTACATCCATAGGGACACGAATAAATGTTTGCTTTTCTTTTTTTTCAGAACACCAGCCAGAAAGACATCTCTCAAGATTGAGTATTTTTGAGTAAAGATAAAATGGCATCGATGTTGCTTAGTCGACAACTGACTTGTTGCCTGCAGCAAAACTCCAGGCTGCTTCTATTTGGTAAGGTTTTTCTTTTAATATTTTCTTGGTTTGTGTTTGGTAAGTGTCCACTTTATGCTGGTGGAGCAAATTCCAGTGTGAACACTGCTGGGATTTGTCTGGTGGTGTTGAATGTTGCAAAACTCGAAGAATATGTTCTGCATCTTAGATAATGATGCAGTTGTAGTCCAAAAGTGGCCCACAAAGGTGCTGGGATTTTTTTGCTGTGTGGTTTTTTTTGTTTGTTTTTGTTTTTCTGCAAACAACAACTTAGTTAATAATTTGCACTGTGAACATGCTGACTGAAACAAAGCTTGTCAGCCCTTGGAACTCTGCTCTTCCAGAGCTGCTTTCTGATGCTGTGTGGTGCAGAGATAAAACAACCATCCAGCAAAATCAGCCTTTTTTGTCTTTGTGCTGCGTAGTGTGACCCTGCCTGTCTTCTCTCATGAGGAGGTTTTGTGTGACTGACACGAAGAGGGGGATCTCGCTGGGGCGTGTTTCTGCCTGTAGTTAGCTCTAGTGTGAAATAACCTACCACGCAGCATCAAGCTACTTTCTCCTAAGTGCATAACGACAAGTTCTTGCTTGGCCCCAGCTTGTAATTCAGCATGTGTGTGTGTATGTTAAGCCTGCAATCTTTGCGAAATAGAAAAACTAAATTTTTGTTGGACAAAGCAGTGTAGAATGTAAGATCTAGCATCCATTTCATGTGCTCTTATACTGAATACAGTATGGCTGAATGGCCATCTGTGACTGTGTAAATATTAATGTTTCTTCTCTCCCCCAGCCCTTCTTCTGCAGTGCCACTGTGCTCCTTCTGCCATGGCCAGGCAAACACAGAACCCTTCCCTTGGCTCAGAAACTTAAACATTATTGATTTCCTTTTAAATAATACACTTTGGAGAGCAACTGACCTTTGGGTAAAGAACACAAAGCCTGGTCTTGTAACTATGGGGAAAGTATCAGGCCAGGATGCGCTTCTATTGATGGGAGTGACGCACTGGTTCCCTGCACAAGAGAGGGATCGTTTGGTCGATCGTGGACAACGGAAAGTCCTTGCAGCAGCCAGACCTTCGTTAGTTGTCAGGCCTGTGGGCTAATCTGTCACCTCAGTATCACTTGGTGCTCCCTGTCCTTCTACGTGTCTTGCACACTTCTGTGCTGCTCCCAAACACAAATACATTGCAGTTGTGCGAGAAACTTGAGGGCAGACGCACTGTAACTCCCTCTTCCTTTCTCACCAGTGCAGTGAGGGGGTGTAGATCTTCAGTAAGAAAGGAAAGCAACCCTGGGCTCCATCAATCCATCTTTGCTTTCAGGAAAAGCCTGCTAAAATATTGAAGCAAAGCGTAGAGGGCCTTGGCTGTGGGTTGTCTGACAGACCCGTGGCCATTGGGACTGAACACTTTGTGCGCGTGTCCAGAGGTGAGAACAGTTGGAGCAAGAGGAGAACCCCTCACCAGAAGGAGCTGTATCACAGAGTTTTAGCCTGCGACATTCCTGGCTGACAGAGGTCGTGCTGCAAATGACGGAGGATGTTATGATTTATTCGGATCACAAGATCGACATGAAAATTAGTGGTTGGATGCTCCTGTAACTCTGCTGAAGAGATGATGTGGGATAAAGCTATGATGGGGAGGGGGAACTGTTCTTACTCTTTTTTACAGGAGTTTCCACTTCTGTATGGCCTGTTTGGTTTTGGATTTTGTCTTTGGAGAATCCTGTTCCGATAAAATCTCCAGTGTGTATGTGGGAGTACTGAAACACAGTCTCATGTGGAAGAGCTTCTGATCTTACAGCGTAAGCACTCTGTAAATAGCAATCTCAGTTTTCACAATATTATGCGATAGCAGTGTTCATTTTCCAAACATCTCTTGCTAGCCTGGCCTTTTGCCATTCCCTTTCAAGATCTGCTAGTAACAGATTCTTCTTGCAACACCTAAAAGAGGACTTGGGGAAATCGCAGTCCTCCTACTTGTGGCTGTCAGGGCCTCCACACTCTAACAATTCTGTCTGGAGGGTGGTTTGATAGACACCGTGGAGTGGAGGCTGCAGGTGAGCACAGAGATTGTGGTTCTGCACGGCACGGGGCAGCGATGCGGTGGCACATGGGGAGCGCTCCCTGCGCTGCCAGAGCAAAACACTCAGGAGATCTGGTGTGCCAGCCTTTGTTTTCACCTATCTTCTTTTTGTTTGTTTTTTTTCTTGGGGTAGTTCCTTCTCTTAATTACACTGATGTAAGTTCAGTGCCTCCGCTGGAGTTTCTCCCAGGTGATATTCAGTTGTTGTATGCTCAGGAACTGTGATTATTTGAGTGTTACTTTTGGTCAAACATGTCAGGGGGTTCTCTGCAGGCCTATGTTGAACCTGGCTCTCGTTGGCAGAGATCACTCCGTAGCACACAGACCTGCTGGCAGTGGTGCTCTCTGTGACTGCCAACATCACAACGTGGTACGAGGGTGCACTTGTATTAATCGTGTTGCTATAGCAATTTGGTACTGTGTTAAAAATCGCTGAGTGAGACACCTGGTGAGTTCTGAGGGGAGCACAGAAAAGAGAGGTTGGAAAACAAGCTCTTCTGTCCGCCGGCAAATGGTGGCATCCCGTTAGACGAAAAGGAAGGGCGTGATAATTTGCTGATGTTACTCAAGTGTTAGAGAGATGGTGTGTTGCATAGAGCTTTGAAAAGTCTGCACGAAGCCAGAAAAGTAGATTTTAACTTATTGCACCCACCCTCTTTAAACAGAATGGGTAGAAAATTCTCTGCAAATAGTGCAGCCAATGTGCTCTCTGGTAATTAGGTTCATTAATAGTACATGTGTTTGGTTTTTGACTTTTGGCGTGATGTGAAGAGAGAGCTTTGTTTACCGGGGGCTTTGTTTACTGTCATATTAGCTAAATGTAATTTAAGAGCTTTCCTAATGCTGCTTCAGAGGCAAACACTCTGCTGTAGCCCATTAACTCTACACGCTGAGGTCACGTTATTCGGTCATGTTCTTAAGCTAATATAGCATAAGAAACCCTTTTTCTATTGCAGTCTGATCATAGACCTCAACAGTGGATTGATTTACATACATCTAGGTACAGATTTACATACAAGTTATAGTGTAATATGAATTTAAGAACAGTAACCTAAAATTATATTTTAAAAAATATGTGAGAATGTTTAGGCCCATAATATATTTTTGTTGAGCTTCCACCTTTTGTTTTGAATAAATTTTAAAACAGAAAAGCCCCACAACCATTGGCTGTCTGCGTGGAGGAGTTAGAGCAGTGCAGGTACATCAGGATCAAGTGGCAGGTTATCGCGTGCATATGCTGTCAGTCCATCACTGACAAAGTCATGATAACTGTGCACACTGTGGAGATCTGTTGGAGACTTTCGGCTCCCCCATTTGGGGAAGTGCAGGTCTCACTTGACCTTTGTGGCATTTTCTGTGTTCCAGATCTTTTCTTACAAAGGCAATGCTGTTAGTTCACTGGAGGACCAGCCACCAGGGATTTTTAATTCTTGAAAATACTTTGCTTGGACATAGGATAAATGCCAGTTTTAATCTGTCCCATCTCTGCTGTGTTTTGGAGAGGCAAAGTTCGAAACCAGACCTGAAGGTCTTGAACTCATTAAGTATCAAATTGGAGTAGCCCGTGTTAGGGGGTGACTTCAGGGTTACTGTTGCAGGGGAAGCTGATATTAAAAAGTCAAATGGGAGTAATTTGGGCTAAGTTGTAAAGTACATTGAGTACCTTCAAGACAGAAAAGCCAGCTGAGCCGAGCACGCTGCAGTTCACCGGGGATGAAACACGACAGTGAGTGATCTGATTTACTTCTATTTGCACCATTAGGACGACGCGATACTGACACTGGGTTGCGGGGAAATAAGAGACAGAGCAGGGTCTCGGGGCTAAAATCCTCCTCAAGGCAGAACAACCCGGGTACTGCTGCAGGTGTCCGGGTGTCCGTCACACCGTGTCCCAGTGCTCGGAAAAGCCTTTTCCGGAGGGCGAGCCCCTCGAGAGCCGTGCTCCCTGTGCGGGGCCTTGGGAGCAAGGGCAGCACCACAGGTTTGTTTCTTAAAATCTGAGTCGTTTTATTTATTTTTAACGAGCCCTGTGAACAAATATGCATCTCTGATGGGCAGTGGAGTGGGCTATTTGGAATAAATCTGTTGACCTTGCTAGAAACTCTGTGAGTTTGTGCCACTCATTTATGTTATACTCTCAAAGGGAGAAAAGCTTCATTAAAAAAAAGAAAAAGTTTGAGGATTAACTCTATTTTTGCTGTCAAAGGCTCTGTTTGAATGTTGAGGTTTTGATTTTTTTTGAAGGTTTTATTCTAGCCAGTATTCTTCAATCTCTAACTAAGAGGAAGAAAAAAAAGCACTTTTCAAAATCTTCGATCTGGCAACACAGGGCATTTTCATTTTATTTGTGGCAAACTGTTACTTCAAATTCAAACCATAGTGTTTGCCTGAGCTGGGAGGTCGAATGACTCCTTGGCAAGTGTAACTACCAATAAATTGATATAGCTGCCGTTGTACTGGTGCTAATAAAATGAGATACTCTGTGGGCTCCTGAAAACAGATATATGAAATTAAATTTGTATCAGTGAATCAACCTAGAAATCGTTTGCTTGTAGAGCCTGATGATGTGTAGCATGCTTCAAGAGATAACAAGCAAATGAAGGGAAACCAGTCACTTGTGTTGCTTGTTTTTTAGATGGCTCTGGTTCAGAAACTTATTGAAAACGATGGTGGTTTGGATGATCTGCTCCTGAAGCTGCTGTTTAAAAATATAATGCCTCACAAATTGACCAACATTACTAACTTGATTAAAATGATCTTTAAAGCAGCTCTTCTTGTGGCAAGAGCTGTATGGTTTAGTTTCACTTGACCAATCTGTGCTGTGTATGAAACCCTGTTGATAGACACGAGCTATGCCAGTGTGAATTACTGCAGCACCCACAGCAAAGTGCCGGTTGTTAATGGCTCATGTGTGCCCTTAGCAAATATCTGGTTCAACATACCTGTGCAGAAGAGGCTGAGGAATAAACAGGAGCAAAAAGATGCTGATGATCTTTGTTACACAGCCTGGCTGATGGAAGCAACCTCCTCTTGACTTGTGTTAAACAAGTTAGGAAAACAGTAGAATGTTCTCCAAATGAATTCCCTGTCGTACAGCTCTGTAAATAAGTGTTTTCATAGGGAGACTGTGCCCTTTGTGATATCCACAACAGACCTTTCTTAGAGCACTAATTAAATTTGTATTTGATTTGGAAGCCTCATCTGTTAAAATATTTCACAGATCGTCCTTTAGGGAGGTGGGAGAGGGAAATGTTCTGCAGGTCTCACAGGTGATGTCCAGGTGACGGTGGGTCTGGGTTTCAGTGCTGGCGATCAGGCGTCTGGCATGTTTGCAGGGGCGGCTTGGTTGTTAACAGGAGAGGATGTCTTTAATCACTGTCCAAGCAAGTGCATTTTTATGGGAACTCAGTCGAAAAGACGAAGGCTGGCGGTGTCCCCACGCAAGCTGCTGCTGGGGATTGCTGCCATCTCTGTGGGGAAGGAGAAGGGTGCACAACAGGATTCTTTTGGTCTCTTTTCCCCTTTTAGACTTCACAGTATGTCTAGTAAATCTGCATCTTTATTGGCTACGAATTGTGTAGCTTGTGAGCTTTTATATGCAGTAGCTTTTTTTTTTTTTTTTCCCCCAGCAGAGCAGTTGTCACGCGGCCCCCAATTTACATGAATGACACAAAAATGAAGTGGTGTTGCTGTAACAAAACCTATTAATAGCTTTGCAGAGGGCACTGACGCATCTCAGATATAACGCTTGGAATTAAAGCTGAGGAGAATAATCACCTTTGCAGATGATGTTTTCCCAAAATGAGCAGTGACTTTAAGTGCTCAGATAGAGATGCTTTCACAGGGCTGTGATTTTTCAGGTAAAATTTCAGCTCGGCGTCTCACTGATGAGAAGGGGAGTGAAGGATCTTCAGTTTGGGTTTTCCAGATTGCACCAACTTAAAATGCCTGTCACAGACTGAAGTTCTGCCCTCATCTTTCGGGTGCTGATATGGTACAAGTGTGATGCTCCTAAATGAAGCTTATTAAGGTTAATTTGTGGATGCTGGCACACCGGGTGAAGGTTTGCAGATGCTTCATGACAAAAAATGTAATTGTTAAGAATTTTAGTTTAGGTCAACACTTAACCACAGTGTACAGAGCAAGCTCTTGCTGGTCACCTTGGTAGAGCTCTTCAGTTGCTTTGCTCAACTTGCTTTGTTGCCAATGTACAATTCCCATATTACCCTGTAATCCCCTCATGGAATATCTACATATTTGTAATATATATGCTTCCCAGAACTGTCTCTGCTGTATCAACTGTGCCTAAACCCTGATTTTCAAATGGTTACTTCAGAAATAGGAGCAGAGCCTGTTGCTGATGAAGCATGGGAGATTTTTGCCTTTTGTTTTAATTAAGATGTTGAGTTTATTATGACTCCTCAACTATACAGGTGGATAAAGAACAGCAAGGTCAGAGGCAGGATGAGAGGATAAACCCTCACTATTTTTGACCCACATGTCAGAGCTGCAATGCAAGACACTGGATTCACTTCAGATTTTGAATTTATTTTGAACACAGCCTTTACCTTTGGGACACAGATCTTTCCCAAACGGTGTCCTGTGAGCTATTGCAGAACGTCACGGTGTTTTTTACCTGTGGACTCCATCAGGCTTTTGGGTTATTGCTGACAGCGAATGAAGTCGGCTCTGCTTGGGAGGGGGGGATTCACGACAAAGGCTTGTTCAGGGTGTAATGGGCAGAGCAACAACAACAATGGAAACGGGTCTGCTCTTAGTCCTGTTCTTCACAGCAGGATCTGCCTCTGTTTCTCTAGGGTTGGCTTGTCATTTCACTTTTTTTTTTTTTTTTTTAAAGCCACCTCACTGTTACTAGTTTTATTTTAACACTGGTCAAAGATGAGGCATTAGGTCACTTCAGACAGTGCAATGTAATCGGTCTTATCTGTCAAGTGTTCTCAGTCAGGTAAGGTACGTATATTTATTCTGAGAGGAGAGCACAGAAAACACGGTCTGCGCTCAGGCTTTCGTTATTTCTTACAGGACACAGATATATCAGTCAAGCTGCAGCTAAAATTGATGTGGATTTTGATTATGATGGACCTCTAATGAAGACAGAAGTTCCGGGACCACGATCTAGAGTAAGTTTCCAAAGTCTAATGGCTTGTATTTTTTTTTCTTTAGCTGTGTTTAACTTGCTAGAACATGAATTTCATTCTGAACCTTAAATCCGATATGAATAAACATCAATTCACAACAGCCTAGGCCCACTTTTATCAAGATGCTGAGAATTAAGAGCTCACGAATGAAATGCCCCACTGAGAGATCTGAATCTCAGCTGCCAACTTCCCGTAGCTGAAAGCTGAAGTAGCTGAAAGCAAAAAAACATCAGTTTGATGAAACATCTCATCAGACTTGATTGCTTGTGCTCCTGCTGAAACAGATACTTAGCTGGCTTTTTATTATGTGAAATAATGCTTTGGTTTTGAAAGGAAGCAAGATTTTCAATTTGCTGGACATGGCTTTACTCTGGCAGAGCCAGTATTTATGTGTGGTGGGGTTTGTTTGGTTTGATTTTGTGTGTGGTGTTGTGGGGATTTTGTGGTTTGTTTGTTGTGTGGGGTTTTTTTTTTCCTAAAAAAAAAGAAGCTGTCTTTCTAGAACCAGTGTGCCAGAATCCTTTCTGTGTACCTCTGGCTTCTCTTATTTTCTGATTTCTCTCTTGTTTTCTTAGTTCAGTTGATGAATATAGAAGAGGCAGCTTTCTCTTTTTGGAGATTCACAGTTAAATTGTGTATGCAGCCCGTGTAGCTCTGCGTGCCACAGTTAATAGTTTTGACTGTCGTGGTTGCAAGACAGACTATGAGAGTTTATGTTGCCTGGTGAGCACACAGGGCTGCAAGTTTTGCACATTATTTATGTGGTCATAAAAATAAACATACGTTCTTCTTCAGTATTTGTTAATTACATTCCTGAGACTCTTCGATGTTTGTTTTTTCTACAGGAATTAATGAAGCAGCTGAATGGAATTCAGGTAATGGGTCAAGTTTTCTGACTTTCAGGAATGTTAATACTGTGATTTCAGAACTTGTTTTAAAATCCTGTTTTGTATGTTTAATTCCATACAAAAAAAAAGGTGGAACACCAACTGTAGGTTTGCATGCCTAGTGTATTCTGTATGGGATATATGTGCATTTGAATAAAATCTTTTGTAGTGTATTTTGAATACTGCAGATTTATTTTGCTAGGATCCGTGACTTTTCTTGAAATGCTCTATGTGCCTTCTGAATTGTTATGAAGTGGCCAGTGAAAACAGGTACATTTGAGCTTAAAAATATGTCAACATAAGTGCCTGTTGCCTTCCCAAGACGAGCAATTCCTCGAAGTCTGTGCTTCATTTCTGTAGTAAAAGTGCATACTTGCTCTTTTAACAGCTGCTCTTTATGAAAACAGCTCTACAGTTAATTCCCATGCAATGAATATAATGTGTCTTTGCATTTTATCTTTAGATGTTTTTATCGGATTTTGCTCTATAGCCATTAGTTGCATCTTCCTACACACTGCTACTTTTTAAAGTATTACTTGTTTTTTCCTTTAAGAACGCAGAAGCTGTACACTTTTTTTGCAATTACGAAGAGAGCCGAGGGAACTACCTAGTAGATGTAGATGGCAATCGCATGCTGGATCTCTATTCTCAGATTTCATCCATCCCAATAGGTAGGAGACAGTTGTACCAATTTTTTTTTTTGCTTTGTCCTCGATCTATTGTTTTCTTGTCTCAACCACTACCAGAGAAGTTGGTTGATTAACTGAAAAACCCCAAAGCTGACATAACGTATGCCTTGTTGCAATCAGGGTGCACCTCACTCCTGCATATTATGGA
This sequence comes from Caloenas nicobarica, assembly GCF_036013445.1. Taxonomy (NCBI): domain Eukaryota; kingdom Metazoa; phylum Chordata; class Aves; order Columbiformes; family Columbidae; genus Caloenas; species Caloenas nicobarica. Next base: position 11,396,194 of record NC_088258.1, on the reverse strand, counting down.
CTGGTGGGTTCTAATAGCTGAAGAAACTACCAATGCAATACTTGCAGCTCACTTGAAGAACATCGTGGTACCTAGTATTAATCTTAGTTTGAATATGCAAGTTGCACAGTTTAGGTTGTCTTTGTTTGTTTGGATTTGTGCGCTTTGCGATTCTGTAACAGTGTGTTAACTGTTTTAAATGTCAACAAACGTGACTTAAACATTTTAACATAAATTGATGTGCTTTAGTTAACATTTCTATCTCAAAATAACTGAAAAAATTAGTTGGCCATGAGGGCTTCAGTAGGATGAAACAAGACCAAACACTGAACATTGGTGCTGAGTGAAAGCAAAGGTGGCAGCTCAGCTGGGCTGAGGCACCAAACAATCGACTTGTCAAGTGCTCAGGAACATCAATTGATGATTTTTAAAAAAATTTTTTTTTTCTTAATCATTTCAAGGAAGAAAAGAAGCAAGGCAGAGAGGTAGGCCTCAATGACAAGGAATATTGGTTTCAGTAGGTGTTCAGTTTGTTTGTTCCTCATCCATAGTTCCTCTCCGTTGCTTAAAACTACATTTCTGCAGAAGCAAAAAGAGCAAAAGTGCTGGTATAATTTAAAAGGTAGAAGTTGTGCTATGTATAGAAACAGCGATGACTCAAAATCATCCCTACGGGCCTCCTCGTTGGGAAGCAGAATTTAGTGATGTTCAGGTCGTTGCCAAGTTTTTGATATCTTAAGACCTTGTGACTGCAATGGGTTTTCAGTTATCCCAGTCTTCTTTGCAGACAAGTAATATTTTTGCTCTTGTGTAGCACCTCAATACATGTGTAATTATTCCAGAACTCTTCAACATTTGTTGAAGATTCTAGATATTTTTTATCTTGTAGAGGCTGCCCTGAGATAACTTTGTCACCACTGATGTGGAAACAGGGCGGGGGAGACAAAGGAGCACAGTGCTTGTGTGCCAATGCTCATCTAATTGAAACAGGACTGGATTTTAGGTTTCTAGGAGAGGATGTGCATTTAGTGTTCAAGACCTCCCATTCTTCACACAAGAGTTGCTGATTTGGAGAAACTAGCATGTGATCATGTAGTTAAAGGAGAGTCAGTGCTTACTCCAAATGAGTGAAATCAAGGTTGTACAGACAGTGCACTAAGGCTTTCTGGCCTTCCAGTGCTTGATGGTGCAAGTGTACCTCTTTTAATATAGTTTTTGTGTATAAAATATGTAAGTATTACTGGGGAAATAGTTTCTTAATGAGGAGAATTTTTTTTTAAAATGTGTTCAGCTATCTGTTAACAGCTGAACAACTTCAGTGTTTATGCATCCAAAATGCCACATAGCTTTTTCTGACTTTTCTTATCATAATGGTAAGCTAAAGGAGTTTATGGCTAATCTTGTGGGGGTTTTTTTCTGCATTTTTGTCCTGTTGTCTAAATGACAGTTAACATATGCTGCAGCTGTCTGATAACAGTATCTGTGTTATGACCAGAATCAGAGTAAGATACTGGTTCTTGGATGGCCACCTGTTTCATTTGGCCTTTCTCATTTCTTCTCCAGCTGCTGTTGATGGCCACATGTGTGCCAAAGGTTTGCTCCTCTTTGTAGGTTCTGGGACAGCATCTCCTGTTGCGGTTTGGACATATTTGTTAGCTCCTTGTAGCTTTCTAATGATGGAAAACCTGTAAAAGGAGGTTGCCTGAATGGATGCCAGCCACAAATATGAACTGTAGCCAACTCTTCCTAACACTCTTGGCTGGAAAATACAATGAGATTACATGATCTGTTACTTCAAACCAAAGGTGAAGCTGCTTGATACATTCACTCTAACATCCTATCACATATTAAGGCATGGGGCAGTGGTGAGTTTCAGGGTTTGAAAGGAGAGAAAAATTAAGTAAACAAAGTTCATGGGTCACATCTTTGAAATAATTTTTCCAGGCTATTTAGCTTGTTGTGTGAATTTGTTTTTCTTAAATCCTGTGATTTAAAATAGGATTTTGACACTTTTAGCTCAATTCCTTCCCTCCCAGTGACAACAAAACTTTTATCAAAGCAAATATTCATGAAATAAAATGCAATCTGGAGTGGGAAAGCTACTTGAAACAAACATTCTGGATGCTGACAGGTAATTCTCAGGAATGCAATGCAGAGTCTTCTTGTCAGCTCCTGCTGGTAATATAATGGAACTTACAAGTGAATTAAGTATAGGAGAAAAGAAGCTTTATGCTGCTTTATGCTAGATGTTGAGACACTTGGAACCTCTGCTTGCAGCCTAGGTGCAGCACAGGCAGCAAAACTGCAATTCCTGCTAACACTGTGCTGTCTGTGGACATTTGTTCCCAGACTGCTCTTCCCAAGCCCTGGAAATCAGAATGCAGCTCTTAGCTGCTCAGCTCCATGAGAGTGAATTTCAAAAGCATATGAATAAATTGCCTGTAAGATAGTTAACAGAACCCTTAAACATTTCAATTGAACATGCAATCAGTTCCAGCTGGTCTAAGAGATCACTTAGTTTTTTGGAACCATCTGTAATAATGCCTGGTTTGGTTAAAATTGTCTAAAACCCTGATTCTTCCTATGTGTAGCACTGTTATTAATAGATGTACTCATAATGTCATATGTGACCATAACTGAACTGAGATCTATGAACTCTCTTGAGATACATACACTAGTCGTGGGGTGTAATAGCAGGGGCTTCTGCCTTTTTCTTCTCTGGTTGACTGAAACTGTTGACATAGACATAAGACTCTGGTTCCTATAGCTGATCCTCAGCTAAGCCATCTGGTTCCTCCCTCATGTGTGGAAATGCCTTGATGAGAATAAGCTGGGCTTTTTTGTCCTAGAGGCTGTGTTCTTCAGTCACAAAGGAACTGTAGTGCAGTGCTCCATACGCCTGCTCAGAGAATGGCTCTGTGTTGTGTAGCAACAAGAAGTAAAAGGAAATTTAATACCTACAGGGTGACCTGAATCTAACTGAACACACAGCATTAATTTTTTTTTAAGTTGTGCTGAATGACAAGACTGAGTATCTGAAGCTGCAGAGGTTGCTAATCATGTCCCTTTTGGTGACAGTGTTAGGTTCTAGACTGGGACACCAAAACAAGATCACAAGCTGCTTGCTAGTCATCTGCGCTTATCTCTCTGCAAGTAAATCAAATAAAACCTTTTATGAATCTGTCAGGACTCCCCAAGATTTAATAATGATCTGCTACACTGGAATATATTTATCAGCAGTGGTTGAGAGGTAATAAGTGCTTGTGTGGAGAGACAAGAATTAAAGTATAAAAAACCCCTAGGTACAGATGTTCTGGGCTGCTTCTTGCTGAAAAATACAAATTAAAGCAGATTTTTACCACGTGAATTTTGGGAAGTTGTAGCACAACATACCCCTTTAAACCTGCATCTGATCTGCCTAATAGTTAGAAACCCCATGGAGCCAAATGCAAGAGGAGATTCTATCGATGTGTTTACTAGCAAACACCCTGGAACAGCAAACGGAACAATCTGTTTTTCAGTGCTGGGAAGGTCTGTGTTTGTTTGGGAGCACGGAGAGGTGTAGTTTGGCATTACTGGCAGCTGCCTGCTGCTCAGTTCAAATGGGTTCCTTTGGCTTTCTCCATCTTGTTACTTTAGCAGCTCCAGTTTTTGTTGCCTTTGCTGACAGGCACATTCCTGAGCCCGGAGGACATGTACTTTCTGTCGCATCGATCTAGACACACAGCGGGAGTGATGAAGCGGGTGCCCTCTCTGAAAAGCCAGCTCTGGCATTTCTTGAAGGAATGTATTTGATTTGTAAAGCTACAAACCCTTGCATTGGTCGTGTCAGTGAAACAAGTTACTGTCTGTTTGCTGTCTCAGCCTGGAGCTTTTTGACTTTGTCTACCATGCTTATTTAACCATTTAGTTCTTGCTGGTGTTAGTTCTGTGACTGTGAACGCACGTACCAGTTCAGCATCTTCCTGCACGCAGACCTGCTCTTTCGGGAGGAGTTGGGCTTTCAGGGCTCTCTCATTTCACCGGGTCCTGTTTGAGGGTGTGCCAGCAGAACAGCAGCGTTGGGAGGAAGAGCAGGGACTCGGCCTGAGGAATAAGGGAGAGACATCTTGTGCAGGTGGGAAGGGATAAGTTATGGGTAATGGAAGCCTGGAATCTGTTATACAAGAGAAGATGCAAAAATCTCTGCGTTCTCCACACGTCTTAACACCAGCAACAGAATTACACGTTTTTACAAGCAATACCAGAGCCAATGGTTTGGCTTCCTAAGCAATGGTAGCTCTTTATACCAAGCTTCTGTGAGGTTCAGTTTGTAGATGTCTGAAACAATAGATCCTCCCGAAGTTGCTCCAGCTCCCCGTGGCACAGCTTTCAGCTCGCAGTCCCTCTCGCCCGACAATTCTTCCCGTGACAGCAGACGCAATGCAGATTTAGTTGTCTGTGTCCCAAATAACCAGTTGTATTATCTTCATAATAATTTTAACAGATTCTTTGCAGCATGACGTGCAGTTAAAACAGTCTGGCTATTTCCTTGTTTTGAACTAAAATGTTCAAAACTGAATTTATAATTGATTTGTTAATGCAGTAGCCTAATGCTTCATCGCTCAGACAGGATAATCAGGGCTATTGTAATTCAGCAAGAATGAGGAGTTGGGAGGCATGATAAGCTTTTGTAATAAAATTAGAGTGGTCTGACTTCTTGAGCAGTAGGGAAGATGAGGTTTCCAACTGTTTCTACTAGGGAATATAAAAGATGATGTTAATCTCTGGCTTTGGCATTTCATACATTAGTAATCAGGCTTAAAATGAAATTTTCTGGGCTCCTTTGGTGAAGATTTTTTTTTTTTTTACATCAAATATATTGTTTTACCTGTAAGCAAGCAAGTTATCCCAAAATGTCAATAGGTATAAAATAAGCCCCTTTGTTGTGTTAAACCTGAAGCATCCTTAGTATCTTGATGGTTCTGAGTAAAAAGGACTAATTGTTGCATCTTTTTCCAACTAAAAGTTTGTCTAAGGAAAATCGGAAGGAAAAAAATAACTGGTCATGAGAGAAGGTGAAAAGTGCAGACTCTCCTTTAATACGAGACAGAAGTTTATCGAACAGGTGTTTTTATGGTGATGCACAGCTGAGGTATGTAAATCTATGACTGAGAAGGAGACATTTCCTGACAAATGTCTTGGAATAACTAAGGGGTTGTGGCAGGTGAGAGATCTGGGTGCTTATTAGTCCCTCATTCCAAGTGTACGGCTGTTTCTGTGACAGCCTCTTCCTTCTGGTAGGCCTGTTAATGGTCATGCAGGGGTGGAATATACATCTTCACATGTGCAAATAAACGTGGGTGTATCTATAAGTGAGAGCCTGGATAATGTGGAGGCCAGGATATGCACAACTCAAAATAAATCTGGCAGCATCTTGTGCAGAGAGGGTGCAGCGGTGATAAACGGTTCAGCTGGCGTTGCAGAGGCAGCGGTGCTGAATGCCGTCCAGCTGTGACAGATGTCAAGGAGCGCTCTCAAGCCGTTGCCGACATTCTGCTGGAGTCCCAGGGCTTAATCATGCTGGGTCTGCTCTAACGTGCGCCCATCACACACATCAGCAGCGAGAACCCATGGCTGCTGTGCTGGCGAGGTTACCCTGTGTCTGCTGAGCGACAAAAAGCCCGTGCTGATGTTTTGTTACTATATTATAACGCACTGAAATTACAATTGCCAAATTAGCTTTCTTTGAGAAATCTGTAAAGATGTGTATTTTTGCTTGTCTGTTTCTTATAGTCAGCTGCCAAAGAAGAATATGTGTTTCTAAGTTGATTTTACAATGAGGAAAAATCTTATCAGCTAAAAAAAAAGCACAGTGCGGGGGGAAAAGTTGGGCAGGGAAACTGGAACCGCCTCTGCAGCACCGCTGCACGGGAGCACGGGCGTGGGGGCTGCCCTGGCAGCAAGGGATTCCTGCTCTGAATTGAGGGAGAGGAGAGGTCTGCACATTGTGCTGCAGAGAAACCAAATATACGTGAGAAACCCAGGAAGGAGAGCAAGTAAACGTTTAATAATGTGAGGCCCACAGTACTTGGTAGATACTATGATATTGCAATCAGGCTGTATCAGGCAAAAGACCCATTCATGTTCATTTCTCTTTTGTGTCCAATTTTTACCTTTCAGTACTAAAATACATTTTGCTATTGCCTGACACCACATTTGTTCCAAAGTTCCAGATAGGAATATTTTGTAAAAGGAGAGGTTTGCCCTACTTTGAAAGAAGTTCTATTAGAAATAGTTAAAACATACAGGTTACAGAAACAGTTAAGCATCAGAATAAGGTTATTCTCTAGGTTACTCTTTACGTTAGTTTATTGAAATCAGATAGAAATAACTGTTTTCTCTCTTTGTTCTTTTTAATTAGGTTACAGCCATCCCTCTCTGATAAAGCTTCTACAGCAGCCACAGAACTTGGTAAGTGAATTGAAAGATTAAGTACCTGAAAGAGTCTTCTCCCTCCTCGTGGCATTCTATCTAATTTTTTCTTAAACTGATAATGAATGCTTAATGACTCATACTTAAAGCACGGTGGGATCTGCTTTCTTTATTTCTCACGAGATGAAAAGAGCTCGATAGTGTTTAAGACGACACCAAAACTTCTGTGAAGCTTTACAAGAAGTAAACGTTTGGATGATGCAAGCACTTGAGATGTTTGCAGCCAGGTTTAAATCATAGCATAGTGTTTGCAGTTAATCATTTTAGCAATGTTCTTGAGTGAAGATTTTTGAGCCCGAAAGCAACCACAAGTCCTTGAGAGATAGTATAGTATTTTAAATATGAAGATGGTGCCCTAAATCTGGAAGGCCGTGGGTGGGTTGGGTTGGGGTTTTTTTTTTGAGGGTTGGGGTGGATAGTGGTTGGTTCCCATCTCATAAGTACCAAGTTGACTAAACAACTGTTTTTTCTAAATACTTAAATTTACTCGTAAAAATTATTTCTGAGATAACAACACCCTCATTATAATGCAGCAGTAGGCAAAGCCAGATTAAAACAACAGCAACAAAACCGTAACACTAACAAAAAAAACACCAAAAAAACCCCTGTTGTCTGGTGGCAGGTGCTAATTTGTCCCCTGGAAAAGGGCAGTTGGGAGGCTGCCAGCTAGTAAAAGTAAAAGGAACTGCCTCCAAAGTCCAGCATGAATGGTGCAACCAGGATGCATCTTTCCCGCATATGCGTATAAAAGATGCTGTTGATGCCCTGTTCCGATTTCTGAAACCTGCACTAATGCAGTGGGTGGCACTAAACCTGTTTGTCTGTGCCTGACTGTGCACTCGGGATTTATAGCCAGCTATAAAGAACAGAATTGCATCTGTTCATTTGAGACCACAGCAGCTTGATGTCAATCTTCTGTTTTTTCTCAGTACTGAGCATCTCATTAAAAACAAAAGAAAAATGCACTTTTCTCCTTAATGGCATACATTGTCAACTGACTGTGACAGCCCATAATCAAATTCACAACAAATCTATGGTCTTGTACCTCTAACTTTATATGAAAATTTACTTCTAAACTGAGATTAAAATTCAAGTACGATTTCTTATAAGTACTAAACAAAAACTTTGTGTTAATCTGTCAGTAACATACTTGCTTAGGTTTTTTTTTTAAGCTTGAGTCTCTTGAAACAAGCATTATTTTGGAAGTAACACACTTCTACAAGTTAAGAAGTCGCAGCTCGTACTCTGTGATATCTTGTGTGATATTGGGTTTTCCCTAAGAATTCTGATGGCGTGTTCTTACAGGTGCAGTGTGACAACTCACGCCTCTTACTGTGGTCTGCACATCTGAATGAATGAGTGCCTGTGTTGAGAAAAAAAATTGAAGGTTGCTGATAAATGTGCAAGCTTGGGTTGCACTAAAAATATGAATGTTTAGGGGGAAGGCAATCTGTCCCCTCTGGAGACCAATAAAGACCTAAGTCATTGAAGCTCAGCCTTTAATTTAATGGTGGCTTGTTACAACAAAAAGAACAAACAAAACCAAGGGGAAATAATGCTGCTTTGAAGTTGACAAATATTGAACTTGTCCTTTTCTGAACAAATTTAATGTAAAATAAAAAGTAGCACATTGTGAATTGAATAAGATTACCTACAAAGACTGAGAGCAGTGGTGAATCCATTTTAATCCATGACACTTAATTTAAAGGAATTGCACAAACATGACAAATTCACCTCTATTAGGGGACTGGGGAGACCGAGAGGTTTTTTTTTTCTAGAGCTGCTCTTTAGAAACAGCTGTGTGGGCAGCAGGCTCAGCTGCTCTTCAGTGACACTGAGATTACCTCTCACAGATGTGAACCCCAGTGCGGCAGGTTGGTAGGACCAGTAGGACAGTTCACGTTGGAAGGGGCCTCGGGTGGTCTGCTGTTCAAAGAGGGTCGGCTGTGAGATCTGACCAGGCTCAGGGCTTTATCTGGGGTCTTGAAAACCTCCAAGGAGAGAGTCTGCACAACCTCTTTGGGCAACCCGTTCACTGCTTCGCTGTTCCCTCAGTGAAAAAGTTTTTCTTTATACCCAAATCAGTACCTCCGTGTTAGGAGAGATGACGCTGCATCCACAGAGACTTTCAGCATGGTGGCTCCTGGTCCATGTCAGACCTCAATCAGGAAATGGAAAGGAGAAATCTGGGAAGCCAGAAACCTGCTGTTGTGATGCACAATCAAGAATGTATGTGTAATTAAGGCTGAGGCACTGAGAAGGGTGACTGTGCAAAGTGAAGGCGCTAGAACAGGAAATATTTACCTGCAAATCAGCAAACTTCATGAAAACAGTACATATTTGAAAAGGAGTTTCACCAGCGTGTCTGGATGTATCACAGACCATGTTTTTGAGTCGATGAAACAGGTGTTGCTGAGCAGTGAGGTGATAACGAGCTGGGCAGCTGCAGCCGATCTCCTCCCCGCACTGCCCAGTGCTGTCCGTACCAGAAGAGTCCAGGACAGACGCCCGTGTGCACACGTGTTGGCAGGAATCCGTTTTATTGTCGTGTTGTGTTGCTGATCCTTCCATGGGTGTTACCTTTCTCAGATGTCGCCCCTGTCCTATAGGCGTACCTTTGCCTTGTTCCCCCAGATCCCATTGCAATAGTAACTGGAGGATGTTTAGAACCACAGCATTCCAAAATGGTCTGTCTTGAAGCTCAGTAAGGAAGAAAGTGCCACTATCCTAATTGAATTCAGATTTAGCTGCTCAAATTGAAGGCAAGTAATTAAGATTTTAAAGTGCATTTCCTGTGCATAAGGAAGATTGAGATTGAGCAACTAAAATGTCAGTATTGAAGAGGAAATGTCAGTATCAGTTAGCATGCACCTTTTCTAAGGTGTCCTGCAAGGATGTGACAGAGGATCATATTCTAAGACATGAATATTATCCCTGGTTTTAAAACTCCTTGTGCCATGACTACAAATTTCTGGCTGGTATTTGTAACTAGAATGAAATGTAACCGCCTTGATATCAACATGATATTTTTAATGTGACAGTAAAACCTAATAATTTCTCTTCCTTTGTCTTTGTAGAGCACTTTTATCAACAGACCTGCCCTAGGGATTTTACCTCCAGAGAACTTTGCAGAAAGACTGAAGGAATCTTTGTTATCAGTAAGTCTGAGATAGCAGTGATGAGTTGCCATGTTCTGTGTTGAGGGACACGGGCATATCCAGGGATGTTGTGGATTTTAACAGGGAACGTGACAGGTTGGCTGTTTGTCCACCTGCCTTCCCACTGCGAGTGATGAGATGGAACTTTTGTCCCTGACTTGACAGCTATGTGAACAGGTGACACGCCTGCTCTGCGCAGACACTGCCTCTTGCATTCTGGATTCAAGAAGAGAAAACACATTTTCTCTAAGTTCTGTTCACCCTGCTGTCATAAGAGAGAAGGGGAATAAGTGGTTTCTGTTTGTCTTGATTTAAATTTGGAGATCCTTGGGACTGAAACTGAGTGGAGCCCTCTCAGCCGCAGTTGAAACTGGTGCTTTCCCCATCACAGGCACGGTTGGTCTCCCATTAACTGAAGCTCCTGATGTTAAGGACTGATCAGTAGTATTATCACTTTGCACTACGTTTCTGCTTAATATTTGGGAGTAATCTTCTCTTTTCATTGACAGGTGGCTCCTAAGGGCCTGCCACAGGTGATCACCATGGCTTGTGGATCCTGCTCTAATGAAAATGCCTTTAAAGCAATATTTATGTGGTACAGAGTGAGTAAAACATTAAGTGGGTGGGTTTTTGTACGTTTAGATGTAGAAACGAGCATTTATTCCTCATCAGAACAGTTACTGTAAAGAAAAGGCTTGGAGGTTGTCTTGTTCATGATGTTATTTATATTCAACTTAGTATAAAATCTTTATTAAAAAGTCTTCATCTAAGCTTTCACTTTATATTGACACAACTTTGGAAATTATGAAGAAAAGGAAGTAAAGAAAACGCAGATTGCAATCAGTATCTAAGAGCCACAGTCAGTGTCTTCATTAGCTCTAGTTTGGAATACTAGCAGTACTCATTTGTGGTTCAACCATAAATGCATCGGTTACAACTAGAGGAAAACTACCTGTTGATTTTTCTTTTTAGTTTATTTTTGTTTTGTTTTCAGAAGAAGGAAAGGGGCCATAATAATGTCACTAAAGAGGAACTGGAATCTTGCATGATTAACCAGGTAACAATTGTTCTTTCTGCAGATGTACCATTGCCTTGGGTTTATGAGGGAAGACTGGTAGCGTTGCATGGGGTTGCATCCACCAGAGGGTGGAGATTCTCCTTAGCCCTCTTTTTGTTGCTGATGTATTTATAGAAGCATTTTTTGTTCCCTTTTACAATACAGTATAAATTGCCAAGTATTCATTAGTATTAGTGATGCATTTTAGGAAGTCAGGCAGTTTTTAGGGGATGACAGATGTATTTGTTTAAATGGGTCAGTATAGCCATTTGCGGTGCCTGATGGTTGAAGAGGGTTGATCAGCGTGCTGTGAGGGGCAGCCGCTTGGATCCGGCCGTGGGTCTGTCTGGGCTGGGGGGCGGCAGGACCAGGCCCCGCTGACCCCCCGTCTGCTCTGCTTGCAGCCCCCCGGCTGCCCTGACTACGCCATGCTCTCCTTCATGGGCAGCTTCCACGGACGGACCTTGGGTAAGCGAAGCACCGCAGCATCTCCCCCGTCCTTCCCCCCGCCTTCTCCGCCGCGCACTGAGCTGTCATCGCACTGTACCTTCTGAAAAGTGCTTTTTTCCTTAGACCAGTGCAGAAGCTGTAGGTTTATTGAAGGTTTGCCATGGAAGCCCCACCACTACTGAAATAGAGTATTTGAGTGACAGTGGGAATTAATTTTATATTTTTTGAATATTTCTTTTCAGAAGGTTCCTTATTTTCATTCTGAATGCAAGGTTTCCTGTCTATACTAGAAAAGGTCTAACTCCTGGGGTAAAATTACCACAATATACAAATGAGATGTAACTCATTTTTACCATTTTACATCAGCTCAGTCCCTGTTCTAAAAGTGTTACCCAAGAGTGCTGTAAGTCTGAGCTTTGCAACCAGTTGTCTTAGGACAGGTGAAACCCACCTTGTCTGAGCAACATGTCCAGATTACAGAGGTTCTCCTGTTCTTCTGGAACAGTCTGTGTGGAAACCCAGGCTTAAAAGCTAGAGTGATCCACTTGAGCTTGGCTAAATCAAATTACCCAGGATTTCAGAAAATAAAGTAAAAATGTAGAGCAATTAAGAGAATTCTACAGTCCTGGTGTCAGGCAATTTTTCACCTCTTGGTAGCTTTTTTCCTGTATTATTCCTTGTGTCAGGTATTATTTTAATTTTTGGTTTTCTGGGTTTAGGTTGCTTAGCCACAACCCACTCTAAAGCAATTCACAAATTGGACATTCCCTCACTGGACTGGCCTATTGCTCCATTTCCAAGGCTGAAGTATCCTCTGGAAGACTTCGTGAAAGAGAATCAACAGGAAGAAGCCCGTTGTTTAGAGGAGGTGAAAAATTCATTGGCAGCTTTCTGTTGGTTTTGATTTGAAATAATGAATAGCGTTGGTAGGATTAGCCACTCTTCACTAGAAGAATGTTTTCAGGGATTGGAACAGCATGTGATTAAAACAGCATTCATGGTTGTTTACAGTCAGAAGTTTGTCCCTGCCCTCCAGAACAGCCAGTTGCTGTGAATTAGAGGGCTACACGAATCACACCAGAGTAAGATTTCATATGCGGAAACTGGTTATATCACAGTGAACTTGTCTGCCAGGTCTTGCAAAGGGACCTGGACTGAGAGGAGCATAGCGTGTTTAATGGTCTGCAAAGAGAACCTGTAAAAATAGTTTAGGTCTTTCAGTTTTTCTGCGGTAGCCGTGTGGCACAAAGCTCTGAAAGCTGCAAGAGAGATTTCAAGACCAAATGACATGACTAATTGCAGCAACTGGCACTACAAGGTTAATTAAAACTTCTCTGTAAGCTCCTTATCAGCAGCAGGATTTCTGCACTATTTCATCTGATTAAAGTATCTGAAGTGGGTGATTAGAAAAAGTAAACTTACGAGATTGCCTCCTTTAATGCATGAGCTGAATTTTGTTTTCTGACATGAAATCTGTATTTGTTAGTTGGAATGACAGCAGTAGCATAGCAAGTGACAGTGGTTTCCACCATACTTTCAACTGAAATTTGCTACAGCTTTCACACCATTGTAGATAAATGTGCAACTAGGTACAGTGTGTTTAGGATATGATTTAAACTTCAGCATTATTCAGGAACAAGAAGGCAGTGTTAAATCCTGGAGGAACTACTTGTTAATTCCTTATGCTTCCTGACACCTTTATAGCCAGGAATGTCTATGAAAAGTTGAAGTTCTCTTGTTGAGATTTAATCTTTCTGGGAGGAAATTCATCAATGTCTGAAAAGAGAATGTACCATCAATGTTTGATTTACAGGTGGAAGATCTGATTGTGAAGTACAGGAAAAAGAAGAAGATTGTGGCTGGAATAATTGTAGAACCAATACAGTCAGAGGGTGGGGACAATCATGCTTCAGATGACTTCTTCAGAAAGCTACGAGACATCGCCAGAAAGGTACTCAAATATTTCACTGTTTACTCTGTGTTGACCACGTAAATACTTGTTGGTGTCTCCAGAGGCCTCTCCCTGCCCTGGCACTGCGAGAGCTGCATGGAGGGAGTTACGGACACGTATTCAGATACCAGCAACCCTTGTCTGAACAGCAATTGATGCACACCTGGTGGTTTCCTCAGTCCAGTAAACGTTCTCCTCACATCTAAGTGAGAGAGAAGTTACTCGGATTCATTAACTAGGGATTACACAGTAGTGCTCTTTTAAAGATAATGCAAATTTGTTGAGGGAGTTCAAACAATTTCAGAAGAGGCAAGTTTGGTAAAAGGTCATTTTTTGTTGACATACTTGTTGTTAAGTGCAAAAAGAGCTGAAAAACAAATTGAGTCCAATCATAAGTGCTGATGTTCCAATGAAACAATGAGGAGGACATATGTCTTGATAATTTGAATGTGAAGTTACTGGTTTGGAAGTGACAACCCTCAATAAGAACTACTCCATGTTTTTTTCACCCTCAAAACATTTGTGTGCTTATAGAGCATAGGTGACATTTGGAAAATTTTGTTCTGCCGTGAGAAAAAACAGCTTTTCCCATTGTTAACCGCTGCTCAAGCAAGGGTGATAAATAAGGTGAAATTAAAAGATTTGCCTTGTCTAAAACAAGACACTGCCAAAAGTACTTACCAATTGTTTTAATTACAATATCATGATATAGCTTGAGCTTTGCGTCCCAAAGTTTCAACAATAGCCCTTTGCATAAAAAACCCCCATGTTGCCAGCTAAAATGAGTAGCTCTTCCAGCAGACACCTCTGAAAAGGCAGCTCTTCCAAGGATCGTTTTAGGCCCTTAGATGGGACAGATCGTGCTGCTGGTATTGCCTTTGTGCCACAAATGCCCAACTTAGATTAGAGGCAGAGATTTCTTTCTTAAACAAAACTAGAAATGATGTTCTGCTTCCCTCAGAGGCTTTGAAAATGCCACCCAGACTCCTCCCAGCTGCTTTCAAGTATCCTCTAAAAATTCTCAAGACTACACAAAAAAAGCAGAGATTGTATAAAAACATGTACTTCGTGAATTTAGGAGGAAAATATGTTTCTAGTGCCTTTCTGAAAAATATAGCTGAATTTTTAATTGTGAAATCCAATGCCCAGTGAGTGGCAGTGGTGTGGGGATTGAGGAGGGGAGATCGGGAGCGGTGAAGGGAGAGAGAGGATGGACACTGCATGTAATTGGCTTGTATTTGTCTGCGCACTAAGGGAGGTGTTTTCGTTTTGGAAATGCGGACTCCCATTCCCTGCTCCTTGCATCTCTCGGCAGCATGGCTGTGCATTCCTGGTGGATGAGGTGCAGACGGGAGGTGGCTGCACTGGAAAATTCTGGGCACACGAACACTGGGGCCTGGACGACCCAGCAGATGTGTTGACCTTCAGTAAGAAGATGATGACAGGAGGATTTTTCCACAAAGAGGAGTTCAGGCCAAATGCTGTAAGATTTCCAATGAAACTTGGACTCTGTGCTAGGTGGTGGCCCGTTCATGAGTAACTGCAATGTCCACGGAAGAGACAAACTTTCCTTCAGTAACGCGTGCTCAGCGAGACAGAGCTGCGAGTTCACAGATACTTGTTTGTGCTTACACAAAAGTTGTTGTCACTTCTTCACATTTACTCCAGTTGCTGTCAGTCACAAAGGTCATAAAGGTGGTGGGAGGGAGTGGAGAACTGAGTTTAGTCTCATGAACTGACCTTTGGTACAAAACCCAGTCACAAACTGATACTGTTTTCCGTAGGGCCATGTGGTATCTTTAGAGCTTGTATGTCAGCATTACAGATTTTCAGCAAGATTTCTTCTTTGCATTAATGGCATTTTAGATGTAATATTATTTTTAAAAATGAGGGGGGAGAACATAAAGCTTGAATTTAAAACCCACATAGATGATGCTGACTTCCATGTCTCTATAACTGTTTCAATGAGATGTCATAGCAGCAAGACAGAATGCACTGAATTTGTAGCATCAAGTAATTGTCCTTTGTCTGTGCTCAGCGGGGCAGCTGTATTTTGTTCATACAACAACAAAAAAAGGGGGGTTGGTGAGATTAGTGCACGCTTTTTCATACACCAGATGTTTGCACTACCAGTTTGATGGCCTGCTTTTCTTTATTATAGTGATTTGCCTGTTAACCTGTTCCACAACTCTCTCTCCACCCTTTCCCAAGCCCTATCGGATTTTTAATACCTGGCTTGGAGATCCATCCAAGAACCTTATGCTTGCTGAAGTCATTAAGGTTATTAAAAGAGAAGATCTTCTAAACAATGCAACCCACGCTGGGAAAGCACTGCTGACTGGGCTGCTGGATTTACAGGTAAACACCTGGAGGGATTAAAGGAGAAATTTGCTGATCAGTTAGGACCTGACCTAATCCAGTGTAAACGCTTGAACTGAGGAGCTCCAACTGGGAACTAGACCATAATCGTAACTTGCTGGTTTAGGTACTTTGATGCAAGCTTGAATAACTGTCTCTCATTTTGAATGGAAGTCAACTTTCTTTTAGTGACATAAGGATGCTTGTTTTATATAGCTTACTCCAAAATGAAGCATTACCCCCAAAGTATCTGAAGGTATGAACTGCAGCTAGTTAAATCATTTTTCTAGAAGCCTCTGTTACCACAAGCAGCTAGCATTTCATTGTCTCAAAAGTTATTTTTAAAGGAAAGTGCCTTTATATTTTATTACAATTCCATTGGGCTGTTAACACAATTGTAGCTCTCCCTGCCTTGACTAAGGGCAGTTCCTTTACAGCTTCAACTGTGGAGCCCCATATGAGATGGAAGATCGGCCAGACAGTTAAGGGTAGACTTGCAGATGCTCACCTCTCAAACAGCACTTCGTGCGCTGGTACCGGAAAATAAGCCCAAATACCATCTCTGCTCTCTCCACAGCATAGCAAGCAGGAGAACACAAAAAATTAAAATCTTCATACTTGGGAGGGCCACAATACAACTAGTGCTATCCAAAAAGGTTATTCTTATAAAAGATGAGGATTGCAACTAAGTGAGTGAAGCAAATCATACTAGCATCTTAGTGCAGCATAAGAAATAGCTGGTTTCTAGCCCCATTCCAGATTATTTCTGCTCAGGTTTTCCTGGAGCACATTTCAGATGCAAGGTGTTGTACACTTGCTTCAGGAAGCTCCAAGTAACATTCTACTTGACCCAGCTCAGGGGTGCAGGTTCATTCTCACTTCCTGCTCAGAGGTTTACCTGCTTTGTGAGGAGAGGACCTGCCTGCTGCCAGGCTCTGCGCGCTCTGGCTGTTCAGCCTCATCAGAAAGGGCTGAAGAGGACACAAGGTTGTGACCGGCACGGAGCAGGCAGGAGGGTCTGTGTGCGGCAGAACCTGGCACAGCAGAGCTCCTGAGCAGCAGCCCTCGGTCACAGCAGCTCCCTCCCCTCTCCTTGCAGGCTCGGTACCCCCACCTTATCAGCAGAGTCAGAGGAAGAGGAACGTTCTGTTCGTTTGACACTCCAAATGATGCAACTAGAAACAAGTTAATTACAATAGCCAGAAACAAAGGTAAGAAAGTTTGTGTGGATTAGCCTCAAATGACAAACAGTATATGTAATGCTTTAAATGTTCCTTTTTCGAACTGTGTATGTGTATTACAATATCAGAGGACAGAAGTGAAATTATGACCAAAGCTGTATTTAGACTTTTCTGGAAATACTTGTATTTTCAAATACATTAGACCAGTCCATTGCATGGTGTGTACATTTACCTTTCTCTTTAGGTCTAATGTTACTGGAAGAGACCTATGTAGGGCATGAGGTTTTGTGACATCACTTCCATATTCATCTGCAGTGACCTTAGGTGCACCTAGGCATGGCTTACTTCTGGGGACAGGTCAGGAAAATTAGAAGAAAGTTAATGTAACTGTCACTCAGGAAAACATAGGAAGAAAAACTACAGATTTTATGGAACACCTAATAATGTAATATAAGTAATTGCCTAAAATGGGCACAAATCTACACCACCATCCCTCTTGCACCACCTCTTCTGCTCTTACCCAGCTGCAGACAAGCCCAGGTGTCAGGAGGAAACCTCAGGATGTGAAGCCTAACATTCTCTTTGAATTTAACCGTCTGTGGGCCCTGGGTTTGCTGCTACTGGTTTTTGCTGTTACTCATGTTTTGAAAGAAGCAGGTTTGATGCATCTAAACTATTGCGAAACCAAAATTTTAGAACATAAAAGACATTGATATTTTTTGTTCCTGGAAACTAAGCCAGCAGGGACAGAAGGCGAGTGGTTTGTTGCATGGTAAACCAAGGCTATGCTTAGAGGCAAGGTAAGCTCAGCTCAATGGTACAGATTTGTGTTGTCCACAAATGTTTCAAAGAACTAATTGATTTGGGGATAAAAAAATACTATGCATTTAAAGTACTGCAGGAAGAAGTTGGCCAGCACTGAGGTATTTTAACTTTTTGTAGTTAAAACCAAAGTGGTTTAAAACCAAAATTGCAAAGAAATGTACTGTGTCTTGTTCTGGGATGAGGTACTTCACCAGCAGAGTGGCTGTTTGAGCTCTGTGCTGGATGGAGTCGTTCCTCTGATGTTGGGGTTCATCCCACCATTCCGGGTGTTTCACAGCACAGCTGCAGGCACCCGCAGTGTTCCCATGTTCGGGAAGCTCGAGGCCCCTTTTGCGGCTATGTGCTGGGTCACTGGGCGGTCAGCAGCGGTTTGGGCCCTCCACAGTGAGGTGAACCTCATCCCGAGACCTGCATTTTCTGGGTGTTTGGTGAAGATGGGAATGACTACAGCAACTCTTCTATTCTCGTTTAGGTGTTGTGCTGGGAGGCTGTGGCGACAGATCGATTCGTTTTCGTCCAACGCTGATCTTCAAGGACCATCATGCACACCTCTTTCTGAACATTTTCAGTGACATCTTGGCAAACTTCAAGTAAAAAGCAGTTCCCTCGCACTGAACAGCTGATTATGAAATTAGTTTGCTTTAATTCATGTCTTCTCTACTTACAGGATAAGTGTAAAGTCATCACCTAAGGTTTGTGTTCTGTCTGTAATCCACACAAATTGGCCCCAGGCAGAGCATTGGTACTGGTCACCAGCAGGCACATGCAGCTGTCCCACACTGTGGCCCTCTGGCTTCTGGCTTGGGTCGTACTGGTTGCAGAGTCCTCTCTACATTCATGGCCCTGACCATTCAGTTTAAGTGTGACCCATGAAATCTCTTTTCACAGGTGATCCCAGTAGCAGAACCATCAACACGTATGGCATAACGCTTCCAGCCTCATGCCGGCCATACCGAATGTGCCATTCTCTAATGGTAGCTGGAATAAAATAGGTGTTTCAGGGAAAGCTCTGCTTTCCACCACTGCCAAGTACAGGATTTTACAGAATAATTTCCAGCTTTATTCCGCGGAATACAGACATCTGCCATACCACGAGCCTACACATACAGCGTCAGAGGCACTACGCACTCAGCCACGTGCAGCGCTCTGAGTGGAACTGAAATACTTCAAAATTTTTCCTCATCTTGGATTTTAAAACTTTTGACTTCTCTTACAGTCAGACTTGTACAGAGAAAAGCTATACCCTGAAGTATGTAATTTGACAAAGCTTAGAGAATGGTATGTGTTTGCCCATAACACACAATAGCCATTAATTTATCTATTACAAGTTCCACCTGAATACTTGAGGTATTTTGTAAAACTACAGTAGAATTGCTTGACCTTAGCCATAACCTGACATCAGAGCCACTACAGTGAAGGCCTAGTCCTGATTGCACATTTATAATGCAAATTCTATTTTTGTTCTGATAGTGACTTGGAAGTCATTGATACTTCAGAGATCCAGAAAGCCACAGGACCAGAAAGTGTCAGTTTGTTAATTTGTTTCTCTTCAGAGAATTGTTTTGGATGTCTCTTTACTATGTTCTCTTTGCTGTTTGCTTAAGGCTGACCTGAACTAGGTCTGGTGCCTTTTATTTTTTTCTTTTTGTTGGCTAGCAAGCATCTGGATTTTGCTAAGTTTAACTTCCTGTTGTGCACCAAAAAACTAGGGACCACAATGGACCTTGCAGTTGCCCTATCAGGATCTGAGCACAATATTAAAGTACATAATAAGAAACAGAGCAGTTAAAAGATTTACAGGGTTAATACAGCTACCAACATGTGAAACATTTCTTACCTGCTTTGAGAAGTGTTAATCATGGTTTTCCCTTTTTTTTTTTTTTTTTTGAGTGCTGCTCAAGTACTCTCACTTCTGCTAGATTAAAAATTATGGGATTTCTGTAAACCTCTCTGCAGAAACCAGAATTCTGGTACCAGCTGGTCAGAACTTGAGCAGGGTTTTGAATAGAGGTTGTAGAAATCCGGGGGAGGGACTGGTGAATTGGTGTTCAACAAAACCTCATTGTCATCGCTGTCCTTGTAAGCATGTTGTCAGCAAGAGGAAAGTCAAACTGAGAACTGTATTTGGCAGCATTTTGGGAATTAGTTTGTTCAACATATCAGTGCAGTAGTTGTAGTAAGTGTCTCTAGCAAGTCTCGTACACTTTTACAGAAGCAAAGGTCCAGTAATTCGAAGTCTTACCACATCTTCACTTTTATTATGAATACTCTAGGTGTTTTTATAATTTTTACTGACACTCAGTAACTGTATAATTGTGTACAACATGTTGATGAAGTCATGTTAGAGAATACATAGAAAGCAGTGCAGCTGAAGCATATAAAGTTAATATTGTTTACAGCATACTGTGGACAGTGCCAAATAAATGTTTAAACAAATACTTAACTACACTTCATGGTGTAACTAGTAACTGTACACAGATTCATAAAAAATGACATCTCATGTGTAATCTGTATTCTTAAATAAAATATTTATAATTGAACTTCCCTGGACTTCTTACTTTACACCTAATACAGACCTAAATGGAATCATTAGTGCATGTTAAATATATTCTTATGAAGACAAGCCTACAGAAAACATGCTGTATGCATAGAGTGCACTGGATTTTGCTGCCTTAGCATTTAAGCCAAGGAACATTTCTCTTTTCCTTTTGCTATTGCTGTACCACACGCTATCAGCCCCCATCAGGAAAAGTTCAACATGAATAAACAGTAAATCAGGGTTATCCATGCACTTAAATGGCAGTTTTCCTTACCTGCATCTGCAGATCCACCAAGAGACAGAGGTTTCAATACGCATGAGGAAGAAACAGAGAAAAGAACACACCAAGTTTCTCTGTTGGTGAGGGTCAGTTGCTTTGCCATTGTTTCAAATGAAATAACAGCTAGAAGAGCAGTGCAAAGAGTTAACTTGCTTCTGACAATTCAAAAAAAAGTTTTAGCTGTTACAAGTGATCAGGTTTCATTCTTTCTTGGGTTTAAATCCTGCACCTCATCCTGCTGAGGTTTTGGGTTTGGAAAAAGAGGAATCGTACTAACACCACAAAACAAGACCACTGTCCCTCACAGACACAGATGCTGAGGTGATCAACCCTCCAAGTTCAACAGAATACAAAGTACACATTTTCAGCCTTAATTCACCAGAGCTTTTAGGTGCCTTACCTTTTTTTCATTTTAGGTAAACCCAGATGGAGTACGGAGTGGAAAGAGTATTTGGCAACAGAACTTTTGATGTTAGAATATGCCCAAATTAGTACACACATCAAGGGACAGAGATGACTTCTTTCCCAGGCTATAAGGTAATCTTCACAGAAGACTGCTTAATTCACACAGTTTAAGAGAATTTTGGTAACATTTACTGAAGTTTTTGCAACTCAAATGTTACAGCATTAATTAAATGGCATTCGTACATACAAACCAAATATTAATATATGCAAAGAAGGACAAGTAATTCCAAACTGATGAGCAATAAGATCCAAACTGAACGAAGGATCACAGATTGTCCCTGTCATTCACAGCACCGTAGTTGAGGCAATTTCTAGGAGAGGCTCCTGAAATGCTGGCCCAGTCTCTGACTTACCCTTACAGCTGAACCGTCAATGTGTCTTGCAACGTGCACCCTTGTTTTGCCCAGTTATGTTCACATCCTGGAGGACCCTGCCAGGAGAGCCCCCACACCTTACTCAGCACTACAGACCGCTCTTCCCAGTTACCTCCATTCCATTAATGCACGAGTGTGATCTCTGACATCCAGCATTATTGGTCATATGTATGCATGAAACAAGTTCTAATTTCAAGAGTCAGCTTCCTGGCCAACCTAAAATTTGCTAAAAGCAGCAATGAATTTAAAGTGAGGATGCACTGGCAGAGTTACTGCATTTCACTTCCAGAGTTTTTCCTGTTCCAAAACCACCCAGGAGGCCAGCTGACCTTCCGAGTAGGGCAGTTTAGACCCAGAACTGCTGGTGACAACGCACCATGTACATCACTGCATCTGACAGGGACGAGAGGCTGCTCACACCTTTAACAAGCTGCAAAGACACTGAATCCAGCAGATCGTTCTTTACCGTTTCTACTTACACACTGCATGCACTCACCAGCAGGCTTTGTGCAGGAAAGTGGCAGAAGTATGTACTATGTCAGTTTGGTAAATGAATTAAACTTCACTAAAGAATAAGCACAATGAGCAACCAACAAGGAAAATCACTGGAAATTAGCTGCTGTGTCACTCAAGGTCTCCAAATATTTGAGTAAA
Source organism: Caloenas nicobarica (assembly GCF_036013445.1). NCBI lineage: Eukaryota > Metazoa > Chordata > Aves > Columbiformes > Columbidae > Caloenas > Caloenas nicobarica. Next base: position 11,374,449 of record NC_088258.1, on the reverse strand, counting down.
CTTCTGTCTGTCTATAATCTGGCCAAACTTGATCGTAAAATATAAAACTTCTTTACTATTATACCGTTTGAACTGGTGAAGGAGCTCGCCTTTGCTATCTCCAATTTCATCCAAAGTCATCACTGTCTCTATGGGACAGCAAATGTCATTCCGTCTTCCCCAAAACGTCAAGTGGGCCACTTTGACAGTACAGCCAGTCTCATTTAAGTAGATTAATCCAATAATACGCCTGAAAAAGTAGCTCATACCATACAACATTGCACCAGCAAAGAGCGCAAGGCCAGTTGTATAAAAGAGGATATTCTGAGAAACCTGGTCGTGCAGGTAGAGGTAGCAGATGGGCGGCAGCGTGAGGGCAGTGGTGGCAGTCTGCAACAGCTTCAGCCTGGAGAGCACCCTGCAGTACTTGATCCCCGGGAACCTGTAGACCAGTTTGAACTCTTCTGTCTTCTCATCCGCAGCCTTTGGGCGGACTGCAGCAGCAGGGTCCGAATGGCACAAACACACACACGGCACTCGCTGTCTCCCAAGATAATTATTAACAGCATTAATTTGCCAGTTTTGTGACTGCAAACGCTCCCATGTACCAAAAAAACATGGTGGGCGAGCATCGTCCTTTTTCCATGACCTCGTCCAGAGCTTGTTTTGTGGACATCTCCCAAAAGAAGGTGGCATGCAGACTTTAGTCCTAATCCTGCAGAGCCTGGCCTACAAAGAAATATTCCCACAGGTCATCATTTGAGTCTTCATAACCTAATCGCATTCAGCTCAGCGTCTGCTCCTTAGGCACCTGAAGACAGCGTAAGCCTGCCCATCCCAGCTCGCTGTAACCTTATACTTAAGACTAGTTCTATGTTAGAGGACTGGCTTGCAGCCCTCCCCACAGATGAGGAGGGAAAATACTTCTGATGACACCATGATGCCAGTCAGCTGTGTAACCCTACGGCACCCCATGCTGCCCTCTTTTTCTGAGCAACCTCCAGGTGAACACACCAGCTCTACAGGTGGCTTCTAAGGAGGGGGGTAAGAGAACGTGGGCCTGCCAGCCGGTCAAATAGCGAAACTTTACACAACCACTTAAAAAACTGTTTCAGGGAAACAAAAAAGACGACGGAGCACTATACCAGGGAGGAGAGCGAAACACCGAGAGGGACTGGACATCAGGAACGTGCAGAGCCCGGGAGAGGAGAAAGGGAACGGCTGCGCTGCCCCACGCCCGCGCTGCCGGCCGCGCCTGTACCGGGCCGCGCAGCCCAGCGGGCGCCGGCGCCCACCGACTCGGGCCCGGGGACGCCGCCACTGCGGCCCCCGCGCCGGCAGAGGAACGAACGCGCCGCTTCCTCCGGCGCCCTCCCAGCCCCGAGCCCGGCTCCGGCTCCCGCGGGGAGCGGCCTGACCCTCCCGGGCCGTTACCGGCCGGTGGGCGCCGCGCGTGACCCCCACGGCCGTTACTCGGCCGTCAGGCGCCGCGCGCGGACTGCCCCTCTCCACGCTGAGGCGGCCGCTGGCGGCCCAGCCGCGCTGCCGGCGCCCCACGGGCGGCACCGCTCACCGTGGAAGGGACGGCCCGTCCCCCGGCGGGTCGCCATGTCCCGGCTCCCGCGGCACAGCCTCCCCGCCCGGAGCCGCCGCCCGCCCCGCTTACCGCCGCCATGGCTGCGCCGCCACGTCCAACCGCCGCGCGGCGGGAGGGGCCGGCACGTCCCGCTTCCCGGCGTGCCCCGCGGCGGGCGCGCGGCCCCCGTCCGGCTGCGTTCCCGGCGGGGCCATGGCGGCGCGGCCCGGCGCGCTTTGCCTGTTCGACGTGGACGGCACCCTCACCGCGCCGCGACAGGCCAGTCCCGGGGCGGCGGGGCCGGGGCGTGCCCGCCCGGCATTGCCGGCCCCGAGCGGTCGGTTCGTGCCGGCAGCCGCGGCTCGGGCGCGGAGAGCGTTTCGGCACCGAACGGGCGCGGTTTTGCTTGAGGGCCGCTGGGTGTGTTTCAGGATGTGTAGGCACATCGGGGGCTGCTCCGTGCTGCTCGGTGCGCGCCTTGGCTTTGCCGTTAAAGGCAAAAAAATCCTCCTTTTTTTTACAGTTCCGCACAATACGGCTGGTTTTTAAATATTATTGCGAGCTAGAGGTGCTGGTCTCATGGTAAGGATGCTGACGGTCTGATTCTTTTCTTTCGGAACGCAGAAGATCACAGCGGACATGGCCGCGTTCCTGCAGCGGCTGCGGCAGAAGGTGAAGGTTGGGGTCGTGGGTGGGTCGGATTTTGAGAAGATCAAGGAGCAGCTGGGCGAGGACGGTAAGGACGGCAGGGACAGCGGCTGGGCAGCCCCCTGCATCAGCTGCTCACGGGGAAGCTGCGGTGGTTGCGTGTAGGTTAATCCCTCCCTGTCCATTGTCCTTCCTTGCCGTTGACCTGTTTCCTGGTTTGGTTGTGTTGCGCTCAATCTGTGAAAAGCTGTTTACAGGCATTTAGAAACCGCAGCCTGTGTTCGCATTATACAGATATCTCGGTGTCTCATTACTGATTACTAGTTGTGAAATCCTGACTGTACCTTAGGAAAGCGTTTTAACGTCTTTTTAAAATGGAGTTATGTAGGTAACATATGCACGTGTCGGCTGCTCCAGTTGTCGAGCTCATCCCTGAAGGGTCTGATTGCATTAACTGTGGGGTTACGATGCAGAGATGAACTCTTGCTTTAGTCCTTTGAGAGGCATTTCCTTTTCTGCACAAAAGACTCTTTAATGCTCTTTACATAGCTGAAGCCTTCAGTAATGCTGAGATAATTCAGAATTGGTGTGGCTTACAAGCGCTCTCCAGAGTGCTGTATCATCTTGCATTGGAGTAGGATTCTCACAACTCTTGGACGTTTGCTGTAGATTAGTGACACTGATAAAACAAACCTGTAATAGTAGTATTTGATTTGCTCTCTAGCCAGGCTGTGTGCCAGGTTTTTGTAATATTTAAGGTGTTCAGTCAATTCCTTATATTTAATGCAGAGATGTATTTGCAGGAGAGGAAGAGCCTTTAAGCAAAAAATACAGGTAACTTAACTGAAAGACTTCTGTGTGATTTGAGGTGTGTGTTAGTCTTGGAGAGAAATGGGAGTGGTTTTGATCTTGTGCTCGATGTTATGCTGCTGAATCTTTCATGCTTTATGATCTAATGTTTACTGTATGTTAACTTATGCATAATACAACTCTGCATTAAACATACGGGGGAAATTAAAAGTCACTGTCTTTTTGTTTGGTTACAGTGGTTGAAAAATTTGACTACGTTTTTCCAGAAAATGGTCTTGTAGCATACAAAGATGGGAAATTCTTGAGCAAGCAGGTAAGTGTGAAATTTCCAGTAAAGAGGAATTTTCTAAACAAGGTTTAGCTTTGTTGCCACAGTGCAGTCCTCTATAATCACCTTTCTAAGGCCAGAATTGCTGCTATTTTCATGTGTTACTTCTGTAACAGATCATCCTGGTGCTCTGATTCATGTAATGACAAACTTCACCTTAAGCTTTATTCTTTGGAGTGTTCTCAAAACCAAAAGCTATTGGAGCCTGGAGTGTCTGATTGAGTAAGAGTAGTGAAAATCCTGGAACAGCCTTTCCCTCAGCTTATCCATAGCAAACGTGGCCAAGCCCTCTCCTGCTGGAGGTCCTATGGGATACGGTGTTTCATACCTGATGGCTATTGGGCCTTAGGGTTCAGGAAGTGTCTCGTAGATCTCTGGTAGCTGCTTTTTAGTGTTAATTCAGAGTGCGCATTCTGGTATGTTGCATAAGCTAGAAGATAAATAATATAAATGTACAACTGATTCTAGATACCCTTCATCAGTTCAACATAAGTAATGGAGATTAAAAAGTTTAATTTTTTAATTGTAATTTAAATTCTCTTTTAAAGAGAACCTGGCTGAAATTGCTGACTTGAGTAGTGGTTTCCAGCTTACTCCAGTAACCATCTCCATTTCTTGGCTACAGTAGACGTTAACTGCAACTTTTTTGTTTAGGTCTGCTCTATTGGGCCCACACTGTTTCCTTCTGAAGCAGGTACTAGCAGGGAGCATATTCAATGACAGTTTGGTAATACAGTTAAAAAAAAAAGAAAAGAAATGAGAGCTGTTAGTTGGTACCATGTGTGCACCAAGAGTTAGTTACTGAAGGCACATGTCTTTGTGGTGTTGACCATGCCTGATTATGCACTATCTGTGTTTTCCACGTGACTTGTTTTTAGAATCTCAAGTTCTGGACCCTTGGTTGAATGGTATTTATTTTGTTAGAACATTCAGGGTCACCTGGGTGAGGACATACTTCAAGATCTAATTAACTACTGCCTGAGTTATATTGCGAAGATTAAACTACCAAAGAAAAGGTATGTGCGTACATGCGTCTCAGTGTCACTATATTCTTTGTGCTAGAGTTGAGCATCAGTATGTAAAGCAGGCTGCTCAGCACAAAATGAATAATTTCTGGTTTAGGAACAGTGCATACATGAAACAGAGCTCAATCCATGCGTACAAAGACAAGGTCCCAACCAGAGCACAGCATTTGAAATACTGATTGAGCATTTTTATTTAAGAGGGAAGGAAGTTCAGTTTTGAAGTAGGAGTATTTCCTTGACATGTTTGGAATTCAGCAGCATAATGTTTTCCAGAGATGAGAAGCATGCAGGGAGATCAGTGCTGTGTGACATGTGAGGCTGCAGCTGCTCAAGACATTAATACATACCACATGTGAGCCTGGCTGGAAACACGGCCAAGATTGCTCTAAATGTTGCTGCTTCACCCCAAACCTGACACATTAGCCTGTTGGGGTCTGAGAACGGGGTTGACAGGATGCTCCAGTAACACTTTTTAAACCAAACATACTTGGACAAGTCAGTAAGGATGATGATGTTGCCAGATTCAAATAAAAGTCCAAAAGACTCCTTGATGCCAGAGGTATTGGTTCCTGCACATTGTTCTTTATGTGTACGGTGAGAGGCTGAAGGAGACATCTGGTTCCCATTGTCTTCGGAATTAAATGAAAGTTCTTTGTGATATTCAGCATTTTGAGCAATTTTTCATCTATTCTGTGTCTCATTCATCAATTCTTTTTCAGGGGCACTTTTATTGAGTTCCGAAACGGGATGTTAAATGTGTCCCCCATTGGAAGAAGCTGCAGCCAGGAAGAACGAATTGAGTTCTATGAACTTGATAAAGTGAGTTTCAACTCTTGAAACCTATCCAGCTCTTCTGGAAAAGGCAGTTATGGCCAGGTTATGATTTTTAAAAAGCTTTTATACTTTGTGCAATTTTTTTCATTTTAATCCTTTCCATGTGGTATTTTTGGGGGGTTATCTTTTTATTGATGAATTAACACAGTGTGTAACTGATGTTTGGTTTTCGTTTGTTGGTTTGTTCTTGTTTTTTTTTTTAAACAGAAGGAACATATAAGAGAGAAATTTGTAGCTGATTTACAAAGAGAATTTGCGGGAAAAGGCCTCACATTTTCTATAGGTATCACATTTATAAAATTCCATTTTAAAATAATGTCATTTAAATTTCTCTTAAATCATATCCTCTTATGGGCATGACATATCCTATCTCATTTATGTGACAGTTGTTTCTCTGGGGGTGGTTGCAGGCACTGCATGCAAGACTAAGCCTCTTTTTCCTCTTAGGCTTTCATTTGGTACATTTTAATTGAAATCCATCAACAAAGAGAACTTCATGGCTTGTCATCAGTTCGTTGTCATTTAATGTCAGTTGTGTGACTGATTCTGCTCATTTTGAAACATATTATATGCTTCCGATTAGTCAGAGTTGTTGCCGCGAATCAATTTTGATCAGAAATACTATGTCAGTACTGTTCCAGTAGCCCTTGGTTCTTCAGTTGTGTAGCTGCATTGTGTGGGAGGAAGGAAAGAAGAATCCAAAAGCAAGCGCAAGTTTAAAAAATAATCAGAAGGAATTAATTTTCCATGCCTTTTTTTCTCCTCCCTCCCAGTATATTACCACATTATTATTTTTCAGAATTATAAGAAAGTGTGGTGGCCATTAGCGCTGTGGTATTGAAACACAAAGGCAGAAATGAACTTCAATATAGCTAAAGCATGTTGTAAATACCTTTTTGACACCCGCTTCAACTGGGAATCATGTTGTTACATATTGGTAAAGTCCAAGGATTTGGAACTGGAACAGTTGTCCTGTTAGGCTGTGTTAAAAAGGCTGATTTCCTCCTTTTTCTATTCTGAAAGTTTTAGAAAATATTTTGACTAAGACTTCATGGCTGTACATACACCAACAGCTGTATTCATTTATGTAGTTTCTTTCTTAGAATAAAGAGATTAAATGTAACTTTTTTTAAAAAGGTTGAGTGTTTTTAGAGAGCGGTGTTTGGGAATATACAAAGCCTTTTATATTTGTTTAATGGGTAAATAATAATCTGTAAACCACAACTGTAATAACTAATACCCCATAAACCACTTTCTGTATTTGTAAGACTTAACTCCAGGGTCTCATAACATTTCTGTGACTTCTGCAAAGCTCCCTTGACCAAAAATCTTACCCAGTTTAGTTTTTACACACTTACTCTCCCCTCAGAAATGTATTGTTACACTAAAACAAAGTTTCCTTGGTTCACGTCTTTCCTAGGAGGCCAGATAAGCTTCGATGTGTTCCCAGACGGCTGGGATAAGAGGTACTGCTTAGGGATCGTTGCCAACGATGGGTACAAGACTATTTATTTCTTTGGAGATAAGACTATGCCAGTGAGTATATTGGTTTGTATATACATTTCAGAATTTCTGTTTTAAACCACGAGCACTGTGGGTTCTAACCAATTGCCTTGTGCCTGACAAAAATTGAAGTCAGAATATAAATGTGAACATGTGTCAGTGTTTAACTGGCTGTGCAATACTGGTCAGCATAATGCCGGGAGATAGCCCTGAGCACAGATTTTTCTCTATTCTCTGAAGTGAACACAGTGTTCTTGACAGACTGAATACTGGAATATATTTATAAATTGAACTTCTGTAATTATGTTAATAACCTAGGTGACACGGCTATATAGAACTCATTGTTCCGTTTGGTTATTGTAGACAGATGCTTATTGTTGGCTGGTGATTATTAAATGTATTTATTTTCCATTGAATTTAATACTGTTCCTTTGCCAAGCCCTCTGTCTCCACACTGAGAAACTGAAATTATATAGAATCCCTGTCCCTAGTCATTGGAGCGAGCTAAACAGCTCTGGAGGCGGATTCAGAGCCTTCTGAAAATACTGTAAGTGACAAAGAACTTTATAGTTTTATAAATGTAAACCCGCCAAGTTTTATATGAAAAATACAAGCTTTAAATTTTGAAAAGTCAATACTGGATTGCTGTACCACACTGAAAACATAGCTAAGCCTATACTGAGAGCTCTGCTGTCTCATTTCCAATGCTGACATGCAGGTCAAGACATCTCTCACAAGCATTTGTGGTGTTCAGCAGCAGCTGCAGCACAGGTGTGCTACAAACACATTATGCAAAATCTCCAAATGGTAGTTTGCAAGTGTTTAGCTTACTGGAAGACATCTGAGACATGACTGTGTTATCTCCCTTCTCTTCAGAATTTCCTTTGTGTGTCCCTTTTCCACCCCAAGGCTTTGACTCTAGGTTAAGCTAAATAACATTAAATCCTCTTCTGCTTTTTTCCTCTCTGTTTTCAGGGAGGGAATGACTATGAAATTTTCACAGACTCCAGGACAGAAGGCCACAGCGTCACATCGCCCCAGGATACAAGAAGAATCTGTGAAGAGCTATTTTTTAAATAAAATACTTAGGGAATTCATACTTACGAAATGGTTAAGACACCTTAACTCAAAACTTCTTCCTTCATTCTGTATTGTTTTCCATAATTGATCAGTCATTACAGATGGGAAGCTGCTATTGAAAAGATGAACATTTTAGAGGTTTTCTTAAAATACTACCTTATGCTATAGAGACATGAATTGGAAGACAGTTGGACTTTTCTTGTTTAAAACTGGAAGATGAGTAAAAGAGGCAGGTTTTATTTCTTCCTGGGTGTGGGAAGGTAGAACAGAGCCAGCAGTCCCTGACCTCACACATGTTCCAGAAGGTGCATTGAGTCCAGCACCCCTGGGAAGGCTGGACCAACAGCTGCTCAAGTGACCTCAGCACCGCTGTAATGCCAATGCACAGGACGGTTCATGGTACCTAGACTTTTTGCATACTGTTTCTAAATCTAAAAAATCATTGAAAAAAATCAGTTAAAACAACTTGAGCATAGTAGCAAAATTACATTTCTGATTTTCCTGTTAAGGCATTAAGGGTAGATGAGATTTTTAGTACTAAGAAAAACATTTTGATTAAAATTCAAGTTGAAGCACAATAATCAGTGTAACAGTTAATATTACTTTTCTTATCTGGCATTAGGAAAGTAATGTTGTGTATGAACAGCTTATTTTTATCTTGAAAAATTACTATTTCAATTTGTCATTTTGGCAAATAAAATATGTAAAGCAGATCTGTTATATGCTGCCTGTCTTTACAAAAAAAATATTGACTTGAATCTTTCCAATTCCAACTTTGTGATACTTATGCAGTAAAAAAGGGGAGAATGCAACCTTTGTGTACAAACCAAACTCCCCAAAAGGGCTTAGAAAAAAAAGGCGGGGTAGCTGTGATGCATCAGAACTATCTTGTAACACCCTCCTCATGTGCCAACTTCCATAGAGTAATTCAGCCTCAACCATTGTAATGGGAGCAAACTGGAGCAGGACCACCTGCAGCACAGGAAGGCTCTGTAAAGATGGGCAGATTTTAATAGCTGCTGCTTTGGCTGCACGTGTGTGTGAAATATCTGATTATTTGGTTACTTAATGCACAATTGTTTCCTGTATTTGCAGAAAGTTACCTGTGCAAAACATCCTGTGCAGGACCAAACCCTGATGTGTTTTCAGCCTCAAATACAACCAGCTCTTTGCACGTACCTGGGTATGTTCAGCCTTTAAAAGCTTTCTGGTCCTGCACAGCCGTCGCCAACAGCTGAGGTTTGTCTTCTGCCTCACATACCAACAATTGAGAAGCAAACAGTCTGTCTCTGAGGGGAGAAAAGGGACAGCAAAGCAACCGACAGTGCCCGGTGCCTTGCTGCCATCTCACAGTGTGAGCTGGTACGATCCCTCCTGCTTCCAGCAGCCCCGCGTGGTCCTGCTCCCCGATGCCGGGCTAAAGCTTCGCTGCAGCAGTTTCGAACACGGGCTGCTCTGTCTCAGGAACCCCTTCTGAAGCGTTCTGGCCTTCCCTGGGTTTCAGCTGAAATCACCAGGCTATGCTATGCCTCTCTGTTCCTCCTCTATGTTCATATAAATAACAACTGATATTAAATATTAATCATTAGTAGTAATACTATACATTAACCTATTAAGCAGCTAAAAAACTTGCTACATTGCTGCCTAATTGTTCTGGTAATGCCAGTGAGTTGATATTACAATGCTTTAAAAAAAACCCAAACTTTAAAATCCCATCATACAGGTGTGCATGTTCAGGCGGCTGCATTCTTCTCCAATGCTAATCATCACCAACACCAGAGTTCAGACTGAAGACAAATATTAAGGCATTATAATGGTCGCACATCTTGCAAAGGAAGCAGCATGTGATACTCCAAGAAGCTGGAGTGTGTTAAATCCACCACTACTAAGCCTTACAGTTGATAAAAAACCAAAACCTGGCTACAGGCTGGTCATTCTCATGCAGTACAGTGTAATACAGGTAAAACGAGCCACGGCAGCTGTTACTGACCTCTATCCACCTGTGCTTTCCCCATGTCTTAAGACACATCATGACAGTGAGTGCCTGTTGTTTAATCTGCAAATAGGCAACTGAAGTTCTACTGTTTCACACAATTAACAGAAGCATATCATGCCTTATTTTTTTTTATTTGCAAAGTCAATAAAAATCCACTGTTAGGAACATAACAGAGGAAAAAAGACCGCTTCATTAAAAAAAAAAAAATGTGAAAGGCAAACAGGTACAGAACTAATTCAGTTACACTACAGCTACAAGAAATCTTGCAGAGTCAGGGCACGGGTGGCCATATCACATGCTACCAAGCAAGTTGTCCAGGGAAACAGCTGCAGAATCGGGCAGCTGAGCCTATTAAGTAACTCGCACAGTATTTTATACACGCTCATCTGAACAGCATAAAACGTGCATTTCGGAAGTACAGTTACGCTGCCTGCCCAGTGGAACACCACGGCAGACATTCAGCTATATGCAATCAAGAAGGTAAGCTTCAGCTTTGTCTAAATTCAGACACAGTCAGAGGCTATGAAGTATCTACTACTTTACAGCTTTCTACCACTTACCTTGAGGCTTTTTTTTTCTTTAATTTTGGGTTGTTTTCCTTTTTTTTTTTTTTCTTATTTTAATACTGGCCTATAAAATCTGTTGCTAATCAACCATCAAGGCACCTAAGTAAATTCACAAACAACTGAGGCTTTAAAACCACAATGCTCCACCCATATGCAGACACGCCGTTAGCAAACCATGCACACGGAGGGCGCCCAGCGCAGCCAGCGGAGCGTGAGCACCAGATGGAGATTCTCCACCCCGCGGCTGCTGCTCCGTTTGTGAACTTCGTTCCACGAGGAAAACAAACGGCAGCAGCGAGCCGCTCTCTCGCAAGCCGCGGCATCCGGGCGCTGTTATCAGCAATAACGTGCTCCAGCCCTTGCAGAAGAGCAGCTCCAGGGAGCAGCTCGGGGCCTGGGCGCCGTGCGGCTGCCACGGCTGTCTGCGCTAGGAGAGCTCTCTCGCCCTCCTCCAACCTCTTCCCAGCTCCCCTGGGCAGCTACTGGAATCAGTTCACAAGATAAAAGAAAAACCAAACCTTCCCCCCGCTTCACCAAGCACACAAACAAGGTCTCTTTAAAATACGGTTTTGGTAAACACGTTACGCTAGTTTTTTTTTCATTAGCATTTGAATTGCCTTTTTTTTTTTTTTTTCTCCTTTCAGGCCAGCTGTAAAAATGGTAATTTCAGCCTGCTTCTGCTTTATTGACAATGCAGTACTTCCTCCCCGCACAACACATAAAATACTCTTAGGACAGGTCCCTGCAGGCGGTTGTTGAGCAGTGACGGCGCAGGTGGCACCGCGGGGACACCTCAGGAACTGACCACGTGCCCCGACCAGGTCTCGTGCTTGGTCCCCGGAGCCAGGTGGGTGATCACCACCTCCACCGCCTGCAGCTTCTCGTTCTTCGGAGGGATGGTGCACATCTTGTAGGTGACCTCGTCGCCCGCCACAGGAACGTACTCGCCCTCGATACTGCGGAGAGGAAGCTGCAGTTAATCATAAATGACATAAAAACTCTTACCCTTTTGCATTGCTCTTACCCTTTTGTTTACATTTTTATCATAATGATTATCTTGGCTGCTCAAGATACTTTGGGTTCTTTTTATAGAGCCCATGATCCACCAAAGCTTGAGGTTGATTTTGGTTGTCTTGCAGAAAAATCCTATGAAAACACTATAAACATCCCCACCCCCCTAAAAAAACCAAACTAACACACAAAAATAAACACAAAACCCCCACACTCTAATATGCCTTAAAAAATACCCAGTTGAGCCTGGTCTTGGGCAACACTCTCTGGCAGCACTAGAGGGCAGGGCTGACACTCTCCAGTGCTTCTTTTGGGGGGGTTGCGTTTTTAAACTATAGGAAGTGGATTTCCCACCTTCCCTCCCCCCGCTCCCTCCTCTCAAGCTTCTGAAGCTTTTTTCCCCCGCCTTTTTTTTTTTTTTTTTTAAAAAAAAAAAGAATTGTACCACGTCAGTCATTGATCTTACTTTTAGGTTACTCCACCATAACATAGTTCACCCGAGGTATGGAAAAGAGCCCCCCAAAAAAAAAAGAGCCCAAGTATGACACAGTGTTGAACCTTTTAAAATTACTTGCTGTGAAAAAAGAGAGTTCTGTGACCCTGACGCATTACACCACACACACCGCCAGAAGATTTCCAAGAGCCGCTCCCGCCCAGCCCCTCCCAGCACGATGAAGTTTGTTACTGCCTGCGAGTCCTTACCTGGAAACAGTGGGGAATGGCAAAAGCGCCATCACCTCCTGTCCACAACTAGGTACTGATGAAACAGAGAACAGCAAAGGGTAACAGCCTTCCTTGCTTCTACTGCTGTGTTCAGGAGGAAAGTTTAATAAAAATCCCAGCACGTGCCACGAAAACAGGCAGAGATGCCTTCCAACCTGCATTGCCATGACTGCCTGGCAGCAGAAAGGATGCTAGTTCACTTTTCTTTAAATATAACTACTCAATCCCGCGCTCAAGTTCCCCTTTTCTGCCAACCTAGGTTCTAGACTTCTTGTTGTTTGAGGTTTTTTTCAGTGTTTCTCAGCAGCATTTGTATTTGTGAACAGATAAAGAACATTGGGTTTGTTACTTAGCTTCACTGAGAACATACTGAGACCATACTCGCACCACCCAGGAATTTTACCCCACAAATGTTTCTGTTATTGCAGGGACCTAAGATTTTAGCAGTGCCCTTCATATCCCCTCTTGTCTTGCGAACCATCATTGCTACGGCTTTTCTATTGCAGGAAAGACCGGCAGGACCAACAGGAGTTAAACACGCTGGTCTTTACTGCCGGTTGCAACTTCACATCAGATTTTGCCTCTCCCCCCAGTTCTGCAAAACTGCTTCAGCCCCCCCTCCTGCACAGCCTCGCCCCCCTCTAAGGGCTGTCTCAGCTTCTGCTCCCCCCTGACCTGTGCACGGCAGCTGCTGCTCCGGGAGCGGGCGCATGGGGCTGTGGCTGGGCAGGAGCAGCCTGGGCTCAGGGATGAGAACGGGGTGAGCAGGCGTGTACAAGGGAAGCTAAAACTGACCCAGAAATTATAACTTCTCCCACGGGAAATCTGGAAGAAAAGTCCATTGTTCGCTAACTGATGGTATCAACATGATACTGAAAACGCTCCTGTATCTAAATATGGATCTAAAACCTGCTACGACGAGTTAAAGGCGTTCCCAAATCCTGTGACTTCAAACATATGTCCTTCAGACCTTATTTCCCTGGGTTAACCCCCACTCCAGAGCTGCCTCCAACCGCGGCACTCAGACCCAAGAAGGCACGTCCTAAGCTGAACTCTTCAGAGCAGTGTCTGGGAAAAGGTAAACTGAAGGTAGGAAAAGCATTTACAGAAAAGTCAAGATAAAGCCTCCTTCATCAGACCTGACAGCCCTTTCCTCCCCATGCAGGCTGATCCAACTGACCTTTATTTACCTCCAAAGTCTCCACGCCAACCTGTCAGCCCAGCCCTGCACCACACTAGGCAGAATATTCAAGCCTCCACATCCAGATTCTGGCTGTGACTGTCCCCTTCATTTACACCCCACCTTCCCCATTTCTAACAGATTTAAGATTTCTTTAGGTGTGAAGGGGTTGCACACCCAACACTTGCTGCCCTTTCTGGAGCAGAGATTAATTTGCCTTTTTTACTGCCAAAAGAATTTGCCAGCAAATTCTGTGCAGCTTACCCTGACTTTGAAACAGGATTTCAAGCAAGGGTGAGAAGATGCTACTTGTGCTGTCTCAGCGCCTGACAAGTGGACACGAAGCCCCAAGAAGAGACATGAGAGGGTCAAAGCATGAGTGAAAACAGGAATGTCATGTAAAAAAGTGACAGTCTTTCTCACTCAAACCCCTTGTTGCTAAAAAAAATGTTGCTATTGAGCTAAAACCACGTTGCCATGAGCAGTAACTCACAACACAACCCACGCAGGATGTCAGTCCCACCTGAGCAAGGTAGCATCTTTCAGTGGAAGGCAATACAGCACAGACATTCCATCTGTGCAAAGGAATATGGGACTCGCAAAACACAGAGAGCAGGAGCTCAGATGTAACGAACATGGACAATACAAGCCGAAGCAGAAAGTCTCCAGGTACAGCTGAGCCACTGGAACAAGTCATAATGAAACGTTTCTTCATGTGGCCCTGAGCACTGGGACCAGCTGTGGACGGTGTTTCAGCTGCTGGAACTAAAGCAGCATCTCCTCTTGCCATCCCAGCTGCCCACTCCAGCACGCAGGTATCGCCTCTGGTTCCTGCACAGCAGAGCAACACGCGCAGCGAGCGGTGAGCTCAGGCACCGCTTTGCAGGCATGAAACGAAACGGATGCCCTGCCCAGGAAGGGATCTCATGCTTGCCTGAAAGGTTTTTTTAATGAACAGGAACCCTACATGTTCTTTAAAAGCTCCTGTAAAACAGGATGAGATGCAGTTAGCAAAATAAACATTTGAAATCTGCAAAAGATATCAGCAGGTATGATTAATGCACAAGGAAAGTGGCTTCGCACCATCTCCTGAAGCACCAGAGACATGCCAATACACCAAGGCAGTGTTTTAAGCTCCTGAAGAACAGAGATAAAGTAGTTATCACTTGAATACTCAAATTCAAGTGAGGAAGGACAGCTTGAGTGTTAAAAAAGACAGGAGTTTTGTTGGGGTGAGTTTGGTTTAAGTTTAAATATTAATATATAGCAGGATGTGTTCTGGTAAGAAAGGAGTTGTAGGTGTACTGGTGACCAAAGCGGTCCTGGCTTTTCAAGAAATTAAGAACAAGTGAATCGTTGCACACACAGACACGATATGACTAATGAACGGCAGGCTGCAGTCAAGGAGAGAAAATGCAAAGGGTCTGCCCCAGGCTGGAGGACACACTCTCAGCTGTCACCAAGAGCCACGGCAGCCCTCAGCACCCGTTAGACAACTGGTTGGAGTAGTTACTGTCTACAGCCCCTGCTCTGCGCAGGAAAAAAAGCAAAAAAAACCATTTGCTAATGCAAATTTCTTATGCTTGAATCATGAGGTTAATTACTCCTGTTCCTTCTTCTACGCAGATCACATCAGCCCTCAAATGCGCACACCCAGAAAGGCACTTTTCTCCCCCAGAAAGCATTTCTTACAGGACCGAGCACTATGCTGACAGTGTCAGATTCCTTCTTGGTTTCTTTCCTTATCCAAACTAAGACTACAAGAGACTGAAGCTCGTGATAAAAACCTCATTCAACCCCAATACAGCTTCTTCTCATCCCTAGTTTGTCTTATTTCTTCCCTTGATGGCTGAGGTGACCTTAGTTCATCAAGACCAGGCCTGTTCTTTGCACGGCTGTCTGGAAAGGTGGTGGCCGCGCAAACGGGTCAAATTCCATTTTCTGCTTCTGGCCTTCCAATGTTTCTGCCACAGATCAAATATTCTTTTCTTTCCTGCAGCTTTCTGACTACCAGTTACTCTTGGTGCCTACTGATTATGAGATTATTAACCCATTGCCCCGAGTGCACATGAAAAGTGAGAGGACAAAGGTCTTAGTTTGCAGCTGGAGTAAACCTGTTTGTGAACAGTGCTCCCAGCATGGTGTTTGCCCACCAAATGCTGCTCTGGGACAGATGCAGACTTACTCCGGCACTGTTATCACTACGTGATGCTTAGAAGCAGGAACAAACAACATCCAGATTGTGCGGCACTGCTGGTGGTGTCAAGAAAGAACAATATAATGGCATTGGAAAGGTGATGAGATGGTGTGGCACTGGAGGCGGAGCTCAACACAAAGCTGCAGAAAGATCTTCCAGCAGGAAACAATTGCCTAAGGAGAGGAATGAACTGGGAAAGATCAGAGCAAGGGAACGGAGATCTTGGAACAGATTCAGCCTACCACAGCCACTCGATATACAAGTTACCTGGATAATTTGGTAGAGGAAGTTAAACATGGGCTTTTTGACGTAATATATTGATTAAATATTTTTAGATCTGTATTCTTTACTTTTACCCTAACTATATATTAAATGTTGATCTAGAGGAAGGTAGAGATTTTCACTGCTATTTAAGAGATTGGCATGCATGTTCTATTCAGTATCATGGGTATCTATATATCCAGGAACTTTAAGACACTTCAACAAATTCAGCTAAAAATAGGGAATGCTCTCCTGACGTTAGTGTCAGAGTGAGACACAATAGAGTGAGCTTTAGACTATCCAGCAACTCCCATTTCCCAGCTCAGCACCAGTCTGGTACAGTGGAGCATTTTATCCTGTACTATTTTTAGGGAACTGGGAGGTTATTAGGAAATTACCTAAATAAGGAATGTTGTAGTTCTTCCTTCTCACAGCTGCTATTCATATACCAGGACTCTAGTTAAACCCCATGGGACACAGATTAAGTCACATGGAAACATTTTTGAACAAGAATTTGCAGTGAATTCGGAGCCTTGCTGGTCAACAAGCCTGCAATGGATCAACGGGCTGTAGTATCTTGTGGGCTCCTTAAAGCTCATTTAACACCTCGACACACCTCCCAGGACACCCCTATTTTTATTAAACAGCAGAACATGACAGAGTAATGAACTCTATGGCTCTATCTCTATTTTCAGCAGCTAGTTCGACACCAGGCAGCACACCACGCACCATGAGGAAGACACCAGTGGTCACCAGAGCGGAGCTTCCTAAGGATGCCTATGTGGACTCAGTCAGAGGTACGGAAGATGCATGTTCGTGCAAGCATCCAGTCTGGATCCTGTCACAATAACACCTACCGTCTGCATCTGGAAACTGAAGCCCAGCCAGTTGTGTCCTGTGCTCACAAACCACAAAGAACCTCCATCCCCAGGTGGCCACAGTCATCTACAATGCCCACTGTAGATATGCAGGTAGAGTGTAAGTCTTGCCTTTAACCTGTTACAGTTTATATCATTTAGGTGAAGATTCTGGGCAGATTTTGCTACAATACAATCATGACTGCAGCAAGCTGGCTCTCCTGCATGCACCACTGTGACATGTGAGCCTTCTGAGCCAACTGGGGCTTGTGAGGAACCCTTACGAAAAGGCTATTTGTGTTCTATTCACTTCCAACCCCCCTCGAGTAAGATCTAGTGTTCTGCTGCCTCTCCTCCTCTCTACCCCGGATAATCTACGTATTTCAGACACTTAACAGATGCAGCAAGGCACCAGAAAGGGAGCACATCAGGAAGGAAGTGTGCAGCCCAAAGCAGGTAACTCATCAAGTGTTTAAAGTATTTTGAAGGAAATAAGAACGCTCAGATTTGGCTTCAGAGCAGTCAGTTGTGGACAGCAGAAACTCTTCTGCTGCTGGTTCACAGAAAAGGCAGAGAGGCCGGAAAGGTTCTTTCTCTCAGCTCAGATTCAGCTCAGTTTGTTTAGAATTATGAGCTAATTTCCAACCATATTGTTACAGTCCACCAGAACAGCATCACAGAATAGCCAGAAGAAGAGATGTGGCATTAATGCTTTGCAGTAAACATAGTGATCCGGCAGAAAATCAGGAGAAAGAAAGGAGCGTGAAAAGATGATCTCTCCATGGACATGAAAAGCTCAGAGCCAGCTCCTCAGCACAGCGGGATGCAGCTGGGTTCCTCCCTGCAGGAAGATGTGGCCGACAGTACATCTCCAGCAGGGCCAAAAACTGGGATGCAACAGCAGAATGAGACCGTATCCCACCCGGGGGCTCACTGAGAGACCACTTCTGTTCTGCTCAGCACCCCTGAGGCACAGGCACTATAAGCATCCTCCCCCAAGATCACAACACAACACACAAGCAAAGCACAGCAAACTCAGGATCTCTCCAGGGACCCAAGGGTGCCGCGTGTCGACATCCAGGGGGAGCACAGCATCAGTTCTCCAAAGCCATCGCTGAGCACAGGGTCGGGAACAAGCCTGACGGGCAGCCCGGAGGCCTCTGCAATGCAGCATTTTCCCCTTCAGAGCCAAGTACAAGCAAACTGCAGAAAACCCACAAGCACTGCACACGTTCTTTCTGTTCCATTAAATTAGCTGCTTTTGCAAAATCAAATCTTTAAAAAAAGAAGAGTGTGGTCATTCATTCGTCACCGCTCTCCAGCGAACGACCTCCTTGCCTTGCCCTTGCAGCTATGCAGGCTTTGGGCCAAATCCCGATCAAACGCAAAAGCTCAGAGAGTTTCCATCATGTGCCCACTCCCAAACACACTGGGAAAGCAGAAGAGTGGGATTCTTACGCAGTGCTCTAAAGCACAGCGCTTGCTTTGCCACTACAGGCACCTACAGCCCATCTCCCCCCACGGACCCTTTTGCAAGGCAAGCTGATGAGAACGCCCCCAGCACAAGGTGGGGGACCTCACCCCTCAGAGATCCCCCGTCTTCTCCCCAGAAACCTGCCAGCTCTGCAGGAAGAGTGGCAGGAGAGTGAAACCAAACCCACCGGAGCCATCACATCTCAGTAACTCCAAACCAGCTCCTATTTGTAAGTGCTGACTTACTCCCACTATGAACAACAGCAGAGGATGTAAGATATCGAGGATACAGCTCCCAGCGCTGATGCTACACTAACATGATCAATTTGGTGAGAGTGGATCATGATACAGGCTGCTGGAAATGAAAGCGCTAACAGTACATGTCACTACTAAAAAAAGTAATTAGGGGCTTTTTAAAAATTTCACTCCAGACAAATGAATTTGCCTTTGCTTCCAGCTTTCCAGAGCTATTATCTGGAATTAGCATCTCAGCAACTCCTCCATCTCCACGCTTGCCAGCTAGGGTTTTACACTTGCCACTAGCAAGCACATTTTGTTTTCTGTTTGGGAGAAGGGCAAAGTATTAAACTGAGAAAAACAAAATCTCACCACATTCAATGAGCTATATAACACAATTGTTCACACCCACTTGAGAAGCAGCATTTGCTGTAAAGACGAGGAGGCAGGACTCACTGTGCAGAACACAGCGGTGAGCCCGTGGCTGTCACCTTCGGCTGCTGGCAGGGGTGTGACAACGTCCTTGCCGCGCTGGGCTCGTGTCTCCCAGCAGGAGCGTCCACTTGGTCGGAGCGTGAGAGGGCTCCAATCTGCCCGTCTCCAGTGGCAACGCTGTCGCGGTTCAGGGTTTCAGCCACAGATGCTTCACCCACAGACCGACCCAAGAAGGCACTGCCATCACCCACGGTGACTGTCACCAGAGCTGCCACCACGGCCCTACCTGCCGTGTCAGGACAGCTCAAAAGGAGATGTGACCACCCACCAGTGTCAGCGTTTCCAGAGAACTCCAGGCTGCCCTGGTTAACCGTACCTTCTTGTACATTTGTACCTAATCAGTTAAAAAGGAGAACTGGCTCCACACAGGTGCTACCAAAACCCAAACCAAATCAGTTGTCCTGCGCAGGGACAGGAGTTGGACTTGATGACCCTTGTGGGTCCCTTCCGACTCAGGACATTCTATGATTCTATGAAATCTTCTCTGCAGTCTTCAGAGCCACTCATTGAAACAGACAAAGACACCTTTAAAATGTGCATTTCAAACTGGTATTTCTTATACTGTATCACTACCCACATCTGACAAGTCCAGCTTCACAGCAACACAGTTTTGCTGCAAGTTCCCCTCATAAAATATGTCCCCATGCACAGATTCACCTTAAACTCTTACACAGATACTGAAATTTAAAATTTTGCAGATTCCAAATGAAGAAGTTTTTGAATTCCACATATATTTGACCTTATTTTTAGGCTAATGCTCACTTATGGAAATAGAAACACATGCTAAGTGTATTATCTTACAAAAATAAATGGAAAGCTATGGGAAACAGACATCCCATTCTACAGAAGACATTTTCATTGAAGTGTAACCTTACAGCTCCCCAAAGCTTAGGGAAGAGAAAATTAATTCCTCAAATTTTTATGTTTAAAATCATATTAATCTGCAAGATAGGCAGCTGGTCCCAATGCTCCAAACCTCCACAGATCATCACAGCTCAGTGATGAACACAGAGGAACAATCTATCTCACTGAATCCAAACTGGGGAACCATTTCATCCGTGTTCCTGCAATCCAAGCCTCGAGGCAAAACTGATTCAGGAGAAACAATCCCCTTCATTTCGCATGTGGATCCCTATACGGCACCAAGACAGTGAACAGATTGATGTCTCTCTCACATTCAGGTTTGACTGAGTAAAATAGGTAGGAAAGAATCGCGTGATAAACACAAGCAACATCTCAAAACTCACACAACGCAAACCAGAGTCATTGGAGTCCCCTGAGCCACAGTGATGGTTACAGAATGCTGCTGCAATAAGCAATTCCCATTAATAAAGAGCAATGTTTCAAATTCACGGTGAAATAAACTGAAATGATAGGCATTATTAATTTGTCTTTCCATTACTGCCTTGCAGCAGAATTAAGACAGTGATACCATCATCCTCTAGCAGTAAAAGCTGTTTTCAACAGTTCAAATGCACACAGAGTAATTAAAGAACACAACGTGCCGAAACCTTCAGCACTTCAATACTAGCACTTTTTACTAACAGGCTGAGGGAGAAACATCAGCTATTTTTGAATTTAAGTTCTGAGATAGTACCTACGCAAGAAACATTTAAAACAGTGGCCCGGTCCTGGTTCCATAGGAAAAAAAAAAAATCCTGTTGGCTTCAAAGGAGCAGAACTGAGTCTAGAAAAGTTGCATAAAGCACATCCTTCAGTCCTACAAAATTAATATGAACTAAGCTTGCTAAAATGTTTCTGAAAGAGAAAGGAAAACAGTCTTTGAACACATACATGACAGGCTTTAAGAGAAAAGGCATCATTTACCTGCTGTGGAGGGGGAAGGAGGAGTGGAGGGCTATATTGAAAGCAAGGGAGATGTCAGTTAAATATCAGAAACAATTAAGAGCCAGGTCTGTTACTTACAGGAAGAGATTGCCCAGGGAAGCAGTGGAACCCCAGCACTCAAATTGCTAAGAGTGAGTTGGATAAAGGATCTGCCAGAAAGGCACAGGTGTACCTCCAGCAGAGGAGGTCATCTCTCGGGTTTTAAAAGGGTTAACTGGGCATAACTGAAGAAAATATTACTGAACTAATTGGAAGAGAAAATGTAGAGAAAAAACAGGGCTGAAAATAGACAGTTCTTTAGAAGTAACTCATTAGAAGGCTGAGAATTCATGTTTCTATGAGAGGGCTGTTTTAACTAAACCCTTGTTGATCAGTAACTGTATAGGTCAGACTAGATGTTCACAGTTACATTTTTTAATTGTGATATAAGAAATGTTATTTTTAAGTTATTCAGGAAATACGGAGAAGTTGTGCATTGGTATTAGATGAAAGAAAAAGAAGATATTAAGTAACATTTTCTTGGGTTGAAGACCTAAGACAGACCACTCAGCACATTTGCACCCACAACTCCTAAAAAGCTTTCACTTGCCAACACCCATCATGCAGTAACATTTCAGAAAACTGGAAGACAACCAGTGTGCTCCTTTCTCCAAGGACATGTGCTATATACACAAAAGCAGGAAAGACAGCTGGGGCAACATGAATAATTCTGGTAAGGCTTGTGTTGACTTATCACTGGATAACCACTCCAAACAACAAATAAAGATTACACAGCTTTAATATTGTAAACAACAGGCGGACTAAAAGCCGGTGATAGATGTAAAAGAGGTTATTGGAAAATAAACATTGAGCAATCTTAATACACACTCTCAGAGATCAGTTTCAGCCCCCAGGCCGGTCAACATCTCAAATCCATAACTGTCTGTTAAACCCCGCAGATTAGCCAAGCAATAAATAACCAAGACAGCGCAGCACGGAGCGTGAGCTGGATCCCGCGGCAGGCGGGACCCACTGCAATCAGATGTGCTGCGCTGCAAACAAAGGTGAAGTCCCACAGCAAGGAACGCAAACTGTGCCGGGGTGCCAGGCTGGGTCTGGGACTGCGCCCAACGCTGGCCCTGCAGAGGATGCGGAGGGCAGAGCAGATAAGCAACTCAGCAAAAGACCAGGGACAAGAGGGCTAATGCGATTATGGGATGTACAGAAAGGGAAACGGAGCAGGAATCTGGAGGAGATTTTATCTCCATATACTGAAAGTATGTGTACTGTGTACTGTTTTAAAATGATATTTAAATTCGACAGCACACTTAGAAAAGAGACTGGAAAGACTTTGAGACCAGAGAAAAAAATTCTCAGTGCAAGACTTGAAAAAAGCTTAATCTGTTTGGTTTATCAAGAAGTAGATTCAGAGGTGATGGTTCTCAGTGTGTTCAAGGTAAAAAGTAGAGGTACTAACGAACCCTTTAACAGAGAAAGCTTTAGCTATAAAGTGCTCAAAACTGAAGCTAGATAAATTCAAGGAAGTAATAAAGTATGACTTTTCTTAACAGTAAAGGTAATTAACCTTTTGTTTAACAATGGTACAAGCAGTGCAAAGTAAAAGTAGTGAATTTTCACTGATAAATCTTTAAAACTGTATACTGCATAGATGACTGGCTTCAGGTAAATGCAAGTTTCTGGGTCTGGGTGAAATGGCACAGCTTAGTCTGAGAGATTTGACGGGATCTTCTCGTTTTTAACTTAACAGATTTATAGTAATACAGGAAAAGAACAGCATAATCTACCGCTGCCAGTAACATCTGCATAACTCCTCTTTGCTGAAGTAAGGGTGGCAGATTATAAACTATCCCTGCATGTGAAACGTCAAAAGCATTCAGTAATTAAGGCAAACCAAAGTTCCAGCCTTCCTTGGCCACCCAGACGACTTACTCAGAGATGTGTACGAAGATGTCGGGTCCCCCATCCGCAGGGGTAATGAAGCCATGGCCTTTGGAGCGACAGAAGCATTTACAGACGCCTTTGTAGATGGGACCCTCCGATGCTCTCACAGTTCTGCAAAAGAGCGCACAAGAAGAACGGTTCATTGCTGAGCACGGATGCCACCAGGTGTGTCAGCCAGAGCACATTCAGCAAACGGGCACAATGGTCCAAACGCTTACTCCCAGTGAGCAACTGCTTACTACTCAGTTTCATACACCGCATGTGTTTTGCCTGTAGCCCTCTTAGGGGAGGTAAAGATAATGAAGATGTTTGCTAGCATTATAATCCATCAGTTGCCATCTTGAATCCATCTGCTGTATCACCCTGCCAAATTTTCTGTTAGACGCTCTACTAAACGTAAGCATCTTAAACCTTCCGTGAGTTCAGGAGTGCACCAAGGTGTTGTATGCGCTTTCAGAAATTTAACAGTAAATGTGTGCATGTAGTATCAAGAGAATGCAGTGCATAGACAGGTATAAATGTGTATACATGTGTGTATATATACACACACACATTCCTTCTGCATGCATGCTTATTGTTATCCTGCCAGACTAGGATCCAGTGAAGCCAATATTTCACCTCCCACTGACCCAGCAGGTTTTCAACATCTTAACAGGGTTTACACAGAGGCATTACTAGATCAGGACCTTCTAATGCCATGGCTATTCAGCAGGTTGCTTCTGTGCTAGAAGAGGATTTTGGAGCAATTCCTCAAACTCGGTAAGTGATCGTGTTGCCATTTGGTTACATGCATCATGGCAATTATGACATCACTTTCCCAAATGTTAAAAGTTTACTGAAGTCCAAATAAAATCACTAAAAAAATGTGGTAATAGCTCTGCTCCTTGAGTCAGACTAACACTAAAGAAAGACAGCTGAAAGTGCTAAAGAAAGAAGAAATCTTCATTAAATCCCTTTTTTTCTAGCCCTATAAAGCTGTTGACACACCTGACCCCACAAGTGCTTGTTACGCAGAAATGTACTCACTGCCCTAAATAAACCATTAAAGTTCAGCTGCATCTTTCAAGGAGATAAAGCCCCACACTTGCAATGAACCAAAATTAAACAATCCTACTGAGTAATAAGCCACAGCCTGTCACATTCATCTTTTCTATACAACGGTGGGCCCAGAACTCACCTAGAGCTTCCCTTGTTTGAAGACTACACTAAAAAAATAATAAAAATTTAGAGCTGTTTTGATTTTTGAGGGCAAACAAATACAACAGCAAGATTCCTACACTAATTAATGAGTAATGAACTGTGGAAGCCAAATAACAAATTCTTCAGTTTTGTAAGAACCAGGCTAGGATTAACAGCCGAGAAGAATTACAAAAGTTCGTTATTAACAGTGCTCTGAGGAAAGCTGGCCTGGAATTCCTTTTCAAGGGCAATCCAAATTACCAAGTCAGTTCATAGAATCATTTTGGTTGGAAGAGAGCCTCAATATCATCAAGTCCAACCATTAACCCAACACTGGCACTAAACCATGTCCCTAAGAACCTCATCTACACGTCTTTTAAACCCCTCCAGGGATGGTGACTCCACCACTGCCCTGGGCAGCCTGTTCCAATGCCCGACAACCCTTTCCAGGAAGAACTTTTTGCTAATATCCAATCTAAACCTCCCCTGGTGCAACTTGAGGCCATTTCCTCTCGTCCTATCTCTTGTTACCTGGGAGAAGAGACCAACCCCCTCCATGCTACAACCCCCTTTCAAGTAGTTGTAGACAGTGAGGAGGTCTCCCCTCAGCCTCCTGCTCTCCAGGCTGAACACCCCCAGCAATGGATTGGCCGCAGCTTCGTGACGTACCCTCAGATACCAATTCAAAGGCCACTGAGATTAACAACGCAGCCCACCTTGCCTTCTGCAGGCCAGCACCTCACTGGGAGACCCATCACAGGCACCGGGACGTTTTTGCAATGGCCAAACCTTGCAAGACCATGCTCTGCTGCTGCGCTGCGAGGAGTCCCCGTGGGGCAGGGGACTCCCAGGAGCCTGCATGGCACCACGGGGTCACAGGAAAGCCAGCTCTGCTGTAGGATCACTACCTCAGATAACTCTCGAACAGCAACAAACCTCGTCTCATTTTATGAAAAACCTCATATAATCTTAGAGAAACAGAGAGATCAGGGTTCACACCTTGAAAAACGACATATTCTTTTACAGGTCTACCTAGGCAATCCTAAAATGGAGACATGAAGGTTGAATAGGGAAAGGGAAAAAGCCTCCCTAAAAGTGACAGGGTCATGAGCCATCCCTAAAATATAACCTGGCTGATGGCAGAACTAAAACCCACGGTGAGATCTGCTCCAGTGCTTCAGGGTGGTTAGAAAAGAGATCATGCTGAAGGAGGAGCTGGAGCTGATGAAGAAACATGAGCAGGAACCGGTCCTGAGAGCCATAACCCGGTGTCTGAAGCGAAGCAAAGCTTCAGACACGGAACTCTGTTTTGAAACATCTCAGTGTATTTTCTCCTGCCTGTAAAACTTAGATCTTAAAGAGTGGAAAATACTTTGATCATCCTTTACACAAACGGAGCATTGAAAAACTACAACCAATTTGGACTAAAAGTCCAGTGGCATCAGAATTTATTGGAGGAGAGATAAAGGTAAAACACCAAAGCCTCTTCCAGATGCAGCTGACTCTCTTCACCTCGGCAGAGGGCTGACCATTCTGCCCAAAGGCAACCGCTTGGTTGTGTCCGTGAAATGCAGGCTTCCCAGTACTCACGCTGAAAACGTCCTGGTCCGCCGGGTGGGCAGCGGGCTGGGGATGAGGTAGCCTCTCATGGGCGACGGGGAGCGGTCTCTGGCCCTGCGGTTCTCAGGCAGATGGAGAGAACCGGGTGAGGGTGGAGAGGAGGACTGCTGCGAGGCGGAGGGAGCGGGCTCAGAAGACATTCCTGACGCCTGAGAAAAACCTAGAGAGAGAAGGGATCGGACTTAGTCCAAAATGAGAATTGTCATAAAAGCCACAAATTCTTCAGCTGATGATTTTGTAAGAATATGACTCACTTCCTGCAGACGTACACACGGACACAGTTGCACCAAAAGCTCCCACGAGTTCATTTTTTTTAAAGTTTATTTTTAAACCTCACGGCTTTTGTAAGTTGTACTAGGAAGCTCCACTGAAAACAAGTTACTCCACGGCTAACACGTATTTGCTGTTCCTGCCTCACTGGCAGGCAGTGGCTCCTGAAGCAGAGCTCAGCCCCAGCACCAGGGACTGGGTGCCCCACACAGATCCCAGACAGGTGGGGTCTGACCATAGACAGCACAGAGGAGCCTCCTGCATCTGCACACAAACGCACGCGACGAGAAAGAAAAAGTGCTGAAATAAAGGCTGCACCTCCAGAGCTGATGCTAACTTCATTGCTACTGCTCAGCTATTAGCACAGCTCTGTCAGAGCTCCTAACACCTTCAGCTTCACTGCAAGAAGAAAATCATACAAGCTTTATTTTCTCTTTATTTTATTTATTATTTATTTTATTTCTCCTTTATTTTCTCTGCCAAGGACAGGAACACAAAGCCGGGAGGCAGTGACTGACCACGAGGAGACGACCCCTCCAGCCCCGCAGCAGTCCCAGCAGTCCCCTTTGGTAGCTCCAATTCTGCCACAACCTTCCAGCAACTCGGACGCCAACGGTCACATTTGCATTCAGGCCCCCAGCCCACCTCAGGTTTGCTCTTATTCACGTCCTACAGCAGAGGAGGGAGAAAGTCCCTTTCTTAGCACAACAACAGCAACACGTGTCTCATCACACAACAAGCAGAACTCACAGAATCCATGGAAAGAGGACTGATAAGAAACAGCAGAACTTCTATGTACACAAATGCACAGCTCACATGCGCAGCAGTAACAGAAAGAAGATAAATCAATCAGCGCTGCTCTGGTATTACAGTGTCAGTCTCCATCTGCAGTGGAAGGAGGAAAAGCTGCATGAAAATAACCAATAGCCCACCACACTCGTACTTAAGGAAATCTAAAATTATCTGGATGAGTCAGCAAAAAGGCTGGCGATCTAGGTCAAGAAAATATCATGAAGGCAAGAAAAGCTGCCTTTAAGGCCAATAGTTTAATTGAACTGAAATCTCTCATATCTGTTATGCACTCTCCTTTCTACACCCACACTACCCAGCCCATGAATTATGGAGTGGATTCTTCACATGACATTTGAGAGATGCAGCCTTCTTGTCAGTGACAAATTCCCATTATTTCTTCTTCAAACTAAGGACTAAAATTAAAAAGCCCTCTCAAGAATGAAGTCACCAGGGAACAAAGGCTTTTGTGTTTAACTGCTCAGGGTGCCAAGAGGGTAGAAGTGGATAGTCGTATTCCCTCATGTACCACCTTGAACTTTCCACACTGCTCTCAAGAGCAACAACTCAGCTGAAAACAAAACCACAGCTTTACGGATGGCGTTTGCCACCTACAAGCTAATGCCCTGCCCAGTGTCACAGCACAGCATTCAGCTGAGACCAAGATAACACCAAAGGGATGGGAATTTCCAAACATCCGCCTCCAAGAGACCTACCGTGCTGGCTGGTACTGAGGAAGTCTCCTCAGATTTCAAAAGACCTCTCCTTTGGGCACCTTGCTTTCAAGGAATGCATGTTTGACATACCAGGGCTGTAACAAGTCACAGGAAAAACAAGAGCAAACAACTAAAATCTCATTCTGATAACTCAGCATACATGGTCTGGCCTTTGCACAAGTGAAAATGCAGCTTTCAGAACTGAACACTTTCTCTCCTAATCTAAATATAAACCAGCTTGTCAGGTGACAGGCAAAATGCAGAGCTATTCATCCATCCAGAGCAACACAGTGGAGCCAGCCACAAAGCACTGCCCGTCCCCTTGCTCAAGCATGGGTAAAGAGGTAGGAGAATTTTCCTTCCTTTCTTTAACACATAGGTGAACCACAAAAGTCTTTACGAAGAAGGCTAAATGGAGTTATAAGTGTGCTAACGTATGTTTTGTTCCCATTTATGTTATTTTTGTGCCCTCTGCTCTGTAAACATAAAATAAAACAGTGATGCAGAACATTCAATGCCATTTCACTGCACAAATGCTCTTTTTGTTCTCTGCCCACAACCCACGAATGGCCTCAACTCTCATAATTTCTATTACACTAGTCCTAAATTGTGATCAGAGCTTGGTGAGAGCTGACGCACAAATGCAGGCAGCTGGAGGCCACCAGGAGCAGCTCCTTCAACTTCACACCCGCTGCAGCAAGTGCAGCTCAGAAGAGGAGGGGATGAACATGAGTAGCAATAGGAAGCTGTGGCTACACTACAGCTCAGCAACATTCTGTATTGGCACGTACGTTGTATCACCGCAAGTGCACCAGCACATCCACTTGCCTCTTGGGCTTCTCTGACAATGGTAAAAAATCGCACGCAATGAAAAAGGACTGGACACTGAATTAACAGGTTTTACCGTGTGCTCTGCATACGGTGGGACGACAGCAGCTCCTGCCTCCTGCGCACCTCCGCTCAGCTTGCTCAGGGCAGAGGATCACTTCATCCGAACCTTCTCAAATACAAAGGTAGAGTTCAACTGTTTCGGTTTGTTCTGGTGTGGCCACTGTCTTGACATTGTTCATACGGGGATTTTAACTCATGTCCACCAGCAGCACTCGCGATGGAGCAGAAGCGCCGTCCCCAGGCGCGCCGGGGCTGGGCAGGGCTCGGCACGAAGCCCACAGCAAGCACCCAAACCCAAACCCCATGCCCCAGCCCTCCCAGCCTTCCTCTTCACACAAGTTTTGCCTTCCAAATGCAGTTACTGGCAGCCTTCAAGACACTTATCGTATGCTCTCCTGGGTTCTGAACTGACCCTCTGCAAATCTAGAATCACCCCTGGGACTCAGACAGCTGCCTACCAGCCGCGAATATCTTCCTCTCTGTGTGACCAGCTGAACAAACCTGCTTGCTTATGTCTCACCAGCCCACCACCCCTGTTTCCATCAGTTTTCCACTGTCCCTCCAGCCCAGCCACCCCTCTCCACAAATCCCAGAGCAAGGAGAACATCCCACGGACCCCAGCCAGGGCTAAGGGACATCCTGCCCAAGCTGCCCACAGCATCCCATCCGCTGTGCCTCCGACCCCACCGCAGCAAATCACCACCACAAAATACCAGCGGCACGAGATTCCAGCCACGAGGCTGGACAATACAGACAGTATCGCCCTTCTGCTTGAGCCAGTAAAATATTTGCCTTTGAGTATTTACAGGACAAAGGTAACATGATGCAAGGTGGTGATACTATCAGGCTCTTTAGGAAACTCCAGCCACATGCCAACCTTACCCTTAAGCCTGTCCGCATATCAACATGCATCATTTCTCTTTCACCAACACGATTTTTTAATACTTTTTTTTAGACTGTAGGCACACACCGAACTAAAATATAAGTAAAATAAATCGCAGAAGCATCATGGAAACAATACACTAATTCAACATTTCAAGGCCAATATATATATACATATATATTTACTACATTTTTTGAGAACAATTGGCCAACATGTACACAAAGAGACCCCAAAATATCACCTGTAACAGGTGACCTACAAAGCACAGAGTGCAATACATGCTGGAGAAATTTCTGAAATTCTCCGTAAAATGCTACAAAGAAAATAATTTGAACTAAATAAGGTTGGGGGTATTATGTAAGTGTCACTATCATTTGTCTGTATATCTATACATTGTTTTTCTATTATTCTCTATTTTTTTTTCTATTTTCTATTCTATTCTTCTTTTTCTATTCCTCTCTAAGTCTACCCCAAACCTCTAAAAATACCCTAAAAATAGCAGTTTGGGAAAAGTTATCCATTCTGACCGGCACAACACTAGCATGGAAATCTAGTCTCACTTTTAATTAAAGGAAATGCCTGGAAAAAAGTCAAACCGGATAGGGCAGGGTGACAGACTCCAGGAAACCTCGCCGTCTATGAACAGTTTCTTTTTCACACAAGGGACATTGCAGTCACTCCAGCGGGCACAGAGCTCATCCCAGGACACATTGCTCTGCGTGCTCCAGCAACGAGAAAAAGCCCTTTGCAGGCTCCTTTGCCTGGACACGACACTGTCTGGAGGAGCCGCTTTCAGAAGGTATCACAATGGTTTGTGAAGAGGACAGCACTGGCCGCGTGTGCCTGGAAAACCTGGCGTCTCCTCAAAGAATGAGGGGTTTCCACACCCCAAAAGCAGCCGCTTTCAGCTGGGTTTTGCTGGAAGTCAGCTCTTTCGTTTCAGCCTCTAAGAGGAATGTGGATGTCTGAAAATGTTTGGTTTCTGGCCTTTCCTTGGATTTAGAAACAATGTCAAGAGCTCTTTTTTAAGCGACTCTCTCTTAAATGTCCTGGTTTCCAAATTTATTCTACAGAGCTGCATTTCTTTCCTTCTCTAAGGAAGCCGTGCAGATAAACCCCTGAGCATCGCCCGCTCCTCTGCTGACAGCTGCAAGCTCTTCTGAGCAAGAGGAAAAGCGCAGCTTGATGGCACTGCAGAGACCGATTGTTCAGAGCACCCTTTCCCAACAGCTCCTGCCATCTCCTGAACAAGTGACAGCACCGGGACCCTCTGCTCCTTGCATACTTTGCCCTGGGGAAGGACAGGAACTGAGGGTGATTGGCCTCGGCTCCAAGGGTGCCCCCAGTTCTTCTAAAGCAGCTCCCAGCTCCTCTCCGAGGCACCTGCGCACCCCCCAGCACCAGACCCCAGCGCTGCTCCCACCTGCAGCTTCTGCCCAAAGCACCTTCTGGCACTTGGACCCCAGTGCACGCCAGGATCCTCCTGCGTCACAGAATTAAGCACTTGCAAAACACAAGCAATTATGAAACAGCTGGTTCAAAAAGCTTCCTCTTCCAGCTTAGTTTGCATGACTAACTTTCCACAATTAATACTGGTATTTCAATTAACACTGAAACTCAGAGGAGTTGCAACATGCATGTGACGTGCCAACACGCAGGATTACAGTATAAACATTACACTGTTAGAGGCTGCAGAGAAGTGCCCACAGACTGTAGTGATTTGGCAGTTAATGGAGACCAGGACGTTGCCCAATCATCCCCATGTCCAATAAAAACCTAATTATAAAGAAAGCAAGATAAAACAAGGAAAATCCCTATTGCTTGTCTGTGCATACAAATTAATTTGGATTAAAAGAGGGCTGAGTTTAAGCAATCACAGGTATTTCCAAGCAGTCTCAGGGGTGAACCTTTTACCTGAACACTGTCTGCCCTTCTGCTCCTCTCACGATCAGTGTGCTGTGCGACAGCAACGCCGCCTGAGCAGCACAAACCAGCCCTGCACAGCAGAGACCACTGAAAGGGATGGGGCTGGAGCAAAGCCATCGGCAGCCTATACAGTACAGTGACAAAGACAAGGACTTCTAACAGTCCAGTATTCTCCGCTTTTCATGTAAGCTGCCAGATGCACTTAAAAATGCATCTAGGTTAAGGAGCAGAGTGGAGAGTTACATTAGGTACACTTTGCAATGGGTTTATGGCTATACTGAAGAATACGCGGTGGTACCCTGTGGCTCATTTGATCAGAAATAAAGAGGAATCAAGATCCTTTCTTGCTGCAAATCAAGTATTTGCTATGATTGATGCTGCATAAACTTCTTGCTCCCAATTGCCCTGAACAGAGTGGCCAGGATCCTTCACTTGCAAGCCCAGGAGGTTGTACCCAGCTGCCACAGATGACAGTGCTGATCAGGGTTGGCCTAAAGGGCGAGTGTGCACAGTAATGCGAGGAGGATGATATTTCATCCTACAGCTTGTCAAAAAGTATTTCAGTGGGAGCAGAAGACAACAGCACCCAGCAGGAAGATAACTTTCTCGGGATGATGCTGGGCAGCAGTCCCAGAGCTGGCACAGAGCTGTCCCAGGACCAGCACGCGGCCCCTCACGCTCTCGTACAGCACAAGCCATCAGCCTGCTTTCAACATCTCATTTATCTAATTCTTTTTGTTTAAAGAACAGTTTAAAAGAAATGGAAAACTGTCTCCAGCTCATGGACAAGCAACGACAGGTCCCAGGCAAATATCCTCCTCTAGGAGCTCTTCCCAAGCAAGGATGAAGATGATGGTGATAATTAGTTCATGCTAACCAGGTGCAAGTGTTACCCAGTAACTTAAGTTCCTGTGCACATGTATTAT
Source organism: Caloenas nicobarica (assembly GCF_036013445.1). NCBI lineage: Eukaryota > Metazoa > Chordata > Aves > Columbiformes > Columbidae > Caloenas > Caloenas nicobarica. The sequence goes on along the minus strand of NC_088258.1, from coordinate 11,342,681 downwards.
TGGCACATATATTTAATGTCATCAAGTATTTAAATGACTGCCACCTGCAATGCTGTCCACTTTGCTTTGGTTATCTCCAGTACAAACCAAAAAGCCCACAACAAGGCAGAGACGGCAGGAAGAAGGGCCTCTCACCAACCAGGCACGGTGGGAGCCCCCGCGGTGGGGACGAGCTTTTACACCCACCCACATGCTGCTGGGGCAGCTAACAGCAGGTCCAGGCACGGCTGCAGGCAGGCCGTCAATCAGCCCTCCCGGGCTGGCAAGACCGCAATGCTGAGCTGGCACAAGCCTGGGCTGAAACACCCAGCATCTTGCCTTGCTTTCCGTCTGCCAACTGCTTTCTGCACGGGCTGCCGGTCTACAAACCCCGGTGTTTCTGTAGCAGCACAGTGACTCTGTGTCGCAGCACTACCCAGCTGCTTGCAAAACCACTGCCAACAACACCCACGCTGCAGAAGCAGGAGCATTTACGCCAACTCCCAAAGCCCTGCTCCAAGCGCTCTTCCCTGGAGCCAAGTACATGGCACGGCACCTCCCGTAGCAAGTCTTGGTTTCCCCAGGTACACATTAGTCTTCATATGTCCCAGAATGGCTGTAATCAAAGGGCAGGGAAGTGTGAAGGGAGACCAGAAAAGGACTTTTGCAGTGAAATGGGGGGGGAAAAAAAAAAAAAAAAAATCAAGACGACTTTACTCAGTCTGATGCTGGCAGCCAGATGTGGCTGCCTAGGTCAGAGATAAGTGTGAGTACTCTGTGGTGCTCACCCTTAACATCTTTCCGGCATCCCGGATGCACAGTTAAAATAAATGACAAACTAAAGGTTGCATATTTGTATTTGATAACCTCCTGTGACCTTTTTTCAGGCCCTTCCTGAGCTCATATAATCTTTTAGCACCCATAGTATCCTGTGGCAAAGAGTCCCACAGCTTAACTGTCATGTGAAAAAAAAAAAATCTCCTTTTAGTGGACAGTGAGGACTAGTCATTTTTACAGAGAAATTAAGAAGGTGCAGAGAGATCAAAAGACAGAACATAGCAAATAAGGTAAGCAAAGGAAAGGGAAGGGCATAGTATGCAAGGGGCCGAACGGGAAAGAAGCATTAGCTCAGAGGAGCACACAGGGGAGGGTGCAGCTTTATTTGTAAATCAAACCTTAAATTTTCCACCAGAAGTGACATAAATGGGATAGAGAGCAAGAGGAGCTACAAGCTTCTTTCTGGCGTTCAGCCCTCCCCTTTTAAATTTCTAAGTACAAAAGCAAAAACACATCTTGGTATTTCTAAATCACCCCCCTGATTGGTCACTTGAATGGCTGCCATTACTCTTTCTTTCACAATAAACCCTACTAGCACCAAATATTTCTAAAGATTTAGCTTGTCACAAGCTAGCTGGTTTTGGCCAGAAAGCAGGTATTATCTGTTCAATGTTTTATGGTTTCCAGCACAGAACCATTGTACTGATCGCTCCAGACTCCTGCTCCTTTATCACATCTCCACTAGCCAAGGCTGGGAACTCTGTTCTTGGATAGCAGAGGCAACAATAAATACATCTCGCCCTATTCTTTCTGAACAGACTCAATTGCAGTAAGCTTACGTATTTCCCAGATAAAGTACGATGTACATCTGAACAGGGAACAAGCTGTCTCTTCCAGCACTTGCTCTCGAGCTCTGCAACTCAGCTCTTCCTTCCCTCAGTGCTTTTGCAAGTCAGAATCTCTTCCTCTGCCATTATTTCCACGCTGGCACGGCCCATGTGAATTCATTCCAAGATTTATTTCATTTTGGCAGAAAACATTTATACCAAAACATGAGAAATAGCTCATGTATCTTGTGCCTAAGCATCTTAGGGCTCATCTACAAGGCAAGTGGACTTACACAGTGTCACATTATTATAAAGAATAGTTATACATATGTAAATCCCTAGGCACTTATGAAAAGTTCTCCCTTCTTCAGCTTCCTCTCATATCACAAAACTTCAGCCACGATTATGGGTAAGTTTGTTCATGTGCAACTTTGAGCCTTTTAAGGCTACTGAAATCCCCTGAAATATTTATGTGGCTCAAGTGTTACTCAGAACAATTAGTTCACTGTGTTTCCTCCCTAATCAACATTTTCAATAGAGGAAAACAGTTCACATTACAAAGATCTATAACCATGGAAATTTATGAGGCATGCAAGCGTCGGCAAAGTAAAAAAATAATGCTCTGAGGCCACTTCATCTGCCAGCATTATAGCGAGAGGCAGATGCAGGATGCAGTCAGGAACCACTCACAAATAACTTGATCCTCACATCGGTACCGTGAGGCACCCACAGACCCAGACTCCTTTTTGCCAGGCCTGGTTCTATTTTCTGGCTGTCCCAATGCTCAGGCCATCTCCCAGTCTCACTGCCTGACACCTCCTACATTTCCTTTAAAGCATCCTAGTGCAATAACCTGAGTATATTTCCATTAGATTTCACAGAAATCAATTAAACAAAAGGTTTGTGATTGAGATGTCATTAGGAATCTGCATCAATATCAATTAATGACCAACAGATACACAATTTACCGAAATACTTTAGGAAACAAAAAGTCCTCTGTATCTGACACAAGAGTGGTTTCTGTTGAGCAACAAAGAGATGCTCTTAATTTCCATTAAAGCCTCCCCTTGTCCTGTCCCACAGCTTCCACCTGCATCCCACTGCCCAGGCTCCATCAGCACAAATGGTCCCATCACAAGCAGCTGCACCTACAATAGGTATTTTTACAACAGCAAAATTTAAAAACGACATTCCACCTGCATGAGAGGTCAGCGACTGGCTTCATCGCCCCAGCAAAGACAGGTTGGTGAAACGCATATTCAGCCTGTGCTGACAGAGCACTCAGAGGTGTAGAAATGCACATTCCATTAAAATCAAACAAAAGGAACATTTTTACACACACTTAATACAGGAGATGGGATGACAGACCTCAATTTTAATGGAGGAAATTCATACATATATATGCTTATAGATCCCTGGCCCATTTAACGATTGCATTTCTGTTTTTCTTCTTCCCTCCACCACATTTCTCAACCCGATTTACAGTACATCTCAGCATGCCGTACTCACGCTTGTGCTTGTGACCCTGAGACCGCCCCCAAAGTCCTCATTTCCACAGCTCTAAAGCGGAGATAACAACCTCCTTCGCAGCAGCGTGGTGAGGACGAGCTATGTCCGTACCTTTGGATACAAAACCCCGACCGAGCCCTGACAGCCACCCTTGGTTCCCTGCTCAAATCCACAGCCAGGCTCACTGCAGTATGGATCACACCCCTGGAGGGGAACGAGACCCGAAAGCAGACTGCTCCAAACAGACCCGATGGGCTGCTCTGACAAACAGGTAGTCCCTACGTGGTGCAATCAAATCTGTGACTGCGTGAACAGCAACGCAACCCAAGCACACACCCCACGCCCCCACAGCTCACCCTCCAGAGCCGCTGCGATAAAACACCCTGAACCCGCCAGAAACTACACATGATACAAACACTCCATCACATCCCCTTGGCCTGTTTTCCAGTTTGGAAAAGATCATTGATAATACATTGTAGACATCCAGGAAAAAAATTCTTTTTAGTCGCAGAAATAGCTTACAATACCAAAATATAGTCCAGCAAGTCTACTGCAGGGAATGCACCGTTCTTAGCCAGCTATCGAGAAAATGGACCTACAGGGGGTTTGATTGCTTTCCCCAATGACTGTGTGCGCACAGACTCATCTTTCTTGCTCAGCACATCCACCCTCTGTGTTCAGAGCCAGTTAAATGGCAAAAGCAGTTGTATTGTGTTTTACTGCCTGCAAAACCGCAGCGCCAGCACAGGCACGTGTGCGAGGCTGGATTTCGTGCCTATTTACACATCAACAAAACTATCTACCATGCTGTGATTTCGAGAGCCGTGGCTCCAGTGATGTGCTGGAAGGGCACGGAACAGGACAGAGCTGTCCAGAATCACAGATGCTGTCGCTATTATTTATGTCTACTGCATTAATGCTCGAAAGCCAACACACGCCAAAGCAAGGGAACAGGCAACGTAAGCTTCCCAGGGAAGGTAAAAATCAACTGTTATAGTTGGAAAACAAAGCAGACAAATCTTGAGGCATGTATATTCTTCAGGTACAAAACTAAAAAGCAATACAGAAGCACATGTTTAATAGAAAATTGTACTTGGCTTTGTATTACAGCAGTCACCACCCCAAAGAGCTGTATCTACTTCGATTGCAAACAGAGGGAATGGGACACACAAGCAGAGCAAACACTACACACAGCAATGGTAGTGAGTGTCTTTACGTAATATTATTTTGATTCACAGAATCATTTCAGTTGGAAGAGACCTTCAGGATCATTAAGTCCAACCATAACCTAACCTAACTCTAGCACTAAACCATGTCCCTGAGAACCTTGTCTAAACGCTTTTTAAACCCCTCCAGGGATGGTGACTCTACCACCTCCCTGGGCAGCCTGTTCCAATGCCTGACAACCCTTTCCGTGAATAATTTTTTCCTATTGTCCAATCTAAACCTCCCCTAGCACAACTTGAGGCCATTTCCTCTTGTCCTGTCACTTGCTACTTGGGAGAATTTACCTGTTTGGCCACGTGCTAACAGTTACATGACCTTAAGAAGTTAACGTTTTCCAGATCTGCTAAAGGCAGGCTGCAGGCAAGCCAGGGGGCACTGACAGCCAGCTGGCAGTCTCGAGGGGTATGGATGAAACCCAAAAACAAGCTGGGCTTCTGCCTGCCATAAACCCCTGGAGCGCAGGGTGAGCTGCCCAGCTGGGAACAGCTCCCACACAGACACCACGGGACACGCCAAGGATGGAGATGCCCCTTCAATGCATTGGTTTCATATATCCAAGATCTGCAGCCCAACACGCTACGCTGTGAGCTGGGACCCGCAGGAGGCAGGAGTCAGGCTCGCAGGCAGGAGGAACGGGCTGCTGGGTGCTCTTTGCTGCGGCAGCCCCGTGCACGCAGCACTGGGATGCAGTCATCCCCAGGAGGGTTTAACACATGCACAAGGGTCTGTACAGGAGCGACAGGCAGCTGGAACAGACCCACAACCGAGAGAGATTCCACATCAGCGAGAAAACGAATGCAAGGAAATGCATAATAGTGCCTTTGTTATTTTTACCTAGACTAATGTTTTGCTTGAAACCTGGTGCTACACATCTAAGAAACCTCAGGTAAGCTTGCACATCTGGCTGCCTCATGAGCAAGCCCCGTGTCCAGAACAAGTCATGTCACTGCACTGGGAAACCAGGTGTGTGCACATCTGGTGGGTTCACCCTGGTCTTGGTGGGCAGGAGGTCCCAGGCTGCGCGGCTCCACATCGGTGGGGTACCAGAGGGAGCGTTCATCCTCAGGATCTGTGCCAGGGAAGAGGCAGCACTGCAGCACAGCCACACTAAAATGTTTAACAAATTTGATTAGGATCCCAATTACACCAGCCTAGCGAGTGTTCAGCAAAAAAGCCCTGTGGGGCTGTGATAAATGCCAAGACAGCTCTGCACTACATTTGTTTCTCATTTGATTCCTCTGTGAGGATTTTCAAGAGAGGTTCATCTACATGAAAAGCCTGAGGGCTGGAAGGGTGGGAAAGGTCAGCATGTGAAAAACTGACAGTGCAGCAGCGGCACGATGACACCGTGACCCTGGGATGCTGCCGGCAGTGCCCGTGCAGCAGTTCTGCCAGGTGCAGCCTGGCCTGGCTCCAGCACGGAGTTTCCTTCCTCAAGTCCCCACTACAGTAGGTAAAAGACACCGCAGTGCATCTCGCATCCCCAGGGAGAGAGACCTTTCTCGCTTAAACCTGGTACTGGGAAAAAGTAAAACTAAAATTTTAAAAAATAATGTATCAGAAGGCAGTAGAGCTGCACAGATACACGTACAGATGCATTTTCTCCTCTACAACCTGCGTTTTAAACATCAGTGAGAAGAATTTTTAGGACTCTGCCAGAGTTCCTGGGACAGGGAAAAGCAGCCTTTCTGCACGGAGACAAACCGCACGTTTATTCAGAGACTGAGCCTTGCGTAAGATCATTTTTCAGACACACTTTTTGTAAGACCATAAAGCAGAAAGCGAATACAAATATTCACTCTATTTACTCTCTCCCCTACCAGTAAAATGAAACACTCACCATGCAAAATACTTAGAAATACTTTGAGAACTCCTCCTACCAGTCTCCATCACAAAGAGGCTCTATGAACAGGCTATCGCCACGTTTCATAATCCCCACTGATAGATTTTTCTCCAAATATTAGAGGAAATAGACTCACAGCCCACACAGCTGAGTAAATTCTGCCTTTCCTGGCTGTTGTCGGCAGAGCTCCAGGTCTGGACATGCCACCACAGCGACAGGCACTGCCTTGCTCAGCTGGGTGAAAAAATCAAAACCATTTCTTTACACCCCAGTAGCAGGTGTAAGTTTTGTAAACAGGAAATTCTTTTAGGTTGCTGTTTGGCAGTTTCATTTACCCTTTTAAGTAATTGTCAAGAAGTTGCAACCACGACTGTGCTTTACTTTAATCAAGTAACTGACTTAACTGAAAACAAGCAGTGCCTTTGACCGGCCTTCTGAAATCATCTCGCCAAGAGAACACCATCAAACGATAATCACTGAGAACGCAGGAGGTCATAAAACAATATAGTCCATATCGCTAGCGTGCCTTGGTCAACCTGACTGGCTGCCCAATGTAAACAAACCAAATTTTAAATGAGTATTAACATAAAAACAAAACTCCTCCCCAACTGGACAGGTGAGATTAAATGGACACAGACTACTCTTTGTCTGGACAGTCTCTTAAACAGCAAGTGGCAAAGAATTTGAAAGCTCGGGAAAAGGAGCATTCCTGGAAAAGCTGTTAAGATGCAGAGCTGTCTGAAGGAAAGCAGTGTGACTGCCCATGGCAGAGCTGTCACCACAGAACACACCATCCCTGCCCGCACCAGCCCAGGAAGGCAAGGTGAACATCAGATGCTGGGCTGGCTACAAACCTCGCTGCTCACAGCCAGCTGTGCAAACACCCTTTTGGAAGCAGAGGCTCACACTTCGATTCTCAGAAATACATATATATATATATATATACACACACACATTTACTGTTAGTCATCCAAAAGCTGCAATCGCAGCAGGCAGCTGTGTCTCCACACCCACCGGCAGCCTGTCCTCACCACGGGACACACACGCCGCTGATGTGACATGCGGCACGCGGCACGTGGCTGAGCAAGAGGGAGACCCGCTGCCCCAGGGCACAAAAGGCAGCGCCCGTCACGCTGCCCACGTCCCACTGTGTCTCTCAAGCGCAGCTCCACGAGCGCTGGACCCGGCCTGGCCTCCCACCCCAGTCCCCAGCACGTCACCTCAGCAGCTCCCACTCCAAGCAGCACCAACACGGACCTTGCTTTTCGTCCTGGAATCAGCCTTAGCTCTTACTGCTCTGCCGCTTCCAAAGTTACGTGCGGCTCAGGAGGCATGGCAAAAGAGCAGCATCGTTTAATATTCAAGAGAAACGGTTAGGTCAAGGTTCTCCGTTTCCCTTCGTCCCGCACAAAGCGGTCTGTGATCAGATCGGGCACAGAGCCATCGGGGTGAGGAACACGGTGCACGCACACTTACATGTTTTTTCCAGAAAACTGTAATGGAGCCCTTCCCACAGCGCCGCTCTCGGTGGAAAGTCATCCAGGGATTTAACTACGGTTTATTCTGTTTTCTCGGTGCTTTTATCACTCCACTATCTGATCACCTTCCAAAGGGGAGGCTGCGGCTCAACCCCAAGTTTCCCTCCCCAGGCCCCGTTGCTAGGTGAAACGTGTGGTCACAGGCCACCGAACAGAATTATTACCCAACAGCCCGGCAAGAATCCAAAGGCCAAATTCACATTTGCTGCCCTTGAAACGCCTTAGTATTTAAACATCTGTCAAGACCTTCACCCTATCTCCAGCTCTTCCCTGGAGAAACGCAGAACTCAAGACAAGTGTCAGATTAGCCAGCAGAGCATAACACTCACATCATAGATAATGGGTCAAAAATTTAATGTTCATTTCCTTTAGACTACTATTCAGTTTCCAAATCGTATTAATAATGCAGCAACCTCTTAATGCAAGTGTCATTAGCCCCAAGATACTCAATCGTTATTTTAAAAGGACTTCTTAGGTTACTTCATTATTTATCTATATTTTAAATCGACCCAGTGAAAAAAGGAGCTGTGCAACAGCCTCAAACCAATGGCAAATAAAGAATCCGCTCGCCTGTGAAACCAGAGGGTGAGACTGCAGCAGAGGAACCACTCAAAGCAAACGTGATTTAAGGGAGGCGGGAGGGGTTTTCCAGGGTCTACAAGCTCTGTCCATTAGCGCAGGTCAGGCTCCCAGGGCAGAGCCCACACCACATCTACCCCTAAGCCCTACGGCCAAGCCTGAGAAGATGCAACGTGACTCGCGTGGTATTTTACAGCTTCCCTGGGGGAGAGCAAACGACAGAAGCGCCACTTTAATGCACTCCACATGCCCCCAAAAATGACAGAAATGAAAGCTAAGTGTCTTCCTGTACCACACACAGACAAAGAGTGGTTCCCATCTCTGCATCTTCTCTTCCTTAATGTATTTTTTTCTTAGTAACTACCTGAGGGGAAAAAGGCAAAGTCTTCCTCCAAAGTGATCTCGCTTGTGCCTGTTTACAAAAACCAAAAGGCAGCTGTTTATTCTCAGAAAGGAGAGACTGTGCAAGAAGCAATGCAGCAACAGTGAGAGTTCAATGCCATGTATGCAGCACTGTCTTTGTTAGCTGCACAAACACCATTCACTGCCTCATTCAGTGCTCTTCCTGAGAACGTGGGTTATATCACACAAGCTATATCCACACATACGTCATGGAAAAGGAGAACAGACACACAGAAAAGCCCTGAAACCGCTACCTAGCTAGCAGAGGCCGGCTCAGAGGAACAAAATTACAGAACTGAAAGAGCAGCGCAAGGCTCCGGCTGCTTCCCCAGGCGCTGAGTTTCCCCCTGCGAGACCCAGAGACCGACCAACCCGCAGCGATGGATGGAACGAGCAGACACCAGCGGAAATGGAGATCGCTGATCCGGCCAGGGGGCTGCCTCGGCAGGAGGAACACACAATATTAGACTGACAGAAGGAAGCAAAACAACCGTCTCTCCCCTGCCCTGAGAGAAAAGAGAAAGCAGTTAGTCCGACGAATGCTTTCAATTTTTCATTTTATTTGAACTGCAGTGGGGAGTGACGCAAGCAAACCCAAATCATTGCTCTGCATCGCTCATTTCTCTACACAGTGTTTCAGCTGTTTCTTTTTGTTTGGTTCTCTACATCAACCTGTTGCAAAAAGCAAGGGTTTTGTTTGCGTGTTTTTGAAAAACTGTAGTGCAGAAAAACAAAACAAAACCATGCCATTTAATTCCTTTGCTCCTCTTCAAAGACTGCCGCTCCTCTGCTGTGCAGAACGCTGTTCCCAGCCCCAGGGAAGGGGCTCCCACCGACTCGCTGCCCTCCCCTGCTCCGAGACAGAAGTTGATGCGTTCTGCACTTTTCAAACTCAATTCGTCTCCTCAGTCTCTGTCAGAAACCTTCCAGATGAAGGACAGATTAACCATCAACTCTGGCCACCAACAGGCAGAATGTTTATCAACACAGACTTGAACAGTTACAATCTCGTTCGGTTTTGCTTTCTTCTAAGTTTCAGGCAATTAATATTAATCCCTGCTGAGTCTACTCCACCAGCAGTGATCCAAAAATTGTTCCAGATGGAAACTTGAGACAAATATAGATGAAAAGTAACAGCTTTCACCCTGAAGCCCCCCAGCCACAACCAGCAGGTCCCGTCTGCTTCTGCACCCCACAGATCGCTCATGGTATGGAAACAGGTGAGGGATTTCTTCTGCCGCTTCCAGGACTAGCACCAAGAACATCCCTGGCCATTGCCTGCTGGTCCTGTCGCCTAGAAATAACCTCCCACACCACATTTCACCAAAAAAAATACATTTCATGTAGTGTAACACCAACATCGTCTGGCAGTTTGCTGTAAGGGAACTTTTCTAGCAGTGGATACATTCATATTCATCGTGAAAGTGTATATGAGCACTGGATTCACCCAAAGTGCACCACTACTCAAAAAGCAACAGCCCTACGAGAAAACAGAAGTCACCATTACCTGACCTATCTGGCTACTTTCAAATTACTTGTACGCAAATAGTTCTGTGCACACATGCACGCAAGTAAAGGCGAGGATGATGCTGGTCAAAGCGTTTAGAACCACGGGCAAACCACAGCGACAGAAGCTCAGGGCAGCAGAGGGGGCACCTGTGGCCAGGTGCACAGGACACGGGGGGGACAGATGGGCGGCACAACTGCCGTCGGTGATGTCACACGTGGGTGTCATGATGCACATGGGGCTGTGGGATGAGCACCAGCCTCAGTTCTGCCCCTGCATAGGGCCACTCATAAGAGACGTGTTTTCTCTCCTTTTACACCCCCACATAGCATGTTAGAATATACTCATTGCCAGAGAACAGTCACATCTTCCCCATGGTTCCTTTGGCACACGCAATTTTTTTCTGTAAACACAGAAAGTCTTCATATATGCATACTTTTAAAAAATATTACCCTTACTACATGTTAGTTAAGTCTCTTTAGATTTAACAAGATTCTAAGCTGCATTTGTGAAACTGCAAGCCCTCTGCAGCTACATCCGTAGGACTTGCTATCTTCCATTAATAATCAACAGAAGGAAACAAAATATGTTTGCCAAACATAATACAATAATCAGAAGGTGAAAGTTGAGAAAAGCAGTCAAAAAACCCCTTCTCAATCTCACACCAAAACAGCCTTAAAATTTTCTCAGGCTCTCCAAGAATCAAATCTGGCACCACAGAAGGTTTTGCAAACATTTCTCAGAAGTAGCTCTGCAGTTCCAGAAAAAAAAGAGTGTCAGAAAAGAACTTCAAATCCCCTCCCTAAAAGCCAAAGGGAGGCACAGATCCAAAGATTAAGCTCAGAGGCTTCTCTACAAAGGCAAGAAGTGACATGCATACACATCCAACACGCAAAGAGAACACAAAATAAGGGTTGTTTTCCCCAGATTTAACGAGCAGAGGTGCTGACTGTAAAAGCGAACTGTTTATGCCTCGGCAACAGACTCTCTAGCAAGACTCTCTAAGAAGTTTTGAAGTATCCCTTTAAGCAACCAGTGCTGTTTGACCTCTTCCTTCCTGGTGCGAGAAAGCTCTTATTTAGCATGCTTTGTCTTTCTCATGGTTTGTACAATAAGCAGTTCTGGGTGTAACAATGACACATCCCCAGTTCCTAAGTTAAAAAAAAAAAGGCGCAAATAAGCGTTAAAAAAAGAAAAGGAAAGGAAAGGGGGGAAGCCAATCAGCCCTAATATCGTAAGTGAAATGAATGCACCGAGAGGAGAGCGGAGCAGCGCACGCCGCAGGTCCCAGCAGGCGCACCCGCCCCGGTTTCCCCCCCGGGCGGCGTTTCAGCCCCGGCCGCTCCGCACTCCGGGCGCTGAGCGACCGGGACCCTCCCGACATCGCCCCCGTCCCGCTCTTCACTCGAGAAAACCCACGACGAAAGCAGCCCAGGGCCCCCCACCTCGGCGCCCCCCGCTCACCTCGGGCAGGGCAGGACGGGCGCAGCAGCCGCTGCGGGCAGGGCCGGGTTCGGGGCGGTGCTGCCGCCCAGCGCCCCGCGCTATAAGGCGGGTGGGCCGGGCTGGCGGCCCCGCTCCGCCCCGGCCGCTGCCCCCCCCGCGGCCCCGCTCCGCCCCGGCCGCTGCCGGCCTCACATCCCCGGGCCGCCCCGGTCACCCCCCGGCCGCCCCCACGGGCAGCGGGGCTGCGCGGGGACAAACCCGCGACTTGGCGTCTGCAGGTGCGTTTTAACTAAATCGGGAGCTTTGCTTTTCTACGTGTAATTTTATTCCCCCCGCGATTCCCACGGTGACGCGCTCGATTCTACATGCAATCATTTCGTGTATTTTTAATAAAATCATAGGAAAGAGGGCTGAAAGGAACCTTTAGAGGTCATCTAGTTCAGCCCCCTACCCCAAGGCAAGATCAACTATACCAAAATCATTCCTGACGGATGTTTGTCTAACCTGTTTTTATAAATCTCCAGTCATGGAGATTCCAAACATCCCTCGGCAATCTATCCTGGTGTTTAACTATAGTTGCTGTTTGAAAGTTTCTCCTACTGTTTAAGTCTGAACCACCATTGCTCCAATTTAATCTTGCTTGTTTAGTTGTATTGACGAAGAACATGAAAAAAAGTTTATTCCTTTTTTTTTCTCCCCACAGAAAGCACACATGCAGAGCACCTCACCCCACACACGGGCTTTTCTCCCCGCGACAGTCACCGAGACCACCACGATCGGCCATAGTGAAGTGAAAATGGTGCTAAAGACAGGATGATACAGCCAGAGAGCTCAGTACAACCAAACGAAGTTACAGAAGAATAATCCTGGTATATTTTCCTGGATTTTGCAAGGAGGAGGGATGAGGAGCTGAGCTGTGCACAAGCCCATGAGAAAGCCCCCACGCGTGCTCTGTAGTAGCATCATTCACATGTGTTTGGCATCTCCTGCATGAACCAGAGCTGCCACAACAGAGCCTGAAGTCGAAGCTGCAGCAGAACTGAAAGATATCAGAGCAGAGAGAGTTGTCTTCATCCAGCACCCAGTCAGCGGAGTTTTCGCAATGCTTTCATCTGTGCACAATTTTCCTGGTGATAATAAACCCCAGTATTTTAGAACATGGTTTGGAAAAGGTAGCTTAGGCACAGAATTCTTTCTGGTTCTTTTCCATGTACAGGTCCCAGACAAATCACGTCCTCATATCATCACAAAGGTACGATTTATAGGAGATACAAGTATACAATCCTTTAGCTAACCATAATCACAGAAGAAACAGCAGTTTGCCACTTCTGGTAAAACTGCACAAATGGATTTTAGCAGGGCTTTTTTCACAAGGAAAACCAAACACAAGTCCTATAACACGCAGGGTTTGATCTGAGATGGGAGATCTAGAAGAGATCACACAAAATGAAATAACCAGGTTCCTACATCAACCACAGAGTCATCTTCCAAAGTATCTTACCTCTTCATCCGCTTCTGTTCCACACAAGATCTTACCCTTTGTAACATGTATAGTAATGCACTGATGACTCCTCTTGCTTAAACCATCAATTTTGTTCCGGGAAATCTTTTATGTTTTGCTTTGTGTGTAGCAAAACTGACTGATTTTTTTGAGGTGGAGGAGGCTGAAGGGAAAAGCACACCATAGGTAAGTACTGCTCAGAGCAGTCTCCCCGATCTGGGATAACAGCTGTGCTTTCCTCAAAAGTTCAGCACTTATGAATCATCCCGCTTCCTTTCCCCTCTCTCTCTCTTCTTCCCAAACAGAAATGCATGGCTTCTGGGAGATACATGACAATGTATGCCCACAGTCACCAGGTTTGTTTTCACTACAAAGTCGTGGGCTTGGGGGACCCTCCGTGTGCTTGTGCGTGTCCCCAGCTACCACAGTTAGAAAATGGGATTTTGCTTGAGGCTTTTTTCACCAGCTGCTGGAGATGAGAGGTTCCAGCTCCCTCCTGAGTTCCAGGTTGTCTCTCTCCACTTCTCCATTCCCTCAGTACAATTGCTAATGACCAGTTAATAATTTTCAGCACGTGTGCCTACCTTGCTCTCTCTGTCCCTGGCGTGGCCAGCAGCAGAGCGGTGTCAGGTCCTTCCCAGGACACGGGCAGGGCTGGGAACCCTCCCCAAGGCCACGGCTGTTGGGTTGGGCCGGCAAAAGGCACTTCACCGTCAGGAGGAGGGCAGGAGGTGGCCCAGAGCTGTGGGGCTCTCCTGCCTCTCTGCTTGCCTGCTGGCTGGTCCCCTGCTTACTCAGCTCTGGGCTCTTGCAGGGACTGAGCGCTCCCCTCAGCAGTCCTGACAGACAAAAAATAGGATTTATTGATAGCACAGCACCATGATACCACTCTTCATTCGTTTAAAGTATTCAAAGTGCACTTACTTATGCAATTTGAGTCAAGGAAATGAGTGTGTAGGGGGAAAATGTAGCAGCTAAAATGATTCATTTGTAAAGACGGGTAATATACATCCCTGTGCAGCAGCAAGTCTGAGGTGTATTGAACAGCTCTTAAATAATTAGATGGGTACTGGTACTTGGCGTAGGGCAAATATTGTCCACCTATATTTGAAAGGTATGAATTAGCCTAGGACAGCTCCACACATTGCAAAGGCAATCCTGATTTCCAGTTCCTGCTTCTGGGCTGGTTTTTGGAACTATTTAATCCAAAATATATGGTTGGCACAAGCACAAAGAGTGTAGGCTGGACATGAATGAACCACGCCTGGAAATTAGCAGCAGGCTCTCAGAGCAATCAGACTGTAGCAGAGAATAATAGGAGGAAAAATACCCTTGGCTTCTTGAATACATGACATACTAAGTATGCTTCAGTCCAGGGTGCTCCATTGCACTTTATGTTCTCATGTCCAGTCACAATGGCGACTGGAAACTGAGCAATGAAACACCAATGTGCCAAACCAAAAGCACGTGATCCGCCTTTCATTTAAAGCTGTTTACTATACAACAAGATAACAGTCATTCTCTTTTACAAGATCAATTTTTTCATACCAGGTGTCTGACAAGTTATTGTGTGCTCTCACTATCTTAATCATCTATAATTTTGAATCATGCTTCAGATGAGTTCTGTTCAGTTTGCAAAGCGTAGGAATTGAGGACATCTTTGCTGTTCTCAGATAAATCAAAGCAGCAAGCCCAGGGGAATAAAAATGGTCACAAAGAAACAAATTTCCCTCTGTGGTTAGGGTTTAGAATTCAGTTAATGCTAATTACAGATACAAATAACTTTGCAAATACTTTACAGAGATTTGAAATCATGAAAATGAAGTCCCAAACTGCCATGTAGTCATCAATAACACAGTGTAGTAAAAGTAGCACTAACACAACCTTCTCAACAAGACCTTAGTCAAACATCTTTCCGCCTTTCCCTCAAAGGGAGGATTTAGTCCCCAAACTTAGTTATCAAAATCAGAGCATTCTTAATAACATGGTGAGAAATAAGCTCCAGACCCTCACAGCCAAACATGGGACACATGTCATGGACAAGGAGTAAGTCAGCTCCAGGTTGCACTCACCTCCCATGGTGTACTGCTGGAAGCTGTACCAAAACCCTATCAAGCGGGGTCAACTCTTCATTTGGCCAGTTGGCTGTTTCGCTTGGCTAGTGAAATAGTGAGAGCTGGCACAAGCTGACCTTTAGCAGGCTCACTTTCTTATGTTAATTCTTCCTTTTCTTACACTAAAACAGTTCCAGGCTCTTCCTCCCATGATTTGCATATAGGTGAAATTTAGTTGTCTTTATTAGGAAGCGAGGGACTTCATACCGGTGCAGGAGTCACGAGTGAACAGCTTGGCAGGAGGCACAGTCCGTCTCGTCACTGCAGAACATTTTTTCTCTTGGCTAGCATGTCTTCAGGTTCTGCGCCTTCTAAAGAAAGGCTATGTTTGTTATGAGCAAAGGAACCATTTTAATGAAATCGGACAGCAGCTACACAGCTACCAAATATTTTATGGTCAGTCAGGTTGTCTGTCCATTGGTACTGACGCAGTCACCTAATATTCAGCTCTCGAACCTGTTCTTTCAGATCACTTGTTTTCACTGTCATAAGGACACAGATTTTTACTTCAGGAAAAATAATGTGTATGGATTGTGCTGAAGCAGAAACACAGAAATCTGAGCTTTTCAGGAAGGTAAGCTCCAAGGAAACTGTGGTGTTTTAAGACCAATATGTCTTATCTTCTCTGTGTTTTTACTTCGCGTGCAACAGGTGTCCTTAAAATAACCCCGAACGCATTTTAGTAGCAAAACAAAGCCTTAAAGAAGAACTGTTTATTCTGCTGTTTGCTTTTTATTTAGTAAATACTGACTACTTGTCAGAAATAAAATATTCTCCCCTGCTTCCTCTTCAGTTAGCATCTTCCCTTACTCCTGTTGTTTATATTTACTCTCGGTCATTAGCGCTGGCCACTCTGCTTGCCCGGCTGCTCCATGGAGACTTCCATCCTCGAGCCGCCCCAGCCTCTGCCCTCCCAGAAAGCCTCACCTGTATTTTCAGTTGATGCCCCAGCAGACTCAGCACTGCAGTCACAACCATGTCTGTTTGCTATGAACTGCCATCAGAAGTCAAGAAGCCAGCTTGATTTCCGTCCTTGTCAAGGATCAACACGAGCTGGTGCCAGGTTTTGCATTACACATGCTGGAAGGTCAGGCCTGGAACGGATAGACAATGGGCATTAACATTTGAAGACAAGATACAGGTTCCCAGCTGAAGTTTCCTTTCTAAGGTACAGTGTATTAAGGAGAAATTAATCTACAAGAGCGATGCAGGGCACAAAGCTATCGTTAAGCACTGAACAGTGGTTATCCTTCTGAATATACAAACTACTGTGTGTCACGAGAGACACTAACACGCTACATCTCACGAGTATATAGCAGCGAATTAGGAAACTACTTTTTGAAATACAAAATATAAAAACAGCTGCTCAGCAAACATTACTATGGCCTTTATACGGATTTCCAATTTAAAACTGAAACAGAGACCAAACTGACTCATATTTTACTAATTCTGACAGATGTCATGATCAAAAGATGACTGCTAGTTAACCAGACTACTAAGCCAGTCTTTTACAAATGTAGCATATATATCATGTTGCATTACCTGTAGTTATCTAAGTGCATTTGTTTTATCACACACTGGATTATAATATTCATAATTCATAATAATGAACAATGATGATAATTATCACATAATTCATAATTATGACATCCTGATAGTTAATTATAGCAAAACGCCCAAAATGGAAGCTGTGCTCTGTCCAAATGAATACATAGAAAAATATTTGTCATGACAAAGAGCCTACAGAACAACCCTATTGCATGGGTGGGTTGGGTTGTTTTTAATGATCTACCTTGATAGATGGCAACTGCCTGGAAGAAAACCACAAACACCGCGTGCATGGACGGCAGCATCCCTTGAACACACGACAGCTGCAGCTGTTATGAGGTGAAATACAAAGGCTGGTGATTTTCACGGACAGGTTAAGATGTTTCCTATTCCCTCACTATCTGGCCATCTTCAGAGTATGCACCATTCTCCTCTTTTCCCAGTTTGTCCATTCTGTTTAGATCCCAAACCACACACAGAGGTCATGCCTGTGCTTAAACTTTACATCTTGCGAAGAGCTCTGTTCATTATCAGTTGATTCTTTGTGATAACTGTGATCAAACCAGTATAAATATCTTCACGTCCCTAGGGCTGAGATTACTATCTCTTTTGGAAAAAGATTGGCTCTTACTAGCAGTAAGAATTGACTGGGCAACTAGATTCTTCCAAAATGCTTGTAAATGCAACATCCTGCACAGCAAGAAAAAACTGTCAACTAGTGGATTAAAAAAAAATAAAATAAAAAAAAAAAATCCCATGGTGTTAGAACTACTGCGTGAAAGAAAACAGAGATGGAAAAGAAAACAATGAAGATCAATCAGTATAGGACTCCAGTGTTCTAGCACCTAGAGGATTTGCTGTACTTCTGTATCCAGAAGTTCGCAGCAGAAACTTCATTCACAGTCCATACAACAAAACGCTATTTCCTGTGTTTGTGATCAGTGTGATATATGGGTTAGAGTATTTACGTTTGTTTCATTTTGGCATTGATCCCAGTAGCCTTTCCACTCGCACACCAGGGAGAGAAAAATGCATTCTCTCAGCTACATTTCCTAATGCATGATTACTTGTTCCAATTTATAAGACACGATTAAAGGCACAGTCCCTGTCTGCATCTCTGTCCTCATTTTCTCTTAAAAACCACTGGTTATAACATCTCATGTACACGTTACCTCAAGTCTTCTGAAAACTAACAATGGCGAGTTTGATCTGGCAAAACAAGGGTGTTTTCATAGGCTAGCAAGCCTACCACTCCTGAAAGCCTGCCAGGTTTAAATATTTAATGATCAGACATGGCATTCATCCTCCTAATCAATTCTTTTTTTAGATACAAGTCTGAAGAGTCTCAGAAAGCACAATCAGGCAGTGCTGGAGACCTGCAAAGGCTTTTCGCACCAAACAGTAAGTAGCTACACTTGCTAGGAAATGAACTGGGGAGGCAGAATTCTCTTCCCTGTTCCATTAGAGGCACATTGAAGCAATAAAAGGGGTAGATTGCCTTGAAATAAACTGGCTTTTATAAAGCCTTCTCTTTATATCGTTCAAGTTGGTGGCGTTTTTTTACTTAGAATTAAATGAAGTGGAAACTTTCACAAAGTTGAAATAGGCAAAATTCTTTCTTGGAAGGCAGTGGACAGATATAAATTCTATTGGTGCAGAAGAACATCTGAGAGTTGTTTGCTTACAGAGCTGGCATGTACGAATCATGCAGTGGGTGCATGTAAGAGTGGGCACAGGTTTTAGGTTTGGTCAAACAATAAGTTACACCGTTGTTTTATAACCACATGGGGTACGCATGCGCTGATGTAATATATGAAATAAAAGTGACAGAAAGTCAGAGAAAGTGTGTCTGAAGTCACCTTTGGAAAAGAACGTAGGTGCTTTCAGCCAAATGCTCTGCCTTCTCTGACTGGGATTCCTAACTTTCCCTTCAGGAGCCAAATATTTAACCCATTGCTTTCTGCAAAACAATAGCCCGAGGAGGGTTGATACTTTTTCCATTGTTTAATAGCTGAAGGGACAGGACACTCAAGCTGAACATAGGAACCTTCAACTACAGTGATTACCAGGAGAGACAAGATGGTTCTTCAGTGCCTGTCTCTCAGCTGGTCTCCATTGGCCCAAATAGACTGTACAAATCATCTGAAGAGGGTCCTGAGTACTGGATTCTCCTCATCCAGCAGATTCCCCTCATCAACAGATAGTGCTGTAATTCCTTCACAACTGGATTAATAAAAATTGGATTGTTCTTAAATAAAGGAGCTGCATCAACAAAGAGCTCCAAGACTGAAGACCACACAGATGCACGAGAGCTACACATGCCAGATGTAGGCTCCAATCAATTCAGACAGAAGAATGGTCCCATATCTTTGGTGAAGTGCTGAGTTTTATAACACCTTTTGTTGCAGAGAACAGTTCCTAGGAAATTATTTTGCTCTAACTGAAGCCAATAATAAAATTTCTTTTGTCTCCCAATGCGATCCAAGCAAGGCTCATAAAGCATTCAGCAGCTGGAGAAAAAATTTGTTGAGGATGGCAATGTTAACAGACAATAGTGTTCTCTATCCTTTTGTTTCTCTTATGGGCCCCATGGATGTAAGTTTAACTGTGATAGTCCATTAGCACAGCTTTCCTTTGGGCCCAGGGTTTTATACTCTGCATTTGACACTTAGAGCATGATGCAAATACTCGTGTCTAAACAATAGAAGGGATTTATTCTGTGATGACTCAAAAGGGCGTAAAAAATTGGTTTGAAAGAGATTCGGTGAGAATTCTGGTTTGCAGAAAGAAGGGAATGATGTACACAAGGATAACAAGTTCTCCTTACAGAGCAACAGAATTGATCTGGTTTATTATACCCACCCACCCAACAGTGGTGCTGTTGTTTTTTCAGCTGCAGCTTGTCCTTATGCAAGCAGCTTGTTTATGCTTTCCACAGCGTTCACAGGTACGTTTTATGGCGCTTCATATTTCTCTACTGCACAACAGAATAGAGACTAGGAAAAAATGTAGCTGTGCTTTATTTCAAAGTGCTGTAAAATAAAGACTATTGTCCAGTCCTTTGGGTTATGGTCCAGGATAGTGACAGCTGATGTCAGCTTCTTGCAAGGAGATGAATAGGATGAGCTGATAAAGGTGGACATGCTTAAATATGATTGTACAGTTCTCAGAGAGTGCTTTTATGGATCAGATGCCTGATAAGAAAGTAGATATTAGTTTACTGGGATGGAAAATGCATGGGGACATCAGCAGTCATGTTCCTGTACAACTGCATGCTTCTCCATTTAAACTGCTGCTGTATCCACCTGGGAGGAAATCCTTCCAATCATTGCAGAAAGAAAGTCCCAATACAACAAACCATTTCAGCTTGTAAGTCAATATTTAGTTGAATGCATGGGAGTAGTGCACTGAGTGGGAACAGATGTGCTCCCTTTCTGGATTTTATATCAGCAGAAACATTCACGTAAGGTACAGGAAATGTAAACAATCCTCGATGCACATAATTCAATGTACTTTCTGCAAATCTGTGTACCAGGTAAGACCAAACGCTGACAAAGAACTTGACAATTATAAAACTGAATAAAAAGTGTGAATCTAATTTTGAATCTTCATCAAGAGATCAAATATTGGAAAAACTGCTCAGAAATGTTGAGGGCAGGGGGGTCAAGCTCAAGTCAAAATCTGCTGTACAAATTCAAAGTAGAAAGGAGTAAATGTGGCATGAAGTAGACATGCAAATGAGAAGTAAAATATTCAGGCAGCGCCATCTCCTTGAGGTGAATGTCTGTGGAGACTGACCCATAGTCACTACTGGGGGAGGGATCCAGCACAACTGTGAGGGTGATGCAGCTCAGCCAGAAAACTCCCCAGTTGCTTGAGTTGCTGCCTTGCTGAGGTCAGTACTCACACCAAGTTTCACTGTGTTCGTGTGACCTTGTTTCTGCAGAAGCTATTACAGCACCAGTGAGCTACTAGAATATTTTGCAGCACAGTGGGCTGGTTACCATTATTCTTGGCTCTGATTAGCCAGAAAGGCCTTTGTGACAATGTTAAATGTACCACATTTCCCAACAATGACCACGATCTCAGCAGCAAGAGGAAATACTTCCCAGCCCCTTTGTTTTGAGCAGATAAAGCAAACAGGAAACATTTAGCTACCTTGTTCCCAATCCGCTGCCATCCATTTCACTGCTTCCTGCCCATGTCTATTTTGAGAGAGAACTGTTTAAGAAAATCGCATCTTTAAAAGTTCAGATTTCACTTACACAGGCAGCTTGAGCTTTCAGTAACTCCCCAGCTTCTCCCTCCTCCTACCCCCACGGTGGGGGAAAGGGCAGGAGCAAAAGGAGGATTAAAACAGGAGTGTTTACAACATCTGCTTCTTTTAGTTATCGCCCTTCCTTCCTTTTAACTAATGGCTATTTTTCACAGCACAGAGAAATGGGCACTGTAGTGACAGTCTGGGACCCTTTGACAATGGGAACTGGGCATACAGGAGCAGGCATCACAGTATTTTTTTTACTCTTTAAACTGTCAATTCCAGGTGTCCGATTCCATTAGTTATTTGAGGAGAGTTAACCCTTGGCTCTGTATTTTATTAAAAAAAAATGCAGTCCAACAATTTTCTGTTGTTTTCAGAAAATTTGGAGGCATTAATGCAACATTTAAAAACAAACAAACAAAGAGGCATTCCTGTTTGTATGATAAATGTAAGGATAGAAGGATTTTGTGTTTGTATGACACTAGTGTATGAAGCAGGAAAAGAATGGGAGCATAAGAAAGATCTTTGAACAGAGATGGCAGCCTAAAAATGGTTGTGGTTTCTGCTTATGATGAACTTCAGGGAGCTGAAAACTGGGGTGCAGAAATGTCAGATCTTTGTTGTTTTTCTTAGGGAATATTGCATTTTTTTATGCCACCATCATGGCAGCTGATAAGGAAAAGGTCAAGATAAGGGTGTTCTGATCAGGGAATTTTCTATATTTACTCTCTTTCCACCAGTGTGAAAGTATGAGAAATTCCCAGGTGCCTTGTTTGAATTAAATTATATTTTAGAAGGAAATCAGCTGAACACTTTCTACTAGTTCATCAGGTCAGTTTCCAGCTCATCCAGCTCTCTCCTTTTACAGCCACATAGCTGTCCTAAGGTGTTTAATTCCTTTCTATTAATCTCCAAATATCTTTTGACACTCTGGAAAAGATTTCACAGTAAGTCTATAGATAGCCACCCCTGTACAATAATGTTTAGGAACAATAACCCCATAGGCATACACACTCAGTTTTGTACGTGTTAATGACGAAGACAGCTTCGAGAGGTGTTTTACGTCCTTAAGCCTCTTGAAAACAGAGAAAATAGGCAAGAAGCAGAAACACTTACCAGCTTTGATCTTTTCAGAATGACACTGTTTTCAGTTCGATTACGGATTAAGGTGATCCCAGGACTTACTCCAGTTTCAGCTGAAGTAAACAGGAGCGTTCTCACCCAGACAATCAACGTCACACAAAAGCACCAAAGAAAGAAGGCGTTTCCTGTTCTTCTCTGGGTTTTCTCTGTGTATCAGAGGTATATCCAGGTGACAACAGTAATGCAGTGCTCCCCTTTGCCTCTTTTTAAAATTTCCTCCTGTTAAGGACAGTAACCTTGTGGTTTTTCATTAATCCTCCACCTGCAGGCTCAAATTCCAGGCTGATGGACTAGAATTTGCTGTAAGAAGGATGCTTTTGTTTATCATATAAATCTTTGTATGTGCTGGAATACTTAGCCCAGACACATAAATGTTTCGGTGGATGAGAGAAATAAGATCTTAAGGCCGACACAGGTGGAAGTGCTCACTGAAGTCATTAATGTGAGCAATGAGGTGCTTCCCCACTCTGATATTAAATCTGCTGCAATTCCACCAATGTTATCATTCAAAAGCCTCTGGCAATATCACCTCAGTAACAGGTTTAGACAGCTTAGTTGTTTTTGTTGTTATTGTTAACATTATTATTATTAACATTATTATTAATAATAATTTGTGAGTGTCTTCAATTTTGCATCATGGCAAAGATGCTTTATGCCAAATACAGTATTTCATTTGGTGCAATCTATATTTTTCAATTCAGTTCGTGTTTTGTTTTGAGCTGATTCAAAGTGAATTTTTTTTCAATTTTTCACTTCGGCCAAGCAATTGAAAAAACAGCCCTTCAGCCATACCACTCTGTTGCCAGGTACCAAATTGTTCAGTCATGACTTACAGACTCATTTGTTCTTGTGAAGAAATTGGCCAGCCTCAGGTCCTGCTCCTATTTGAAGTTATTCACAATCTATTCATGTCAAAAGGAAAAAAACAGAGATTAATTACATTTTCAAGTTCACAACGATTTACTTAGGTGCTTTTGTAACAAAAGAAAATGTACTAACAAAGCTAACTTGCAAATAAAGAAATTTAAACTTGTCAGTGTTTGGACACCCTGGCAACACCTGTTCTTTAAAACTGGGAATCACCAGAAACATTGCATGGTCATGTGTTGCAGCATTCACTCACCTGATCTTCCTTAATTTGGTAAAGATAGTCAGTCTGTATCTGTACTTATCAGACCGTCACACCAAAGAACTCGGAAGGAAGATCTTTCAGTTTAAATAGCAGAAGGGTTTGCACCAGCCAGCTCGCAGCTCGTTACCTGAGGAACAGCCGTGCTGAGCATACAGAACTCCCTGTTCTTGCGCCCAAGGCCACAGACTGAAGCAGTTTTCCCATCCTCTCAAACCACAGACATTTCTCTGCTCACAAGTACCATGCTATCTCCTGAGCAGAAGATCTGGGGGCAGCCAGTGGTTTGGCATAGAGTGTAAAACAATCAGAGAGTTTTCTGTGGAGCAAAGAGAATGAGAGTGAGCACAGGAGCGAAGTCCCTTTGATGAGGCATCTTCACAGCTTTGATGTTTCCTCTCTCACCTTCTCTCTAATTAACTACATGGCTACTCTTCCCACAAAGCCTGAAAAACACTTCTGCACAGAAAAACCTTGGCATTATTTTGGGGTTTCTCGTGTTGCTTTGTAAGTCTAGTCTGTACCAGTGCTCTTCAGTCTGTCATCTGCAGAGATAACATGGACTGTGTCTTAATTTGGGATATCGGAATATGGAATTTTGGGGATACTATGGACTATTTCTTAAGGTAACACAGAAAATTAAGGTATTGTCAGTTAGTGCAAATTCACCGTCCCAGGGCCAAGAGCTCAGTGATCTCTCAGTTGCAAGCACTGGGAAGCCGCTGGGCCAGGATGTCTCCGTTTCTGCCAATACTGTGCCCTATTGTCAGCCCTTTTGTGGTCAGCATCACCGTCACAGGTAAACATTTACCCTGCAACTATCACAACAACACACTCCTGCCTTCTAAAAGATTTAAAAGCTCACTAGCAGGCAGCGAATTTTGTTTAAACAACACACCTACCTCGTGGCTCCATTCTCGACTGAGAAACCACTTACATTGGTCTTCCCTCAAGGGGTCCACTTCCAGTAAACACAATTAAGGCTAAACACATTATCTACTGTACATCATCATTAGAAATTGCCTTTTGCTTTTAGCTTTGTCTTTTGGTGTGGTCTGTTCTAGACACAAGCCATCCTTCAGTGACTAGGATGCTGCACCTTAAAACCCTTTTTAAATTTAAGCAGTGGACTCTAAATCATAGTACAACAACATTACTCAGAAAAATACTCCAAAAGATTTTAAATCCTGTTCCAAATTTAAGCCAGAAATGCTGTACTACTACTAGCTGGCACACCAGGCTGGCTCAGAAGGGGGACGGGATGGTGGTAGCAGGTTCCCAGTAGTGTAGAAATCCATCTTTGCGTTTTCCTTCTGCCTCAGTCTCGTTTCTATGGTCATGGCAACTTTGTCAGGAGTATGCGTAAAAGTCCTAAATCGACACTTCCTGGCTTTGTCCTAAAAGCGACTTTTGCTCTCAGAGGATGCCGGCAGGATGGGGTACTGATAAACTAGAATATCCTTCCAGGTTAACTGGGAAGGATATAGTTTTTCACACTTGTGTGAGTATGTGCTGGTTTAGTTTCACTACTTCCTCTGCAAAAGGCGTGTTGCAGAGATGGATATTTGCTAGGAACACGCCTCCTTCCAACAGTCTCTGCTTATGAGAGAATGAGAGGGAAGGTCCAAATCTGAACTCTCCATCCACGGGCCGCTCAGGTGACTCCTCCCTCGCAGAACTATGGAGATACTCAAAAGCACCTTCCTAAACTACAAAAAGGGAGAGCTGACAGTAGGTTGTTTGGATCTGTGAAGCTGCTCTTCTTTTTCTCCGTCCGTCTTTCTCCCCTCCTGCCCTCCACACCCCGCTTTACCCCAGCACAGCCCCATGCTGCGCCCCAAGGTAAGAACTCCGTTTAAGAGCGGAGCAGCGAGCTGAGCGGACCAGGCAGAACGTGGCTGATCAGCCCGTGCAAAGGCAGTGATGAGGTAACATCTGGGGCTTTCTCTGCTGCCAGTCATGTCATTCGGGTTTTGTGGATTCTGCTGGTTAACACTGTTACAACAACCCAGAGACAGGTTGCAAGGGCAGATGGGAAAGTGTCACAGCTGACAGATGTACAAAAAAAGAAAAAAAAAGGAAAAAAGAAAAAAAAAGTATTATTTCTGAGCTTCTCGGCACACTGGTCTGTCTGACTGCTACAGGAAACTATTAGCCATTTTACCATGAGCCATAAAGAGCAGCACTCAAGCAACAGCAGAGCAAAAGAAATATTTTTATCTACAGAAAAACACTTTGTATTTCACAACAATGGATGACAGAGATGAATGGGTCAGGGGAAAAAACTACGTTCACCAACAAAAGGTTTTATTATTAAGAGATTGATAATTGATAGAGGCACCTGAAAACAGATGCATTATAATATATTGCTCTGACCAGTATTTTTGCAGGAGTTAATGAGACACAGAGCAGTGCAAAGCATTTCCAGAGGTACGTCTGCTTTCCACTTGACCATAGTGATCACAACGATCATCCTCTCCAGGGTACGTGACCGCTTTTTCGTGTCACTAAAACAGTGCCTGCAGAATAAGAACTGTATTTAACAGAGTAGAATTTCAGCAGCTAAAAGGGACTGAAACCCGAAATAGCAGAAAATTACTTCGAACTACTCCACCGAGCACAAATGACTTGTAAATTCAGAAGGGACATACATCAATGTAAGGATGCCTTTTCGTGGCCTGACAGGAAAGCGTTAACAGTACAGTAAGTACCTTAACAACCATCCTACTTACAGCTGATTCCAGGATAATTCCCTCTCTGATCTCCTGTACTACTTCTGCACACCTTTAACTCCTGCAAGGCCCTCTTGGCATAGTTCCAGATACAGACGGATAAATATCTGAACGTTGCTGGACAACAGTTTCAGGAAATTGTTTCAGGCAGAGGATTCCAACTTCCTCTACAGTGACCTAAGGTGTCTTTTGTTTCCATCCAGAAAAGCACTGCATATAAAGCAGATGGGATCATTTTAATTAGTCGGGACTAGATACCTCAGCTGCTGCTCAGTGCTCAGCAATGGGGTCATTCAGATGTGAGAGGGCTCTGGGAGCAAGTCCAAAAATAATATATGGAACAGGATTATGGAGGACTGTAGGTTCTGGCCCCAACTTCAGCTACGGAAAAAAAAATAATCCTCATCCTGTCCCTACGGAGATCTTTGAATGGTCTATTTCGAGCTCACTGATGGAAAGGATGCATAACTTTTCGATGGTCGCCTTCATGTAACACATAGTGAGATAAGTCACTGTATTAAAGACTATTTGTGAGTGACCATTAATAGGCAATACTGTTTCTTCTTATATTTTTGATGGAATGGATGGTAAAAGATTAAGTGGATGGCTCTGGGGTTTTGTGCTTTTTTTTTTTTTTTTGAGTTTTGGTTGGTTGGTTCTGTAATTCTGCAGTTTTGCTAATTATTCTGTAAAATCACAGAACGGTTGAGGTTGGAACGGATCTCTGGAGATCATCTAGTCCAACTCAAAACTTAGAAGCAAATATTTCAGGATAGCAAATACAAATACATGTAAACGGAGGTTTCTAAAAGTGAGGAAGAGATCTGACAGCTTTGTTTTGTCGGTCACTGGAGCGGTGCAGACTGCAGGTGGCAGCACCCAGTCACCCAGCTGCAGGGGACCTGAGCCCAGGTGACAATACCGGGTTTGCTGGCTCTGAATCCATGTCCTATACAGCAAGTACCTCGGTACCTGTACAATTTCAGTCCGATTTTTCCAAAATTAATGTATCATTAATCTGTATTTTATTTTTTGATCTTTATGACTTTGTTTTCTACATATTATTGTCACATTCTCATAGAACTGTAGTTGCATATTTTGCAGGTAAGTTGCATAAATTACTCATTGATCAACGTCATCTTCATCAACACAGCAGCCGCACAGAAAAGCTGTTTTGTCCTTCCTGCCAGGTACAGAGGTACAGGGAATGTTGTTCTCTCTAAGTGGAACCTCTTTTCTGGCAGATTTTTGTTAAGTGCTCTGGAAGCCCAATCAAGGGAAAGGGCTAAAAAAAGATGTGATCATCTACTGTAAAAAGAGAATATGTTCTCTTATACAATGTCATTCTCTACTTACCGAGCAGTCGAAGTAATCTTCCAAGAAAATCTCAGCATAGGAATTTCAAGAACGCTCAGCATTTCCACGAGTTAACTGGTCAAGTTTTATATCCTTGCTTATGTTAGTATTTCAGCCACAAACCAGCCACAACTAACAGCAGCTGTGCTGAGCTCTCTCCATCTTTTCTGGTTTTGATACAATGCTCTATCATAGTGCTTCTTTCAAGTGAAGAAATTGAGGGAAGATCCAGGAGTTCAAGATTTAAAGTTACGGTCTTCTCTTGGAAAGAAAAAAAAAAAAAAAAAAGAAAAAAAAAATCAGATAGTTTTGTTTGTTTCCTTTTCCCTTGAGGTACCAGAAAGATATGCATTGATATTTTTATGCATGGCAGAGTCCCTTGTGGGGGAAGCAACTTGCAAAATACTTTAATTGCACTTGCAACTGGTTTTTGCAAAGCCTGTGCAAAGCCAGCACACGCTTTGCAAATGAACAGATATTTTTGGCCTATTTAAACTATGTTCAATCTCCTTTCCACTTTGTGCACTTTTATAATTAAAACAAAGTAGAGTTCTAAGGACAACTGAAATACTGAGATACTTCTTCTTCTGACTGCATCAAAGTGTGTAATTAGACAATAATTCAGCCATCTGACCACATATTCTTTCTTACATCAGAACCATCTCTGGCGTGCAAGCCAGCTCTAGCATCAGCTCTTTCCAGCACCTCAGCCCTTACCACTGAGGTTAATTACTTGGCTGTGGATAACGAACTTCCCAAAATGACCCTCAGGGCTAATGGTTCAGCCCTCTTCCTTTTGAGACCAGTATGATAATCTACAAGTTGGTTTTGTCATACGCATCACATAGATGTTGATTCCCATTGTCTAGAAAAGTCAGAAAGCCCATTAATTCAAGCAGAAAATTTTACATCTCTTGGACATGTCAAAAAGAGCCCAATTGTATAATCACTGGTGTCAGCACCACAGTCATGCCAGCAGAACAGGCTTTGTCCTCTCTGCATGAGATGTCTCAATTCTGTACTTTTTCCAGTCGGTGAGTCTACCCCTTCGCAGTTCTGGCTCTATCGGTTGTTAAGGTGCGATTTCATTCTTGTAGCAGGATTTCCCTGTTGCAGTGTTTCCTGCTGTGATCCATTACTCCAAGGCACAAAGAGCCTGGGGATAATCTCGCAGCTCCCAGCCAGGTGCCTGAAGCCACCTGCCTTGGCCAAGCCAAACTGTGGTGTCAGGTTGGAAGCACAAATATTACTCTTGGTGTCAGGGGTTGTATTAGCATGAAAGTAGAACTTGTTGGGAATGTGAAGACTTGACTTCTCATCTAACAGGGCGGAGTCTCCCCTTGAAAACCATTAACAGCTAAAGCTGGTCAAAAAGAGCCAAAGTTAGCAACATACTTTAAATAACTTCTCCATCAATTTTGAAATGTTCTCACTTTTTCCATGTACTGCTTCAAAAATACTATTTTCAAATACCAAGTTAGGATTATGGATATTTTTCAACATCCAAAATTAAAAAAAATTAAAACATTTTTCATAAAGTTATTCCTTGCAAACCAAGGCAAATGTTCACTAATGTTCCTATGAATTGACTATTAACTTTGAATTAAGCTGTTAAGCTTTATCTGCCACACACTGTCAATGAGTAAGACTGTGTGAATGCTACAACTGTCATTCTGACACCAGGCTCAGAGCCTTTAGAGCTGTTATATTAGCAGAAAAAAAAAAAAAAAGAAAAATCATTACCTTTGTGCTCCTAACAAAACTAAGTAATGGTCCCCACTGTGGCTGGGCACACAATCCAGTTATAGCAGCTGGAGTTTCAGATCAGATTAGTTGCAGAACACACAGTGATTTTTCAGATTCCTGCATGGCATGTGGCTGGTTCTCTTTTCTACATCTTAGTTTAGTAGGCAAATCACTATAAGAAGGCTATGTATAATTTTTCATATTGGAGATAATTTTTCATTTGGAGACCACTGCATACCAGTGGTTTCTACTTTGTTTGGAGCTATGTGCCACGTGTCACTCAAATATCATCTTTGCATATTAAACCAACTCACCTCCAGATCTCATCTGAAAAGAATGATGTTTCATATTTGAGTGACTCTTATCCTTCTTGTGTAATCAGTGTTCTAAGAAACATCTTGCGTTCAGATACCGAACACAACAGGCAAGTCCCCAGCCAAGAGGACGCACGCTCAGCAATAGCAAACTGGTATTTTAATTGGGAGAGGAATTTCATTTCTAATAAAATGTATTTTTATGTAAGGCACTATAGTTATGTTAGACGACAGCAGGGATATTCACAGACATTGAAATTTCTCACATTACAAAACACTTCAAGTTCCAGATACCACTGACCGCAAACAAATACCTGCTGGTGTAAACAGGAGGGGAATTGTGTGCACAAGGTCGCTGGTTTTTCTAACTGGAAAGACAGTTCAGATTTTTCTCCAAGCTTTATTAGGAAAGGGCCTTTATTCATTGATTGCTTTCCCAGAGCCCTCTCTGGGGCAGCCTTCCCATGACACTGCCCTACACAGGGGCTCAGTAGCCAGAAGTGCTCTGGCTCTACCAGCACCACTGCAGGAATCCCCAAGTGAGGTTTTACAGCCCATGTCATACACAGCGATCCTTCTGACCTTAACTCTGTGGTTACAACATCCACAG
This sequence comes from Caloenas nicobarica, assembly GCF_036013445.1. NCBI lineage: Eukaryota > Metazoa > Chordata > Aves > Columbiformes > Columbidae > Caloenas > Caloenas nicobarica. The sequence goes on along the minus strand of NC_088258.1, from coordinate 11,312,593 downwards.
TCAGAATTAGGGCAATCAACTGCACACAGGGGAAAAAACCTTGAATCCAGTTGTCCCATCATATGAGATGATAGGAGAGGAGCCCCCAAATAATTGTCCGTGTAACTCTTTTGTGACCATAGGAAAAGCAATCAGCTCTGGCGGACTCTTTTATAATGATAATTACACCCTTGTTTGTCTCTGATAGCATACATGATATTCAGGGGATTGATGTAATTATTCAAGGGAACTGATATAATCTTTGTCTTTGCTACGTATCACCTATCACACTGCTCCTCTTGGAGCAAACAGTGTAATTAGGATTGCAAAAGAAAGCCAGTGATATACATTGTAAAGAAGTTTAAAATCACTCACTTCCCCCACAGGCTGAAGAATGGGTGAGTTGCTGTGTGACCACGGAGGGAGGGAAGCGTGTGCGGCAGGAGAGTCGAGCATCTTTGCATCCTCTCATCTCCCCTGTAATAAAGGCTGGAGATGTCAGAACACATGCCTGCCCTGTGCCGCCTGGAACAGGAGAAACAGATCTGACTCTCAGGTAAACAGCCCTAGAGCTTAAACAGCTTCAGGTTCTTTCATGAGCAATGACTTGGCACCATGTTAAGCATACTAAAGCTCCTCTAAATATTTAACCACTTAAGCCACTCTACACCAGAGTAAGAATTTTTTGTGCATGAGCACTTTTGGATGCACTCCTGGGCTTCATCGCTTTTTTTCCTCTGCTCTTCAGGGGAAAAAGAAAGATGCTCCTCCCCAAAGAAATGGGCCCTTTCTCCCACAGATTCATGTCCAGCTTAATGATAGTATCTCTGATTGCAATGTTATAGTCACTGAAAAGCAAGGAGTGAAAGATTTCAGGGCTAGTGATTACCATCTTCACAGCATAAACGAGAAGGATATACATAATTACTAAATTAACATTTTTATATGTCAACACAGAAGAGGAGAACTGTGGCTAAGCCTAAACTCCGTGCCCTCCAGAACACCCAGTATATGTTCAGAGAAAAAATATTTAATAAAAAACGTATAGTCTCACAATATCCTGCCACCAAGAAATATTAATTTGATATGCAACCACGGCCGTCCTAAAATCTCTCTTTAACCTACCTGTCAAATGTTTCTGTGAACAACAGAAAATCCAGTCTGTGCCAAGTGTTCCCCACTGAACGGGGCAGGAGCAGGACGGGGAGGGGGGCGATCCCGTGCACACAGCCCCTGCAGCACATCCTGGTGGCCGTCCCTCCACCCCAGCCTCGCGCACCGTGGACACTTCACTTGAAAACAGAGAGGAAAATAGATGCTTTTTGGTATCCATGGCTTTTTTCCCAGACACAAATACATGCTCAGAAACCTATTGCTGAGGTTCAGATGGCAGGGGACCATCTCGCAAGCATCATTTCACAGATATTTAGCTACCACATATATAAATAAACACTAGAAATATAAAGGGACTATCCTTGATTCCATTTTGTTCTACAGGTGTTACTGTTTTGACACTTCTCTCTTTTCTTTCTTCAATACAGAGTGTTTTCACTAGACCTTAAAACACCTTGTCACGGAATGGTATGTTGGAATATGAACACGCAATGACTAAACCTGATCCAGCCTCTGTCTATACTGACAGGTAGGTTCTACTGTGGAACCCCTAAAAAGTTAAGGCACGTTATGTGCTCCTCTAGTGCCAGCGGGACATTTACCAGCACCCAGAGATTTATTCTGACACACATTCTCTATATTCTGTAAAGTTCTGTGTTTTCCCCTGAGATCCACATGCACTCACAATACATCTGTTAGAGTCTCAGCGGCCACGCTACCATTTCTATTTTCATTTGTTTTGCTATTCTGTTCATCAACAGCATTACTTCATTCTTGATTTTCACCACTGCAAAGCATGTCATGGATGAACACAGATAAGATATTTCCAAGAAAAACTTGCAAATGCCTCTGATGTGCTAGCAGAGGGTCAGATTTTTATGGATCGATTTGTTGTTGAAGAATTTGAGGCAATTGTTGACTGAAAAGCTTAGGCCAAGCAAACGGTACATTTTGTACTGGCAATGCGAGTTCCTCAAGCAAACCTAATGCATCGTGGTCTCTTCTTGTCGGGAGGGCTGTGGATGGGCTCCTGTTGTGGAGAACGGCCTTTGCACAAAACAGCTTTGCAGTGGGTTTTAATAATTATCCTTCCTAAAAAGTTCACGTGGCCACCATTATACTTGGAGATGACAAATCTGTTGTATCTGGGGGAAGTGTTTTGTATTTGTTTCTCACCATCCAAATATATTTTAATTAGCAATAAATTAAATTAATTTTCCTCAAGTTAAGTCTGTTTTGCCTGGATGGTAATTGGTACGTGATCTCCCTGCCTTTATCTCAACTGAAGAACATTTCCATCTTATTTTCCCCCCTTGGCCTGTTGATGAGGAGAGTAAGAGCACCTGGGTGGGCATCTGGCAGCTGGACGAGGTCAACCCACCACAGAAACAAAGCATCTATTTAACAAAAAGTCTGGTTCAGCCACAAGCCTAGTCACCAAGAAGATCCCAGCTCCAATATCAACAGTTACCACTCTGCACAGATATCTTTGCTGATCTAAGCACAAAGACTTAATTGGTCAGGAAGTTAAAGTGATCATTGATTTCAACAATAAATATCGAAGCCCCATATACAACTGTACCTGTGGCTCTTCATCATTCTCCGTGATGGTTTGTATAGAAGCACAATGAGTTGCAACACACACTTTTCTCTCGCTTGTCCTCAGGTTGCTCCTGTGCTGCTCCTAATTGTCTTCATCTAGCTGTCAGGTTTGCACGAAGTAAAATTTCTGGGATATTAGAAAACTATCCATGAAAAAACTCAGGTGCAAGCCTGTCACACAACATTCCTTTTGCTGCAGAGCAGGTGTGAGCAGTAGGCTGGGACTGTGCGCGAACTGGGGTAATTATACACTGTCTACCAACCTGACTCACTCACATCTCCAACTGGATACGCTACCGAGGCATGACAACACGTCAGGTGTGCTGCTTGCTTTCCTAGACACAGCTGCATTGTCAAGACATGGATGAAGTGATCAACTTCTGAAGGGCTTTTGCTCCCCAGATTCGCCAGAGCTACCGAAAGGTAAGAGCTTGCGAATTATTATACTTGTGATCAACACTATGTTTACTCCTTTGGAAGAAAGGAAAGGGAGGTGGCAAGGAGTAAATGAGACAGTGAGCTTGAGGAGTGTGACAGCTGTGGCTCTCGGTTTTAAGTGTTAACTCTTTACGATTAAATTGTCAAGCTTTCGAAATGTGCAAGCTCTCTCTCATGTTCCTAAAACCTGGAGGCAAAGATTTTTCTCAGGACATTTTAACTTCCTCCTAGAACAGATCAGAGACGGAAAACAGGTAAACTAGCTTTTTGATAAGGTGAAGTTGAGAACAAATGGAAAGTCAAACTAATGCAGCACAGGAAAGGGCTTAGCTCGCACATAGAAGCAGGGCACACACCTGCTTTCTTCAAATGAATGTTTATTCATAACAACTTATTAAGAGTTGCTGAACCAGGTCCAGCTGCTCCATGACATGTTGCTTGAGCTGCTCTATCAGTTTTCAATTGAAGGACAAGTTGTGGACATTATTTTTGCATGGGTATAAATGAAATGCTGGCTACTCATGACTCGATGCTGTGCATAAGGGAATGTTAATCCATAAAATAATTAAATGAAAATATGGCAAACATCAAATTTTAAGGTAGTGATGAACTGCTGGAAAAAAATCTGTAAGGCTGCCCTCAATTCTGACAGCCAGAAGGGAATGTGAAAGACAAAGTTGTGTCAATAGGGGACAAAGGCTGAATCTAAACTTGGAATTTCCTATCTTCCGTTGTTTGCCCAAGTTTGAAGACAAGGCATAACCACATGTGGACCATGTCACTGCAGAATGGTCACAGTGTCTCCCTCACACAGCGTTTCCATATACAACAGAGCTGAGCAAAACCAAGGCTAATTAATTTGCTCATCACCACTGTTGCAGAACAGGAACTGAACCCATGTTTCTCACCTCCCAGTCCTGGTTAATGCGCAACCCAGTGGACAATACTTCCTTTTAGTGGTTAGTACACTATTTTTAGAATGGTAATTAGGGATGGACAAGTTCTAACGCAATCCCAGGGCCCGGTTGTGCTCATCCTTCAGAATGAGAACCCTCTAAATGTGAGTGACGTTGGTCATCTGACGGAAGTAAGGGACCATACCTCAAGCAGTAATTAAGGAATAAGGTTTAAGAGAGATATGTGGTTTGCATCGAAGGTTAATGCAGGAATCAGTGATGGAGCTGATTCAGTATTTTCATTAATAACCTTGACAGAAATATAGGAGTGGCTAATAAAATGTATGAATGAAGAAACAAATTATGGAAGCAGAAAACATTACTTGGACTGAGAAAAAACCTAGAGAACTGCTCTGACAGAATTCCTATGTATTATAATGTTACAAAGCAGTGCATTTAAAAAATTATATCAGGAATTTCAGCTACAAACTGGGAGCTCATTGGTACAAAATTACATTGGAGGAGAAACACCTGCTGGTTAATGACAGCATAAATACAAATCACGGGCACGGTGCGGCTGTGGAAGAGGAAGAAGTGCTACTGGATTATTCTAAAGATGGCAATTCCATTAAATATAAGATTATATTCTTACCATTATATGGGCTTAGGACAGAGCTCATTGGTCCTCACGGCCAAGAGGGATGGATTCACTGTGCAGAAATGAGAAGGACCCACCAAGCTTGCTCACCCTGTGAAGGAAAGGCTGCAGAGACACAGGAACGGTCTCCGGGCTGTCTCAAGTGAAGGTTTTTTTATAAAAGCATGCTGCTGGCACAATAACAAACAGGGCTAAACTACCGCGAATAATTTTAAGCTAGAAGTTTTACAGTATTTTGAACTGCTTTAGAAGCGAGAGCAAGAAGAGCAGTGAATGTACTAAATTATAGATGAAGGAATAACCTGACATAAACGCCTTACCGGGGACAGGACTGGAAAATCCAGGCAGTGCCTGCTGGTTCGGCAGCCTCGCGCGCCCTCGCGGGCAGGGCCAGGCTGGGGATCTGCACGCACAGCGCCGCAGCTCCTGCACGAGCCCGGCGACCAGCCCTGCGGACACACATCGCAGCAAACCAACACTCCTCGCGCTTTCCAATAGCAAACAAACAAAACGAAAACAAACCACACAGCCTTCCAAATTTCTTTGCATCTGTGTCACCGTTTACAAGACCATAAAGGAGGTTTTCTCCAAAAGGGAAAAAGCATAGAGCTCTTTCTTTCTTAGTAGAGCTCAGTTCACCAGCATTTTACTCTTCAGTATTTGCTTCCTCCTGATTTTGTGAATAATGGTTATGCTCATTTTACTCTGTACTTCCATGTAAGCCATGAGGACTTGGATTACACATAAATATCTCCCTTTCCACACAAAAGGAGGAGAAGCAGTATCTACACGGTGACTTTCTGGGTTCTGCCCAGCTCCTTGGCTCAATGATAAAAACATCCTGATGACTTCAAACAGATGAACAACCAAATTATTCCACTGACCACTTCAAGCACTGATCTTATATATTGGCTGGTGAGTCAATGCAGTCGACAAGCCATTGCAACCAGGTGAAGAGTTTGCAACTTGAAATACAGTTCTTATTCAGTCGAATCTCCCATAGCTACATCTTCTCCATTTGAGACAGGAAGCTGGTAGCCTGATACAGGCTTAAAAGCCAGAATAACTCCAGGATTAAAAATTAAATTCAGGAGTAAAGAATGGGGAATTGGCAGAGCATCCTTCACCTCACTGAAAAGGTTGTCTACTTCAGACGTCCTGAATACTTTTTAATGTCCAGCTTCCAATTTGCTGCTGGCAGTCATCTCTTTTAGACTCTATTTTAAGAATAAGAACAAACAAATACCTGAATGCTGCTCCCCAACTATTTGTTTATCTTTATTAGAGCAGGAACTTTTCCTTCCTGAGCATCTGAAAAGCCTCAGCACATTGTGAATGTTACCATAAACAACCAGCTCAGGGCTAAGGGAAAACATCTCTCCACTGAGGAATTCAGTGTTCCATTGCTAGCTGAAAACTAGAATTAACTGCTTCAATAAAGTAAAACAGAGGCACTTGGTATTGTTAAAGCCACAGATGCAATTGTATGCCAGCAATGGCATTTTATGGTCACACTTTGAAATAGCAGAAATTGAAATTGTCTCATAACTGCAGCTGGAAGGGCTAAATGCCTAATAAAACATTAAACTAGTGGTGACAGGAGAACAAGAACATATTGCAGCAAACTGAAAGCCTTTGGACCACTATCCTACAAGCCACTGGGAAAAACTGCTGTATCTTCCCATTTCCATGAAATCTGAAGATCACTTGCTGTAATGTTTTCATATTAACCTCCCAAAATACAAAACTTTTGAATGCATTAGCCTATCTTCTTCAAATACCTGAATCACTCGATGTCTCCTCTCAAATTCCACATTGCCTCTTTTCCATCTCTGAACCTATTCTTACTGACGTCAATGGCGAATCCCACACCGACCGGAGTTGGAATGGAGATCTGACACTTTTCTTACAAAGTCGCTGCTTCGTGTTCCTGCCCAGACCCTGGACGCCATCCCGATACCTGATGTGGCAGCCAAGCCTGATAACCTCCTGCCAGCTGACACGATCCTGAGCCAGGCCCTCTTGCCAGCTGTAGTACAGACAGGGCACAGAGACAGCCCTTTGCAATTTTAGTCCCTCTCTCACGTATTATGCCAGTTGTCCACACGTTTTCGCCCCCGCTGCCAGAACTGCCAGGTATTTTGTGCTGTTACATCCGCATCTGGGTCCCTGGAGCAGCTCCACTGCTTCAACTGGAATAGAGATAGGCCAGTGCCAAGCACTTTTGAAAACGTTTTAGCAACTTCATTTGGAGTCTGCAGTACGAGACCAACAATTAATCTTCTTGCTAAAACAAGCCTTAGTTAAATTTTTTTAAAAATCAGTAAATTTTTATCAGCTTTCTCAGAAGTACCACATCATTTTTTTAACTGTGACAATCCACATCTGAGGAAGAACTGCAACAGAACAGAATACCAAGGTAAGGGCAGTGTAACCTGGACTCTGATACATATGCACTGCCAAATCCCATCTGCCTCCTGTCCTTTCCAGACTATAATTTCTGAATCTGAACAGAGAGGAATTAGTACTGCAGTGAACTTCAATCTGCAAATGAAATCCTAAATACTTCATTGGCACAGGCTCATAAGACTAAAACAAAGAAGCAACAGCACTCAAGCAATGAGATTTCTGAAATAACTGTTGAGGAGCTCCCGGTTTATGTTCTGCTGAGCTGCATCCAGGTTCAAACATACCTGAATCTAATCCCATGGGGCTCTCCAGGCTCATGAATGCTTCCACTTCAAATATGGCATTTTCACTTTTGACGGAGTGTTTGTGGGAAAAGCATATTTCCAACAACCTTGAAATCAAACTGGAAAAAAGTATTTCTGAAAGGTGAGAAATGATTTGAATAGATGGGACTGTCTCTCTGCCCACAGTGCCCAAAAAACCTCTCTGAAAAATACCACAAAGAGGAGAGGAAAGTCCCTGTTCTCTTTGCAAGTATTCGAACCGTACAGGGGAGGCCAAATGACAGCTCCATGTGTCTCAGTTTCCCCTTCGCAAAGCACGAATGACAGCGCCTGTGCCTCTTTGCCGGCACACATCGAACTATTCTCGTCTGTGGGATTATTCAGCCACCAGGGACGTTCGGGAGGGAACGTGCAGAACTGTGGGTGAGGGCCAGAGCAGGGCCCTGCCGTGGAATTTCGCAGTTCAGCAGCTTTGGCTGCACGAGGATTGCTCTTTGCACCAGAACACCGGTACCTGGAGCAAATCCAGAGGAAGATGATGGAAACTGCCAGTGCCCATTCTCCCTAGGATCTGTCCTTCCTGGAACAGAACAGCTTTGTCATTTCCACCTTCCCTTCCCTGAACTGGGTCTTTTGTGCACATGCCCCAGGGTGTGATTTGCCTTTTTTTTTTAAATACTAATTTTCACAGGACTTAAAGTGAGCTTTATTTTCCAGTGCAAACTGATTATACCCACACATAGAAGAGACTGAGTCTTCACAGAAGGCACAGACTTGTTTTGGCGACCCTGGCGCCGTACATTTCTGCCTGCAAATCACACCGCTTGCAGTTCCTTGAGTCAATCTTGAGCGCTTCGCATAAACCCAGCCCGCAATTCAGGAGTGCACGAGGGTCAGCTCTGCCCTCGCAGAGCTCCCTTTACTTGGTGTGACTGCGGAGAAGACAACGTGCATCACCTGCCTAGCTGTTCAGTGGGGGCCTCTGAGATGTACTGGTTTCTGGAAAGGAGTTTATAGGACATTTTCTTGCTCTTCAGAAATTGCTGCCTGATAGTTCTCCTTGCCACTTTTTCCTACAGGGCTGCTAACACCATCTGTTCTCTCCCATACCTTCCTCTCCAGCAGATGATCACATCTGAGGGAGGAGAGCAAAGTCTCCAGCTCCAATCCTTGGCGGTAACACAGGTTTGGGACAGGCACCATTCCAACCAGGAGCTGAGAGTAACCACTTACATGCCAAATGAAAGGGTCTGTTGAGTTGCATACAACACCCCAGCAAACGCCTTTCCTGGCCCTCTGGACTTGGCAGCATTGATGCCCAGAGGGTTTCTGATCGCTGGTACTTTCTCCTGAAGCTGAAGAAGGTCCTGCAGAAGCTGGGTCCCAGCTCAGCAGCTCTGGGGCAGGTGATCGTCACAACACACAGAGCCGCTGGCAGCACAATCAGAAGCGCGTAACAAGACACTGAAAACGCAGCAAATTCAGGGCACCAGCTTTACCGACTGCCCACAGCTGCTGTGCTTGACGGCTCTATTAGAGCCAACGCAAACCTGGCACCCAGCGGGATTCCCACACCGCTCCTGGCCCTGCTGCTGATTCACTTCTGCATCTCTTGTCCTATACATTTAACTGGGGCTATTATACTAATACCTCACTGGGTGGAGCAAGGATTAGTCAGTGTTTGCTCACATTTGGCTGTTAACTTGCAACACTCTCACTATGTTAACCACTGATTCCCTCCCACTCTCTGCCGCATGACAGGGCTTTGGCTTGGGCCTGCAGCCATGCGGTGACATTCAAAAGCCCTTTCCTCTTCTTCCTGTTTCACAGCAAGATGAATTCAGCAGAAATGTCACCAGAACTGACACCACCCAGTATTTAGTGTATGGTGTTTAAGTACCAAGATAGCCATAGGCCAAAATTTGAAGAGACTCCCTATAATTTTGCCCACTGATCTTTGTCCCGAGGGAACAGCCCTTGGTCATCAACATTGGATAATACAGTATTTGTCTACCATCACACTCCTGAATCTGCAGTTACTATTGATGCACTGTCTGTCTTCTCTATAGATCACTACTTTTCCTTGGCTCTCAGATTCATCTTACCATGTTCTCTTGATTCTCAGCTCTGGTTTTTTCTTCTCAGTGGGATCCTCATGGAGTTTCAACAACGGCTTATTAATACCTCTAGTATTTCCAATCACCTGTTTTTGTTTCTTTATACCAAGTATACCTTTCCCCATCCCTCCTCTTTGATCCATATATTAGCAATTTACTCCAGCACCTTTGGCCTTAACACAGCCAATGCTGTATTTTTCATTTTTTTGTCAAGACCATCCCACCTATTCCCTTTCTTATTCATTCTGCTGCCATTTTGCATAGCATTTCCCATTCATCCAGCTCGGTGAAAATTACATCACTTCTTCCCTAGCGATATTTTCAAATTTCTCCTTTTCTTCCTCCCTAAAAGGTCTGATGCTTTATCTCAGCACTACTAATCCCCCCACTTCTGGCCTCCTACATACACACTGCCCTCGAGCACATGCTGAAAACAAACCTGTTGAGATCACCCTGCCTTGTTCAGCAATTTCTACCCTCCATTTTGACCTCACATATTCAGGCAGCTTGCGCCGAATTGCCAAATGTTACGTATCTCAGTCTCTATTCGCTTATCCAGGTGTCTCTTAAAATGTAACCACTCACTTCTGCATCACCAGCGAGCAGGTGAGACGGGCACATCCCTGATCCGAACCAGTGACACGGGACACGCAGCTGGACTGCAAGGAGCTACGTGGAGTCACCTGAGCAGCCAGCAAACCTGCACCAGACTCTTCTAGCAGCTCCTACAAACTCCTTCACTCCTCTTCCCCCCCAAAACTACCCGTCCTTGCTGACCTGCGCCAAAGACTGTAGATTTATTTTGTGACGGACACCTACAGTTAACGTTAGTAGAAAATTAACCAGTTAATACTGGTGCAAGGGACAGCTAGGAATAACTAACAGCATTCCATTTAAAGCAACACAAACATACATCTCCAGCTGCGTCTTCTTCCTCCCACTCTCCTGCATTGCAAAGAACAGTTCCTGCTAAAACCTGCAAAACACAAATACTTTGTGGCCTGATCTTGTTCAGGGCCTCGGGCAGCGCAGTCATATTTAATAATGATCTTGCCCAACAAAAGTCTGTCACACTAGTGGTGAGACAATAGTTTCACAGTACAAAACTAGTCACAGTAATGATGATGATAGGGTTGCAAATAACCAAATGAAAAGATAGATCCGAATTGTCACTGGTTGCATGGTTGCAGGCTCTGACTTAATGACACATGAAGGTTTTTCACAGGTGCTTCAAAGCGTGCTCTTCCCTTCCTTGATTATTTTCACAATCCATACGAAAAAAAAAAAGGTTAACTTTTCTGCAAAAGTAACACCTTCAGTCACGAATTTACACACTTCAAATAGTGTGTTTTCTGGGGCTAAATTTTTAGCTTTCCAGCACAAATAAATACATAAAGATGGTATTTTCTGCTCCCTCTTCCCATCTTCCTCATCATAAAGTGTAACAGGAACTGACTGCACTTCAGTCTACAAAAAAACCAGAAGATGAGAACCGCGAATTTTCCTCTAAGTAAAATCTGAGTGTGAGAACTAGGAATTACAGGAACAGGCACTGAAAGTCAATCAGTAGATTTTATTTTCCGCTACTTTTGCAGGTGAACTGTGGAGATGGCTAGTGAGAAGGGACCTGTGGAAATTCCCATGATTATGTATGAACCACGTCGTGACCCCTGCGCACAAGAACCCTCAGCACCACCGTTCTGCAGCCAAGAAGGTAAGCAGGCTTCGCCAGAGGGGTTTAAACCAGCACCCTCTCGATGGTGTGTGGCAAACACTGGGAGCTGGTTTCCAGAGCTCAGCCGAGCCAGCTCATAAGGGACCCAGCTTTGCCAGGGCACGATGGGTTTAGAAAACGCCTGTGCCAGCATATAAAACCCAGCGTTGGGGTAAGCAAGCTGGTAGGATCTCCAAATGAAAATATCACTTTAAACGGCAAAAAAATATTTTTGTTGGTTTAGTTAATCATTTTTCTAACAACACACGCTCTATTGCAAAAGGAGCTGCAGTTGTATCTCTACAATAATTTCACATTCCTAACAAGCAAATGTTCAGACAGTGAACTTTGTGCATGGATGGGCCCTGTCGTGCTTAAACTGTAATGTAGTTTTCCAGAGGACCGGACTTTTCCCCAACGCTCCTGCTGCCCAGAACCACCCTCCCTAGATGAGTCAGTTCTGCAGCCGATTCTGCAGGGAAGAACGACCCTTCCCCATCGCTGTCTCACTGCTGGGTTGGCTTTTCATAGAATCATTTCAGTTGGAGGAGACCCTCAAGATCATCGAGTCCAAACCTAACCTAACTCTAACACTAAACCACGTCCCTAAGAATCTCATCTAAACGCCTTTCAAACCCCTTCAGGGATGGCGACTCCACCGCTGCCCTGGGCAGCCGTAACCAGAACCTAATTCTTTTCTCTCCGAAACAAGGCACTGCTCTCCCACCTTCATAAGTATCTCACAACACTCCTTTGTCTTCTGCCTGTTCAAGCCTACACTCGTTGAAAGACAGACGGAGAGATCAGTGATTTTACCTTTGTTACCTTCCTGCTATCGAGGAAATTGCCATTCACCAGACAGGACTGGAGCAGAAACCGGAATGGGAGGTCGGAGGGTGACTAATAAGGCTAGATGTGTCCGTACTGGGCCTCTCAACTGAACTCATTTTCAGAGCATTTTACCCTGATTAGCTCTCCCCGTAAACATTTTTGTCTTCAAAGACCTCTCTGGACTCTTTCTAAACTCAGAAGAACTTGCAAGAGGTTGGGGAGAAAAAGTCTCACTCCTCGTGAGCTACTAAACCAGCCAAAGGACAGGCACCCAACACATCTAACACTGAGTTGCAGCATCTTGTCCTGGCTCAGGAAGCGGGTCCTTCAGAAAAACATCTCGAGCGATAACTCGCTTGTACTGAGCACGCTCCTCTTCGGGATTGGAAGGAAAATCCTTACTTTTTAATTTTTTACAAGTTGGGTTTTCCACAAATGTTAATAACATTTTGGAATTTTTATCTTATTATATATATTATATTATATTATATATTTTTTTAATATTTATATTATATATTTACCTCAAAAAAAACCAAAACCAAACTCAAAAGAAACTAAACACACCCCAACGACCACTAAACCCAAATGCGATTTCAAACCTCTCCCACTTCTGGAAAACCAATCAAGGACACACCCCTAACATTTTTTCAGCTTTTCCATTTTGTTTTGCCTCACTCTGGAAACCCCCAGTTTGGTATCCCGTTGCCCTGTGGGTTTACTCCGGGTTTGGACTCTGGTTGTCTCAGAACAGCTCGATGGCACGGGCTGGGCTTCCCCGTCAGGGCTGCTCTGCAGACCAGGCTGGCGGTTTCAAACCACATCCACGCTAACTGGCTGTAAAGTTTTACACATTAATTTATTCTGAATGTACTCACATGCGTATTTTTTAGACATTCATTTATTTCACACTCAGGCAGGATGATTCTTAGTTTGTAAGTTTAGTAAAAGAACTAAAAAAGCATGAGGTGTCTTAGTCGCAAGCTTCCCTTCCCTTCTCTTTTATCCACACTAAAAGGAAAAATATCTTTAATATTTTTCTGCAACACAGGGTATGATGGAATTCCTTGGCTGCAAGCTGAAGGCAGATAAAATTCAAACTAGGAAAAAGGTCTCTAAATATTAATAGTAAGGGTAATGATCACTGAAACTAGTCAGAGGTATTGTGGATCCTTTATCAACGGAGTCCTTAAATTAAGACCAAGTGTCATTACAGTGTTTTGCTGGGACAGATGCAGTTATTGCCTTTGTGTTGAAAAAATGACTCGATTTCTCAGATTGTGTCACACAGAAGGTGAGTCTAGCTAGTCACTGAGGGCTCTTTTGTCTTTAAAAATCCATGAATCAATTCAGTAGCGTTTTTTTCCCCGTCCTGCACTTCACTGAGTCATTTCAGACCTCCCCTGCGCAGCCTCTCGTCAGACTCTAAACAGGGATTTCGGGAGGCACAAGCTGTACGCATTTTTACATTTTGCCTTGTTTTTCTTTGCATAGGGGGTTACGAATATCCCTCTCCCCCACCTTACTCCTGTCGAGAAACAGCCACCGTTGAACAACCAGGTAAGTGCCAGGAGACTGTGTTTCTCACAATGCTCATGGTTCTGCATGCTAATAGAAGTGAAATGGTTTTAAAGTCAACAGAGAAGATGGTGTTTTCTGACCCAATCATGACTTAAGAGGCTGAAAACTTCTCTGGAAACAGTGAAAGATAAACCAAGAGACTTCTCTGGAAACAGTGAAAGATAAACCAAGAGACTCAGACTAAGTTTTTCAGCATTAGCCTATCTACAGAAACATCTATTTTTTGAGACCTGCTAGGACCTGAGACTTTCAGAACAAATAATTTTAAGTCCAGTTTATTTTGTTGTTCCTGTTCTAGTCACCCTTATGAAAGTGCAGGAGCTCAAAAGAAAGGCTTCAAAAAGAAGAGTCAAACAACATCTCTTACAGGAGGGAAGGAGACACATCAATTTTTAAAAATCCCTTAAACCAGCAGGCAATTAAACTCAGATATGCTACATCCCATCTATCTAACTGACATGACCTTTCCACTCCTGAAATTTTGCTTCAGGTTACAGTGTGCATGTACCGTAAACTTGGTTTAGGATGCTTAAAATGAGATTTTTCACTGAAAATATTTGTGAAAAAATACCCTTCCTGCACCTACAAAGGGTGCACCCCTCAAGGAGTTGGACACAGTCAGGTCCAGACTGAAAAAACATGAGGGAAGCTACAGACTCTCTAACTGGGGACAGCACCAGCATCTGAGCGATTCAGCTATTTTGATTAATTTCTTGTAACTACTGAAAAGTTGATCCAGAAAGCTCCCCTATGCCCTTCAAATCTCTTCTTCAGGGAGAATATGCATTTTCATATTACTTTAAATATCAGTTCTCAATGTCAGAGCAGCTCCACCAGTGGGTGGTGGACAGTGCCTGACGATGGGGATCATCCCGAAGGCAATTCCCTGTATCTGTCCTGATCCCAGCAAACACTGGCTGCTGGTAGAAGTGGGATATTGGGATACATGGAAAAAGTACTTCAGTGGTTCTTATGAATATATTTGAAATCAATAATAGTAATGTAGGTGCCTCTCGATCAGCCATGTTAAGAACCTACATTGTCCAGTTCAGATTTTATAACTTAGAAAACATTTCTTGTGCTTCTAATTCCGCTGCTTCTTGTTTCCTCTTAAACTCAGTTTACATGGTGTCTCAGCCTCCGGTCATCCTAGCAGGAATCTTCTCGAGCAATCCGACATCCACAATATGCCCTTCCTGCCGCCAGCACATCACCACACGGGTCACCTTCAGGCTGGGCAGGCTGTCCTACCTGCTGTGCACCAGCTTGTGTATGGTTGGGTAAGATTTCATGTATACTTTGAAGATATTTTTTCATAGCAGAAGGTTTAAAAAAAGACTCATTAAAAAAAGCAGAAGTTCTACTTAGTGCTTATATAGACAGTTTGCCCTTCTCTAGCTGATAAGAAGCCATTCTGTCCATTCTAGATACAGTCATCATGGCTACAGGGGATGCCAACTTGTTAAATTTAAACAAATACATTATTACTTTTTGTAAGATGAGCAAAAATTAGTACGACGTTACCTGCTTCCCTACTGTACTTAAGAATCAGGCTCAGACTAACGCGTAAGACGTTAGCAGTGAAGATGATTAATTTTTTAGAAGATACTTTAACCATTAAGAGACTTGAGAAGGGGGATTAATCACAGAATCACAGAATGTTAGGGATTGGAAGGGACCTCGAAAGATCATCTAGTCCACTCCCCCAATGCAGTGAAAAGGCAGACAGAATACGGCAGAGAAACAGCACAAATGTACCCAGCAGAAAGAAAAGTCAGTAACTCATTCCATGCCTGTCCACCTCCTCTTTGGCCGTAGGTGCTGTTTTGGATGCTGCTTCGTACCTTTGTTCATAAGGTGCTTCAAGGATGCAGACCATTACTGCCCATACTGCGAATTTCATATTTATAGATACAAAAGACTATAAAAAGAAAGTTTATACAACCAGATGATGTCGAGTCTCTGTTTCCTAATGGCGTAAGATTCTACACGTAAAACTACTACTAGGAAACACATAGGGGTAGGCTTAGGTCGTGTAGCTCCCTTGCTGGTGAACCGTCTGGAGTTACCATCACATGGTTGGACTGACTTCAAAACAAAAAGCCTTGAAGACTAATTTACAAAACATCGCTTGGATTTATGCTCGATTTGAATCGCTATCCTGAGCTGTGAAGTGACCAGCTAGTGAGTACTGCAGTGCTACTGCTCTCGAATCTCCAACCCAGCTGGGACACAGACTCTTCTGGACTTTCCAACCCACCAGTAACGGAGAGGTTTGGACATGCACGTTTTAGAGAAGCACTTACCTTCTATGCACTGGAACTGACTGGTCGGGACTTCATTTCTCTCTGATCTTCTTCGTATGGGACCTACCCCTGCAGGGCTGTGGGTGGTACAGTGGAGCTGATTATTTATTAATGAAACACTAACTTATAAGATTGTCTTTACTGTATTATACATGAGGTAAGAAAATAAACTTGTTATTGTTAACAACACTGGCAAAACATCTCCTGTCTGCATTGCTTTCATGACCTGTTGCATCCAGAGTGGAGATGCGGGTCAGACTGGGACACCCTGGTTACTTTCACAAACCAAGAACCGAAAGGCAAACGTACAAAGAAGAAAAATCAGCAAGCATGGCTTGAAAAAAGTCACCAAAACAAGGTGCTCATTTTACCTCTCTGCCTTCCCACTGCGGGGCATCATCTCCCAGAGCAGGACCTACTGGGCTTTACACTTCGCAGAGAATCGTTATGGTTCTCATCCAAAGTCACTTACCTTATAAAATTGAGTCTCTGCAATTACTTGCCCAGAGGGTGCCCAGACCCTGCTCGACACTGACAGCAGCAGCAGCTGCTGCTGTTTATTGCTGGCTGGAAAGGTAAATGGAAGAATTGAATAAACCCCTGTTTTCCAGTGTTAGTACCATAGCTATTGTGGGCAAGCGGGATGTGTGGCACACACCACGGCGTTTTGTTGTGACTGAGACCTGCCCATGCTCTGAAGGGCCTGTAGATACTACGTACCCTGTTTCCCCAAAAATAAAATGGGGTTTTATAGTAATTTTTACTCCAAAATATGCTTACTTTTTTACATGTATAGCTGCCTGGACGCTGTTTAAATTTACTTTTTTAAATGGACTATAACTAGGGTTTATTTTTGAAGTAGGGCTTATATTTTGAGCATCTTCAAAAATCCTGAAAAAAAAAAAAAAAAACACGCTAGGGCTTATTTTCGGGGTAGGTCTTATTTTTGGGGAACCAGGGTAGTTGAAATAACTTTAAAACTCGCCACTTAGCCTGGCATTAAGTTTGATCAAACCCTTCGTTTTAGCTACTTGGTGAATTAAAGCCATAAAAAGACAGTTGTGTCCCTAAAGAGCTATTGGTAACAGCGACTCCGGAGCCCGGAGGATCCTCTCAGGGCGCGCTGGCCGCTCTGCGCACCCGGGGACGTCCCGCCAGCAGCGCACAGCCCTGGCCTGAGCTGCTTCACTGCTGGGGCGACACACCGCGCACCTCTGCCCTGCCTCGTTTCACACAAAATCACGGCCGAGCGCAACTTTCAGCGGGAAAACGAACCGAACGGCGCCCGCCTCGCAGCGCCGCGGGGAGCGCGGCCGCCCTGCCCGCCCCGCGGCGGGAACAGCCCGCGCTCCACAAACCGCCCCGCCCGCGGGGACACCGCGGGGACACCGCGGGGACACCGCGGGGACACCCGCACCCCGGGCCGTGCGGGGACAGCGGCGGAGGGCGCTGCCACAACCGAGGTTTGTGCTTCCAGTACGAGAGCTGCAGCCTTCAGAGCACAGAAACTCCCGTCTTTAGACTCTAAGACAAGTGAAAAAAGTACAAGTGGGTTAACAGAAGTAAAAACTGTTTAACAACTATTTTCCAGGCAAATCAAACCGCTGCACGGAGCCAGCTCACACCTGTGCCGGAGCGGCAGCCTGACCTCCCAGCCTGGCGAGCGCCACAACTGAAAAAAAACCCCATTGCCCTGCTGAGATAGGGCAGCAAAACCATGAGATCCTGTTAAAGGAAACTCGTAGCAGCCAAGCACAAACCCTTCAGAGCAAGAGCAGCAGGACTCTGTTCCACGCACCTCCACGGAGCCTGAAATGGGACTGGGCGCCAGAGGGACGTCCTGTGACAAACCACCGACCGTCCCCAGCACCTGAGCACAGCGGGTGTGCAAAGCACATCACCTGGAAACAAACTGACCATTACCTGTTGGAATTGGTTTTATATTTTATCCGTCTAGACACAGGTGTGGCAGTGCTTTGCAGTGCTTGGCAGTGCTTTGCAGTCCTGAGCGAGGTATCTCTACAGAGGAGCTTTCACACTGACTCCATGGCCCTGCGTGAAGCCCAGAGCCACCATCTCCGGGCATCCTCCACCCAGCGCTGCCACCAAGGCAGGTCCCACAGCAGCTGCCACTGGGGACCAGGGTCACTGACCCGCCATCTGACTTCAACCTGATGGGAAATAACATCACCGCGATTCAATACACAAGCAGACAAGCAGGCGTCAGCTCGACAAGCTCTGCAGTGTTTCGCACATTTTAAAAAAAGCTACAATTTTTCTGCGTTTTAAAATCTAGTTGTGAAACAGCAAGCTGTGAAGTAGTGGTGAATAACACATCCAAGCTGGATAACACTTAGGAGGAAAGGTGCACAAGCAAAAACACATGAATGTATACCTAACAAGGAAATCATATACGATTTAAGACGTGCAGAAGACATTTAACAGAAGTAGTAAGAATATTTTTACACCAATATTTGGAGGCACAACAGTTTACACAAGCATTTAATAAAAAATAAAGGCTTCCAGCTACAGCATCGTGGTTCAGAAGTACCATTTCCTGCCCACTTGGTACACAGCTAATTTCAACATCACCTGGGACAGAAATTGAGCACAAATTAGAAGCAAGATTCAGGCATATCACACTTGAACATTTTCCCCTTTTTCTGACCCTAAAGACCAGGCTGGTTCAAAAGCCAACACTGACACCACACCGCTCACACCCACCACTGATGCTCTTCGCTTCAAAATCCAAATGCTCTTCAGTTCCTCTGAGGAAAAAACAAAACAAAATAAAACAAAAACAGTTGAAAACCTGGAAATTACACAGAAGTCAGGATTTACCTTCTGGTCCAGCTCTCCCTGCACAATGAACATCATTCTTCACACAATTTGGCTGAGTTTTGCAAAATGTATCTCTTTGATCTAACCAAAATCACCCTGACTTCTGAGCAGCCCACTAGCTGTTGCTCCCAATCTTTCCTAGAACGAACAGACAAAAGACACCAAGGCAGTGTTTATCCTCGTCTGCTTTATTTACACTACATACACAGTTGCTACAGAAAATTATTTCTCACAAAGGATGTTTAAATAGCAAAACCACGGCGTAGCTGAGCTCCGGGCCTGCAGCCGGCGCAGAGCCTGTGGGAGAGGCTGGTCCAAGCTGCGGGGGGTACCCGGCCGTGGTGGGGTGCTGGGGGGCGCCTTGGGGTGCCAGCCCCCGGGTAGATCCGCTCTGCACCTCCTCACTCAGGCACAGCCCTGTTCCCTCCAACGTGTCGTGCCGCAGCACTCATGTGTCCCGCTGTCACTGAGCCTTCTCCTACAAAGGGCGCTGTCGTTGGCTGGCACTCTCTAGTCGGCAACAATTCCTCTGGTGTGACTTGCCTGGATTTCACAGAACGCTTTGGGCTCCTTTAGGATAAAAGGCACTAGGTGA
This sequence comes from Caloenas nicobarica, assembly GCF_036013445.1. NCBI lineage: Eukaryota > Metazoa > Chordata > Aves > Columbiformes > Columbidae > Caloenas > Caloenas nicobarica. The sequence goes on along the minus strand of NC_088258.1, from coordinate 11,293,232 downwards.
AGCTACAGGAACAACACTTGCAGTTTTTGTAGGGAGAGTTCAGATGGGCCATTAACATCATGTTGCTCTGATCCTGTGTACTGTGACATTACATCCTTATTGCTGAACACTTATACTATCATTAACTTAATAATTCATTATTATCCAGATAATTCCGAAAATCAGAATAAGGAATGGAAAGCGTGGTAGTTTTGAAGACCATATTATTGTAAATTTTTAGAATGAACTGAATGATACCACACCTGAGAAAACCTCCTATTGTCCTCTTCATAGGTGTGTGCGTTTCCACATTTGAGTATCAAGTTACTTGTGCCCCCCAAAAAAATTCCATTAAAAACTTCAGTTATTGAAAACAATGCATACAGAATGCTTTAAAGTATCATCTTTTCAAAACTAGTGTGGGAATACACAAATACTGAAGCATGTAAAGACTAGTAATCTAAAAATCAAAAGTCACCCCAAATTTACTTTGTTAGCAGTATTTTCTTCTGAAATAGGAAGTACTGTGATTTCTTAAGATACTCCCTAAAAGCTGCCGATATCCCATGAATTAATCTGAAGACATAGTGGTGTTCAGATACAAGCTCAATTTTGGATCATTCTCCCATAACATTAAATTCACAAAATATAATCAGGGCTTACTACTGCTGACCAGAGTCTCTGATTTTACAGAAATATTTTGAGTACAAACCTTGACATTTACTGAAAGCCTGTAGAGACAAACCAAGCGCTAGTAAAACCACCACATGGATGGTGGTGTAATTCTGGCAAGTTTGATGCAAATACAAATAAAAGAAAAACTTTATCCACTTAAGGTATGTCATTTAAGCACTTCCCTCTACCTGTAACTTGTGCACTCAAGAAGGAAAAAAACCAAACCAAACCAACCAAACAAAACCAAATAACCAAACAAACCAAAACACACCCTAACAACTAGTTTGCCTTGACTGGAAATAAGAGAGTAAAAAGCACTGCAAGATATAAATTGAAAAGAAATGCAAACATACTTAAGACTTGAGCGATTAATACTAAGCCTGAAGGAATGGAATAGATCTCAAAATTTAAAAACAGTTGCTGGTGTTTTAAGTAATCACCAAAATCCACCTCAGACAGAAGTGTAAAGGCCATCACGTGTACACAACCCCTACTACATGTTTACTGACAGGTCTGGGAAGCTCCTGAGCACCTTCTGGTTTTTTATGAACACAGGGAACACATTAGAGTGAGAATCTATTCCTCTGTTGAGAGCGCTTACCTTTAGGAACTCCAGATTTCACTTTGCACCGTTTATAATACTAGACTTGAGAATCTGGACCACAAAATTTCATACAGGCAGAGCCAAGTCCACCACAATGACAACTTCATTGTACATGGCTCCTTCCTGGAAAACCTTTTATTCATTAAGCTCAAATGTGACTAGCTAGGATGTAAAAAGAACAACCAACCAAACAAAAAAACCCAAACCAAAACAACCCTCCAAAGCCCAAAACAATTGAATAGAAAACCCCGCAAATTTTCCCCAAAACAGCCAATCTGAGGGTTATACGATTCTCAATACTTAAGAAAAAGCCCACACCTGTAGCAAACCTTTCACAAATTAGAACATTTCCCAAAACTCTGTTTCCAAGGAGGGGAGAAATCTTCTTTAACGTCCATGTCATCACTCACCGAAGAAAAATTTTATAGAAAATTTTATTCAACATACAACATTTTCCAGCAAAAAAAGGCAATATACAGGAAGAGTTGTTGTACACTGCGGCTACAGAAACAAAATAAAATACTGGAAAAGAATGTAAAATTAAGTGTGAATTGCTGATTCTATCTTTACTGCACTCAAAACTAGACACGCGGCTGGCATTAGCTCCAAAATAAAAGGAAGCCGTTTGGGGACTGAAATAAAACTACACACAATGAATATCAACATCAGTGAAATTCACTTGCAGACTCACCCAACAAAATTAACCTCCAAGTGTTAAATTGTACATGTTCATTCTTTAAATATACAATTTCATTTTTTCTTTTTTCTTCTTTTTTTTTCTATTTTTTTTCTTCCTTTTTTATACAAAGTCAACAGCTTACTAAACACTAGTGAGCATGCCCTCTGTGCTAAAAGGCTATTTCCTGTGTTTTCCCCATCTCTTCCCATGTTAACTAAATTAACGATATTTATAATCCTTTCCCTTGCTTTTGCCAACTTTCGAGTGTCATTCTATTTGCCAGAAGATGGCATAATAAATCGCAACAGTATTTATCAATGGTTGAAAATTTAATAAAAATACCCAAATATCTCATTTTAGGACTCAGGGCATCCACTCGGCAAAATGGGATGCAAAGTAGTGACTAAATTAAACGAAAACTAGTTTATTAAAAAAGATTCTATGCAGCTGGAGGAGACAAAAATCCCGAATAAGTGCCAACAATGTACACAATGAAGTAGAGATTGCTATTTATTGATGATGTGAGGTTTTTTTGCATTTACAAATGCACAAAAATGTCATTAAAGTATAACTGAAGGAAATAAATCTGATGTGAGTCTAAACATAAGACTTACTAGCTGCAGTGATGGTGAACACCACGCCGGGAAGGGCAGCCAGCCAGCTTATGCCATCTATAAACGTACTACAGACAAATATTTTGCCAATGTCAACTGTTCTACTAAACTCTTCCCTCATTATGCTGACAATTGCCTTGCATTACGTTTACCATAAAATAACTCTCATTGGCATCCAAGCTTTATAAAAACACCTTCATTTTGCTCAAAAAGGGCAGTCAATAGATACAGAGAAGCCAAACTGAACAGCCTCAACAAAATAAAATTAACATCAGCAGCAAATCCTCTTGCTGAAGACTTCAGATATAGTGCACGTGTACCAAAGTTCTACAGTTGTTAAAAAGGTGCACACACACACTTAGTTTTGTCGCTCGCCTTGACGATCTGGTTAAGTAAGTCAGTTATGGATTTTAATAGCTTTTTCAAGGTAAGTGTAGCGACTTCTCTTTGGGGCTTTATTGAAATGGTCAAGCCCTAGCCACGGCCTTGGATGAGACATGTTGCCTAGAAAAGAAAAGAGAAAAAGAAAACAATGAGGTTTTAAGACTAAATTGGAAAGTTTCCTTCAAACGACCTGCTCCTGTGGGCCCTGTTCAGCATTCGCTGGGAATCACCGGCTGTGGAAGAGAACGGTCCTGCAGCCCACAGCCAGCCCAGGCTGCCTTGACCGCTCCTTCCCTTCCAAAAAATTATTTTACAGCTGCTTCTGGATCGGGTAGCTGGTTTTTCTCCTCTTCAGTCACTTACAGAGTTTACAGCAGTGAAGTGTGCGCTAAAGCAAGAGAACTACTGTCACAATTTACAGCCACAGGAACATTGGAGTACCAGCTTTCACCAGAGCTGCTGAGCCTGTCTGAAACAGGGAGGCATCCATCATCTGGCAACCTACAGTATTTGCCATATTATAAGTTTCCTCTGCTGTACTATGTTATTCTTATCACCTGGTTTAAGTGGGAATATTTGCCAAATACATGTAAAATGTAAATAATCAGTTAATTAAGAAATCATGTAACTGACCTCTATTTTCGGAGAAAAAAATTTCGTCATACTTAGATTGTAAAGAAAACATACAGATATTTTTTCTATTGTTCAACCTAATATGGTTCTATCTACCACAAGTTTTCAGGAAAAACCACAGTCCGCACACTTCTTGCAAATTCTCTTTTAAGATGTCCTCAGTGCAGAGCATCAAATGTTCTTTGAAGTGAAATGATAAAGGCAGAAAGTAAATAGCCCTCCAGCATGAAATGCACACTCCTACATTTAAAGCCATCGACTGCAACCACTAAAGCATAAAACACTTGACCTTTCGGTTGCCTGCATCTGAATTTTTGATCTGTTTTCTTCAATCAAAACTATTTGTCTTTTTGTGTGACATAATGGTCAATGTCAAATATAAACAAGAACTGCCAATCTTGCTGAGATCACTTGAATGTCTATTAAAGAAAGAACTGAAGACCCACAGTGTTAGCGCCAGCACATTGCTGGAGTGCCTCTCTGTAAAAGCAGAGGGACACTTTTGACATCAGCCACATCAACCACATTAGAGAATGCCAAAGCTTCGGTTCCAACAGTCCAGCATGTGGTAAAATCTGGTACTGTAGAAACACGCGAGCCCCACACCTTGAAATACTATTTAGATAAGAAGGCGCTGGAGCACCATATTATCACCCCTTAGGAGAATTTCAGGGGGGGATGAATCTATCAAAGTGATTTATATAAAAGGGGCAATATCCTGTGAACTCTGAGATTAAATCCCTTTACTCTCACATTCTCTATAACTCCTACGAACAGTTCAACTTCTCCCTTTTCCAATTTCTGCCACGTCCTGTACTTTTGACCTAGTTACCTGGTTAGTCTTCACATCATTTTGGCAATACTGGCTCTGCTTTACTCAGAAATTCCGACAGTTTGTTTCAGACTATTGCCTTCCCCTTCCCACTCCCAAAATGATGACTCATGGAATAAAATCGAGACTCTGCCTGCTCTGAGCACACAAAAGAGTTTATCTGTCCATGGAGGAAGGTCCACCTCCGAGTCTGTCATCCAGAGAACCCCCACAATTAGTGCAGGACAAAAAAAGCCCCTTCAGCGACCACAACTCTGCTCGGGGATGACTGGTGCAGATGCAGACATTTACATTTGGCAAGTCCCCTCATGTTCACAGCCATGAACCATAAACCTGGCTGTATTATAACGTACCAAAATGAGAAGACTTTTTGCTGTGTTCCCAAAAGTACTCATTAATGGTATCGGTCTCTCTGTGGGTTTTCAAATAAATGGACAGTTACAGGATTTCTTTACAACTAGTACACAAATCCAGAACACAGCTTGAAAAAAATCAGAGCACATTTGGCCCTAGCACAACCTGCCAACAAAAAACCAGAGCTCATAATTGTCAGAAAAATACAACTGCAGAGAGCAAGTTGTCCTCAATCTCATTTCTACCAGACAGTGCAGCTCACAAAAAGGAACACTGAGCTAAGCCAGGGCAAAAAACCCCGGTGAATTCAAGGCTTCAACAGAGCCCTGCTGAAACTCTCAAAAGATGACTGTGGTGGAACTGCTGAAGGATTAGCCTGGTTTCTCCCACGTGTGCATTCCTCAGAGAATCAAGCTTTAAATACCAGTCAAGTAAACAAGCTGGTAGGCCATCCATGGGCAAATCCAGAACAGAGCTGCATTTGTAGCTTGAGGAGTCGCCTCTCGGGAAAAGCAAACCTACACAGCACCCTATTCAAATGTAATATTCTTGTTAGATTCTTCAGATTCACTGAAGATATCAAGCATGAACAAGAGAGTCTTCAACGAATTTGAGAATTCAAATACCTCTCCGCAGCACAGTTGAAATAAGCATCTTATGAGAATGCACCTTAGTACTTTTTTTTTTAGAAATAACACCAGCACATACACCAATAACAATGTGAAAATCAAACATACAAGGGAGCAAAGGGGCAATATAGATAAGGTGCAACTGGTGTTCCAACTCTCTTCTGTAAAGTATGTTATACTGATATTCGATGCATTTGGTCATTCAAATGCAAACTTTTAACTCACAAAGAAACAGATTCAGCTATTTTTGTGCTATAAAATACCTATTCTCAGACTAACATACACACTTAGCGCTGTTAAATGTGCACACAAGTGTATGTAAATACTTGGTTAGTTACTGCACATGATGTATTCCATGTTCAAAGAACAATCCGTTTCTGCATCCTGAGTTAGGGATAATCACATTGTTACAACTGCCAGAGCAGCTTCAGGAGGTCAAAAGAAGAGTCATGTTGTCTGAAAACTCACCAGGTTGGGGCTCAAAATCTTTCAAGTTCACTTCATACTCATCTTCATTGAGATATTGGTGTCGGCCCATCATTACAATTGCAAATTTAAACTATGAAAAGGAAATAAAATCAGGTAAGATACTGCACTGAAGTAAAGCCTTCAAGTCTAATTGCACAGCATAACTCGCAACTGGTTATGAGTGGTGTACCTTTTCAAATTCTTTTTCTTGTATATCCAGCATTGTCTGAATTCGCTTCATAACTTCTCTGAAGTGTTCACCCTAATAATCACAACGAGATTTTTAATGTTAAAAAAATAGGAAAAAAGGGATGCTGTTAATATTTCCTGCTTCAGGCTTCACTGAAATACGTTGCCTTAATTTCTCAGTTATTTACAAAATAACACAAGTGTCGACGTGATCCAATGTAATACGCAATAACAACATAAAGTTCCTGAATTTATAGCAAGTCGTAAGTCTTATTGATTCAACATTATGCAAACCGTGCCATAAATCAACCAAGCACTGCTAATGATGTGTGCAAGTCAGGTTAAAGTTAAGAAACAACGTTAGAAAATTAGCAGTGAAATAGGACTTTGGAAAAAAAAAGAATTACATATTCTTTCTAAGCACCTGTGATGCTCACCCTAAATTAGAATGTTACTGTAGCATGTTTCTGCACGCTGTGTATATAAACTGCCCAAAAAAGTGATGGATACCATCAACTTAAATATCAATAACATATATATCAACTGTCATAGGCAGGGAAATGCCGTGCCAATGGTTTCCACCAGAAAACAACACACAGGTTTTACTCTACATTGATCAAAAATATGGAAATATAATAAAATTCCATGGGATGCAGAGATGTAGACATATTCCTCAATCCAAAACTATTAGAAAAGTAGGTAATTTTCACACAAACCAACATACATGAACCATAAAAAGTATAGAAGCAAATTGCTAACTGCCCCAGAAATAAAGTTTGGTATCAGCAGAATTAGTGTGACGTTCGGCTGGAGCAGCACCACAGAAAACCTTCAGAATTTAAATTAAGCTTTCAAAATTAGCTTTCGCTTTTGTATTAACATCTAGGCCTAGAAGATAAAGGCCATCAAATTACACAAGTTATGAAATGCAAACTCATCTTAGAAAATGCTGAAGAAAGCAAACTCATTTTTCATAATCATGTGTCTCAACGAGAAGCCAAGTGACCATGGCTGAGCCACTTCTGCCAGCAGGTTTGCGTGGCAATTGCTGAGATGGTATCAGAAACAGGATTCTGGGTTTGTTGGGGGTGGTTGTGCGGGTCGGGGTGGTGGTGAGGGAGTGGGTACTATTGCTTGGCAGTATTTCAAGTCCCTGGCTGATGCTGAATGCCTACTTTCTCTAGAAAGTATCTATATTGCACAGGGTCACTGAAACACTAAACCATCTGTATATGCAAAAGAAAGCAGAGATGGCAAATGATTTAACTGTAAAAAAGCAGAACGTTTTATAGAGGGGCAATATGTTCCTACACACTTTTTACATTAATCAATTTCTTTGACAGTACTTTAAGAAAACATCATCAATATAAACCCAGGGAGAGAAAAAAGGAGGCATAACACTGTACCTGGTGTATCCTCAGCAAGAACGGAATTCCAAACGTCCCAAAAACCTCTTTGTGGAAATGTGCCACTGTGATTAGCATCTCATTTTCTTTATCTATATCTACCTGGTCCAGAGGAATTTCCTAGATGCAGACATAAAATTATTACCACAATCAGCTAAAACTTCCCCCCAAAGTGCCTTATTAAGTAACTAAAAGCATAATTGATGCACTCTTACTGATGCGAAACAAGTCTATTTAAAAACAGTTAGAAGAACCATGTTGTTTGACAGGGTCTTTTTACAAGGGCCATCCATCCCGGCATGACAGCATCTCAGCTTCCCTACCCACTGAATACCTTCCTGGCATCCCCAAATGGCTTTTTTGACGCAAAATCCTCCACCAGCTGTAGCAGCCCACAGCAATATCAGAGACCTCTTGTCTCTTCATTCCAGCTTACATTGGAAACTTTTAAAAAAAATTTCTGATCTTTGAAGCAAGTTAAAAGATTTGAATGATGAAATGTTTAGAGAAATCACATATAAAAGTATGAAAGTTTGCCTCAAGAAGCTCAAACTTAACAGAAAAGGAAACAAAGTCTTAAAGAACACTTCGGTTTAGACTATGAAAGTGAGTTCTAAGCATAAACATTTATATCATGAGTCCTCAAATAAACCTTGGTATTATTATGAAGGCAGCAAATGTCCTATGGACAAGCCCTCGCCAAATCTTCATGTATTGTTAAAATAAACATACATAAAAAATTAAAGAATGAAATAATGATAGGGAAGCAGATGGAACAAAGGAAACATTTTAGAAGTATTATCTTTAAAAATACATACATAGTATCATGTAACCTAGCTTGCTGCAAGTATCACAGTATTTGAAAACTGGAATCCAGAAAAGGAGAATTACCCCTTGAGAGAGTTTTTTCTCTCAAAGTCTCTCAAAGTTTTTTAAAGCTTCTTAAAGGAAGTAGTATTTACCTCTATTCGAAACGTTCGACTTGTTGCAGGTGACAAACACTCTAACAGCTCATCTTCCTGATGGACACCAATTATTTTGTAACTTACAATTTCTAGCAGCCTTAAAAAACAAACAAACAGGAAAAGTATTAAAAAAAAATAAGGAAAACAAACCAACCCAAACAAACCAGTGCAACATTTCTTTCTCAAACCTTGACAGTTAGTGTAGTCAGGATGTAAACAGATGCTACTGCTGTACTTGTAAAACTTTAAATTTAATCTTTAGTAAAAATTAAGCTGTAAAGTTACAAGAGGTTAAATTAATTATGGCTTATGGCAAAAAAAAAAAGTGCCAGTACATGCAATTACATGACAAAGGTTTTTTAATTTGAATTATTTTTTAAACTCTCTTAATATGATCTCACTTTTAACTCGTGAGAAGTGAATAGCATGAAATGCTTGAATTGGAAACAATTATCAAACTGTGAGTTAACAAATGCAACTGAAGAAGCTTATGCACCTTCAAGGATGTAACTTTATGAAATACAAAATAAATAATTATATAAGTTTTATATTCGTAGTTAATAATAACTCTAACAACATGAATCTGGAGGCTTTTTATTTTTAACAAAGTATCAGACTTCATTTGATAATAATTATTTCCACAGTATTTTAAATTCTAAGGATACTTTTCTGCATAAAATCCACATGATCACTTAAAAGAAATTAAAATCTTCCAGGTTTACCTTAATTTGCCTGAACCTTTTTCAGAGAGTTCTACAACTTTTTTACATTCTTCTAACAGGTCCCGCACACACCCATGCTTATCTGGATATACTGTTATTTCCTATGGAAATTGAAGCACAAAAGGGTTAGAAAATCTGAAAAATATCCATATTAAGGCACAGAATGCACTGGTTTCTGCTCTTCATCCAAAATTCATCTTTAAAAGATAAAAATTACTAAAGTGAACATCTATGTTATCTTCAGAATCTTTAAGAACTAATACACATTTTCCCCCCGCCCCAAGGTACAACTTTGTTCTCATTTTGTATTATTCAGGGCCAACAGAGAATGTGACATACCAGCTTTGACACAAATGACAGCAAGCGTGTGAGAGTCAGCCTTACTCACCTCTTCCCTAAACTGGCTATTTAGCCATATGCATTTAAAACTTCTTCTGTTTTCAAAATCAGTTATTTTCATTTTGAGCTTAAGGAAGAAAAGAAAACCACTTTAGGCATACTTTGTACAAGGCAGGATTTTTTTTTTTAATTTGCACCAATGAAAACAAAAGACTCTTACCTGTTGATAGTAAAGTTTTTTAGGTTGCCTAGGCTTGAAGAACTGCAGGAGATCTCTTAAAGTACCTTCATAATTATGTCTAAGAGGATTACCAGGACCATCCCTATAACTACAGAAGGAAAAACATAAAAATCTCTTTAGAATTGCTGCTCAGTAAATTGGAGTACCAAGTCCATTTTTATCCCTGGCTTCCAGTTTCACACAATAGCCAGCACAGCCTCAGCAGTATGTGCAGAGCTTCAGGTGAGTGTATGGCAACAGAAATACCATTCACTGTGCGCGTCCACTCTCTCGGCTGTTCCCAGCTCACCTCTTGTGCTGCAGGCTGGCAGACCTGCATTCCTCTCAAACTACTAGTACAGCAGCACAGGCTTTGGACTGGGAAAGGTTAATTGGTGGAGCCCCATGACACAGTGATTCCAGTGACCGCAGCACTGTGAACCACAAAGAGCTGCTCAAATCACCAGTGTCTCACTGATGATGAGGGGAGATACCTACAGGTTAATAAAGAGCAATCTACATTTGCATGAATACAAAAAAGATGATGTAATTGGTGTGTGCATTATGCCTGCGGCATATACACAGAACTACTAATATGCTGTTTTGCTATAGTTTTACACAGATTCAAATCCAGTTTCACACAACTGTGCTTGAGAACACCACTTCAAGCAGAAATGTCCCTTTTAGTGGTTGTGAACTTGTTTTATCATCTTCATAAAACCTCATTTGCAGACTTTGCTGGAGGAGGAGCAAAAAAAATCAGTGGAGCAACTCCTGCATTTAAACCCATAAAATCAGCAAAAATCCTGCTTTTATGTGCACTTGTTTCTGCTTTCCTCCATTCTACAAATGTGCACTCACTGAAACAGCACTTGCACTAGCTTAACAATTTGTCCCATGCAGTGAGGCTTTCAAGTAATTAATGATTTTAGAAATTTAAACAATGACTCTTTGAAATGGGTCTTTTTTTCAATGACACTTACTAGAACTCTTTTAAAAGGTGCAATTCTTTGACGCTCTAGAACCAGCCATTGCAATACTTTAAACTGTCTATGCAACTTGCTGTTCATGCCAGAACAACAACATTTTACTGGGAAAGAATTAGTTAACAACCCGAAACCAGCTCCAAAGTAACTGCTACCTGTCTGTACTTGGGCTAAGTATTTGAGAGAAGTATTTTAAAGAATAGTTTAGACACAAAACACTAAGGAAATTCATCTTACCCTTGGGACTTGAAAAACTGTAATAGCATTGGATCCGTATTAAGTCTTTGCGCAACTGTCTTTGCAACCTGCAAATAAATTTTTTGTTAAGTTCTGAATTATTTTGTTCGGTTATGACATTGCTCTACAACCACACAGTCATTCATTATATGTCAAGAACATTATGCTACCGAAATTATGAGAGACCCACTATGTCTACTTCTCCGAGGCAAAATAAACTAGTATCTTTAGCTTCTGAACAGTTGACACAGAACAAGATCCACTAAGGAAAAAAAAAAAAACGGGGGGAGGAAACTCTCTCTTTTATTACAATAAATCCTTGCCACTGAAAGGCCACAAAATCCACAATAGCTTTACTCCTCTTTTGTGTGTTTGTTTTGGTTTCATTTGTTTTAGGTGTGTCTGGTGGCGTTTTATGTGGTGGTGTTTTGGGTTTTTTTTAAATTATAGTATTATTGGAGAAATAAGTAAGACTTGTTCTTTGAAAATTCCCACTATTCTTTAGTTCACGTCACAGAAATTAGCTTACTGGCTAAAATCACCACATCACTCCCATCAGGATATTTCATGTCGCTCTCTCACAAAAAGCACGAGGATTCTCTATTTTTCCCTTACCAAGAAAAAACTATGAAGAACTTATACTTGACGTAAAAATGAAACAAGACAAAGCAAGTTGCCAAAAAGCAGACAATAGAACAGGACAGCAAAAGTCATCTCTGATTTCCCCTGTGCTTGCAGGTGATCAAAGTTCCTGCCTTTGGTGACAGAAAATAAACTGGTTTTAAGTGATCTTTTTGACACTGAGAAAAGCAACTGCAGCAGAACTGTAGGGAGCCAAATCTGCTCAGGCTTTTAATAGACCAGACTAACTTTATTTTATTTTTTTTAAAGTTTCATTGTCCGGTTTTCCTCTTCTAAACACACCTGGTCACCCATAATGAACACAACAGGTTTGATTGCTTGGTGGCACTGAGCACTAAACACTGTGTGAAGAAAGCAATACAGTCTGGTCTACGAAAATTAATATTGTCAGTGATATTACAAGCAGGAAATAGGTATCACTAGATTCCCAAGATATTTTCCTTTTAACAGCTAAATAAATTGAGCAAGCTTTACATGTCACTTAGAAAGCAAACGCATAATTTCATTAGAATATCATTTCCCTGACAGAGCAGAATGGTGTTTCAAGAAAAGAATTCTATTGTCAGTAACTCATTAATAAAACTGGGGGTTAAGTCTTTTCTTCTTACGAGCATTAGCGGCTTCCTTGAATTTTTCACTACCACAATGCAAAAAGTGTACAAGAGCAGATCTACTGTTTTCTAAAAGTATGTAAAATGCACCTGTGAACTAGTGCAAAAGTTACTTTCAGAACAAGGAAACAAAAGCAGAGAAACAAACAGGACACATGCCTGAAAGTAATTCATCCTATTGGATAAAGTAACAACAAAGCCTGGGTCGTTGGGGATGGTTTTATCACAGAAAATGACATCCACACGATGATAGAGGTCTCGGAAATATTCCTTAGCTGTTGGCAGCTCACTGTTATCATTTTCTGGGTCATCCCTGCAAGAGCAAACAAACGATAATACTGTTACATACCACACTGTCACACATACAAGCAGTTAGGGCTTTTAGAAACATGTTCTACAGTAAGTCAGTGACAGTTCAGAGATATAGAAATAAAGTTCAGAAACCTTTTTAAAGAGGCACCACTCGTACACAGTAGAACTAATTCAGTCAGCAGTGACCCATACCCCGGGATTTTGGTGCGGTGCAAGGGCAGGCACGCTGTGCTCACTCCCCCGGCTATCTGGCAATCCGCTGCATCCAGTCACTTCACAACACATTCTAGCGGTAGTTGTGCCTCCCTCCCACCCTGCCACGTCACTGTGCGTCCCTATTCACACAGCTTTCCATCTACTCCTCTATTAATTGCTTTGCAGAGAAGCCAGCTGTACAGCAGCACTCCTTGAACCGCAGAAGCGGAGTGGTGGGCGCAGAGGCTGGTCTGGGTCACTACTGACTGGTACCCCTAATCTTCTCGGCAGAGAAATAATGCCAGGGTACAAGCTGTGCACTTACCCAGGAGTCAGCTGCCAGCCAAAGGTGCATAACACCAACTGGGTCAACAGGGAATGCGAGTTCCAAGGCATGACATGAGAAATACATTCATCTCACATAATCTGGGGTAAGAGTGCTGAAGATAGACTAGCTGGCTTCCACCCACTGTCAGCCCATGGAGAGAAACACAGCAATACAGTTGGGTGTGACCATCAGGAGTGAGAGCATAGAAATGCTGATTTATAGCCCTGACAAGCTTATGAAAGATCCCTTCAATGGACACAAAATGCAGGAGTTCTCCTTCTGCCTTGGAGAAAACTCCAGCTGAAGCACCAGCACACCCACGAGTCGCATACGCTCAGGCAAATCGGGAGCAGCTCATCACTGTGGACCAATATGGAACTTAATGTGAGCATAAGTAAAAGGAAACAAAGGGAAAGCAGTTTAGCTTAGTTCTAGGCTGAAAGGAGCTCCAAGCCAAGAGCCTTGTGCAGCGTTACATTGTACAGAGCTTGGGAGCTGAAAGGCTGGAGGCTCTTCAGTGTCTGAGTCATGCTGCTGTCAGGGATAAAGCTGCAGAACTCAGACGCATTGCTGAACAACACTCTTGGGTACCATTAAGACGTACTTTAGGTTATCAGTTTTCTAAACTAGCATGAAATCCCTTTTCCTTAAATAATGTGGCATGTGATAATTAAAATGCTACCGAGATTTTTTCATTTCCTCTTTGAATAAACAAATGAGAACTGCTGAGAATGTCTACTGTTGGAAAATTATACTTTGCTCTTGTTAAAAACACTAAGTTAAAGGAAGTTCTGCTTTCAAAGTGAACGAGGTGATGCAAGTGCAATGATAACCCAGCCCCGCAGAATACCTACTTCTGAAACACTATGATGTCACCGTCCATGAGTTCATCAAGAGCTTTATCAAGAGATACATCATAGTCTTGAATCCTTTCTGTTAAATTGGGTTTAACTTCCTGCAATAAAGAAAAAAAAAATATTAATCACATAGAATTTTAAAAAGGACAAAAATAAAGGTCACAGAGAAAATCAGATAAGGTAACTTGTATCTTCTTTCAACTGAAACAAATGGATAGATAGATACGTAAATTAAATGTAATCTTAGCTAAGGTCCAGATACTTCTAACTGCTATTGATAAAGCTGGCTTCTAATTTTTACTTTTGGAGTCTCACTAGAGTTATTTTAGTTTTCAAAAGTATTTTATAATTCAGCACTATCTTGTTAGCACTGAAAATTTTCAAAAACTTCAGAGATTAATTTTCTACTGATGCAGCTTCCAGGAAGCTTGGAGAACACTGGTTATGCTCACTTATTTTAATAGTGCAGAACTTTTGTACAGCAATTCACTTGTCTTTAAAATAAGAAACAAAGCCACATTAAAAATGCCTGTTATAAAATAGCTATATGCATATTATGTATGTATACTCGTAGGTTGACCTCTTGGGATATAACCACCTGTCTAAACAGACTGGAATCAAACTGCAACTCTGACCTGCAGAGTAGGAGTTCCTGACAGTTCTGTTTTTTCAGGCAGAAGTGTGTGCACTTCCCTGGAACCACCAGAGAGAGCAGCACGACCGCTAACAAAAAACACAATTAAAAAAACCCAGTTCCTTGTTCTTACTATAGCAAGGACTTTGACTTGGCAAGATCTGCATCTTCAGCACTCAATAAATACAGCAGTTATAAAGATTTATTATTTTTGTATTTGGACAGAAACGTGTAATCAGACTAAGTATTTCTTTTGCTGACTTCTATCTTAGGGAAGGAAGGAGAAGATTCAACATTTTCTCAACTCTGCTGTCTACAGGGGGCACTGAAAATACAATGGCCAACTATGTCAGCAGCATCAGCTCCTCCAACGCTGCAACTCAGAGGATAAGCACGAGTTCAGCACAGCAAAGCTGCTCACGTAAGGCTTCATGTAGACATTTTTTGTTTTTAAAGCCTCACACTTCTAGTTGGTCACTTTTAAATCTGTTTTGAAATTAACTATCTACTGATACTCTCTGGCAGCAATATAGACTTCAAAGCTATAGGTTACAGAGTGCTTATGATTTATAAATTACCATTACTGTAAGCAACATTTTTTAACCAATAAAGCTTCTTTTTATCTAGTTATAGCATGTAAAAGACAAAAAGTCTATGAATCCAAACCTCATAGAGGATAAGGTTAGTTTCTTGTGGAAATCCTGCTCTCTCACACATAACTGGAAGCAAGTCACCTATTGGAAAAGAAAAAGACTTAAATGTGTTGCACTGCTACTGAGACCTCCTGCAAAAAGGAGAGAACCTCTTTTCCACCCTGGTTAAATAGTTTTAAAATGCCTAAGAAAGAGAGCCTTCCAGGCTAAGGCTTCCCTTATTGACATTCAACTCAGAGACAGACTTTAAGGTTTCCTTCCACTTCACCTGAACGACAACAAAAACATGCGCAAAGCCAACCAAAAACCAAAGAGATGAAATAACACTGCTCCTTCTCCAGAGAAAAAGTCTAATCTCTTTTTAAAAAATTAAGACCACTAAAATACAAAATTCAAAAACATGTACTAGTAAATAAAATGAGATATTGAAAATGACAAATTGAAGTATTTTAACTCGGTGGACATTTGCTGAATTCTTTAAATGGAGCCATATGAAAACCAAGGCTCATGCCTGTGCTGGTTTGGTCTGGGACAGAGTTAAATTTCTCCACAGTAGCGGCATTTAGGATTTGTGCTGAAACTGGTGTTGACGCCACAGTGATGTTTTAGTTACTGCCCAGCAGTCAAGACCTTTTCTGCTTCTCACCCCACCCCACCAGTGAGTAGGGGTGCACAAGGAGCTGGGAGGGGGCACAGCCAGGACAGGTGACCCCAAGCGACATTACACACCATGTGACATCATGCTCAGTATGTATTTTGGGGGAAGAAGGAGGAGGTGGGGGATGTTTGCAGCGATGGTGTTTGTCTTCCCAAGTCACCATTATATGTGATGGAGCCTGGCTGTCCTGGAGATGCTGAACACCCGCCTGCAATGGGAAGTGCGGGTGAATTCCTTCGTTTCCTTTGCTTGTGCGTGGCTTTTGCTTTGCCTATTAAACCATCTTCATCTCAACCCCGCAAGTTTTCTATTCCTCTGACTCTCTTGCCCATCCCTTGCAGTGGGGGGTGAGCGAGCAGCTGTGTAGGGCTTACCTGAGCTGGGGTTAAAACCACCAGCTGGTTTTTACCCCAGCTGGGGTTAAAACTTGAAACAGAAGGGAAAAAAACAAGCTGGAGAGCAATATCAAATTACAAAGCTTTACAGTGAGTCCAAAACAGCTGTTTATGCTCAACAACACCTGGAGAATACAGCAAACCTGTAACAAAAAATTAACTGACAGCCAACCGTGTATACAGGCAACGCTCTCAGCCTTGCAGAGAGTTTCACTGACACAAAGTGGGGAAGAGAACTACCAGGTGTTGGGAGAGATCAGAATTTCTTTCTGTGATCTACCTTTGATTTCAGTGATAAAACTAATATTAAAAGAAAAAACCCACCACAAGCTATTGTCTTAAAAAAATTCAGCTAAAACAGTGGAATTAAATTTTAGAACTCACGTATTTTACAGGATATAGGTGTATAGATATGTCCACAATAATTCAAACTCCGAGTCTTCGGATCATACATCTTCAGAAACAACATTACATCATCTACAAATTAAGAAACAAGATTTAATTTTAAGTAAGGCTTGTTTGAGTATGCAGAGGGAATCACCTAGATATTTTTCTTTAAACAGTAACAAAGATGTGTATTTAATAATTTAATGTCCTTAAAATATTCTTAAATGCTACTTCTTATAAATCATTTTTAGTATATATTTGTATAAGTTTATTCGGTGATTTCTAAAAAAATGTGAAACATCTTACACATGAAGAGAAATGAGGGAAACACCGTATGAGACAAACTAATTTCAGCACTACAGTTTGATGGGTACATCATCATCGAAAAAACAGCACACCATGTCAATGTTTTCTGAGATATACCCAAAATAAAAGTATTCTGTACTAACTCAAGTTTTAGCATATATGCTTACGGTCTTTATCAAACTTGGGTAACGTTGCTCCAGTAGCAGCCATCTCTGGATCTACTGTTTCCAAAAATATTGTCCATGGATTTTCATTGTCACTGAGCTCAATCATCTATATAGAAAGATGTGGAAGAAGATAAAAAAGTCTCTGGAGAATACAATATAAGCTGATATCTGCATTTTCATCAGATACAAGAAACTTTATGACACTCCATGAGTGGGAGAATTACTTTTTTTCAGTTGTGTTAATGACAGGAAGTTTATAAAGTTTATTAAGAGAAATAATGAGAGATATAAAAACATCAAAAAAGTTTTAATGAAACACAAACAACAGGTTTTATTTTAAAATGGACCTATTTCTTTTTCATTTTAAAAAATACACCCCCAGCTGTCTTTATTATGGCAAGAAAATTACTTCACTTTAGAAGTAACAGGACAGTGAAACCGATCACTGTTTTCTGTGGTACACACAATGTTTTACATTTCAAGCAACACATTTCATTAAATCCAGGCTTTTTGCCCAAATAATGGATGACTCAGAACAACATTTCTGTTTGAAATCTAACATAAAAATCATGATCATGCCTTTTTCATGGAAGAAATGTCATGCACCACACTTTTCCCTCCTGTACAAATCAAGCCACTACATCTCATCTTCTCAAGTATCAAACTTCAGCAGATACAGATTAAATTAAAACACTGAAAAAATCTGATGTCCTAAACTTACAGATGCATAAAGAGAACTAAAAATCATGGATGATACACAGAAATAATGTCTTATATCAATGAATATTTACCGTTTTATTGCCATCTGCTTCATTATCTAACATTGCAGGTCTTTTGGTTCCATTACTTCTAGCCTGCATTGGCCATAATCTGATCTGATCCTGGGGAAATCCCTAAAATAAATAAAAATGGTGACGGGAAACAAACAAATGAAATGTTGTTGAAGGCTAAGATACTTCTTTTAAACTCAAACAGATCCTCTCTTTTAAAAGGTCTAAATTATTACTGCTGGCAATACCTGGAGAAGATAAAGACTATGAAGCAACCACAATATCATCAAATAAATAAATACAAATATTCGGCTACAGAAAACTTACCATTGTTTGAGAGAGATTTTGAACAAATTCCGTAAGTGTGGAGTTTTTTAATACTTTGAAAACAGTGTATTTCACTTTTTCTTCATCATACATATCATTGCCTTGGTGACCACAAAACTGATCCTCTGCCACTATCTGAAAAATTACATTTAAAGGTTACTATTCGTTTAAACTCAGCTGCACAATGTAATAGTTTCTGATGCTGCTTTCCTAGGCAACATCACTGGCTCTCTGGATAGTGGCAAACTGCTAACACTATTCGTGTTCTCATGAAGAAAATTTGCAAGTCTACAGATTATAATGAAATTTAAAAATAGTGATTGATAGTCAAATCAGTGTAAGTAATTAAAATACACTAATTCTTACAAATCCCAAACAATTAAAAACCAGTTGCGCTTAGATCCCAATCTTGGAAACATGTGCTCTAACAAGCTTGGCACTTAAAAAAAGGCTACATAATTGTTTTGCTGGTGTAATGCGAGGAAGCTGCCCTAAAACGTCTCCTACATCTCCCGTGGCTCCCACGCATTCTTTGTTAACAGAAAGACAAACGGTGCCACTCAGCTCAAGCTAAACTTCACCGGTATCTCTCCTTCAGAACATCAGAAAGAAGATGCGAGGAAACATGGAGGCAAATGTAAAATGGGTTCTATTTTCTTGTGCCAGATGGGTGCTGGAAAAAGCCATAAGCAGAGTTCCTTAAGGCAATTCATAATAATCTAGTCCATCTGGCTTTTCCAAAAACATAATTGCAAATATAAGCACTCTCTCCTTCTGCTTCTACTTGATGAGCTCAGTTTGGCAGTAGTCCAGGCTTGCAGCCTATGGCTAGATAACTCTAATTTTAGAAAATAATTCTTGAAAGAGATAAAAGTGCAGTGGCAGGGCAGCCATTTAAAAATCACCTGGTCCTTTTCCTTTCACCTGAACTTACTCTTTTTACTTAGAAGCACATAACTTCTAGAGAAAACAGAAATGTCTACAACATATGGTACAATTTGTTTCATTAGGATTTGTTGCATAGGTAAATATACTTACAAGCACTAAAATAATATAACTTCAAGCACTATTTCCAAACATGAATTAAAAAAAAAAAAAAAAAAAAAAAGAAGAAGAAAAATCAAGATTTGTCTTGGGTGGCTCAATATTCCGAATTTTAATGGTAAGATAGTTGCCACTTGATCTGTTTCAAAAGCTGACCTGCACTTGCATATAGAGGTGAGCTTCCTGCCTCTCCTTCCTCTTCTGAGCTTCTATCCTCTTCTCTTCTTGTAGCCTTTCTACAAGTTGTTGAGGAATATCATGGTCCGTAACAGGCTGCAAAACTTCACCTACAAAGTGGATTTATGATGTCATTTCAAGACTTACATCAAACACGGTTTTCTTCATATACACTTGACTTTCCTCTGATTTTAAGTCAAACCATCTTTTCTCATCTTTTAATTAAAAACACGGTTTTATATCATCATGTTTTGGCAGAAGCAGCATTTTCTATTCCAAGCCAAAATGCACTACTTCCGTGAAATATGAATATTTAATTCAGAAGTCTATCATACATTTCAGGATTAAAAAAATATTTACCACCACAATTTTTTTAGTATACATATACATCTATGTATTTATAATTGATTGGACTTAGTTTCTATCACTGAAGTTAGTTCACTAACTAACCATCCCATAAAACAATCAAGGCTGAAGCACTTTGTAGATGCACAGTCTTGAAGACAAGACAACGCCAGATTAGCGCAGACTTTGCAAAAGTGAGAGAAAGGCTGGTTGATCCCACAGAATTTATAAATTCCCACTATAACTAACGAAGCCCCATCGTATAGGAAGGCTGTCAATAATTCAAAAGTAAAATACAGCCTTAAGTCCCTGTAAGTAAATCTAACTCGGAGCACACGGTGAGCATACGTACTTAATTTTGATTCCCTGATGTAAACCAACATGTATGCATTGGTACAGTGTCGTACAGATAAGTCATCGTCATGACCGCCGTAGTTGTGTTCAATTGCTTCTTCCTTTGTACATCTTGATACAACATCGTCATCAAATTTACACCACTAGAGAGAAAGTTTTAGATAAATATTATTTTGCACACAAAAACATGTTCTTGAACGATAAATTAATCCTATTTCTGGCATGCTTTTCAGATTCTTGAAGTAACTGTAAGTGCTCTTCAAGCAGCATGAGTTTATAAAAAAAAATAAATCTAGTTCAATATAATTTGTGCTACCTGTTACTTGTGCTCAGCATAAGGCCATAAATAAACCTTTACTGAAATATTTGAACATCTTATACTGAATATCAAAATCCCAATAATTATTAAAAGAACTTTCCCTTAAGACTATTATTCAAAAATCTAACATTTTTATATGAATCGGAAAATTGACCCCCATTTGTTGTAAAATGAAATAAAAAGCAGCGATGCACAAAACATCTAGTAACTACTGGTGCATTTAAAGTACTTTACAGCAAATTTTCAACTAAAACAAAAAAGCCAATTAAGAATGAAAGACAAATAGCAACAAATTCACACCAAAATCTGAATTTTACTTTTACTGTGAACGGTCATGTACACACAAAACCAGTCAACTCAAGGGAAGAGGCACCTGACCTATAAATGTCCAATCCAATCAAGTCGCCTAAACATGTACCAGTGCGACACGCAACGATATTGAACTTCTGAGTCACAGAAACATTTGAAACATTCGTATTTGCTTCGGCATAAAGTCAGCCTAAGAAAATGCTGGATAAAATCTGACTGCAGTATAACTTCAACATATATACACACACAACTGAAGGGATTCCCTTCGCTCAAAGTCTTTGCCAAAAGCCAATAGCAAAGATGAAGCTGCTCTTCTTAAGAACCAGATGATTCTTTAACACCTGCAAATGCAGGCTCCACCCTACAGAGTAAAAAGCCAACATGAGGGCTGCTGGTTTTAATTCTGTAAATACAAGGTAAGTTTCCCAAATATGTTAGAATAGGCACCAAAAGAAAGAGTATCAAGCTAAGAACTACATGGAGGAGTCAAGTCCTTGTGTGATGAAGTGAGTGTGCCAGCACACTCTTCAATTATGGAACAAAAATCCCAAAGATTTGCCCATTATGAAAACTGCAAGTATATATTTGCAAAACACAAATATGTTTAGGTGCGTTTCAATACTCACTTTGCCATCGCCCTTTGGATTTAAGTAAACAACATAATGTCCACCATGGTTATCTCCACTGTGCACTAGAACTGCATGAAGAATGTAATTTGCAGGATCTTTAGGATCCGTTTTTTGCAAAAATTCATCTAGTGGCAACTGTTCAGGAAATTCAAACCTAGTTTTGAAGAGAATTAAGACAGTTTTATTTGTAGTTAAGACAGACGCGTGCTGTTACTCAAGACATCAGTACTTCTAAAGCAAGTCACAAAAATTGAACAAGTTACTGTTGCAATGTCATTTCTGTCCAGGATACACTGCACACAGTGGCAGATTTTATACTGTTTTAATATGGAATTTAAATGGTCTTCATAAGCACCTCTGAAAAAGTATGCCTCCGTAACAAGGGTAAGAGAACTTCAGTTGCAACAGTGCTGGTTTGGATTCACTGTGACAAGGGAAAAGCTCAAAACCTGCTGTTTTCTAGCACAACAATTCAGCTCTTATAGCACAGGTACCACCAGAATGGAATGTTATTTTGCAATGTCTTTCAGCTGCTGCAGTTTCACCTTCTTGATGAGACTGAAATCGTTGCAATACAGATTTAATTTACAACCAACGACGTACCCCCTTGAGAAATTATCAGCCTCTGCTTAGAGCGAGTGGGCATGGACATAGATGGAGAAAAAGCAGAGAACTACGTATTCATCCTACTTAGTCTTGTAGCAGCTTATGGGAACGTTCCAGCTTTCCACAGACAGCAAAAATAATGTTCCACAAAGCCTTAAAGGATGCGTTCACTCATTTCATATCCAAAGCAACAGCTAGAAATGACTTATTAAGTATTCAGTTTGTCATTTAGAACCTTTTGGGGATGTCCACCATGTGTGACTGCACACACCCTCCTCTTGGAGTCAAACAAAAAACACCCAACCCAACCAACCACCACAAAACAAAACAAACAAAAACCCCAAACAAACCAACCAACCAACCAATCACCAACCCAAAAAACTTACCTATCATTTATCTTGATGTTTTGGTCAGTCTGAGGATCATACATAAATCTCATGAGCTGTAGATGTAATACTGGTGGCAATGTTAGGAACTTCACACCTTTCTCTGCCTCCTGGACATTTTAAAGGAAATAGAGGGTTGAAATCACAAGATATTTAGCAACTCAAAATACTTGTTTGCTGCAGAAGCCCTTCCTATGGACTTGTATTTTATAGGCTTGACAACACAATGTGCACCAAAGACCGGTTCAAAACTTGCGTGGAAGTTACTATTAACACTGCACCAACCTGCCCAGACGCTACTCCAGTAACACAAGAACCCAGTTAATTTAAATTTAGGTCCTTCATACAAGCACATGTGAACACCTCACTGTATTAAGAGCAAGTCACCTGAATAAACAAAATTAAAAGAGAATAAGGAGGCAAAACCTCATTTTGATCAATTAAGAATTTCATGCTCGTATCCTGACAACAAATACTCGGTACCTTCCTAAGAGCTGAAGAATACATAGAATCTTACTGACAAACCCTGGTATATGGAAGCTGCCAAAGTAAACTTTAATAAGACAACATTTTTTATAAAGGGCTTTGGCTTCCTACAGTGCAGCAAAGTGCAGCTGAAAAGCTGAGAAACGTGTGCACACACAAATGTTTAAAATTCCACAGGTTCATTTGGCATTCTTGTTGATGATACAAAAATAACCTCTCTAAAATCACTTTCAGAGCTATGCCGCCTTTTTACTAGATGCACAGAAGAACAGACTACTCTTAGAAGAACAACTAGGTCTGGAGATCTGTAGAGAAGTTAACAATTCTAGTCACTAAAACACTTACAGGTGTAAAACACATTGCTAAAGAGTTTGCTTTAAAATCCAAGCTCCATTTTAAGAAACCCAACAGCAATTAAGAGCAGCTACGTAAAAGCTTGTTGAAGGTGGGAAAAAAAAAAAAAAAAAAAATCACTAAAATCAGTTGACAGAACCTAGAATGGGTTTTGCAACATTTCTGTATACCATAACTTTAAGTTACTTTATCAAGGACAGAGAAATAAAATTTAAAACCAAATTAAAAAAAAAAATACCTGCAAGCCGTGTTCTCCTGCATCGTACTTGTTATCACCATCCAGCTGTTCCACTGCAACGTAGTCAATGAAGGACTCAAAAACTAAATGAAAAAAATATTGGGGAATTGTAGGGAAGGAGGAAGAAAAAACTCTAAGTTTACTCTAGTCTGGGGGCTTAACAATGTATAAATCAAATAACATATTAAGACATGAGAGTTTGTGTTTTAATATTTCTATCTTTATTTAAAAATAAATTATATGGCTTAAGAATGTCAAGAAATGCACCAAATTGTAGAGGCATACATAAAAATATCAACAGATTTTAAAATCACATAGTTACAACTGTCTGCCAAATTTCATATTCTCACTTTACATGTGTCAGGTATCAAGCTAGATGATCCTGCTTGCTGGACTCTTACATGTCCTTTTTCATGTCTTGTATGCCAAGTACTTGGTAAAGTGATGACAAAGGACCACTGTTACACTGCCCAGTTAGTTCATTCTTTCTATTTGCTTTTACTATGGTCAGGTCTAAATAAGAATCTATTTCCTCCGAGTTCATCTTCATATATAAATTACAACCTACTGTGACAACACTACTATTATGACCATGGCACAGCATGCACTTCTGTGACACCAAGAAAACTTCTAATAGTCATAGGCTTTTATGAAGAGAGAAATAGGGAGGAAGGAGCAGGGAAGGGAAACGGGAGAAAGGAAAAAAGGCAACCAAAGTAAAAACATTTTCTGCAGAAAATGTTTTCAATGAGGTATCAAAGACTCTTTCCTCTGAAATTCAAGGAAGGATATTTCCAAGTGCTGAGCACCAACAAACACATTTGAAATCAACAGGCAGTAAAGACGCCCAAGATGCTGACGTATTTGATCAGTGCATATGACAATGTATCACTTACTATTTTTCTTTCCCTTTATACTTAGCTGGATGTCATAATAATCTTCTATTCGTTCAGATCGATAGTCTACGTGTTTGCATTGGATATAAGACTGTAAACAAAAAAACCCACAGAATTTCAATGTATACAAGTAACAGAGTTAATTCAAAATGTTGGAAAAAAAAAAATTAAATACATACCACCATCTTCCCTCTGAACAATTTAGGAATAGTGCCTTCTACACATGTGCCTTTCATTTTATTTTCCACATTATCAAGCAGCTGAAAGAAAAAATAGTTTTTACACAGGATAAACTTGCAGGTTTTGTATTTATTCATCACACACAGATGACTACTTCACTGATGAAACTCTAAATCACTTGCATAAAAACAAAATGTTCATCTATTCATATTGGCATCTCCTTTCTAGTCCTTTAAATCTGTGTCTTCCACCTAAAAACTGCACTGAGGGCTACTCCAGCTACATTCCCTTGAGTTTGGAAAACCTCATAAATGTAAAGATGCATTTGCATCTTGAAATCTGCATTTCTCTCCATGGCTACATAAGGACCACTTCCATTTATTTTCAGCCTTCCCTACTCTTTACAAATTCCTCACCCACACAAGGCCACAATCAATCCCATTCTTCAAAGAAAAAAAAAAATCAACCAAGGCAAAACCTCTATGTCTTAGAGACCTAATTTAAATTGATCAGTGCCAGTATTACTAGGATTGTTACTAAATTATCTTATATATACACAGTATCAAGAGATAATATTATGCATCACTGATCAGTAAGAAATAGTAAAAACATACCACTCGACATAATTCCTGGACATCATGTTGCATGAAGCTGTCTAAAGTTTCCCACCTTTGTAAGACAAATAAATACACAATTACTATATTATGAAGAAAAATTACCACTCAAAAGACTTTTTTTTTTTCAGATCAAGAATTTAATACATAGCAAGAGATAAAGATCCTGAGATTTCACACTGGCTGATACATAGGTTGTTTTAGTTCCATAGCCTTTACAGGGCAGTAGAAGGGGCAGTGAAGCAGTGGAACACTGGCAGCCGCTCTGTGTCCCCCTGTCCTCTCTGGGGATGGCGGACAGGGACAGCAGCTGGAATCAGCCAAAGAGGCTAGGGCTGGGCTCTTGCTAGCAGACGAATTCTTCCAGTCTACAACCTGGTCTCAGATTACGTCAAAAAACTCTTAAGAAAAGGCCTGGGAGCAATTCAGCGCTGTCAGAACAGTTTCCGCAGCATGTTTCCAGCTGCCTCACTCCTGAGAGCCCTTCAGGTGCAGTCAAGTAGCGCTCAGGGATTATTTCAGTACATGAAAGGAAGTAAATGGATTTATACAAAATCCTGGCTCCTTTCTGCTCATCTAAACAGTTAATCCTGGACGCACGGTAACCCCCAGGATGCAGGAGGCATCCAGCCTCCTGAACCGTCCCCGTGCAAAAACACTTGTGTGACAGGCGGGGTGACAACAACAGCCTCCCGACACCGTAGAACACAGCAGCACGGGTGCTCAGCACTACTGCCTTAAAGAAAAAGCAGCATAAAGCATTTCCAGTTTCAGTATGAAATACTTTCTCGTACAAGCTCTTTAACTTAAACTCAAGAATGTTTTTTTAAGTCCCTGACAACTCTTTTCCCAGAGCAACCACTCCTAACTGTATGAAATAAGCCCTGTAGGCTCTGGCTCGGCAGGAGGTTCAAGCGCAGCCCTTGGAGCCACAAGCACAGGGTGACCAGGACCAACACTGACGTTATCTGTCCCTCCATATCTTCTCAGTGCCTCGCTGTCACACTGTGCCACCACAACAGTGTGGGGCTCCACATCGAAACAAGCTGAACGAAGTGACCTGTAGGGTAATTAAAAATGGAACATAACCTCCTGACTCCCTAGACTTTCCATATTAGCCAGCTTAAAGGATAAAATCAGAGAAAAAGCTTACAGACTAATATCAGGATTAAAAAAGGGCTCCTTCGGACAATGGCATCACTTTCTACTGAGAGAAGCCAAACTTCGTTAGAAACTCACAATAACCAGTAAAAAGTGATGCTCTACAGGGCAGACAAGTAGGTCTCACAAGGTCAGAACCTTCCCACACTGATTTAATGGGGGAGAGAAGACCAAATCTTCAAACATATTAAGAAACTGCTTCCTAAGACTGAACTCATTTTTAAAACCTTGCTCTCCGATACAAAACTAAGCATCTGCAACACCCTTGGGAAAGACCTCTTCATGCTACTGAGGATGACACAGTTGGGATCTTAACTCAAGAGGAAATATTTACAATATCAGCAACTCTCTCCAGTGTCACAGGACAGCAGGAGTGCTGATAAACTAAATATACAGTGTGCTGGTACAAAGAGGGTACGACCAGATAAACATACAACACTGAGGTTACCAATTTCATTTTAAAATTCCCCCAAAAGGTGAAAAGGAAATGTTACAAAGATGCAAGGTTACAGAGAGCCTTATCAAGACAAAGCACTACTACAGGCTTTAACAGAAGATGCGGGATGGACACTAGGACAGCTATGTGAAAAAGATAATACAAATTTCCTAACCTGTTTTTAAATTTTAAAAAATGCTTGTCAATATTACTACAAAAGACTAGTCTACAAATACAGTGTGACAAACTAATGCAAAATACAATCTTCAGAACAGTTTTTGATTAAATCCTACTCCCTGCTAGTAAAGAAAATTCAACACCCTCAATGCAGCTACATTGTGGAGTTCGGTGTCTAGTGTCTAGATACTCCAGATGTAAAATTACATCCTGTAACACCATTTCACAAGAAGTACCATCAGAATGGAAAAATATACCAGACAGCAAACTGGATACTGGGCAAAAAAAAAGAAAATACAAAGCAAGTCTCTTTTTGTAGATGTTTTATGGAGGAGAAGAGGGTGCTAGAATGAGGTGAATGCAAGGAATTATTCTGCGTGTGTGCTCCGACATCTCTACTTCGTGCAACAGATACTCCTCTAAAGCTTTAAATCACAAAACAGAACACAGCATTAAATGCTTCTCAATTATACATAGGTAAAAATATGTGCATCTTTGATATGTCATAAGAAAATGTTACAGCAGTCATCAATGCACGACTAACAATATGGAAATACAAATCACTGCTATTTCTCTAAATTTAAAACAAATTTAAATTTTAAAAAAGACATTCACAATACATGAACTGCAATGTTTCAACAACATATTTTGTCCTGAATTTTACTTAAGGCAAATGCATCACATGGTTTTCAGGTAACAGGTAAATTGTATCCCTGCTTCTAACAGCTGTGTTTCTGTACTGCTCCCTCGCCAAAAAATCTGACTTTTGGATTAGCCGTCTTTAGTACTGACTATAAACAAAAACCTATCCAAGTAAACTAAGAAAAGTCAGCAATTACCATAATGCTATATTAACACTTTTCTGCACCTCTCTAAAAATAGCCTGATTTAAATAAAACATTTTTAAAGAAAAGCTATACAAAGCCTGTAATAGCCCAATATATAGTCCAAATTTTTGAAACTTACCCAAAAGATTTTGTTAACTTTTTAGTTCCGACTGGTTTGTCACTATGTTGCAGCTCATAAAACACTCTTTGCAATGCTAAAGGAACACTTTTGGATGAATCATCTCCTTCTGTGGGCATCATGTACACAGCCTGAAAAAGCATTTAGTTCAATTAGCATCTGAGGAAAAGTTTATTGCTCATATTGTTTAACGTATCCTTTCCTCTTCAGTGACTTCCTTTGTATAACTCCATTTAATCATCACTTCAAAAAAGTCTGAAAAAAATCTCATACCATAGTGTAAAAACATTAATTGTCTGGAATGACTCTTCTTAGAGCACAGTGGTTAGGAAGACGTGAGCAACAGATTCCATTCACGGTTATTTTATCTACATAGTTCCCTTACTCCATCCTAGAAAAGAGAATGCACTAAAGCATTCAAAACCTTCCAACAACTTATCACACCTGCTATGTCTATGCAATCATTGCAGCATGACCAGATATACTGATCAGTACTACAGGCTTTTGAAAATAACTTCAGGTTTGTGCTGTAGCTTGGCTGTCTGTGAATATTGTCATCCACTGTGGGGGGTGACACACACAAATGACACTGGAGTTTATTTATAATTACTGCATTCTAGCTGCCATTGAACAAAACCACTGGTTTTATTTCTTCTGATATTCCAAGTGTGTTACTATAAGCTAAAATTTCAACGCACAGCCTTTCTTTGTTTCTTCCATTTTTGTGCGTAAGTAGTATCGAAGCCCGCTTCTCAGTTTCTCCAAGCTAAAACACACCACTTTTCAAATACGATCCTCTACAAACCTTTATTTTCATGCCTTACCCTCCCAAACTCTGAAAGCTTGACCTCAAGATCAAGGCATTTTGATCCATTTGAAAAAGGCAGAATCTCTAATTTAACACCAGAGACGTTCCCTCAGGAAATGAACACAAAAGAATGACAGGGACATGCATAGGCAATGGCCATAAGCAACAGACACAGATACAAGAAACATTTTAGATATTTACATAGGAAAAGAATGCTTCAGATAGGCGTGAACATACTGCTTAAAGTCAAGAAAATTACTTGAGGAAAAGAAGAAAATACTGTGTATGAAATTCCAAGGTAAGGCTAAGTATATTAGATAAATTGAGGAGAGCTAGATCAGGGAGAAATGCACTGGACCCATATTTTTTATTTTAGCAGTTACATAAATATTCTGCAATGTTCTCAGGAACTGTAGGGAATTTTTCAACAGAAGCAGCAAAGAGTTTTACAATGGCCTGGATGGAGCAGCAAGCACTGACTGGTCAGATGCACTGACGACAGACACAGGACGACTGACGTGATCTGGTCCAAGATCAAATCTGGACCTATTTGGGAAGGAACCACCACCCCTTGCCTGGGTGGACTACATTGAAGCACAGGTTTATCCCAAACCGACAAAGACTACATGCTCTGAAGAGGAAGTTCCTTTGCTTTATTCCCTACCACTGAAGCCATCTGGTTGCTAATAGAGGGAGGTCTCATTTCAAATATCCAGGAACCTCCCATCTGTGGTCTGGACACAAAGCCAAGGAGAAAGGATCTCTCCATCGATCCTCACCCAACGCCCACTCTCCACAGGTCCGTGCTTGCTCTGACCACTGGCCATGGCTCTCCCAGCTCCACTCCTGACAGCAACTGCTCTCAATAACAGCAATAAAAATCATTATTTCTTCTAAGTAAGGAGGATTAACAGAAATAATGGGATTGGTGAGGAGCAAACTGAGGATACTACACATTTTATTTTACTTGGTTTTAAGAGGAGCAAGTGCTCAAAGTGAAAACGAAAATGTTGCAGAAATTAATTTTTTCAGGTGATACAACTGGTGATTCTTCCTTATCTGCAATAATGGCAAGTGAGTATTAAAACTGTCTAAAACTACCACTGTAGTCTGCTGTGTTTATAGGGGCTCTGAAAACCTGAAGAATCAGCAGAGAACTGGGCATTTCAGCTGATGTCCGTAACATTTCCATAAAGGAAACTGCCAGCACGTTGAGCTTCTCATGTGGTCACTATCCAGATGTTATCACTCCCTAAAAGCTGGTATTTACTTGGAGGCTGGGGAAGAAGTGCAGGGGAATGCCTGAAAACATCCGTTCAGCTGAAAAAATACTCTGTATCACAAAAAGAATTTCTTCTTCACAGAACAAGATTACTTCATGGTACATATTGATTTACTGACTACAAGACAGTCTTGAAAGGAACTACTCAATTGGATTAGATGTAGCTATTATAAAAACACATTTTTCTTTCAAGAGCAATGTGAAGTCGTCCAAAAAAATAAAATGCACAAACATTATGAGTGCCGAGCAAAAAGAACAGGCATTATAACAAATGATGAACTGAATGAGTAAATTATACCTCTTGCAAAAAAAGAAACAAGTGCATCATGTAAGACAAGGCAAGTATTTATTTCTTGTATGTGGCATTGGTAAGATCTCAGTTACAGTCTACTGGAGTTCAATGCACTGGTTTTTGCAGTGCTTCAGAGTAAGCAGCACATTGCAAAAGAGAAAAAAGAAAACCCAACTAGGACACTTACAGGCCACAGTGATACAAATAATGATAAAATGGTGGAAAAATCTAAGACAGTGAAAACTAGGTACACTAAAAAGGCAAATTTTGAATAAAAAAAGCTTAATAGAAACGTAACAACTAGCACACACAAGAGAAAGCAGAAGTTACAACAGTTCATTTTCACTAAGAGACACGCAATAAGCACAGGAATGTGCAGAAGGACAAATGAGGATCAATAGGACACTCCAATAGACTAAATGGTGCCAAGTTACATTTTTCCCCAATTATATCTCCTCTTCCAGATAGCCACCTCATGTCAAGTCAGCATTTATGTCTGCATCCCCCTAGGGCTTCTGCACCACTTAAAAACTATACATTATCTAGTATATCTCATCTTGGGTTTGGATGAGACCTTTATTAAGCTGATATTTAAAGCAGTTCTTCCAGCAAAGAAATAACATCTACAGTAAATAAAAAACATATGAATGAAATGAATATAAAATAAAGTTGTTTAAACTACTGAAATCATACCACTTGCCATCACTACAAAGATGCTAACCATAATAAGAGAAAATTCAACTGCGTAATGTAAGGTAAAAGACAAAATAAATCAATTACAAAGGTCATGTTTATGTTTTTACATTGTTGACTTCTCTGTTTTAACTATTTCAAGAAAGAAAAATTACTTCTGTCTCTCATCTGCAAGATGTAGAGGCTTTTTTTAATTCCAACAGTTCATAGCAACATTAGCACATAAGACACCGCTTAAGCTCCGATCTTCAACAGGTACTCTGTGCTTTCATAAAAACCAAGGGTCTGTGTTCAACAAACTCCAAAAGGCAGGTGCCTGCACTCAGCCTCAAGTGAGATGTGCGTCACCATGGACGTCACAACTTCTCTACGAGGATGAAGGAAGCAAAAGGAACAGACAGCTTTGTTTTGAAGCACTTACAAATATTGAATATTTCAATTAGCAATCTCATTTTCTTCTACATGTTAATTACCTTTCGTAGTTGATTTGTGAAAAATAAAGTCTGTAACAAACTGTTCATGTAACAAGTTGCTCCCTGGTTCTTCAAGCCAACATATCCGGTGTGCTTCTTTGAATCCCACCTAGAAAACACTTAGTAGTTAAAAACAAGACAGTTTTGTATTAACTATAATAAAAGGTGTTTGTTCTAAGGTAGCACTGCTGGCAGATATGAGCTATGCTTCATTATTGAGGTTCAAATAACAGGCTACACTTCACCACTGCCTGCCAGTAACAACAGTCTTTGCAACTTAGTGTTTTGTGATTTTGTTAGGGTTTAGTTTTGTTTGTGTGTTGTGGGCTTTTTGTTTCTGTTTTTTGTTTGTTTTAAAGATATTTATTATGAAAGCGTACTGGAACCAGAAACTGTACTTTTAAGGGCAAGTCTGCATTTCAGTACAACCAATCTGTTTAAAAGTGACTTGAAGCAGAATGACTCAAATGAGGCAGTTTTAAAACAACTGTAAACCAAGGCAAGTCAGACAGCAGAGCCACCTGCCTGCGTCTGAAACCCTTATCAGCGGTGAGATCAGAAATGGTGGGGCTAGATTTGCAAAGGTGTTAAATCACAAATCAATTCCTACAGAAGCTGAAGTTCCACAACATTATGCTGACTAATGCCAATGGAAATTTAACCTATACAAAAAATCTCTATGTGATTAATGAAAAATACTGCCATGTGAGAATTCACCAATTAAAGTCACGGTGACAAGTGAGAATGTCTAATGAGAGCTACAAATATTAATAACATAAAACCCTTGAACAATCTCAAGCAACATAAAATATTAGAAGATTTTTTTTAAAAAAATATACTTACGCCACTCCATGTGGAGCATCTGCTTGAACATAGACTTCAAAAGTAACTTTGTCCTCTTCTATAAAGCCTTTTTCAGGATCAGTAACTTCCTGTAAAACGGGAATGACACATGAACATGAAAATTTGATCTTGCAACATGACTGTATCCAGTCAGACATCACTTAATTTCCAAGCCTGAGCTATCAGAAATAACAAACTGAAGAAGAAAAATTGAAGGACACCAACAAAGCTGGTTTTCAGCTTAATACACTTTAATTATTTCTTAATGTCTCAATACAGGAAACTTATTCCTGGCTTTTAAGATGTTGCAGTACTATTTCAATTTTCTGTGGGTAATAAGAATTGGTAATCAAAGGATCTGTTTCTTCTGGACAATATTGCAGCCAGATGACAAATTAAGTGCACAACCTTTGAGAATGCTTAAGAAGTCTCAATTCAAGATCAGTCTTAGTACTGTTATTAGGGCATTAAATATCTGTACACATACACAAAAAACCCAGGGAAATGCAAGAAAATCTATGTTTCTTCAGAATGACATAGACTATCACATACTGAAAACAAAACCTAAGCATTCAGCAACGCAGAAAATAATAGAGGGAATATTTAAATCACAACGTAAGTAAAAGTTATCTACAATAATTAAGTACAGGAATTTGTAAGAAATTGAAAAAGAATCTTCACCAATGACAGAAAAAAAATAACAGGTTGCAAAACAAACAAACAAACAAACAAACAAAACCACAACAAACCACTTTTCTATAAGTATCTCAGTATTCAGGAGCGCAAGTTCAAAACTGTTCCTATCTAGTGACACATTAATACATGTCCAATTACTTACACTCCAGGCCATGAAGTTGGAAAAGCCCCAGTCATTTTCCTTATGAAAGAACAAGTGACTAATGCGACGACTGAATGATTTTTCATCATCCTTGTAGTTTATTATCTTCAAGACTGCTTGTGCATGACAAGACCATGACCTATAAATACAGAAGAAAAATTTGAAACTCATTCAAAACGAAGCTTTTTATAGTCATTAAAATTTTTTTTCTTTGGTTAGGGATTTTTGCTACATTACTTTCACATACAGGAATTTTTTTTTCCTGTTAGATGGTAAGATTTGGTTAATTGTATTGAGGGCATGAGTCCCTGGGGCTGTCTGAAGCCATAATATGAATGTGAAGCTGGAACAGAGATTTTCGCAGTGCAACTGTGTTTAAGGAGTGAACTGCTCTCTACGGTGAGCTATTTCTGATCTACTTCAGTGTAGATGGATAGGCCAACCCAAAGCAGGCTTGGTGTCCCCAGAGCATGACAATTCAGCCCTTGGATAAGGAAAGGACGAGGTGATGCCACCCACAAGATAAACTCCCCAATACTCTGATTTCCTCAGCAGCACTTCTTTATGACGGTTCCTGCTCAAATTCATCCCACCTGTGCAAGACGATCTGACTGAATATCAGTTCAGACAAGTCCTCACTCTCACACAGCAGCATTACTCCTTGCTTAGCTCACCAGCCACACCAACTTCTGAAGATCACTCCATCCTTTTTGTGTGACTACTTGTGTGTGGTTCACTTCTTCTGTGACTAGTTAATGCACTTAAAACTTGCTTCTTTAGCTTCCACACTGAGCACTCACCTTTCAGATTACAAAAATGACGGAAAAGAGTAACTTATTATCCAGAGTGAGCTGTAAGTTGTGTGAGATTTGGTGCAAGAATGGAGCTACCCTACTGGAAAAGATACCTGTGAGGGGTCTGCACTTTAGCTGGATAAGATGCAGTAATGCCCCAGAAATTTGCATTTATCTTCTTAAATGTCCCTATTATTTACAAAACTGGTCAAAGATAGCCAGTTTTGATTCGCACGCAGGACTCCAAGAACATGCACGTTCGTATCTCGCTTGATGAGCACCGAACTCATCTAAGGAGATGATTCCCCACACACCGATCTGCCTCAGCTGCCAGCAGTTACCTGCTCACACGCTTTACAAGGCAGGATTTGGAGCTCAGCAGGTTAGAGAAGCTCCAGTAGCACTTCAGTTTGAAATAAACCCAGAACTTTTCCCATGGTTAGTCAAAGACGTCTCCCCAGCAAACAGAAATATATCTAAATTCTACCACAAACTTGTAGCTACACAAGCTACTTTTAGCTCCTCCTAAAGAAAGGATTACTGTTATGCTTTGGGATTTAGAAAGGTAAGGGAAAAAGGAGACTCAAACTCTTGCAAGAATTCTTTCCTCTTGCAGAAAGCCAGATAGAATGATTTTTTTTTAGATGTTTGCATTTCTTGCAATACAGATTAAGCTAGTATCGAATCAGGACTTGCTCAATAATTAAAAGGGTCTTACGTGGAATCAGATTCAGCATTGCACTGAAGGAAGAATCCTACACTTTTTTGGTGTGGTCTGTCTGGGTAGAGTCGCGGCATAACCATGATCTTCCATGGCAAATTCCGTACAAAGCAGGGAGGACTGAGAACTGACTCGCTCAATCTGTTGAAGCGTTCAACTGTAAACTGAAATGTTGCTTCTGATCGCCAACTTGTATCTGTAACACACACACACAATTATTTGAAAAACCTGTTGTTCTCCACTCCAAAACATCATTTTCAAAAATCCTGCAACATGAGCACGTTTTAAGCAGTGGGATATTGGAAACAAGCAAAAAAACCCAAGCCCTGAGAGGCACTGAACTCCTTAGCAATTGAAATTTCAGGTTTTTTCATTTTGAAAAACATTGCAACACCTTTCAGGAAAACAGAGCACTGAAAGACACATTTCTTTTGTACACTATTTTCTTAAATAATTCTTCAGCGCTAGAATTTGCCACCACTCAAGTTTCTTCTAAAGCAGTGGGTATGGCAAGAGAAAGACATTAAAAGCTTTACAACATAAATCACAGCCCACTCTAACTCTCCTTGTTGCATAGTGCCTTGACAGCCCAGTTTAAGCTAGCTGCTTGCATGAACCAAGATGTACAAAGGATTTGCACAATCTGTTCAACTGCCCTGTTGCTACCAAGTCACTATTTAGTTGTTTTCTGCTTGCAACAGTATCTTTTCAAAACAGATGAAGCCCATTTTTTTTTTCAAATCTCATACCAGTTTGCTGAAGAATAGCTCAAGAGTAAGGTCTTGTATTCTTTG
The DNA here is from genome assembly GCF_036013445.1 of Caloenas nicobarica. Classification (NCBI taxonomy): domain Eukaryota; kingdom Metazoa; phylum Chordata; class Aves; order Columbiformes; family Columbidae; genus Caloenas; species Caloenas nicobarica. The sequence goes on along the minus strand of NC_088258.1, from coordinate 11,257,860 downwards.
TGATATGTGAAAATCTTAAAGATTTTTAGTGGTCTAAAACAAAGTTTCATGAGATACTGTTGGGTTTTTTTTTTTAATAGCTTATTTTGACACACACAATTAAACTAATTTTGTCTTCTTCCCACATTCCCAGTTCTTCATATACCACAATCTGTTCTGCTTCTGTTGTACACGGCTACAACAGGGTGCTGGAGACAGTGACAGCTTAAGGAAGGCACACGACTGGGCTCTCTTTATTGTGACATGCCTCATATTGCATACAGGGAGGAAAAACCTGCAACTTATCCCCAGAATTTTACAGGGCAGGGATGAAGTACAGAGCGTGCACAAGACATTCCCCTCTTTTTTCTGTGGTTCCAACTTAACACCTGTGTAAGATTTGCTACTGGGAGGACAGAGGCTGGAGCAGCGCGGAAGGCACAGAGAGCACCCACGGGGATGCGGAACCGCAGCAGGTACGTCACACGGGCAGGGACACCCGAAACCAAAAGCACTGAGTGCAATGACACCAAGCCAGACATTGGATCGTGAAATGATGCGACAATGTGCACAGTATACAACAAACGTCTTATTTCTGTACATGGAAAGCAGTCGTCCACTCAAAGCTTTGCATGGTGCCAGAGACAGACTTGAGCAATTTTTTTTTAAAAAACAGGTGAACCCTGGTTGACACCTTCCTTAAAAAATACAAAACTCTCTTGATTACAACATGCAACAGTGTAAAGATTATATACTTCAATAAAGAAAATTAACAAGTTTTGCCCAGAACTGCCAGGGAGCTTTGACAGATTTCATTCTTCGCCCTTGCAACACGATTTTCTTTTCAAGCAGTTATCCTAATTCTGACCTTTACTTTGGCAACACAGTTGATCTTATTTTTTGTGTATGGCCTGACAACCCCAAGCATTCCCAATTATCTCTTGAAAGCAACAGTACTACAGCAGAAATGAGCTCTCTCTCTCCTCCACACCTGCAATGACCTTCATGTTACTCTGTGTTGTCAGTAATAAAAGCATTCAAAGGATTATTTTCTCTTTTTCCCTACATACGTGTACCTAACCAGTAGCCTACCATCAAGTTAAAAACTGTCCCCTACTCATTTTACCTACTCCTGCCTGTTGACAGAGTAGCAAGCTAAACTTCTACAACCAAGAGCCAGACAGGCTGCAGCCAAAGCAGCTGTACGCTCTCAAATGTGATTCACAGGCAGAATAAAAAAAAAATTCGTAACACAGTTAACAATTTAAAAACCAGTCTGCATCATGTGTCCCAAACCAGCTCAAGAACGCCTCCTAATTCCCGATCAAGAGCCGTACTTCTGCACTCAGTCTAAGCTTCTGAAAAATGAGCCAAGTTTGCTTGTGCCTCTTGCGATGCAGCTTTGGGAGCAGGTTGATGCGGGGATGCAGCAGCGCTGCTATGAACCTGTGCAGCATCTGCAGGTGCTTCACAGAAACTTTGCCTGTATTTCTTGATTTCTTTTCTGGAAAGCCTGTGCAGGAGGGCTCACCAGGGAAGGAGACCCTTCTCAGTCAACTATTTGAGCAATCACTAGTAATTACTCCATAAAAATGCAGCCTCATAACAAAGGGCAACCCTAAAATAGAATTTTCTTTAAAAATACAAACCACAGCCCCCCAAAATAACAATTCAACATTCCTTCCAGAAAGCTCCTATTTTTAGCAAGTGCAATTAATTAAAACATGAATTGGATTAAAAAACTAAAGTTTAAATAAACAGTAAGCATAATGAGTATTCTGAGCACATAAATAAAACATTTTTTCACCATCACAAACACGTCCACCAGTCTGCAATAAGAGAATGCAATTGGCAGCAGGATCATCCAGTAGTGACTGGCAAGTAAGACTATAAATCCCTGAACTAAAATATGACACATGATCCTGAACATCAGGTAAAAAGAACAGACAGAGCTGGCAATGCTCAGTGAAATTACATGCAACGGATTATATTTACTACGTGGAAAAGATTTTTTTCACTGATGAGATGAATGTCACGTTTGATATGACCAAAATCTTTCAAATCAGAGATCCAAATACAGAACATGATCCATTTCAAGACTGAAGCACATATTTAAGTGTTTATACCTTTGAGAAAAGCAAATTTCTTTATTCTCTTAGTAAATGTTGTTACCTTTAAAGTATATTGAGGTTATTAAAATATTCTGAAACTGAATTATTAATGGAGAAACTGGCTGAATATTCTATGAATATTTTAATAATGATCCAAATACAGCATGCAATACTAGCACTGGCTAAGACTGATGCTTCTGCAAGCCTCCTCGCTTCTGCAATTCTTCACAGAAATGAGACTTCAGTAGGTAATTGCAGAGCTGTGAGGTTATGTTTAGCTAGGGACCTTCTGTTTGAACTTTAGCTTCTAAGGGAATTTATTCTATGTGCTGCTTCAAATACTGATGCACTTGCAAACAAAATTTGATCAGAACCTTGTTTTTATTTTTTATTTCATTTGCAGAAGCTGCTATTCCAGCTCACCAAGCTTGCTTCATTGAGTCATTCTCTGTACACAGCATAGCACATTCCTTCAGCTGCTTCTTTTTAATTGCTAAGACACGATCCATAGCAACAACAAGTTCCAGCCGAGCTGCTTGGGAGAACTCAGCCTTATCCCAAAGTCCTGTTGGTGGGGTCCCCTGCTCCCCCCATTGCATGTTCCTCACAAGGCCTGGGGTTAGCTGCCTGGCAAAGGAGACAAGAGCTGCACTTTTTTCCCATCTTATTAGTTATTTCCTTGTGTGCTAAGCAGGAAGAACAAAATCACCTCAAAAGTCTCTTGAATTCAGAAATCCACCAGTAAGCTGGTTTCTATGATCCAGCTGGAAGCATCAGCCTTTTCTCCTATTCTTCACCTCTTTTGCAGGAACCATTAAACTCATTAATATTTTCATTGAAGAGGTATTTAAATTCTCTTCATACATTCTTTATCAGCTCAGATTGATCCCATTTGCTATGAATAAAAGCAATGAGAAAACAGAACACATTTATCAGAGGCCACTGTCTCCCTCCACTTCTTCCTATCTTGTGAATCTCCAAGGTGTCCATTATCCATGTACACCCTGCTGTAAACCAGGATGGCAAGAGAACAAACAGCAGGAGAGCAACTGCCCTGATGTGTAAATAATGCAACAGCAAGCAACTGATCTGATTTACAGGACTTGGAAAAGAGGCACCACCCACTTACATGATGCAAGTCTTCAGGAATGTTTTTGCAATTATAACATTTTGCAATAACACTATTTTCTATCTGTGTCAATGAAGAGCTGTAACAGCACCAAGATGTAGCCAGACACTCCTTATTCAAATATGATAACAAGGAGCTATTTGAATATTGCTTAATAATCACATTTTAACCCTGAAGTATGTCACACAGAGTGGAACAAAGCTCCTGACCATACTGAAAGTCTTAGAGACACGAGTACTACCATAAACACAGCTTTCCTAAGCCTCTTGCTGAATACCTTCAGATACCACTTCTCCCTACCATAACACCTTTATATCCAGTTCTGAGATCAGCTGAATATTTGGCAAATGACAGAAACTGGTTTACAGCTGCTTTCAGATTAAAAAAGACAATGTTGTTCTGACTGAAGAGATGCACATCTGGTTACCTGCCATCCTCAATATGGCCTGGGTTTCATTAACTGCTTCTGCAGCTTAAGTCCCTTTCGCTTAATTTGTTCAAGTATATATAGACCAACTTCTGGACCAATTTTTGTATTAACTGATCAATGTGTTATCTACTAGCTGTATTGACAGCAAGCACTATCAGGCTTTCTACTTATAAACATCATTACTGAGAAAAGAAGTTCAACAGAGCTGTCCTTGCCAGTTGGTGTCAACCCACGTGATCTCCTCTTGCCAGCCTCCAAATACCATGGCCCAACAAAGACATTTAACATCTTTTCTAATAAGTAACTCCATTTTGATAAAAACAGAATTCCCTATTTCAGTCTCAGCTCGTTACTGTGAGCAAGAAATCAAAGCCCTCTGAATGAGATCAGGCAATCAAACAAAAAAAATTCACAGGCTAAGCAGACCTCATTTTTACTTTATTGCAAGAATCTGATCACAAGAAACTTCACTTTTACCAATGATAAAGACACAATTCAAGCATGAGATGCCTTTGTCCTGAATTTAAACCATATTCTTCTCTGGGAACACTACTATTTTCTACCAGTATTCTATTATATGTTCCTTGAATACATGAAAGAAAGAAAACTCTGACTACTCACGAAAGAAAAAATTACTGAAAATTTTGCAAAATTTAAATAAATGTTTAAGCCTAGCCCCGAATGTTTTCTCACAAGACAGCATGAAATAAAGAATCAGAGGGGAACAAATCCCACTCTATTTTGTCTCCTGTCTCCCAACTATTTTATTTAGTTCTTCACAAAAAGAGCAGTCCCTCCCATAGCCTCTCCTAAGAAAAATCTTCATACATTTTCCTCACTAAGTGTAACAGGCTTAAGTGAATTACAAACTCTCTTTCTTTAAATATACCCAGACACATCTACATAAAAATCATTTGATCTTCTGTAACAGAAAAAACTGTACACCCTTATTTTCATGTAACAGACCAACAAAAAGATTTCAGAAACACATGTCCCCTTTTATTAACAGGACATCAGTACATGCTTCTTCCTTTGCATTTGCAAGTAAAAAGGCATCCGAGTTGGGGCAGGAATGTTCTTCAACAGAGTATTTACCACTGACTTACCACACAAAGACAAAAAACTGATCACAGCTGCCACCTGACAACACAGGAGGACAGATAAGGATTTTCATAGTCCTAAAGGAATTATTTAACTGACAAATTTACTATTCAGCAAAGCACCAGCTGCAGTACATTTAAAGGGACGTACCACAAAATATAACAATGGACACTATCACTTTCAGCAATTTTTAAATTAGTACCTAGAAAGAATGAGAGAAAAATCCTGAGCCCCTCAGATGCCTCACCCTATTGTATAGTGATGTTAAAAGGAGGCCTATACAGAAAACCAGCAGTCAGAACTACAGAGGGTTTCATTTTTTTTTAATGAGCTGCAGTTCAGAGGTAAGACATGGACCATTTTGTCCTCAAAAAACATAAAAATAAAGCAGCCAACAAACCACATGATTTTGTCAAATATTTACTTACCATCTTCCATGTCTTCTTCAGTGTTGTTATGTCCATCAGCCATTGCTACATTCCCATTAATGACAGGATTTTGAGTAATTCTTGGAGGATCATCTGTATCTCCAGCTAACATAGAAAAGAAATGAAAATTAATTTTCTATATTAACTTTTCTGTCTCAGGTAGTGCTTTTGAGAGGCACAAATGGCACAGCTGTGCAAAACAGTATCTACCTAAATTATAGCACAACAATTGTACTGGTATGTCTCTAACTGTAAAATTCCTCAAATAGACGAATGCTTGTGGATGAAGAAAAAAGTTCACATTAATGCAGAATACAAATACGAAGAACATAAATTGATTCTTAAGTTTCCAAACAGCCTTACAGTCAGCACCTCATAATCAAGTCTCATTAAATAAAAGACAACTTTTAAATAGTTTTCTGGTGTTCCACATTTTTATATAGGTAAAAGTTTCTAATAACAGACTTTCTAAATTAACAATTTACTTTAAGATCTCTTCAGTGTTACTGGTTGTGTGTGTGTGTGTTTGTGTGTGTTTTTCTTTTGGGTTTTGGTTGGTTGGTTGGTTTGGTTTTTTGTTGTGTTTGTTTGGTTTTGGTTTTTTAACTAAACATTTAACCAAATGTAATGATAAGGTTTAAATCTCACTTGGGAAAAATTTGAAAGGAAATCCTTTACCATGATAGGAACATTTTAGAGGTAACATTTTCCAGTTTCTAGCCATCACTGCTATTAAGTTTTGCTACAGTAACTGTTTAAAACATATGTAAACACAACTAAGAAAAGAGATATGAAACAACTCCACAAACTAAACTTCCAGTATTTTAAAGATGCATTGCATCTTCCTGATTTATCCAACAACTGAACGACGTCTCCTTGCATTGCCTGCACACTGAAAGCCAATGGATGATTTCAGTGTGACTACAGGGAAGCGGATATATTCTTGAATAAACTGGATTTTTATCAAATTGTAAAACCTATAACCCCATGCAGCCATCTCAAGGACAATCACTGCTTAAAATACACTCTTTAAACCGTCTGATACTTTTATCTTCGATACACTAGTCCTGCTATTACCTTGTATATTCTATTACACCTCGAAGCCTCAGAGTCACTGATTTCTGTGAGTAAGAACAGTTTTATAGCCCGAAGCTGCACGCAGGCTGGTGTCTGGCGGGCGGGCCGGGAGCTGCTCCGGAGGAAGCCCGGCCCGTCAGCACCCTGGAGAGCGCCGGCCGGGCCGCGTCCCCCGCGGCTCCCGGACCAAAGGGACCAACACCAGCACTCGCACCGGCGACACGGAGAGAACGCGCTATGGCAACGGCTGCGGGATCGCCGCGGCAGTCAGGGCACTATGGCCACAGCGGCGGGAGCCACCTGGAAGCTGTCGTGGTTGAGACGGACAAACGACAGCACTCCTGTTCCAATTATTTACCCTCCTAGTAAAGCTACCCAAGTAATAACCTCCGCCCTGAGCACGAACAGATCAGGTAAGAGGCGTACTTCTAATTAGAGATGAAAGATCACAAACTTCACGCTCCAACGTGGCTTTTGGAAGCTTACTAGGACGAGCAAATCTCACCAAGGCCACATGTATGCTGAAACATCCCATATGCAGCACCCACAATACAGTGTGCACCTTTCTTATAATTAGTACAAAAGCAAAAATCAATATGATTTGAAGTTTTGATTTTATTTGAAAACGGTTTGCAGAAGCTTGGCTTCGTGGACAGCCGCCAGTGCTGGCAATGCTGCACAACAGAGAGTTAAAATAAACAGAACTTAATTACAACAAATTTAAGGGAAGGGTGAAACAGGTTTAAACTGCCGCAACACAAGAACAGGAAAAGTGACAAAGAATACGAAGGAAAGCTCACTAATCTTATTTCCACAGCTTGCCTTATTTTTTTTTTTTCCTCTTTCTTTTTCATCTTTTAGCAGCACGGTGATAGTCTAACAAGGAAGCCATCCTCTGGGTCACTTCTATTTGCAAGCACACAGCATGCCTACAGCAATGCATCGATTGTTAACACTTGACTCATACTAGGATTTTTTCCTCTTTTTATTTTTAGTTACCATGAAGGCAACTTAGTATCTAGAAACAAACTGAAGCAAACACGCAAGGAATTGTCAGTTCTTCACTAAAAGCTCATCTAAAATATTATTTCAACATGATTTAAATGTCGATATCAAATTTTATGGAGAAAGACCTGTTCTTAATTAAGAAAACAGACCTTTCTATGAGATACAGCTCTACATTCCTCAAAAGTATGAATGGGTAGGTAGCAGAGAGGAGGGAGAAAATGCAGAAGAGGTCATAGCAAAAGCAATCAACTTAAAAGATAAACAGAGGCAGCTTCTGAGAGATACTATTTAGTGATAAGATAAACTGAACCATGAGGTATGCCACTGCCACTTTTTCTGACATATATTGACACACATTTTGTAACACAGCTTTCAGATGTGGAACCCAGATAACACCAGTGCATGTTTCTGTCTTCTGTGAATACAGGGGATTTTTAACTTCTAATAAAATCAAACTCTTACAGTAAATACTTTGCACAAGCAAACACAGTTCTTGTTCAACAGATTTACTAGCAAGCAGTATGGGCACATTTATTTTCAACCATAGCACTGAAAACCAGTAATCTCTGTTTTCCTCTGTTGTCCTTAAGAGCTCATAGGAAAAGAAATGTCAAATCATACCAAGATTTAATTAAGAAATATGTTTTCCTTCACCTCAAGCAGAACAATGCCAAAGATTTATTCAAACTATATAATACAGGATTAAGAAAAAAAAGATACCTATCCACAGTGGCCAGGAAAACCTTCCTACCAAACATACTACTTAATACACTGTTGTCTTTAATGCAGTGTAAACCACAGTGTGTCAACACCACCACACTCACATAATCTGTCAGTTCCTAGACCAGAATACCCAGTTTTAATCATATCCTTGGAATAAAGATGCAGTCTATCAATCAAACAGAAGTTAACATAAACCACATGAATGAAGAAAGAATTACAAGAAAGCATGATGAATAAGGAATATTTTTAATTGTTGAAATACAGCTGATGAATAAGGAATCTTTTTAATTCTTGAAATAAAGTACTGCAAAATATTAAATAAATATAGCTTTCAATACCAGAATTTTAGACACTGTCAGACTGTTTGGTGAAGAGCACTTAAGTTGTTTTCTGCCTCTCCAAAATGCACCACATACAACTTTGTAGCTATTATTTCATTACAAAAAGGAATGCAAGGCAACATGAAGAATAGTGATGACCATTTCTTCTGAAATATTTAAGTTCACATACAGTTTTCTATCCACCCAAGCCACTGCATTACAAACAAAACAACTTGAAGTGTTTAAAGGGGATCTCTGCAGTTTGGAGGTTAAGACACCTTCTAAGAAGAGGCATTTCAGATATTGGTGAGTACTGAAAGATCATGAATGCTGAAATGAAATCAAGTCTAAAAATTGATGTATGCAAACTGGAAAGAAACTGGAGCATGACAATACAGTTTGGGAAGTTAGTAAGAAGTGTGTCACCTTATATAGCAAACTACTGGATCACATATTCTCATCGCTCGTTAACTAAGTCTGTCACCAAAGTGTTGAAACAAAAGCCTGAAAGCAATATAGTTATTGCAATTGATGCTACGGGGAGAAAAAAAAAGATATACTAAATTCCCCCAAACTACAATTTTGCCGAGGGCTGCCAGACCTTACAGAAAGTATAAGAAAAAAAAAATCTCCTTGTTATGGACTATGACCTCAACATTATCATACTCAAATACTCACACTGTTAAGTAATCAGAACCAAAATAGCATCAATGATTAAAAAAGACTGTACTCAAAAAAAAGCTGTTCAGATGGATTCAGCTGGTTTAATAAGACGAACCCAATGTCACTGAAAGATATTACTTTACTGTTCTATTGCTCATAATAATTCAAAATCTACAGGGAAGGAATCTCAAAGTTCGCTATAGTTTTTTTCCACTTAATAAGAAAGCAGAAAAGATTTTGTCAAGATCATGTGGCTTTTGGCACAACATAAGTCCTGTTACGAGACAGGAGTGCCACAGAATTTCATCTCTCCAAGGTGCAAGATACGTTGCTCAGCAGTGAACACGTGCTTGCAGTCACACGTAGATAAAGGCTACAGAATGACTCCACTATAACAGCAATTAAATTACAGCACAATGCTGCTACTAATTTAACAATGATGACAGTGAGCTACTAATTTCATAGGTTTCAGTCATGACTCATACCACACCAAATATTCAAATTTTGAAAGATTATTTATAGTGTCTGCCATTAGCTTTTGAATCTGGCAGCCACAGAGGAGAAACTGAAGCAGCCTCCCTAGCAGGTTATGAAACATTTCTGTTTCCTTTTGAGGTTACAGAGACCACAATGAAGGAGTAATAGTGATACTAAAAACTTGCTTACAATTTGTCACGCACAACTGCCTCACGACAGAAATCACTAGTACCGAGTACTTTTACATGTAAGTACAGGCAGTTTGCACAGAGCTCCATGTAGAACGCCCGTAGCTGTCCCAGACATCAGGGTGCTGCACCAGCAGCAGTGTGAGAGAATCACAGAATCATTTCAGTTGGAAGAGACCCTCAGGATCATCTAGTCCAACTATAACCTAACCTAACTCTAGCACTAAACCATGTCCCTAAGAACCTCGTCTAAACACCTTTTAAACCCCTCCAGAGATGCTGACTCCACCACTGCCCTGGGCAGCCTGTTCCAATGCCTGACAACCCTTTCCGTGAATAATTTTTTCCTAATATCCAATCTAAACCTCCCCGGAAGAGAGGCTGCAGAGAGGTCCGACCCACCCACTGCTGGCAGCAGATCAGCAGCTTTGACACCCAAAACTTCATACCCAGGGCTCTGCCTTTAGCATGGGGGAAAGCTGAAAACACAAGGCTTTCTCCCCTGCTGCTGGACGAAATGGACAGTCCAGAATCAAAGCCCTCATAAAAGTTTTTAAAAGGTGTTTTAATACTTTTTTGTGTGTTTTTAAAGTATAAATAGAACTGTATGTAGGTATGATACATTGCTGTGGGGCGTGAAGCTGCAGTAAACACTGACTAAGGGACTTACTCAGCAAAAATATGAAGTGATAGGAGATAAGAATGAAGTCAGGCTATGTAGATCTCACTGAAAAATGAACAAAGTCAGTCTTGTTGCAGGGAAATTACGTCAGCATCAAAGGACATCAGTTGCACACTGGACACACAGTCCAGCTTTGCACCTCCATGTCAGAAGTGACAGGATCACCTGGGAGCGGGGGAACCTGGCAGGACCCCCAGGCAGCCCCGCTGCTCCTCCAGCACCCACTGCCCAGCTCCTCTTCACTGCACAACACGCTATAACGTCTTTACAAGAGTTTTAAAAATAAATATTGTAAAATGTATCAGGCGGTATTTCAAACAAACCTCTGTAAAAGCTTGCTTCTTCAGTGCATAATTCAGAATGCCTGGGTCACATGGGTAGTACCACAAAGGTTTGAATAAAAAATAATCACCACAGCTATAATGAAGAAACATTCAGTGATCTCAAGTGCTATACTAAATATCACTTCTTTTACCACCAAATTGACCTTTGCTATTGTAATTATTGGGCAGCATATCAAAATACATAACTGAAAGTTTCCTAAAGCAAGTAGTTAATGCAGTGTCTTCTGAAGCAGTTACCAAACAGTGGTGGTGCCAGGAGGACACTGATGAGACTCGTTCAGAAAACCTTAAAGCAAGGATATTACTTCTTCAAAGCAAACAGGAAACTTAGAACAATATGAAGAAGATGAAGAAGAAATACCTGCCTTTAACTGGGGAAAAAAAAAAAATGTGAACACGCTACTTCACAGCTCTCTGTAGCAGACTCCCCAAACCACACGTGTAAGCAGCCTGCAGTTAGCGTGTCGACTGGTGAAACTGTTTTTTATGGGACTACACTAACAATTCACAAGGAAATCTGTGGGATTCAGCAACTTGCTTCTCCAAAAGCCTGGGAACCACTGCTATGAAAAACAGATTAAGAGGCATTATTCCCAGGGGGCAAGGTTTTTGTTTTTTTTTTTTTTTTTTTTTTGGGGGGGGGGGGGGAATCACCACCAATCAAAAGAATGCATCCACACACCAAAATCAGCCAAAGAAGTTTCCAACTCTATGATCTGAATGAAATTCACTTATAATAATCAATCTTTAAACAACTAGAAGTGTTCAAAGCAAAAATTTCCCCTCACTTGCTCTGGAAGAACTCAGCCCTTCAAAACTAAGAGAAACTATTTGGCCTCTAATCCCTACTTGTGGTTAGAATACAAACACCGCCTACTGCACAAAGGGAGAAAAAGAATTAAATGCAAAGTGCTCTACACAGTTTCATTTTTCAGGACAGTCCTAGGCTGCTGTAACGAAAATCTGAAGAGATATCAACTAATTTCTGTAGTGTGGCTACCTTTCAAAAGGCATCCAAAAATGAAGCAATCCACCTAAACTATTTTCAAAAGATGAGATAGAGACAGAGATTAATTTGGCCAGTAGAATGGGAAGAGGGGAAGTACATAAATCCCTAAGATCCGACAGACTGATGTCAAGGTGTAGGTAACTGCTGCCACACGTTTCCATGACTTGTAAAAATCATGTAATTTGCATTTGCAGCTAAAAGTTAATTCTCACATTAGCAAAATGGTGGGTAATTTGCTTTTGTTTCATTTATTATTTTTCTTCCTTTTGTTCATTACTTATTTGTTACTTGGTTCAGTGTCAAAAGAGATATCTAGCGACGTAAACCTCTGAAAAGGAAAGCTATGAAAGCCAATGACTAAGTCTGACAGGGAAAAGGCTTCTAGAGACTATCAGGAGGCAAGTTTACAGGTTAAGGGAGAAAGGTGTTATGAGCAGAGGAAGTGAGATGACTTGTAGCAAGGGAGACAAGTTTTAAAGGTCTTGAATTTGCCATAGCAAATTTAGAAATAAACCAGGAAAGTAAAAAGGACATTTATTTATTAAAGAGCAAGTAGCCAACGTTAGAACTTAAATAGAAGCAGTATGATACGGAAGTCTCTTGCCCTCTAATTGTCATCTGAAACAAATAATTATTACATTATTGACTGTGAATTGCAAATCCCCTGCAGAAGGAGATGATGCTATGCAAGACAGTAAATGAAGAAGAAAACATTACTGGGCTGGGATGACTTCCTGGACACAGGCTCCTCAGCTCTGCCATGCCTACAAAATATTTAGCAATGACTAGACAGACAGTAACACTGCAGCCACCACTTATTATACTTATCAATCTGTTGCCTTTTATTCCTATCATTATGTCTGCCTGCCCAAAGAGAACATTTTGACAAAACATAGGATGGCAAGACTGGTTTTAAATTGCACCAATGTACCTAATGAATCAAACCCCCCACATATTAATAGGTTACATGGCTATTCCATTCCTAGATAAAACAAACAAGTTATTACTCTAAGAAGCTCCTGAACACTGAACAACATGCATAAGAGATACCCACTGTAAGGTAAACAGTATCTGAAATTTCATCTACTGAGAAAGTTATATTTGAAAATAAAAAGGAGATACAATGTAACTCAGTGGATAGAAAAAGAGGTGCGAACAAACAGCCTACACAGAACCTGCTCTATAAAGTAGGCAACTTGATGCAGCAACTCATTTATCTCCTTGTCTTTGACAAGAAAAGCAGTCTGATGGCACTTTATAAAACAAAATTTTAAGTCTTAAAAATATTATTAACTTCTTATAGACATGTAGAAAGCATTTAAGGTATTATCAATGCAATTACTCAGTGGACCAAAAGCTGCCATTTAAGAAGTCATCCCCAAAAATCTACTAAAACAAACTGACCAAATTACTGCCTGCTTTCAGCAGTTTAACTCATCGCTTTATGAATAATTCAGTGTTAAATGAAAGACTGCATAAACCAGAGTTCAGTTTGGACACTAACAACACACCTATAATTATCCAACATACTTACAACTTTATACTCTTGAAGAAATTTGCATAGACAGCCTTCTCATTTTAAGCAATTGTTCATACACTTCGTGAGCTCCAGGTGTTTAACAACTTGGGGTAGGCAGCAGCACCAGTGCGATTTTTTTCTTCAGTACAGTGATATTATTTATCAGAAAGCCACCAACCTGCCTGTCTCACTGACCTGGCTTTACCCATCCTACAGTGCCATATCAGAACAAGAGAAGGTCTGCTGAAAACATCTTTCTTAGTTTCTTTTCTTAGTCTGACGGACTTTGCTAAGCTTAGGTTACGCTTCCAGAAAACCATCAGGAAAAAAGGAAGGAAGCCTGCTTCTGGCTCCCATGTAGTACTCCAAAACCAGTAACTAGAACAGTTGACAGACAAATTATTTCTTCCATGATAAGGAAAGGCTGAAACATCAGAAGTGTCGTGACCTATTATGGCAAGAGCTACCAGAATCGCAGTACCTTCTCCTGGCCGTATCTAGAGCAGCAAGGCTACAGAAGCAACCACTCCGACCCGTCACGTCTTGTCTCTGCACATTCCAGGGATGGTAGCGTGATTACATCTCTGGTGAAGACACGGCACTTGGTCCCAGCCTACTGAACACGCCCTAAACAATGTGTTTTTCCAGCATCACACCCCTCTTTATGTTTTACTGCTTTACTGAGTAATGGACTTATCTCTTGCAACAACAAACGCTAAGCTCTTCGGCAACCATCACTAGAAAGGCTGAAAAACCACTCAAATAAAAATGAACTTCTGGCACAGGGAAGAAAAGGACAAGTGGAGCCAGGGCAGCCCAAGCATCACAGAGAATTTCTGTTTATACATCACACTATAGTGCTGCAATCACTGTCTCAGTGTTTTAAAAAAGACAATTAAATAGCAATTAAAATGAGTTTATTAGGATAATAGTATCAGCACATTATGGGATTGGTGATTATGCTCCCAGTAGCACCTCCATCCTTTCTTGTGAAATTATAGAAAAGCATATACCCTCACCACTGGGACCAGCATGATTTTTGGTAGTCAGTCAGCTATTCCTGTATCATTTTGGATGAGTACAGTCCACAGTTTCAGAAAGTTTTGGAGTACATCTATTAAAGTAAATACTATGACTGAATGCTTGCTATATACTTAAGGAGCAAAAAGTTTTTGCAGGTTTAACAGTAATATGAAATGTTGCCTTACTCTTTCTGAAAAATGGGTTAGTATAATTACATATACCACTTCTCCAAACTAGCTTGGAAGGTAGATTGATTCTGTGTAGTTACTTTGTTACACAGTAAAAATACTACTCAGCATTATAGCAGATTCTGAAATTCTGTTGGAGAATGGATTCATACCTATAGTAAATGCTAATTGCACTGCTCACTCCTGAACTCAGTCTTCAAGTATGCTGAGCTTTGCTCTCTCTAGCAGTAGAATGGAAAAGTATCATGAATATCCTAAATCTTTTTTTTTCCTAATACTGACAAGATTTTTAAACTGTTCAAACACTATTGATCTGTCCATGTTAGAATTTAAAAGCAAAAATAATTTCCTAGAGAAGAACAGCAATGAATAATAATATAGATTTTGCACTGCAATTAATTTTAGACACTAGGATGAAAAAAAAAAAAAATCACTTCTAGCCTTATACCTTAATTTACCTGTAAACAGGGAATATTACTCCAAGCTAGAGAAACTGCAATGTGCACATCAGAGACCTCATCCCTCAGATCTAACACCTTCAGTGTTTCTTCCTGTTATTTTCAGCAATGCTTTTAAAAGTCTTCCTTGATCATTGGAGATTTGCTAATGCTGATCTTACCTCCTCCTCTTTACGCTTTCTGCTATGCGGAAAAACGAATAGACACGTAAAGTAGGTCCACATGAATCTGACAGTGGTTACAGGTAGCCAGCAGTTCTGAGATTAGGCTTTTGTGAGAAGAGGGAAAGGCAAACAAATCAGATTCAGGAGAATAGCTTTAAAAACTGTTATACAATTGTGAAAAGGAAAGCAAGCAGAGTTAATGGTATTTCCTTCTCATTTGACAACACAAGCTTAATCCAGGCGTCTTTGCTGAACAGTAGACTAAATTAAATATGCTCACAAGAAATTACTCCTTTTAGGCTATCTATGCAAATGCTAAACCTGTTTTAAAGGTGGCTATTACAGCAGAGCAGCATGAAATCACAAGCCAAATCATCTACAAACTTGATCTGGAAGTCTTACAGTTAATCTAGAAAAACGCAAAAATGTCCTTGTGTACGCAGGCAGTGGTGATCTCTGCCGTGCCACATCAGGTATATACATACAACTGCACATCTTGGGACTTCCCAGCCACAGTACCTGACTATATTGTCCTTGAAGTGGTGCTTCTATAAAGAAGAACTACTATGGCTTCTAAATGGCACAGTGCACTGAATACTACAACAATCTAAATTACAATACAGAAACTTAAATATACTGTTTATAAGGGAGAATTGTAAATAAAACCTGCCAGTGTGCTGGTTTGACTTCTTCGTACAACACACTGACAGGTTAAGAATGAGGACAGACACTAGATATATTCATTTCAGAGGAAAGGCAACTAAAGGGGGGTGCAGGATATGCCAGACAATTATCCTGAATAGTACAGAGGAAGGGAGGAAAACAAACAAAATGATCCATCAGAGAAAAATTATTTTCTACTACTTACAGTACTAAAGGGCTTTATATGACATTACCAGAATGCAAGTTTAAATGAAACAAATAAAATCCTTTTTCATGCTGCACATGAAACTTCTGAAAGCAATGTAACATTTTGTGAGAAGATGCTGCGGAGGCCACAACACCTCCCCAGCCCCTGGGGCTCAAAGGCCATGGCACCAGCGCAGAACAGGAGTCCCACAGGCACAGCACGCAGGTTCCACACAGCCAGAGAAAGCCGTGGTGGGCTGAAGGGCACAGGAACGGGGGGACACTGCTGTTCCGTTCCTGCCAGGCCCCCACCTCACCACTCTGGGCTTTTCTCACCTGTGGATGGTGCCTCTGCATCTCAAAATGCCCTGTGAGCATTGCCCCCGCTTTGCAAACAAGTAGACATTACTATAATAGTATCTACAACATCCCAGCAAAGATCGCCACAGTTTAACTATGCTATACAAAATAACTCCTTTTGTTTTCAACCTGCCCTCTGATGTTATGTTACATTACATTACATGTTCTCCAGGTCTTACACTACTTCTCTTTCACCTCCTCCTGCTTTCCAGACTTTCAGAACATCTTTCCCCAGCTACCCACCAGACTAGGGCCAGATGGACACTTCCCAGTCTACTAAGTTGTTACTGCTACAGCAGCCATTTGATACCTTTTATGATCTTTACTTTCCTCGTTGTAACTTCTTTACTTCTCCTACACCTTTTTAAGGTGGAGAAGGAAAGCAAGGCTGATAACCAAGCTGCACTCTGTTCAAGATGCAGCAGCAGAGTTAACTTATACAAAGCATCATTTCCCATTGCCTTTCAAGGCAAAAGGATGACCGGAGGAAGGTTCCAACAGGAGGCAGCCTGGCCAGCCTGCGAGCACAGCGGGGAAGGGAACTCCCCAGACCTCCCCTGCTCTAACACTGAACATCACCATCTGCTGCTGACAGCCCTCAGACACGAGACATCAAATTAAACACAATTTTTGTTCAGTCCAGGGTGGCTAACTTTTTACCCATCTAGATTAACCCTGGGGAAAATGACAACAACAAATAAACCATCCAAGGTTTGTGTTGGTTTGGTTTTGGTTTGTTTTCTTAAGTCCTTTTTGTGAATTGATACAATGCACAGTCCTGGTAACAGTCGAACATTTACTGTTTCCTCCCAGTGATGTACAGAGCACTGCTGGCAAAATCATTTTTTTCTACTGAAATTCAGTTTTCTCTATGTTTATTAACACATACTTCTCAAGCATAATGGTAAACTATGATTTTAAGAGATTCCTGCTACCGGGGGGCAGGGGGGGGGGGGGAATCTATACTTTGGCTTAATTCTACCATTTGTTTTCACTGTGATTAGCAAGATGTAATTATGCTCTCATCTAAAATTAACAATCACAAAATGAGCAAAACAAAAAACATGCCTTTTTTAAATGGGATGCTTTGCAATGAGCTGGACAAGAAACTGCTTTCTTGTTCTCTAAGATACAGATTTCAGAGTTTTCTATTCTCCACTAGTTTCCCAAATTCCTGAAAGACACAGCTCCCAAGAGTTCCTGAGCTTGTTACTGAATAAGCTCAATTTTCCAGCCTCGTCTGTTCGCATTGTTCCATGTGCTGCAAAAACTTCACGGAGCCAGAGGACAAGCAGAGAATAGCTATAGTGGGAGGAGAGCAGAGCTGGGGTGGGGACGTGGGGATGTCCTGAGGAGCGGTGGCCATGGGGTGGTTTACGCCATCTCACTCCCATTGGGCACAAAAATCTCCTTTCCTCCAGCAAAAGCATCTGGATTTTTACTGGAGACTCCACAAAGATTTTGGGGTGTGGACACTCTCAAGAAACCACTGCCATCAAGTTTCTGGCCAGCTTTAATTTACTGAATCATCTGCCAAGTGGCTGTTCTGTATTCTACTTTGTGGCACAAACACAAGCAATCACTAAAATAATTTCAAAAGCCTTAACAGAGGACTGAACCAAGGGTCCTCCTCCATCTTGACAACATAATCAGTCCTAATTTTCAGGCTTTCCTCAGCATTCATTTCTAAATAAGATTTAACCTTTATTTTCCCTTTCCATTCTGACAGCAACCTTTCCACCCCCAAGTGTTAAGGCATGGAAATAATTATTCAGGCTCCAAAAAAGAGCTGATTATTGTGGTAAAATGTTCTGAAGATCAGCTTCTCTTTATTGCTTTGAAGATGGATGTTTTCAGTACAGTAACTTACAAGTGTTAGTAGACACGAAAATTAGCACTAAACTGTGTTAATTATTTAATACTGTCTACATGAAGAACAACTTTCTTCAAACAAATAACACAGCTGGGAAACTGTTTTATATAGAAAACATATGGAAATCTCGGGTGCTAGCTTCCATTATTTACGAAGGAATTCTTCAAAGAATGCAGAACAGGAATTTTATAATCCTCAATTAAGCACTCCACTGACAATTTTATCACTCTATGGTCAGCAATTTTAAGTCACCTTTTTTTTTTAAATTAAAAGAAAACTTTAAAGAAGTGACAAAAAAACTTCCTTCTGTTTAACTATTCAAGTGTTAAATAGCCAAGCAGTTGTTCTGGTGCCAAAAAAGCTGCCATGGGATCACACAGCCAAATCCACATATTAGTTAAGCAAACACAATCAGAAAAGAAGTTATACTTTGTATTCTAGAGAGACAATACACATATTTTTAAAAAGGCCCAACCGTACACCCCTTTTGAGGCTAGCTTTCTCTTCCAAAACCCAACACAAATGCACGGGAGCCAATGAGGCAATGAAACCGGAGTACTTGTCCACACCTGCATTAGCTTAGAACAGCTGAATTCAGGTCTCCAAAATTAAGCTGCTTGGAATACAAACAAGAATGAAAAAAAAAAAAAAATTCCACTGATAAGCACTGGAACACCTGTAAAGCAGCAAGCATTTTTAAAACAATTCTTTATCATAGACAGGGCTTCTTGAGCCATGTACATCATACTGTAACAAGTGCATCTGTGAACTTCAAAACTACGCAGTTTATGCAAATCACACATCAACTCTTTTAGAAACAGAAATTTGAGACACATTCAGGAAATGAGACTTTGCACCCATGTAATTCAGATTTCATCTTGCAGTGTGACCAAGTGGATAAAGGGTGGAGGGATGGAGTTTAGTTGATCCGCTGGGGCTCTTGCATATCCTAGCAGTCTCATTAATGCCCTGGTGTGTCACCACCCCAAATAACCACCCACATTACTTTTCAGGAGAGACGAAACAAGATGGTCAAAATTCTTGTTCTTTTTCTTTGGAAAGCCAGTCACCTTACAAGTGGCAGCAGTTAAAATTAGCACATTTTTGAGCAAAAATACATCCTGAAGAAGTTGTACTTCACTGCTCACATGTTTGTTGTGTATTTACTTTCTTATTTATTACATATTACATTTTTTTGTTTGTTTCATGAGCCAAATCCTCAGACAGTATTTCAATAGCTTTCTGGTCAACTATTCTTAGAGCATAAAGGCAACAAAACAGACTTGAAAATGTGTTTTAGAACAGCTGACTGCTGCACGTCACCCAGTGAATCACAGCTTTCTTACGCTCTGCAAAACACCCTAATTCCACAAATACATTCCCAATCTCAATACTCTATTATTTCTGGCAAATCTTCCCAACTACTTCTATTTTTGCTCCATTGCTAGCATCAGTCATCTGAAGCAAATTTTGAGGACTTCCAAAAATTAATTACTGCCTTCCTGCTTTGCCTCTGGCTAGAAGCTGGTATAAACATCACCACCGAATTAAGCTGTATTTCAAATTCCTTAGTCTATTGCTGATGAATGATTCTTCCTTTTTCTCAGGAAAACTTAAGTCCCTTTTCTCCCCACCCTTTGTTTTTCTCTCTAATAATGTAGCCTTTGTGGCCTGTGTCATTGCAGCCACTCCAGACTGGGGCAGCTGGGCCAGAAACCCTCAACGCTCACACGTCTTTTCCTCTGGCTGCTCCATTTACATTTCCTGCTATAACTTCTCTCCCACAAATGCTCTCACTGCTTTTGCATACTCCAGGGCTACACTCAAAACACGTTTTTTTGTCAGTCCTCCCCACTACTGGAACCTCATCTCATTTCCTCTCTTTTTCCTGGACTGCTTTGCCATGACTTTAAAACTGCCAACAGTTTTCGTTGGAGAGGGGTGAGTATGGGACAGTCCACGGCAGCAATCACGAGGAGGAGAGCGAAATAAAACCAAACATAGATGTACAGCACAAACTGTCTAGTGTGTAATTCCTGGCACTTCCTCAGCTCCAGACCTTTTCACACACAAACACACAAAAAAAATCAATTATGAATCCAGAAGGACATTTCTCCTTTAAGAAGCAGAGAGGACACAATTTCAGAGACCTTGCTTAAGAAATAAAAGTACATTAAAAAAAAAAAAAAGCATCTGCAACTAGTTTGCATTATTTGAAGGTTTCTCATCTAAAAGTCATTATTTTTTTAATACCTCGAACTGACAGAATTGCAGTAGAGAGCTCTAATTTAAATGTCATTAGAGTCAGGTCTGACCCAAACCTGAAACGAGCTCCATATGTTCCTGGTCAAAATCAGAATAAGACCAGGATTCAAGAATTATTAGAGATGGTAATAATTTAACTGCAGCTGTTATCCATACAGGAATACCTTTCCCTTTCTGAAAGGAGAAATTTTCTCTTGGAAAAAAAGAAAGAGACATGCCATGTCATGCATTTGCAATAAAGAATAAGAAGAGATGTAAAAGACAACAAAACCAAAGACGAAATAGACCAGGACTGAAAAGAGAACGGTTATTTTGCTGGAGGAGAAGCTACACTCTGGGACACAGCACTCAGACCAGTAAAAGAACCAAACCAACTCTTTGATACAATATTCAGTAATTTCACCTACAAAAACCAGGTGCCTACAAGTAAGTGGCAATGTTTGGTGTTTATCAGGGCGGTAACACAACACTGGCATACTTTTAACAGCTAAGCATCACAAAAGGAAATTTATCTGTGCACATGTAACAGGAGAGTCTTTACCTGTTTAAGCTTGTTCACAAACCCCATCAGACAGACTACATTTTCTAGATTTTCACATAGCGGATATACATTTTTCCCTCAGTTATATCCTTTGACCATAAAAATGTTAAAATAAAAGAAATAAACATACACATTTTGATTTGCTCTAATTCATAGAGCCAAATTAATTTCCCTGTGGATGTTTTACTACTGATGCACTTTCAGCACACTTTTTAAGATCAAAGAAACCCAGCAAGACCAAAAAGAACGAGCCAGACAGGGCCAGGGTGAGTACATGTCTGTCTCACCTTGGCTTGGACAGTCTGGGTAGACAAGAGACCACTAAACATCCAGATGACGATCTGTGGGATGCTGGAGATCTCTGGAATTTCATTAGAGAACTACTATCAAGCTGTAGGATCTCCCCATAGTCCCCTTCTCAAGGCAAGGCCCTGGGACTTAACCCAGAAGCAGCTGTAGGGAAGGAGAGAGAAAGTCCGTTCCTGGGATCAGGCTGCACAGACTAGGAAACATCACACCCGCTGCTGCTGGGTTGCACAATGGGAGACAAAAAATGTTCCTTCATTGTGCAAACCACTGCAAATGCCACTCTCTCTTTCTGGAAAATTCAAAGTTTTGCTTCCAAGTGTTGAAGCAAATGACTCCAGACCAAAGAGAAACACCTTTCAATGTATCTTACAGGCACCTGGTTTTAGCTTTTACTATTGCTACTGCCATCATACCTGCCTAATAGATGCAGTGTTCCCAACAACATTTGCTCATAAAGCTTATGGGGGGGGGAAGCATTTTCTTTTCATTATTTTCTGTAAATGACATCAGCAATCAACTCCATGAATTTCACAAGCAAACGGAAAGGCTATAAATGTAAGAATTTTGATGCCAACAGTGCTTATTCCCTATCACTTAACACAATCCAGCATTCACAAAGTCCGAGCACACTTCAACCTTCCTTCTTGGGCACAGTGATTCTGAACTCGTCCTGCTGGGCTGCACAGGGAACATTCAAGTGGATGTTGAGCTCCAGCACCTGGGGATAAGGGAAAGTCATTCCAGACCCACCATGAAATGCAACCCCCATCCATTTGCACACGTGCAAACTAAAAGCACTCTGGCAGAATTCTGGCATCCCGCCACAGCTGAAGTCAAGAACCTGCTTTAAGTGACAAACTCCTGTTACATGACAGCACTGCCTGTGCTGCATTCATTGCATGTTACTGCTCTAGGGAAAGCTTTATTCCTTATTATCTTTCCCATTTTTTAAATGTATAAATATGAAATTTTTTTTTAGAGGAATGGCATTTTGAGCATAAAGCAAGCCTGCTGGACATGCCATTTCCATGTGATTCCTGTTATCGATTTTAACAAATATGCAAGTAGGCAAAACGTTGGATCAAACAAGATAGAGCTTTCTTGCTTTCTCTTCTACAAGTGAGGAATAAAATCAGAAACAGCAGTATTGGTATTATTTACAGTATTTAGTATTATTTTACTATTAGTGATACTATTACTGTAATAGTTGATTTACATAAATACTTTATCTGGGATCAAAGAAATGTTCCCCACACTTTAATTCATCTACTAGTGTACTTGGTTTGGCCAGATCTCTGACCAAGATCTATCCGCCAGCAATCCCAGTGCCAGCAACACAGTTGCTCAACACTCAACAATCAGAATTTCTGCCTATGTACATTCATAATCCTCGTCACGCTTTATCTCATGGTGGAAACAGAAAAGAAAAACACTAGACAAAAAGCATGAGTTCTAGGTTATGAAAGAATTTCAAGACCAGATTGCATTTTTGAGTTTTGTTTAGAAATACAGAGTGGATCAGTGGAAATCATGGCATGTACACAATGTACACTGAAAAGCTGTTATTGCCGGCGGTGTGTACTGCGATCTGCACCGGTGCCTTTTAAAGTTTTTACAATGGTAACGTGTATTTCAATACAGCTCCGACAACTTTAATCCTTATATTTGATTATTGTTGCTTGAAAAACACATCTGAAAGAACTGGTAGAGCTCTGCGGAAAGAAGGTGTTCCTCTCCACTACAACTGGCATAGCTACAGCTATTTGTATTTTCTCCTAAAACTGAACACAGCAAGTGGTTAAGCAATATGGGTAGGCCATAAACCAAAGTATTCGGGTATGTCCAGGTACTGAACTACCATTAAAATATCATCTTAACATAGTTCTTGCTGCTGCTGAACATCACAGGGACAATCCAGATTTCTCTGCAGATCCAGGAGGCAGCTGCACACATTTAACCAGACACATGACTTCCAGTTGCAGATCTCAGTGAGTGAACTTACATGGGACAGAAATACGGTAGGTTGAGGAAAGCATTCCAGCTCCCAGAAAATTCACGCCCACCTCAATGTAATCAAGTATATAGCTATCTTTTTAATATAAGCTGAACTTCTGAAGTTAACATATACCACTAGAAATTCTGTGCCACTCCTTGCCTGGCAGGCAGTTAACATACCACCTTCTCAGTGGCAGCAGGGGAAAAGAAGAATCTGCACGAGGCTGCAACCGAGAGCAAGGCACTCTCCTCAGCTGCCCACTTCTCCAGGTGCTCTTCTGAACTGGACCAATAGGTGATGCAAAATTATTCTTTTGGAAGTAGTGACCTATTTTCAAAGCTTGTTCTCCCAACACACCCTCTGCCTTCGGTGTACCCTCACCCAGGGAACACAGGGACATCAAGCAGGCTTCTGCCACCCCACAACACACAGGGACATCAAGCAGGCTTCTGCCACCTCAAGTTACCCAGCTGGGAGCTTGCTCCCCCGGAGAGCAAACTGTAGTATGTAACTTTCCATATGTAGGGTAGAAATGACCCATAAATTACTCAACAATTCCACTTAAAAAAAAAAAATCTTACTTCAGAAAACACAAATATCTCTCTATTTACAAAGTTGTATCCTGCCAAAAATTTCAAATACTTTTACTGTACACCTATCCTTTGATTTAATAAAGCATGCATCTGAGGTGGTTAATGTGCATTTCAAGGTATATTAAAGATGGGAGATCAAAAATTAGCATTTTCCCAGTTAATCTCTGCCAATATTTTGTTCCAGCTACGCTAACTAGACCCTGTCTAGCATTAAGCCAGTCGGTACTAAGCCTGTTTTAAGAATACTAAGTCTAACCTGTGAACACGATGCTAATAGCAGTAGGTATAGTTTAAGTTGTGTGAAAATTCGGTCATTTTAAATTCATGTCCTCCCATAAACCTTCCAGATTAGGAAGCAGGTTAATTCTGAAATTTCTTTTAACAGACCTGCTGAAAACTTGTATGATCCAGTGTGTAGGAACCAGTGGCTCCAGAAACCAGTGACTCATGTTTAATTTAGGACCACTACACTGGCCACAGAGCTCAGCTGACAGAACAGCTGCAGTAACAACTAACTCCAGATCTGAATGCAACCTGGAAATTTCTATCACTGTGCTGAAAATATCAGAAGAAAAGCAAGTTGGGACAGGAGGTTAAAACCCCCACAAATAAATTTAGACTATGATTTGAGGTAACTGAGATTTTCATAGGTGCTTAAATCAGAAAATAGTAACCCACTTAGCATAGGTGAGAAAGCTGAAGATCCTTCAGATATATCTTCAAGTTGGAAAATGCAAGAGACTATTTTTAGTTACAAGGAATACCCTTGTGAAAGGAAAAAAAAAAAAAAAAAAAAAAAAGAAGTGAAGACATTCAGGAGCAGATCTGCAATGGGAACAATTTCATCCCCAGAAGTGGTTTGCATCTGAACAACATTCAATTTTTATAATGGTAAAACCATGTGTCTGCACTAAGAGCTCTGTAGGCTTGAATTTGATACTCACCCTTGGAACTTTGCTAGAGCCCTGTCCCCTAATGCATTTCTTGGAGGAGACAGGCCCAGGTGTCAAATAAAGGGTCTTGGGAAAGTTATTCGAGTTTTTTGGTTGGTCGGTTGGTTTTTTTAAGTTACAGAAGTTATTAATGGTTTAAGACTTCTCTCCCTCCTGCCTTCTCAGTCAAGCTGACCCATTTGTTTGCAGGGCCAAACAACAAGGCAGACCAGTAAACTTAGCTAGGTTAAAAATAGACCAAAAATAAGGAAGTTATTTTTAAATTCAGACCTCTTCATTCATCTCATTTACCATGTGCTCCCAGGCAGTAATGGCAGTGCAAGTGAGGAGGCAAAAGGGGTAAAAAAAAACTCCCCTAGAAGATACCTCTTCTCTGTAACAGCACTGTTCAAGTGAACTAGACACAAACTCCTCCTGGCTCCCAGAATCATAAAAAAGTCACCTGATATAATGAAGTCTGGCGCCCAGACCAAAACCCAGGACCTTTCCTGCAGCCTGAGCTCAATTTTGGGTTATATCCCTCTTTCTTGCAGGCACCATTCTCAGCTGGACTGCTGCACAGCACAGTCACCGAGACCACACCAGTTCAGAAACTCTCCCTGGATGTGGGAGATGTTTGATGCCTCTGACTCAGAGAGGTCTGGCACGCATACCTGCTAACAGCCAGTGGGCTTCTACTATATGCATCTTAGCAAAAGCTGGGTAACGATAATAATATTCTTGAATAAAACGGGCCTTGAAGATGTGCTGTGTTGAGTTCAGTGCTCCTAGTACAACTTTACTAGCAAATGCATGTGTTTACACGTTTGAACACACAAGGCATTAAGAATGCTCCCACGGCTCACATTCAGCTGCACTTCAAGCAACCAAGTACTTGTCTTGCATTTGACTTCAGTTTTATTCTTCCAAGATGCCACAAAGTATCTACATTTTGATTCATCTTCATTATTAGTTTGCAATAGGGATTTATACAAATGATTCCAGGGCATGCACAGCTTGTAAGACGACCAGCAGATAAACATACTGAAGAGAACCACTTGAGGCACAATCTCCCACTGCATTAACACCTCTCACTTCATTATATTGAAGGTTGCTGAAAGGTCTTAAAGAATTAGTTGGAATGTTTTCTTAATCCACTGACCAATAAAGCTGAAGTGTTTTTAGCCCAAGTTTAAAAGTCTGAGGACAGATGCTTCTGTTCCACAAGCATTTTTCCAGCAGCGATGCCAACCCAGGCTGGTTCCCAGCTCCTCATTCTGCCCTTCGCCAGAGCCAGCCCAGCTCTTGGAGAACCCACCAGTTTCACTACGGATCTCCAGGAAAGCAGAGGGAACACAACAAAGTCACGGCTGAACGGGGCTGCTTATGAGCAGGCAACGGCCAGAGGTGAAACAAGATCCATTTTTGTGCAACTTACTCATTATTTTCCCCTTCATCTGTGCTGTTATCAAAATCAAGAGAGGTTTTCCCCAGCAGGGCTCCACCGGTAAGCAAAGGCGCTGCACAGTTTTCCATCATTCAGAGGAAAAACCCACGAATCCCCTCCAGTAAGGACCCAATTCCCTCCCACTCCAACCTCCCCTACTTTGGACGACACGCTTCGGGGCACAGGTTGTCAGCCAAAGCAGGAGCCCGATGAACAAAACAGGTTAAAAAACAAGACAAATCTGCCAAGAACATGAAAATATCTTAAAAATCAATATGGAACTGAGGCAATACATTTGAAGAAACAAACAATTATTATCAAATCCTGTGGTTAAACTTCTAGAACAAACTACTTAAAATATTAGTAAGTGTCAATTTCTGGTAGATTTTGGTTTGATTTTACTGTTGTTTATTTTTAACCCCTCAAGTGTAAGGACACAGGGATTGGACTAGATGATCTTTTGAGGTCCCTTCCAACCCCTAACATTCTGTGATTCTGTGACACTGTAAGAAGGAAAACAAACAAACCAACCAACAAAAATAACAACGAACCTCAACACTTACACTTACTGTTACTACCTTTGCAGCACAATGGAAATATTACAAAGCATTATACTAGTTTTTAAGGAGATTCTCTTTTGGTGCAGGGTTGAAGTCCAAGAAGTATCCAAAACAGTCAGACTGAAACAGAGGATGTAAAAAACACACAGGAAGAATGAGAACAGAGAAAGGAAAGCAGAATAAAATTGTGAAACACCACTACTGTAATCACTACTAGCAAGGAGGGTTTTGCATGTGGCTTTTGACCCACTGCTTAATTCATATTTTACAGAAACATTTGAGTTATCTTTGTGTTCAGACTTCTAATAGCAGGTCCTATTATCCAGAAATTAGGTTCAGCCCTTGATATTATTAAGCAACTAACAACCAGGTGAAAAATTCTTTAGAAGAGGTCAGTTACTTGCAACTCCCAATGAAGAAGGAAATCTAACTAAACTTAGCTTGATTTAATGAATACTAAAAAGCGGGTTCATGCACCATCTCCTTGAGTAGATTTCCTTTTTTTAAAAGTACATCTCACATTGTCTTAGAACTGTAAACACATGCAACAGCATCCGAATGTCTAGTCAGCTCTAACATCTGTAACAGAAGCAAACCACCCATTTATCTGAACTGAATAGTTAAGACATGCTGTGAAGGCAAACTTGTGTCTAAAAATTGTTATCCAATTATGGTTACCAGAAATATTCTGGTTGTACGTAACTGAGACATATTTCATGACTACTGAACAGCAACAGCAAAGAGCTGACTGTAGCAGAGGAGCTCCTGGCTTAAAAGCAGGAGGGCAAATGCAAATTCTTCCCTGCTTCCAAATGAAGTGATCTCTGTTCTTGAAAAGAAAAACCAAAGATGATGTAGAACCCACCATACCCTAGTACTGGGATTGCCAACTCCGCCTTGACTGCCTAAAACAAAATTATTTTTAGATGAGGGGGAAGGGAAGTGAAGGAAAAAAAAAAAAAAAAATCACTCCCCCAGCACTTTTTAATCTCTTCATTCTTATCCAGTAATCAGAGACTATCAAGACAAGAAAATGCAATAGGTTACTGTCCAAAAACTATATAGTCCTGGGGCAGCCTAGTAGGACCGGATCAGTAATGGTCCCTACCTAAGCTGACGGATAAAATAGTGATGCATTAAAATACAGATCCCAGGCCGAGGGTGGCCAACTTTTCTGATCTTAAGACTTGCAAACTCGAATGTTCGTGTCACTACATGCCACAACCCCCTGGCGGCTGCCACCACCACATCCAGCACAGCAGGAGAACTGCAGAACATGTGTAAGTTTAAAACACCTGCCCCAAAGTCTTCATCCTCACCCCAGAGACAAGGGCCAAATGGCAGAGGTGGACAGAGGTGAGGTGACAGGCCTGTCCCTGCACCGCGTCCCCAGCCACTGCGGGGTCCAGGGGACCGCGGGGACACGGCTACTGCACACCTCGGGCTCAGGGTGCAGACACACCACCGCTCCGCCCAGACTTCAAACTGCAGCCACCATTTATCCAGCACTTCCATGGCTCAGAAGCAAGTTTTACACCAAAAATTTCCTACCTAGTCACAGAATAACATGTTGATCTTATACTGGGAAGTCTGTTTCTTTTCTGAAAAATTTAATTTCCCTCCTCTTAAATAATGTTAATATGTATCAATGCATTTATTAACTTCTTTACTACAGATGTAAAGTCTGTGCACTTTTAATTCACAAATTAGCCATTTTATGAAACAATTTTACAGCACTAGACGCTGTCTATTTAACAGGAAGAATATTAACCCGCTAAGATGCATTTGGAATTTAAAACCTTCCACAAGTTTAATTGGCGTTTGCACCCTCATACTTTTATCAGAATCTCCATCGGAGTTTTGCCGAATAATATCAGTGATGTTAGAAAATAACTCACCAAAACATATGGGAAGGAAAATCTCTGTTTTGGAAAGACACAACCATTCCTCTTTATAAATATAGCTCAACAGAAATTCACCCAATTGTTGTACTAGTACAACATCACATTTAGAGCTGTAAAACAAAATTTTCCTTAGATCTTCACAAAAAAGTACATGCACAGCTGGAGATGTCATATTTTTTAAGAATATCGTCACAGATGCTCCTTGTGAGATCACCAGATTATCAAGCTTAGACCTACAGTGAACACCAATAATACTCCTACACATCCTTTCCTATTTATACTAGGAAAAGCGAAATTAGGAAAAATGACCTTAAGAATTTTCACAGATTTCTGCATTTAAAGCCAGTTCTACTGAAGTGCATTCAATCCCCTAATATCCAAAAGAAAAAGCTCCAAGTTCTGTTTTCCATCACTTTTATGTTTCATACCAAAGAGGTGTGACTGTATTTAAAAAAAAAAAAACCCTCATGACATCTTGTAGGCTGCAAAACAGTGCAGTACTGTGAGAAAAAAAAAAAAAAGTCTATTTTGAACTTTCTTCTTACAGGACATTCCAGCTCACCATGCACATTGTCTTCCTCTGGCCTGCAATATGCTTTGGAGTGGAAGTCAAGGTGCTGGTCTTGATGCAGAACATCCTAAGATGTTCAGGATGCCTGGAAGACTGTCCTCCTCATTCCAGGACAGAGGCAAGAATCAGCTGAGGTACTGGAGTTTTCTCTTCCCCAATTTAAATGGGATGCTCCTGGCATATCTTGTGAGTGGCATCACTCTGGAGTTTGCCTTACAGCCACACTCAGGGATAACTCCAGGCTTGCAGACACTGAACATCCTGTTCTCCTAAAATGTTTGATGCTACAAAGCATGATGGTTTTGTTTAAATCTTCACTACTAAATGAGTCAGGAATGACTTATTTTGGTTATGTTCAAAGCAGCTGCCAAACAGCAATTAAAAACACTGAGATATGCTGTACTGATTACAACACAGAATTTTAGTTTTATCAAGATTTACCATTAGGTTTAATCTCCATATTTTTAAGAAATTTTGCTTAACAAATATGCACATGCTTTGACACTAAACAATCAAGCTGTGTTATTCCAGATGCATATTAAGTCTAATATAAAACAGTCTCCAAATGTGTTCTTATATTTTGAAGAGAATCCCAAAGATTCTTTGGCACTACGGTAAAACACTATCATTGTCTTTCTCAAACTGCTAACATTGAGTACAGTTTCCGTATTTTCAAAATCCGTCCACTAATTTCCAGGCACGTAAATATTTTAGTTGATAAAAATCTCTGCCTTCTAAGGAAACTAGGCACATACAAGTCAGAATAAAACATTACTTCCAAGCTGACCATTCTTCATTTTGCTGGCAAGTCATTCAAACTCCACTCAATGTTTCTAAACTTACAGAGCTTGTTTTACTACAATCAGTAAGCCAAGCTGAAAAAAAATGGCTTAGTGGAAATGTTAAAATATGTTCTGTCTAAGCCTGCAACAATGCTCACAGATACATTATGCTACAGCCAATGCAACCGATCAGGTGCAATTTCACTCTTTTTGCTAGTTTATCACATTAAAACACTAAAGCCATCCGAGCAAATTAAGTGACCAATAAAAAAAAAAATGTTTCAGAAAACAACACAGCATATTTAATGCTTGACAAACAAGATATCCAGTCTCCAGTTCCCATTCTACTTGCCAAGACCCTTTATAATAACTGTTAATCCTATTGCTGGTAACGTCAAACTAGCACATAGAAGATTATATACATATTAATATAAATAAATATTTGAAAGGAAAGAGCACATTTGCTGTTGATTACTAATGCCTTGTAATGTAAGCCACCTGATATCTTCCTCCTTCACAATCAATGTTTTACAGCCACAAGATACAAAGTTAAATTAAAGCAACTTATTTGCAACGCCTCAAAGCACAAACTAAAGCAAAAGTGCCCTATTTTAAATTCATTATCATTTAAGAAAAATTGGATGCTTCACAAGCTCTAAACCAGTTCATTTTCACCCTTACCCCAAATATCAAATGATGTCATGCAAGATGTACTGGCTAAACTGGTTTAACTGCTACAGGCTGGATGCACTGTTTAGATTTTCTTGTGATAAATTATTCTGCAGCAATGAAACCAATTCAGTTAGTCTCAAACAACTATTTCCATCTGCTTTGTTAAAGCTTGGACTTATATTATTTTTACATGCACAACTTCCTACTTTACTTAGCGTAGCGACCTCGTAATGACCAGGAGCAGATTTTGCTTCTCTTCTGAATTCAGTCAATAGCACGGAACAACTGGAGCGGAGTAAGGAAGTCTGATGTGCATAGTTCATCCCGAACAACGTGCTAGCTATGCTTCCCTCTGCGTTGTACACACATTTTCCACTATTTCCACTTCTCCCTCCCAGAAAGTTTACTAAACCTGATGACCTACTGAGCACTCAGTTCATGAAGAATGCACAGAAGAAACTCTCGACAGAGTAGCACTCCCTGAAAGTCACCAATGCCACTTTCTCCCTTGGCCTGAAGCGGCTACCTGAGAACAACGCAATGCACATCTTTTCCCAAGGTACATGCTGTTTCCAGAGGTACTAAACATTACCGGTACAGGGAATAAAAAGCCAGGCCTGGTTCTTTGCTCTAGGTATAACCTCAGAATTAACTTAATTTTGCTTGTTGTCTGCTGCATCAGCGTTTTTATCTCCCCTCAGTTGAGCATCATCTATTTCACAGAAAAATGTCAGGGCTGGAGAGGGGAAGGGGCAGGAAGAACATAAAAACAAGCAGATACCCACGGTCATATGATAAATTTAGTCTGCATATTCTCCTCTCAGACACATAGCCTCACTTTATCACCACTTGTCTAGAATATAGAAGACAGTGAAGGAGCTCAGGGAAAAAGGAGGATTCAGGCCTTCAGGAGAAAGGCATGAAAGCAGGCAAAAAAAGAAAACTAACAGGATGTTATGTATCCAAATGATATTAAATTGCCAGGAACAGAGAATACTAATGAGGACAAAATATGAGAGGGAAGTAACCAGTCAGGAGGCAGGCAAAAAAAAAAAAAGCTACATACTTGAGACCAGTATCACACAGTGGGCCAGAAATCTAGTAAATGCTGTCAGCAGTGAGCAAAACAGGAACAAACAGCGAGCAACACAAACTTTCAATTGCATGGAAACCGCAGGAAGGGGCAATTTTAAGCTTTTCACATATACACACACACAGTCACTTTTTTTCTTGTTCTTTGCATATTTCACCTGGAACTCAAATCTCAACTTTAAATTGTCCCAACTAAGGATAAACTTAAAAGCGCCGCGAGTCGACGGACTGTGACCCTGTCTTGAGAAGCCTGTGCTGGCCACTGCAGAAAAGAACTTCCATAACACAAAACACACCTACATATGTAACTATGGGCAGAGGCTGAACCTACAAAAAAGCAAATTCAAACCATAAACAAGGAAAACTTACAGTTATTAAGCTGCAAATGAGACTTTCAATGAAATAACTTTATGAAATATGTAACTGTAGATTTGTATTACGCCAAGTTCTTTGAAGCTCAGACACATTTGTGAAAAGACATTACAGAGGAAGCATATATAAAGTATTGGGACTTGGATTCGACTACACTTTATAGAGCAACCCATTATCAACTAAACAGCCATAATTCTTTGCATGATAAAGCAACTTACACACCCTACTTGCAGTACAGAAAAACTATATTTTTTTCCACTAAACTTATTTATCATACAAATAAACTCTTCAGAATTTCTACAAGATAATTTACTAATCACCACCTCAAACTGTTAATTTATCTAAAACTCAGGCATCAACGACTCACATGCACACTCCCGCTCCTGGGGCCCAAAGGCAGTCACGGCAGGCAGAATGACATGCAGTTATGCAGCAGTGGACGACGAGTGCACACGAAATTCGTGACAAGTGACAGGATTTGGCCAGCAACCCACCAGCAGCCGTGCCACCTCCAGCAGCTCTTCTTGTTCCTTCCTGCCCCGATGCCAAACCTTCACCACATTCATAAAGCACTAAATAGGGCTGCAGGCTGAACCAAATTAAAAACCTAAACTACGTTTATAAATCCGCACTTTTTGTTTACTATTTGAAGCACTCTATAGTCACAGAGAGGTGCACTACTAGCCCAACACGAGATGCACAGGAGTGGCAGCAAATGCTGCGCTTGTCCAACTGCACTCCCCAAGGGGACAAGGCAACACAGCCTCTTCTGACAGTTCTCATCAATTTAAAGTTGCTCTCTCCACGTATCACTACCGCCAAGCCTTGGTAAGGCTAAAGCTGATTACAGACGTATCATCCGCAGGTAAGAGAAGGCTAAATACACCAAGAGGTGATCTGTAACACCACAGCATTCCAGCTCAGTACTGCAGGTAGGTGAGCCTGCACTACATGTGCTCCCCGTGGCAAGGCTGCTTTCCTTCAGGATGCAGAGATTAAGACATTTTTCTTTCTAATGGGAATGCCTTGCCTCCTCCTGAAGCCTGATAGCCCTGCCTAAGTACTATTTTCATTTATACAGTGTCCATAAGGTCATCAAGGAACAGTAATTAGTCATAAGAGAACGGGGCAAAAAAAAAAACCAGACATGAGAGCAGACACTCAAAATACCATATCTGATTCAATCCTAAAGGGTTTAACTCCACACTTTTATTACTACTTCTGAAATGGTTATTTCACTCATCAAAAATTGCTCCTCTAGTATAGCTGTACATAGAATAAGTGAACCTGCACATAATTCAAAAATCAAGATGTGCAATTTTCCACTCTGCATTCTTCACATACCTCCTAAATCTGTGATCACTCCCTGAAGAATGGTATCCAACACTGTTCTCTGCATGTTAAAATTAAACTAACTACATGCTATTAAACATTTTCCTTACTACTTGAAATCGTCTCAAGAAAGCACACCCATACATTAAAACAATTAACATTGTTTTGCACACTAAATAAATATATGCCCATGATGTCAACTTTTTTTAAAAGTTAGCAATAACCTGATATCTGCGATCTTGTAAACGTAACACATTTCTCAAGAAAAAGTAAGTACTCCAAAAAAAATCTCCAAAGGCTAAACTTTGTTTTGCTTTCACATAGACAGTTCTGTAAGCTCTCGCAAATTAGCAAGTTTGTAATATCACTCAGAATCAGCTGTGTGCAGCCTAATAGATCGCCAATAGATTTCTGAGATAATGCTGTATTCTCAGTGTTGCTATGTTGATATATGCAGAAGCCCTTTCCTCACATCTCCAGTGGAGGTGGCCATCAGCGCAAGATTTGTGCAACTAAAGGGACTTCTGTGTGTATTTCGGACTGCTGTACCCTCACTGACAGAGGGGATGCAATCCAGAGAAGTTCAGGACACCTTAAACCGCATAAAAATATTAAGCATTTCACAGCATGCCCAGCATGGTAGAGCATTAAGCCTATAAAAATCAAAATAAAAACATTAAATATAGTCAATACTCTAAAGGACTGAAAAGGATACTGGGAAAAACTAGATTGTTAATCAATCAATCTGCTGGACGATATAACCCACAAGATGTTAATATTTGTATCCATAAAAACAATTATCAGGTATATTTTAAATCACCTTTTTTTACGTGTTTGCCACACAGTATATAAACACCAGTTTGTAGATTTTTCTAAAACAAAAACAAACGCAACTGCTCTGACAGTAAATAAGTTTTAGCTATTGTTTTATGAAATAGAGACTTATGTTTAAGAAAGTGAGGCTTTATGTAATGACCTTCTAATCTTGAAATGTAATCTCACAGTCACTGTGACAAACTTGCACTAAAACACTTTTGCTCCTCCTCATTTCAATGGCTATTATTTAGCAGAAAGGTACATTTGCTACATCGACTGCGATGTTTCCAAGCAAAATATCTTGCGTTAGTAAATATTTATGTCACGATTGATTAAAACGGTGGTAAGAGAATTGGCATCTTCACAGCCACGCATTCTAAACGATATTTAGGTAGCTGGTGTTTTTGACCTCCAAGTCAAATACCATCGCTACGAGCAGCATACTGTGGCTGCCCTTCCTTCGGGAACAAAATCCTGTCCATACGTTTGCCCTAAATCATTTTACATCGTTGAATTCACAAGGAAGGTGACGTTCAAAGTGGTCGGGTGGGGAGGATGTGCAAAAATAACACCACAATGAAAAAAAAAAAAAAAAGAAAACGCTAAAGGCACTACAGGAGAATTCACCGGACGGGAGCAGGGAACAAGCCTGAAAACGTAGTGCCTTTATGAAAGCAACGCAACTGCATGACGGTGCAGGATCCAGGCCGAGGGCTGAGCGGGCGCTACACATGGCCAGCGCTGCCCGCCGACCCGCGCTAGGCCCGCCCGGCAGCGGGTTCTGTAAATAACCCTCAGAGGAGGGTTAATTAAAAATGGCGAGCAGCGTGGCTGCCTGCATACAATGAGCGGCCGGGCCGCGCCGCCCCGCACGGCCCCGGGCAGGGCAGGGCTGGACCCACCGCCCAGCCCGCCGGCGGGAGCGGGGATGCCGAGGGGGGCCGGGCCGGGCTAGGCCCCGCCGCTCCGGGGCCAGGCAGCCCTCGGGACAACGGCGGCCGCTTCCCCCCAAAACACCGAACCGTCGCCCCAAATCACAACTACTTTCAGACGGCGCGCCGGCCTCCCCGCGCCCCTGCCGCCCCTCCTTGGTCACCTCCCCGCGGCCACCCCCGGCGGAGGCTCCCGCTCCCCGCCAGGCCGAAGGTCCGCGCTCCCGGCCGCACGCCTCGCCGCGGGGGAGCGGGTCCCCTTTTGTAGCAGCGCTTCCCCCGCACCCTCCCCCTCCCGCGACGCAAATTCCTGCGGAGCCCCCCGGGCCGCCGCCTCCCCCGGCCCCGCACCGCAACTTTCCCCGGCGGCCCCCCGCTCCCGCCGAGGCACCGCTGGGCAACGCACTCCGAGCCCCGGAGGGGCGACCCCGGCAGCCGCGGAGGAGAGGGGAGGGCCGGGCGCGTGTTTACCGCGGAGGGAGGCCGGGATCTCCCCGACGGGGACGCGGCGCCCAGGCAGCCCCGGAGCCGGCAGCACGGCAGGGGACGAGGGGGAGAAACTCTCCTCGGAGTTGAGGGCGCGGGGCCCTGCTCGGGCCCGCCTTTACCTTCCATCTCCATGTCCTCGGGCTCGCTCAGCTGCTGCTCCCCGGGCTTCTGGTGCTGCTGCTGCTGCTGATGGTGGTTCATCTCGGGCTGCGGCTGGGGCTCGGGCTCGGCGGCGGCGGCCTGGGCCTTTCCCGCTGGGGGCTGCAGGCCTGTGTCGGGAGGGGAAGGGGCGGAGGAGCGGCGGGGCCTGGGCAGCGGCCGGGACTGGGCACCCGCCTCGGGGGGCTGCGGCTGGGCTCCGGCGGGCAGAGAGCGGGCAGCCGGAGGAGGCAGCGAGACGCGCACGTATTTGCTCGCTATTCGCCCAATCTCGGCGGCGGCACCCGGTCGGGGGAAAGGGGGTGGGGAGGAGGGACCGGCCGGGGGTGGCGGCTTCCCCGGGGGCCGGAGGGGAGGGGACCGGGAGGAGGGGAAGGGGGGGACGGGAGACCAGGAGTCAGGGCCCGGCGGCGGCGCCCGGCGCTTCCCCCTCCCCCGGCGAGGTGTCCCCGGCGCTGCGAAGTCGGGGAGGCGCCGCGGGGCCCCTCCTCTGCCCTCCCGCCCCCCCCAGCGCCCCGGCACAGCCGCTGGCCGACGCCCGGCTCGCTGCTCCCGGCCCGCGGGCCGCCCCCGTTGCCTGTGCCCCGGCGCGCTGCTGCCGCTCCGCCGCCGCCAGCGCTCTCTGTCTCAAAATGGCGGCTGCGGTAAACGCCGTGAAATGTCACATCCGCATGAGGGGCAGCCCAGCGAGCCGGGGAGGGGGAGGCAGCGCCGCGGCCGCCCCGGGAACAGCAGCCGCCGCCGCCACAGGAGGCCGGCGGGGCGGGGCCAGAGGGGCCGGGCCCGGGCGCCGGCGCCGCCGCGGCCTCGGCGCCGCCGCGGCCTCTCCGCCGCGCAGGCCGCCGCCACCTGCGCGCAGCTCGGGCACCGCTGCCGAGGCTGCCCGCGCGGCCGCCGCTGCGGCCGAGACCCGCGCCTCACGCTGCTCCGGCGGCTCCCGCTCCTCCCGGCCGCTCCGGCTCCACCTGACGCAGGCCCGGGGCCGTGCCCCGCGGGAGCGACCCCTGCGCTGCCTGGCCCCGCCGCGCGCCCCCGAGAGGCTCGGGGGTAGCGGGGCCTGGCGAGGGGCTGCGGGCCGGGCCCGGCACCCCGGGCCCCGCGGAGGCTCGAGGCAGCCGCTGGGCTCAGTCTGGGCCTTGGGGGCTTCCATGCTCACGGCGGGCACGGTTTCGCCCTTGCGCCCACACCCGCGCGTGTGTGGCGGGCGCGGGGCTCATGGTGGGCTCGGGGCCTGGCCCTCACCCGTGCCCTGCTCCGGCCTTGGGGCCGGGGCACGGCCGGGGTGGGCACGCTGTCCCGGGTGGGCCCTGCCTGACAGGGCACCGCGTTGCCCCACGTCCCTGCGCTGCCGGGCTTGTAGGGCAAGGACAGGCGGGCAAAGAACGTGTTTGCGTGACCTGTGGAAAGAGGAGAGAGAAATCTGCAAACAAGCCTCTTCCTTGCCGGGATGCCACTATTTTTGTGAATGTTGTATGGAGGAGGTAGTCCCTCCTGGGGAAGAGACCTATCTGTTTTCCTCTGATGGAAGGACAAGGCAGGAGTGTGGGTGAACAAATTAACACCTGGCTGGTCCGATTTGGGGTTAAAGGAACAAAGGAAGCAATTTCACTTAGGGATGAAGTAGCTGGAAGACTGTGGGGAGGTGCATTGAACAGTCCAGTATTTACTTCACTGTGCTTGGCGACCCAGGCAGCAGGATAGTGTCGGAAGGAGGGGGCTCAGTACTGTAAAGCTGGGCCTCCTGAAGGGACTGAAAATGGACCTGAGCAGACAGTGCTGCTCTGACTGCAAGTGGAGAAGTGATCTGAAAGTTTGTTTATTTTTCAAGTTTATAAAATGAGCAAATCAAAGCCAATCTGGGGGGGCAAGTCCAGCCTGTCTGGGCTCCAGCTGGCCCCTTCTCAGCAACATGACAGTATACAGGGGTGGAAAATAATCTCAAAGTATGAAGCCCTACCTGAAGTAGTAAAACTACAGGGTTAGAAGGAGGAAAAATAAGGGAAGTCAAGGATATTAGTGGGAAGATCAGGTATTAAAAACAGTTAATTTGATAGTTTGCCTTCCAAAAAGTGCATTCTGAGTTTCCCTATTGTTCCTCTTAATTCTCAAAAGCTGTTTTAAAGATAAATTATTTACAAACATGGGAGATTTGTTGCTATTGACCCAGGCAAAAACATGACAGATCTGCTAAACTTGGGTTTACAGTATCTTGGCAAAAGAGGGGGATTAGGACAGAGGTTTGAACAGAGATTGATGTACATATCTCTAGTTTCTTAATGTCCTGAACTTTTAAATTCCCCACCGCCAGTCTTTCCCTATAATTACTTCCCAGAACAATTGTTCTTTCCTAATGACATCCATTCCAACCTCCTAAATCATACACGGGTTTATACTCATCCCCCTGTCCGCCCTCCACAAATGATCCCAGTACAGGACAAACCAGTGTGTCACAACAAGAAGGTGGCTACAGGTTATTACCTCATTCTTCAGCCACAGTCACTGGGTCTGTGGGCAAGGAACAACTGAGGAAAACCATTTCACTGCTGCGAAGAGCGAGTCCCTAAAGTTAATCATTAGCTGATGTTATCGTAAGCATTAAAAGTATTATATACAAAAACTTCTCTGAGCTTTGGTTCTTTTTAAAGTAGCTAATTTTCCAAAATTGTTGTTTTCTTCTACTGTCTTAGAGGAGCAGAAGTCATGCAAAATGCATCTGTGCAAATCTTTTGATGTGGAAGGAGCGGTGTGGAAGAGAGAGGCAGGAATTTTCCTGTCGGTAACTGGACGCAGGAACAATGTATCACGGGTTTGTGAAGACAGCACATCACCATGAAGCACTCCCCTTTCTGTATATTCCTAATTTAGGTGAACTTTATCTTTTTAGAGTCCAGCTACAACACGGGACTGAAGTGCCTCACAATGTTTTGGAAAAACATGTGAAAATGTGTCATTTATCGTGTGAAAATACTTGTGAATAAAAAAAAATATTGAAAATTGATTCAGGTGCTTATATTTAAGAGAGAATTAATTTCAAGTATGTATATATAATAACCTCAAATGCATTTCTGAAATAATTAGACAGTAGGCATTTTATACCATCAGACAGTGATTGTAGCGCTGTGATTTGATTGTTTCTAGATGGGAAATAGAAATATGAATTGCCAAACAAACAGTCCAGATCTCAACCTATGCTAATGTTGTATCCCAACTACCTGAAGAATACCTCTGCTGAATATTTCTGGCACATTGCTACTCCCTCCTGAAACTTTCTGTTGTTCACCTTTCTCTGGTACAAGACACAAAAGCTCTGTCCTTTGAAGGAAAGGACGGTCACCTTTTGTATAACCACCTGGCTGTATCACTGCTGCCAGCATTTCACCCAGCCTCTACTCCAGCACTGATATCCAACCATTTATTTATCCAGCTGTTCTGTAAATGTCTTCTATTTTCTTAATAAATCCCTTTCTGCACTGTACACTCCATCCTTGACAGCCACATCCCTCTGCAAGTGATTCCCGTCTGCTGTAGTTCTGATGGCAAATTCCTTGTGCAGGAGAGTTGGGCAACCCCGCGACACAGGTTACTGATATTTAAAAAAAATAAGAATAAAGATCATGAGGGAGAACATGATTAATGTAGTCCATGTATCCATTCCTATGGCTTTTATTCTTGTCATTTCCCACTCCTTCATTTCGTTTCCTACACCCACTTACTGAATCTTGTCTAAATTTAGGCCTCTGTCCTGTCAACTAATCCAGTCCCTCTTGGCCCTTGTGCCCACACAAAGCTCTGGGGAACCTGGTGAAGCTGCACCTGAGCAAAAGATTTCCTCCTCTGGATCGCGGTGTGTGTGAGGAGGCCAAGGAGATCCCTTGCTGCATGCTCTCAGGGGCAATGGGGCTGTGGGACCTGCTGCTGCAGCCTCCTGACATTCCCTCCACATTAGTCATCCTCAGGAGAGGTGACATTAAAGAGGTGCTGTCACCTTTAAAATGCCATTGAAGAAATGGGCTTCATTTTGTGAGGCTGATCTGCTCCCAAGCATCCCTGAAATTTAAAAACAAAGCCAACTCAGGCTGTTTATTTTTAAAACACTCACAAGCCAGTGTTCCTCTCCCTGCAAGTCCCATGCTTCCACTGCTTTTCTGTCTTTTTTCTGTCTTTTCTTTTTCTGACTTTTTTTCTGTCTTTTTTTCTGGTGAGAGACGCC
This sequence comes from Caloenas nicobarica, assembly GCF_036013445.1. Classification (NCBI taxonomy): domain Eukaryota; kingdom Metazoa; phylum Chordata; class Aves; order Columbiformes; family Columbidae; genus Caloenas; species Caloenas nicobarica. The sequence continues at coordinate 11,217,783 of NC_088258.1, read as the reverse complement.
TGTGGTGGAGGCTCGCTCTGCAAAACCCCGTCCTCAGTGGGGCCTGATGGCCACCGCAGGGAAAACTGTAGCAGGGAACCGCAGAAAAGTGGGCTGAAGGAAAGGAGGAGGATGCTCAGTCCATCCTCTGCTCCATGGCAGAATCAGCTGGACCAGGAGCATTTCTGCCAGCCCCGCTTATTTCCTCCCTGCTCCTCAGCTGCTTCAGGAAATCTTCATTCCTGCCTGGCTCCTTGTGCTGCCCTGGCTTCAGCACAGATGTCCTCTCCTGGCCAGTCTCTGCACTTACTGCCAGCATCACTCATGATGCTCCATAATGCGTGCCGGTAGGTGTGTCTATAATTAAGGAAATTTATAGCCATGTAATGACAGAAGAGCAATTAACACCAGCACACGCCCTTAATATAGATGCACTAAACCAGCAAAACTGGGGTTGCCACTTGTGCAGCTTACTCTCCTGTGTTTCTGGATGAACATACATTAATGCAGACGTGCCTCTGCCAGCACTGTGCTTCAAGACATGGGATTTTCACTGATGGGACAGTGCCCACAGTTACACCAGGCTGCCTTCTCCACTCTCGCAGCCTCCTCTGGCCACTCACAGTTTTCCTCCTTCATCCCATATCCATGGTTGGAGATGCTTAGTACTACAGTGATGAAATCAGTTAAAATATTCTCGTTGTTGCCAGAAGCGCTCTGTTCCCTTGTTCGTGGTCCTTCTGATGCTTCGCCCCATTGCTAGTGCTGCCCGGCTTGCTTTGGACCTGAAGAGTGAAAAGTAGATCCCAAGAGACCTTATTTAGGGAGCCAAAGAATCAAATCCATCGTCTGGGGCACTCTAGATTAATGCAATCACAAATCCGAGACCTTCCAGTTGAACCAGGCGCTTAGTGGCTCTTGTGAACACCTTCAAGCTGAGTGTGGGGAATAAAATAATCACAAGCCTCCCGCAGCACATGAGACATGAAGGCAACAGGCAAAAGGCAGAAAATGTTGTTAAAGGCACAAAATTAGATGGAAAACCTAGATAATTTGTTTGGCTGCAATGTATGTATTTAGCTATAACAACTTGTTGCACAAGTAGTGGAGTGGATGGAGTTTCATGCACTCTAAATGTATTTTCCACATTTTCTAACCCTCAACATCCTGTGATAACCCCAGACTTTCATGGCTTTTCTTTCTACAAAGTGACAAATAGCTCCAAATAACTCCAGTCTCTCTCTGAGGAGAGCTGGACCAAATGGCCTCTGAAAATCCCTCCCAACTGAAATAATTCTGTGGTTCTTTAATGATCAAGCAATTTTCACAAAGTTTGCAGGTATTTATTAGCTCAGTCTTCTACCCCTTTATTGTTTTTTGCTGAGAGTGACAGGCACACAGTGCAATAGGCTAAGCTCTGTTTCCTCGGGAAAAAAGGGTAAAATACATAATTACAAATCTTTCAGGAATGCTTTCAATTCTCTTTAATTGAACAAACATTATATTTTAAGGAGAGAGATAAATCATTATTCCTTAATGATAAAAGGTGGTAAATCCGTTATGACTGAATGCATCCCATAGTTCAAAGCTTTACATGATTTAAAGTAGATCTTTGAGCAGTTTTCCAAAGCCACACCTTTCATACGACTTTCATGGAGAGTCAAGACATCTAATTTCATAGCTATTAAAAAATGGTTGTGTTTAATTCTCACAATAAAACCAAGCCCGTTTTGCTAAAAAGTTTTGTGTTTGTGTCTGAGCTGCTAAGTAGTGACCCAGTCTCTGTTTACCATCTTTGTAAAGACCAATTATTCCTTTTCCTCATCAAATTTTGTTGGACACAGTAAACCATGAAGTCAAGTGTTACAGTGATATACATCCAAAGTAAAAAGGGAATGGAAGGTACTTCACTGGCCCATCTTTTTCTGTACAACTGTAATTAATCAGCTAAGGGTGGCTGTAAAAGTGGCGTCTCACTCTGAGTGGAAGGCAGAAGATGAAGCTGAAAAGTATCTTTGCAACTAGGTGTACTTGCAACAGCCCTTTTTAAAATAAATACATTATTAGTGGAAGATAAGAACTGCCAGTAAGAAAATTGATGCCTGCCATGCAGCATGTGTTGCCCTGCTAAAGCACTTTGACCTGCAGAGGTTCTCAAAATGCTTGAAATGTGGTGGTTGAATAATCTGCACATCTCCTCCTCTGGAAGGGAGGTGAGGTGTTGAAGATCACCAGATTTATGAATGGGCAGCAAAAGATGGAGTGACTTGTGCACCAGAATGCGAGCTGTGGCAACATTAAAGCAGAAGTGAGTTATGTGGCCTTTTTTAGAAAAAATGATCATTTTTTCTGGCCATCCTTGAGTCACACATCCGAGGGAAGGTGGCACAGAGTAGTGGGATGAAAGTTAGGTGACTTCTTCAGGCATGGCATAGCAATTGATCACCCTGCTGCAGATTTTCTCTTCAAGTGTCTTGACTTTTGACATCAAAAGCAAGTATCACCCGTAATGGTGTCTGGCCACTTGTCTCTCCGGCTATGGAGGATTGCAAAGAATTTCTGTGCCTTTTGCCCAGAGAGTTCTTGAAGAGAGCAAAACCAGAAGCTCTCAATTAAGGTACCAGGCTGAGACTTTGGAGATGGGACTTCGGTTCTTGGCTTTAGCACAGCCCTCCTCTGTGACACCTGTACAAAGCACCAGGTGGTTGGTCTAGAAGACCGCAACACACCTTTAACTTGGGTCTTGCAGGAGTTAGTTGTGTAGCTCTCTGCTTGTCTGGTCACAGGAAAGGATCACAGAGAGGGGCAGGTACTGTCTCTGCTAAATAAAACATCTCCTGATGTTGACTGGGTCTGCCAGCTGTCAGTGCTGCTAAGCAAACAATTATGCAAACTGTTATGTTCAAGTGAAAAGAAAAATAGAATATAACATGAAAATTCTGAGTACTTCATCATTTGAGCCATTTCTCCTCCCTGAGATCACCTCCCTTCACCTGGCCACACATCAAATCCCCAGCACGATACTGAGTTCAGCTTTTGCGGACAGTGGAGCTGATGGCAGCCCAGGTGTCAGCCGGACACCCACAGTGCCATCTATCCACTGCATTTTCCTTATCTCCTTCTACTTTCTTCCTCAAAAGAAAATCCTGCCTTCACAAATCTTTCCTTCTTTCAGGAGTCCGCGTTAATGACGACCTCCTCTCTGCCACCGATTCTTCTTCACCCGGGTCTTCACTTTATCCCGGTGGTTTAACAAACTGTGCAAACAGGGCAGGGGTGATATGGCTACATCGAATCTTTATCTATCATATTAGAATAATCTGTCATGGATTAAGGGGTAGATTTGATTTCTTTTCAATGTGTTATTTACAACCTGGCAGAATTCAGTACAAACGTAGGAACTGATCCACCTTTTGCATTGCAGTGAATAAAACTAGGTCTTAGAAGACATGACTCTTTCTATCACTTTCAAATGAGAGCCCTTATCTCTCAGGGAGCTCTGTGCAGACAGATCCAAGAACAAAGGCAGTGTCCTTCAGTGTCTTGAGTTTTGATTTCAGGTCAGAAATTCCCAGTAAAATGGACAAAAGTCTTTCCCCCCTGCCCCGCCTCTTTCTTTTTTTTGTGTGTGTGTGTGAAAGGAATATCATAATTACGAAGCTTCATTGTTTCTACACAAGAAACTGCTGTTTTGAAAGCCCTTTGGCTTTTGATGCAGATGCAACTGCTGAATTTTTCCCAGAGTAAGTTGTCTCCTAAATATTATTAGAAATTTGAGATCAGTAGGAAGAAGAAGAAGAAATTTGATTAGGAACTCCTGCCCTGTGATTGTTCAGATGTCAGCCTGATTGTCATTGTCATCCTCCTGGTTTCCCTGTGCTATCTGCCAGCTAGCAAAACTGGAGAGGTCGAAGTGCAAGCAAGCCAAAAACCCAGGCTGGAATAAAAAAAAGTATTTTCAGCCTTTCTTCATAAAAACTATAAGAAACAAATGAGATGCCTTTTTTTTTCCTCTTTAAGATACTTTTCAGAGGCATTTGTGAACGGCAATGATTGCGGCAGATATTTGAGCAGAGACAGAGAATTAACTGCTAGAAAACTGCTCCTCTATGTAGGGTCGGAGGAGGAGGAGTGTCTCACCACAGCAAAGCCAGAATTGTGCAGAATGTTGCAGAGAGCAGGAAGATACCAATTAGAGTAATAGAAAGAGCAGGGCTGGAAGCACAGAGATAAACATCTGGAAGGCTCCCGGGGGCAATTGCATTTGAAGACTTAAAAATAGGAAGGATGAATTTGACCGGGATCCTGAAATGGAACTGAAACTGAAACTGATAGAGATGTTTGTGGGCAGAATCACACAATTGCACTTGCTATTATCAGCGGTAGTTTACGTTCAGAGCTGTTTAGGAAGCTGGATTTTTAAAGAACATAGGAGGAGAACTGACAATAAAGTGTGGGAGACAAGATGAGAACATGAATTAACATTTCCACAGTGGTAAAGTCAAAGCCAAACGTAGCATCTGGCTACCTTTATTTGTTCTCAATATTTAGCAATTAATATTAATTATATTTAATACAAGCGGCTTTGTTATTTGAATATGAAACTCACTTAAACATTCAGTTGGTGCTAATATCACAGCATTAAAGCATGTCCTTGTTTCAGCATGCCTTGCTTTGTGGGCAACCCCTCCTATGTTCACTGTAGTGGAAGTGAAGTGGCCTTTCACTCAGGGTACATTTTGGCTGAGCTTGTTTTTTAGCAAGAATAAGCCATTTAATTCTTTTGAGAAAATTTGGGGAAAAAAATCTTTTGGGCAATTTTAGATATATTGTATTTGAAATACTTCTGACACATGGTGTGATCAGTAGTAGTAGGACATGGGGAAGAAAGACAATTATTGGTTTAATTTTCCAGACATGCTGTGTTTGGAAACCCCTTGAACTGACAATTTTTAAAAGCAGCCTCTGGTCAAAATTTACTTCTTGGACTGGGATCCCTAAGATAAGATAATTTTCAATAACTTTTCGTTTGACCCTTGATGTCTGCAGTTGCTGCCTTAAGCAAAGATCAGAATTCCTATGGTCATCACTTACCCTTTCCACCAAACATATGTATATTTAACATCCCCTATATTTTCTGCCTGACTGTACCTGGCAAGGGAAGTCCTTGCAGAATCATCACTGCTTTGCCAACGTTCAAGGCTGTTGCCTGGAGTGATATGGTGGTGCGTGTAGGAACCTGCTTTGACACGTGATTTCCCTGGCTTCTCTGAAGGCGACTTCAGTCTTTGGCAGACGGCTGCTGCTGGTACTTATTATGCTTCTTGCCTCCTTGCTCAAGGTGCCTTGATACTTTCAAGAAGTTTTTCTTTAATATCTTCTACAAAAGTGTTAATTTTGTGCTTCTACATGCTCAATGAGATGGCTTTTTCATATTTCCATCCATAAGCCCAATAAACTATCACCATCAAACTGAAGGATTCTGCCAAGGGTTAGCCATGGGCTCATCTGGATGCTTCTGTCATGACAGGGGAGAGGGATTCTTCTTTATTAATAGGATTTCATGCTTCTGAGTAGCTTCAAGGAAAACAGTCCCAGAGCAGAAGCTGAAGGAGCGAAAGTCATCTTTCAACACAGACCAAGACCCAAGAGGCTGGAATATTTCAAGATCTTGTCAGGAGCTTTCTAACAAAGGCAAATCTTTTACCTCTGGCCTCTGATCAGAACAAGCAGAAGTTTTTGAGTGGTGTGCAGTTGCGTTTCAAATCTGAGAAGAACTGCAGCTACAAGTGAAGAAGGACTGACACTCTGATTTGATGACTCTTTGGTGATTTAGTCCATCAGAACCCAAAGCTTAAAGCACTGACCTTCCCCAACACACATGGGAAGCAGTACATGCAAGGAGTCAGGCTCCTTGATGTAAAAATGCCAACAAGGTTTACCTAAACTGAATTACTCCAAGGCAGACTCTTAAGACTTTGTTATGAGGTCATATGGCAATGGGTATTTTTGAAACCTCCTACAACTAAAAGACCTGTTCTAGAGTATATGGGGTCTGCCACTGCTGACTTCCTTGGAACCACTTATTTTCTGGTTTCTTAAATACTTTCTTGGTAACATCAAGTGCGTTTTATGCATCAATCACTTATTTATCTCCTCTCAGATTTTACACGGTAGTGGGATGCAGAGAACTCAGCTGAGAATCACTGCAAAGAGGACATTTGAGCTACTTTGCCATTTTCACCCTGCATTTTATAATGAAGCCCTGTTCTAAATTTTTTATAGAAACCAATTGTAAAGTGCCGCTTGAGCAAACTAATTCCCTTGGAAGGTCTATATAACTTATTGTCTTGCTTGGTATCAACACAACAGGCAACTCCTTTGCTGGTAACTCATCTAATGGCTAAGCTACTCCAGTACATTTGGGTTTATAACCTATCTGGCCTGAAGTTTTAAATTATGTTAAACTGCATTTGATCTGAGTGAAGCAGCCTCCACCATTTGTTTCAGGGATATTTCAATCAAAGACAAGTACAAGTTAGCTGTGTGGACTTCCTCCATGCATTTACAAAATCACTATGATTTAGATTGCGTCTACAGCAATAAATCCTATTCTACTAATCCTGTGCTGTGGAAATTGTTTCTAATGTTATAGAGATCAAGCTGTTCAATGCAGTAGTAACTTCCTCTGTTGCAGGATAACATTACTTAGCTCTGAGTTTCTTTCTTTTGCTTAGTCTCGCATGTATCTTTCAGAGTGAGCAATGCTCCGCTGGAGATGGCTCTGGGTTGCCTTACCTTTTGTTTTAAATATGACTTGGCTTCTACATCCATCCTGTTTTCTTACCAATTCTATCCTTACATGGTTTTTTCTCATTGTTGTATCTTCTGTTTTGCTACCTTCTGACGCTTCGGGTGTAAGAATCCAGGCAGACCTCTGGAGAGGGACAGCCACTCACTACAAGTGACATCTCTGAACAGACTGTTCACCTCTGTCCTAGTGTTGAAAAGCCTCTGATAAGATATTGATTTTGTAATGTCTGTATTGTTCTGTCAGACCTTCTTCCCATTCCCATCCTCTTCTATATTTTGCCCTTTTTGGCTGATTTATTTCTCTGGTAAAACATTAACTCCTGCTCAAACTGGGAGCTGCACGAAGCAGCTGACCCATTTGTGGAGACCACCAGTTTGTGCTTGGAACTAGTACCAAGCCACCACTGTAAGCCCCCAAAGCTCTCAGGGTTTTAAAGTCTTGCGTTTATCTCATTCTGAGTAGTCAAGATGCAGGACTGAGAATCTTCACTGAAACGAGAATCCGAATGTTCTCTTCACACTCAAAAATTATAGGTCAGTAACTTTCTTTTTTTAGGCAGTTGATATTTCACAATCAATACTTTAGGGATGTTGCTAGTGTAGTATAAGATCTCATTAGGCATTCACAGCATTAAAGCTTAATCAAAACTAGAGAACAAACCAACAACTAGGCAAAACCATGCATATATTGATGTAGAAATGGATTATTATGTGAAATATTTCTGATCTACACAGGTACAAACTAAAAAGCCATTATTTGTTCTGGAAATTTGAATAAAAGTAAGAGGAGAGAGAGAATATTTCTCAAAAATCTTAGGCTGAGTATATGAAAAATGTCTTACTAGTGCTACTTACTAAGTCATGGACATATCTTTCAAGGAAAAAGGTGGAAGCCTGGTCCTAAAAGGGTTTAAAACATTAGGAAGCAATCCAGCATTAGCAGCTAGGATGGACTGAATACTGGTTACACAGACACTTGGGCCTTGAGGAAGAGACTAATTGCCTCCACAGCACAGCTACAACTGGAAGAGGAGGAGTCGCAAAACCCTCAGGCTAACGCAGAGGTTTTCAGTGGGGATATTCCTATGCAGACCTGCACGTCTAATGCAATTGGCTTCTTCCTTTCTATATCCTGTAATTTGAGAGCTGAAAATTATTTATACTATAGGGAATGTTGTTTAAACATGAGGGTAACTTGGTGTTTAACCAGGTTGTTTTTAAGGATACTTCAAATATGTTACTGATCATCTCTCAGTACAACAGCTAGGCACTAGTTTCAAGTAGGGAACTTCTTCCAGTGCAATGGCCTCATTGCCTGTGTTCCTGAACAATAATTTATACCAATGTCACACAGTCCCAGAAATAATACACAACAAAAGTCAGGATGCCTGAAGATGTCACTACTGTTAGCCACCTTTCCCATCCTCTTGCCAGATGTCACTGTCTTCAAAAGCAAGGACAACTTTCTGTGAATTAGCCCTGGGTCTGCTGCTGTTCTGTATTAAGGCCAACCCAGACCAGAGTTATTTTCCTTCAGTATATTGGGCTGACAGTGGCAATCTGGGACCTGATTCCCCAGAGGATTAAATGTCTCTGCCTTGGAGAGCAGTAAGGCTGAAGGCACTGTAACTTCAGACTGCTGATTTTAATCTACGGTCCCAAGAGTGCCGGAGCTTGGTTAAGCATCAGATACTGATGGTGATGGAGAGGTGCTGGGCTACGTGACAGGTGCTAGAGGCCAAGTAGATAGTTGGCCTGATTTTGTTGGGCTATGGAAACCTCAGACCTACTGATAAGCTATTTTTGAACCCTGCCAGGCAAGAGGTTGAAGACTGACTATCTAGAAATTCATGAGACATTCTCAATCCTCTTCTGCTCCAATGGAAGAGATGGAAGACTGAAGGAGTCATCTTATACACGCATCAGCTGGACATCAGAGAAACGTGGAGGAGGACCTCCTGGAAGCTGGAAAGACCCTAGTTGGCTTTTAGGGGTTGCAAGAACAGCCACTGATTTTAGGAGTCGGTGGCTGAGTGGAGGGAGCTACAGCTGAGTGTGGTGAAGGGAAGGGAATTTCCAATGGCAGGTGGAAGTCCTGGCAAGGAGGGGCGGAGTAGCACGGAGAGGGGCTCCTGAGAGCGGGGAAGCCCAGGTGTGTACCCGGATCCTGTGACAGATGCAGCTCTGAAGAAGGACACAGTCCTTTGGCATGCATGTCACGTTGCAGTACAACAGCACATACCTAGCTGATGGGTTTCTACATTATGGTGTGGTCTGAGGCAATGCAAGGAACTGCTGTTTCACAGGGATATGTGCAAACACAAGCTCCTTGTGCAACGCTGTGCTCCCACCCTCACCCTCTCCTCTTGCTCTGTCATGTACAGCTCAGGTTCGTTACTTTGGAAAAAAAAGTTATTATTTTGGAAAAAAATTATTTCATTATTTTGGAAAAAAAACCCACAAAACTCAAAAACCACTGTTTGGAAAAAAAAAAAAAAGAAAAAAGAAAAAGCTGTTTTATATTTGTCAGGAAGACTAGAATTTTCAAAGCTTAATTCTTTAGAGCATTTTGAAAATTCCTCCCTAGTAAATATCACGTGAGGAAACTGGAGGGAGATGGGCTGATTCAGGAGTTATTTCTGAGGATATGAGACTTCAAGGAAGAGAAACAGCAATAACCTGCATGAAGGAGAAAGTCCTCATGTTGTTGTTCTCCCTGTTCTTCTGGCTCCATCAGCTCTCTGCCCGTCCCTGCCCAGAGCAGCTTCCTCATTCTTTCCCTTTAGTGTTTGAATCCACCTCTCTCCATTTCCAAAAGACAGAATGTGAAGCGGCTCGATCAACAAAATAACAAATCTCATGTTTCCTAATGCCCAGCAAATGCTGCCAGAGCCCATCTGGACCCTCGAGGGTCCGTGCCGTCTCGATACTAAAGGAATTAAGTCTTTTTACAGATCTTCCTGTAGAAAATCTTGGTTTCGTTTGTTTTCCTAGATTGATGGTGTGTGATTCTTTTTTGCCTTATTTATGGAGAGATTATTTGGCCACATGATTAACTGACACAACAACAAATTACACGCATATTGTAGTAACTGGGTGTTTGTGTACAGAAAAATTACCATAGAAATTATATTAAATAGGCTCATCTGAGTGAAACAGAGGAAAACAGAGGAAGATTGGCTATTAGAGCAGGAAAAGTATGGACCACATCTTCCCATATAGATCTGCCATCTTGCTTTGCATTAACAGATGCAGAGATTTTTTTTTCAAAAAAAAAAATTGGTGACATTTTTTAAAAAACTGTGGTTTATTAAATGTTCATGAATGGCATTTCTTACATCAAAGAATGACACAGTAAACTCCCTGTGGCCTGCATTTGTTGCCAAATGCTTTTACTATGCAAAAGACACTTGAATAAGGATGTTACAAAGGAAAGGTGTTCCTGTGGTATTTTGTAGCCAGCAGCCTGGTGTTGCCTCTGCTGCTTGGGAGGGTTCCTTAACCCTTACACTGAAAAAAAATGTTTAGCTATTGCAGAGGTTCTGCAGGAACTGCTCCCAAGAAATAAGAGGCTTCAAATATCAATGGCTTCCCTGTTACAAAACGTAAATCTTTCCTTGAAGGACTGGATAGCCTTAATGGTTGAACCTGGGAAGCAGAAAAATAGGTTAAGTGAAAGAAGTACAACAGGATAAAAGTAACCTGTGGGTAATCTCAGTTTGTCTCAGAGGAATTTTGTTACAGAAAGGCAAAATGGTTCTGCAATATATCTAGAATTCACAAATTCAGACTACCTATCCCCACTCCCAAAATAATTTGCTGTAAGGTTTGTCACCATGTTAGCACATTGGTGACGAGCTGGAAGAAATGTCAGCCAATTGAAGAACAGAGGGAAGTGGGCAGCAAGATCAAGAAAATGGAGAGTACTGTGATTTGTGATTTGTGTCCCACCCTAATAGAAAAGGTTGGCACCAAAGTAACTATTCTAAGTCTGATTTTTTGCTATGGATTTAAAACTGGTTCCTGAAACTTTACACAGTTGTACACCAGCCAGGACTGTATATGACATCTGTATAGACACACTACTGCTGTCAGCAATGCTAGGAGACAGAAGGAAAGGCAGTTGTTATGGTCACCCAAAATATAAATACAAAATTAAAGTTTAACAAAGATACTGAAAACTGATAAAGGGAACCAAAATGATTCCTTGAACATATTCTCTGAATATCTTGGTCTTTCATGGGCAGTGCAGCCTGGAGTAACTCCCAAACAGGAGCACGAATCAGTTCATTCCCCACCAGCAGCTCATCCTGCGGGGAGAGCACAGGACAGCACTGGGTGAATGCAGGTCCCTCCCCTGAGCTACAGGTTAGTGCAATAACAAAATTACAAAGATAACACAGTTAATATGCTTTAGACTTTGCCAGCTGAAATCCTCAGCTCCTGTAAAACCGAAGAGTTCAAGGCAGTCAATACATGTGCGTCAGTTCAGTAGCCGGAGGATTCAGGGCTGTTCTGCACCGCAGAGTTTGCACGTTGCAGATCTCAGGTGACACCGCGTTCCTGGAGAAGCACAAGAAAGGGGAAAACAATGTGCCACAAACCGCGGTCGTGTGGAGCCAGCGGCATCAGGTGGCTTTCCACGTGGCCTTTACGACGGCCATAAACCAAACCTGCATCGCCGGCCCGTGCCGCGCTCGGAAGAAATACAAACATCTTTAGTGCAAAGCAAGGCCTGGCCGCTCCTGTTTTCATTACATTTTACATATGGTCTCTTCCCTGAGAGCTTTAAAAGGGCGAGTTATGCTAGGGCTGGTGGAGACCCAGCCATTGGGGGTATTATTTTGGCGATTTGAGGACAGGGCCTCCCCATGTGTGCAGCGCTCGGGACGAAGTGGGAGCACTGGGAAGGGCTGGCTGCTCCGGCCACCGCGCACACTTGGCACAGCTGGAGAAGGGCCATGGGCAGCCTGTTAGGAAGAGATTGCCATTTAGGTTATAAAAGCAAAGCTGAACCCCAGGTTAGACACATGGCACCGCCTGGGGTTGCCTGGGACAGAGCTCAGCTGTGCCAACCTGCTTTTAACGGCGAGGAAGTGCCCTCTGCATCGGTCCTCCCGGTGCCTGTGCTGGGGTCAGGCTGCGCCCTACACAGTTTTCATTTTTCACAGAGAAACAAGGAGATTAGCTCCCAAATGAATAAATCCAGAGTGCTCCACGTATCAGTCTATTAGAGTGCTGTATGGGGGGAACCCGCCAGGTCTCCCCAAGTCCAAAAGCTGGAAGCAGAGCACAGCTGTGCTGTCAGACGTCAGGGAATCTGCACAGGGGGATGTGCAGAAATCAACTCTCATCATTTCTGCTGTTTGTAGGGCACTGTTTATGAGCAACGTTTCTTCCTTTTGTAGGGTCCTTAGCACTAACTGACTATATTTTAACAAGATTCTTGTCTGTCTTCCCTTATTTCTCAATGGGTTGCCACGCTGAGAGAGCAAAGCAGCCTTCTCCATTCCCTTCCCTCCTTCTCCCCTGGGGATCTCTCCCTCCCCAAATTGCAGGCAGATTGAGACGCCTGGCATCCAGAGAAGTGGGAAAACAAACAATTCTCCCACAGTCCCAATTGCACTTTTTACCTCCTCTGAGACCAGCGGGGCTGAGCGCTGGCTGTGAGCGACGGGCTGTGGCACGGCCGGGACAGGATGTGCAGGGACGTCACTTCAGGCTGGCACCGGGAATTTTGTCCCTGTGCCCGTATGAAGAGACACGTGCTTTTACATTCTCCTTCTGGCCCACGTGAGGGAGGTTAGACTTCTGAAAACCTGTCTGCTTTAACTTTTTTTTTTTTTTCTGTTCTACAGGCTGCAACACAGTGAATTAAACTTCTAGAAAAAAAAGGCTGTGGACTTTTTTTGTAGCTTTCAATGGTTCAGATGAGGCAAGCAACCAAAGGGCAAGGCAGAGGCATGCCTTTTCTTTGCCTGTTATAAAAGCCAAAGTCAGACTTTGCACCATGTGGAAGGCCGCGTTATAAACAAGCACGGCTACTATCAAGTTACCATCCTGAGGCTGATTTTTATAAACTGCCTTCTGAGCTCTGATTAGAGTAAAAAACACATGTGCTGTGCAGGCAGACCAGATTGCTGGAATAAAATTTTCAATGACACCTCTAATTATTCAGGTACCTACTAGTGAGAAATTTCTTTTTCAGGAAAGTTGTCTGCAGTTTCTTACATGTTTTAGGAGAAGCATAGTTAAGTGAATGGAGATGGACTGGGTTTTGTCTTTAATGAGATTATAACTCTATCTGTGCTCTATATTCAAGGAACAGTAACTTCAGTTCAGTAAATTGCTGGAGGGACAAATAAACATATTGGAATGCTAAGGTAGTATGCAAGGAGCTGCATCAGGTCTTTTTAGTTTACGCTATAGAAGGAATATTTACGGCTAGTGAAATCCAAAGAGTTTTCAGGAATACCTTCTGAAGCCACGATCTGGGCTACTTTCAATGAACCTGCATGGTTCATACTTCCCTATAAAAAGACTTTCTATTGAAGCATATGATAAAAAGAGCACCACTCAACAATTCAGAAATCACACAAGCCCTTGATTAATAGACTTATCTTCTACTCCTTCCCCTCCTTCCTCAAAGATTTTTGCAGCAAAGACTCCCTCCTTATTTATGTGAAGAGACAGACTGTCTGTGGCTGAGAATATATTAACTCCTGCCTTTTCAAATGGCAGGGCAGTGAGGCTGGGGGCACAAGAATTACAAATTGTAGTGGAGGCTTAGCTGCTTAGAAAAATGCTGGAAGCGATTAGGAAACAACTGCCCAAAAATCAACCCCAAAAGGTGCACAGTAGTGCCGCAGTTCAAGCCCTGCTTACTAGAAAAGCAGTACAAATGAGCTAACCTTTATCCTGTCCTGGATTCACATGCAATTGAAAGCAGAGTCATCTGCAACAATGGGAGCTTTATTTATCCTGCACAATTGCTGCCAAAGCAGTCCTGGGACTTCCATGAGACCGCTATGAATGTGTTTGGAGCGGGACGAGTCTGGCCGAGCGCTGCGGAACTGCTGTCTCACCAGTCCCGGGGCTGCGGCTGGCTGCGCTGACTGGCAGGTTTTCTGCAGGGCTGCTAAGGACATTTTAAAGCTTTTAGGAGACCAAAATGAACACTGTTCAACCTGCCCGCCCTGGTGGAGACTCGTGATTGCTCTACCCTCTAGAGGCAGTGGAGAGGATGAAATTGCTGCTGTGGTGACAGCTGATGGAGATGGAGAGCAGGAACTGTGCCCAGCCCCACATCCCGCACGTCCTCGCAGCTCCTGCTCCGACGGTGGGAATTTCAAGGAGTAATGAATAAAGAGATGAATCAGGAGTACAATGGGAATCATTTTGCATTGTCTTCCCAATGGGTCCCTGGACCCCATTATGAGATTGTCCGTTCCTTTCTTTATTCAATGCAGAAGTAGGTGTGTACCCAAGGGGCAAGAATTGAAGTCTTTCCTTTGTCAGGGACATTCAGCGCTTTCAGACGTGCTGCACCGTGCACGGCAGCTGCAAAAGCGGAGGAATCGGTGGCCTCCCGAGTGTCCTACTGAACTGGCCGTAATCCTGTTAGTCTCCCTAATACGACCTACTTCTTCCCGGGACTAAGAGTCATCCAGCTTTCGCAGGAGACGATAATGAAACTAAACCTGCCTGCCAGCCTGTAGGACTCCTGAAAGAAGAATCATTTGCTGACAAGTCTGGACTTGATACCAGAGAGGCAGCAGTACTGGTAAGTTCCCGCCAAAGAGCGGGCTTGGCAGGCTAGAAGCCTTTTACTGGACATTATTAGCAAGCTCGTAGGGCTTAGAGAGCAGGAAGAATTTGAGGGCATCAAATTGACAGCGTACCTAGACAGCTCACTGATTGCATCCCAGAAGATGGAGCCATTACAGCAGAAGGGCTTGAGCACTCTATGACCTACGGGAGCTTGGCATTCTTACGAGATGTAAGAACAATTCACTGCTCACAGCCGGGAAAAGCTCTGGGTCTTTCTTGTAGGGAATTTTCAAATCTTCACTGAAAATAAAATACCAGTGAGAGTTTTAAGGAGAATCACCTTTCCTGTTTCATGAATGTGCCTTTTTGTTCATATAGTCTGCCTGGCTGCTCACTGCAGGGACCCTCCAGATGTGAGGACTGAATCAAAGCTCAGACTAGGTCAGGATTGCTTTTGGTGAACACAACTTAAAGAAAGAGGGGACAGCAAAACAACGTAGAAGGTATTCTCTGAGGTGATGCTGACTTTATTTCTTAATGGACTGAAAAGAAATAGGCAAAAAGCAAATACAAGATAAAAGGAAATTATATATTAACTGCCTACTAGAGCTCTTTCCAGAGTGAAGGTGAGAACCTTCTTGATTGCCAACTTCCACGCATCTCTGGTTCTGCTCTTAGGGAAACATAAATGATCCTTCATGGAACAGCCACTCAGTTCCACAGTTTGAATTTGGTTAAATAAAGGATTTTGGAGGTGTATTTCTTAATGTATGACTCTTCACATGAGAGGAACACACTCAGAAACTGGTACACCAGAGCAATTGTGGATACTGGGAACAAACCAAACCTGACAAACAGAGTCTCAAACATGTTACCTTATTCCTGAGGAAAACAGCTTCTATTCTGCTACCAATATAAAATTTATACTTTTTTTTTTTTTAAGACGCATATCAAAGTGAAGGGATGTTGGTGACTATTTCTCAGCAGGAGTCATTCTAGGCTGCTATTAGTATTGGCTTGCAGAGGCCTGGTAGAACAGCAAGGACGAGCATATACTGAAGGATTCTTATGTCAGATTTTGAAGATTTTAACTTGTCTTTGAAGATACAAACTTGTCTTAATGCCTGGCTGCAGTAAGCTTCACAAGATAAGGTCTCCCATGTGTTCTCCATCGTTAAGTGCCCTGCAGTCCAAGTCATGAGTAACATGGTGGTTATAAAGACAAAGTTTGAGATGTACTGCCCAGGCAAAAGGAACTTGTCATAGATCCAGAATTAGAGCCCAGTGTAAAGCCCAGATTATTGCCATGGCAAGCCCTTAACATGCTCAACGTTGCAAACTTCTAAGCAGTGCATGGAGATGTAGCCAAAGTTTCTGTGCAGCATTCAGTTGTTATTTCTGTCTTGAGATAAATTGCAGGAAGGACGTTGTCGCAGCTTGCAAGGCCACCAGTGTGAGGCATGCAGTGCACAGGAGACCACGTAAGGATTCTCCCTGATTATCAGATGCCTGAGAGAATCTGGGTCATCCTGATACTAAGAGCAATAAGTCATAAGCCAATGGAAAGCAAAGCCTGTAGCTTGACAGCAACTCAAAAAACATTTGGTAGTTCCAAAAGCATCTATTTCCATGTCTCATCGTCGCCTTTGGTTCGCTTAACGTGATGTGCTTTACATTTTGGATTAAACCTCTGTTGGCTCTGGTGTAGTGTCAAACCCTTAGAAAACAGGTTGTTCACCTCTTGCCTCAACCCCTGAATCCCAAAGTGTAAGACATCTTTCAGGGGAAGAGCAAAAGGTACTGCCCCGCTTTTTAAAGAGACCATAAGTATCTACAGCGCTCTAGTGAAAAAGCAAGAGGCAAAGCTCAGCAGCAGAAGGGCCGGCAGGAGGGCATGGCAGGGCTCTGCAGCAAGGGGACCAACTTTTCATCTCTTCTCCATTGTTTTAGCCATATCACTCTCTAGATGTGTATTGCCATTTCTGTCCCAAGGTTACAGTTCACTGTTACAGGCAGCTATGATACAAAACTCAAATATTAAAATGGTTGTTTGACAGTGATAATATGGATCAGTGCTGGGAGGCTCTCAGTGGAGAGATGGATATTCAGAGTACAGCATGCGGAAAGATAAAAATTCATGAATGTTAAAGTAGAAATGTCACTATTAGTATGCAAAAGCATATAAAATACCTGTTAGTATGAAAAAATGATAACGTAATTGTCATTGAGCAAAGTAATTTTATTTCCCTGTCACAGCTCATTATGAAAGGATGTGATATGCTCTGCATCCTCTGTGTTTCTAAGACTGGTATTTATCTCATTATGTTTTGTATGTGAAAGCATCCTGCTCTTTGATCAACACTAGAACTCCCCCAAATAAAGTTACAGTAATTTCTTCCCTGGGCATTATCTTCAGAGAAGGCAGGATTAGGAACAAGATGTTGATCTGAGGTGCACTGCTGGAGCTGGATGCTGAACCGTGTCTGAGGAGTACTCCAGACAAGAGCAACACGCAGTTTCCACGCTGTATTTCAGCTCTTTTTGCTCTATGTGGTGACTAATATTACATTGATCTGGTGGAATAGTGTAAAGCATCAGATAAAAATACTTTTTCAAGTACAATGTGCTACCAATCAAGTTACAAGTGGGGTGAAAAGCATTAAGGAAATATTGACTCATCAAGCTGAAGCTGTTTTGTTTTGCCCAGAGGCTGTTTTTCTTTTTCTTAAAAAACCCTGCACTAAGACTCCCCAAATCTTGAATAATATGCCCAAATTTAAGAAAGAGTATAACCCAGAGCTGCAGGCTCCACTATGGCAGAATTTCTTGTGCAAGTGTGTACCATGGCTGCTCAGACGTGGGTCGAGTCCTGCAGCGCTTGTGCTCCCGTCCTGCTCTGACAAGGTGACGCCGCTCGGTACCTCGGGTGATGCTGCCAGGGACCAGGTGTGAGGTGAGCGTGGGACTTCCTCGCTCTCCTAGAGAAGGACATAGATATCACACAGCTTGTCTACACTCTAAATGAAAAAAAAAATGAAGAGATTTTAGAGTTCTGAACACAGCACATGGCAGAGCCACAGGCAGACTGCTTTACATTCCTGTGAACTGGCAGTTTCTCTTTTTTTATGGCAGATATTTTTCATTATTTCACCAAGACAGGGTAGGACCATCTTCCTGTCCACCTCCCATTCTGCTTCCCACAAAAATGTTTCACTAGATCTTTTCCAGTGGTGCCAAAACCTGATATATGGTACATAAACTACGGCACTATCAAAGTATGAATCAGTCACAAAGCGCCTCACTCCTGGTGAGGTGACACAGATTCAAGTCCAGACTGGGAAATTCCTGATGGGTTTTCTGGAGAGCCTCAGCCTCCCAGCTTCTTTTGCTGTTATGCGTAAAACAAAGAACATTTTTATTTGTGGAACATATCAACTTGTTTAAAACAATACAAACAACTGGAAACACAGCCCTGCCTCCTTTTTTTAGTAAGCTTTCAAACCAGCATGGTCTAACCATTCATCCAAGAAAATTTGGAAGAATCTAACGCTCATTCCCTTGGCAGCAAGACAGAGGACTGCATTAAATGGGAAAGCCAGCTCTTGACAGCAGAGAAGTTCTTTTCCCAGGTGGTATCAGACATACAGGTTCACATCCTCAGCTGTGAAAGCGGAGGTTTATACTGCACCAAGAACTGTCTCTTTCTTTCTCAGATTGACTCTGACAGGCAAGAAGAAAGGAAAAAAACATTCAGGAGGAACCACGATACTAAAAAGATTAATATTTATAGCACTGACCTAGGACCAGTTTGGACAAATAAGCTCCTATCATCCAACGGGTTCGTTGTCTGGAGGGCCCGTGTGCCAAGGAAAGGCCACTGGCATGGGATGTTGGAGCTGTTTGTCACCGGAGGCACCGTGTGTCACCCGAGCGACACTAAGCACCCGTAAACCACCCTCAGCCACCTTCTCCTGCGGGCTGCTGGGTGAGCAGTGCTCTGATCAAACGTGGGGCTCCGTTCCTCGTTTACATCAAATGACACTAATTGCATGTAGTCTATCAGGAATGGGGCAGGTGGAAGCACTGGCAATAGCAGTGCAGGGAGGTCTCTGCAGCAGCCCAGGGCTGTAAGCCATGGCCGTGCCGTGCTGCCAGTACCACCGGCCACATCACCACGGTGAGATGGGACCAGTTACAGAGGGTGAACTGGTCTGAACAGCTCTGTTAGTCGCGCTGGAGCTAAAACTCTGGTGCAACACCAAAGTCTCACTTGCTGCCTCTTCTCCCCTCCAAAAGCTCACTCATAGGTGAACCGGCGGCTGACAGCCATCAGGCCAGGGCTCCTTATCCTTGTTCACTCTTAGTAAAAAAATGATTTCCATTTGGTGACTTAAGTAGTAGCTTACTACACTGAGATTGCCTCAGGCGGTATATTTTGTCTGTTTATATCCTCGCAAAGGAGAAATAAATACAGGTAGATGACATGGGAAAGTGCCCTGAACCAAGCAGAAAGCTTTAGTGACAGTGGTTTTATCATATCTGTTCTAGAAGATGCTTTAATATTGGAGTAAACGGTAGAACAGAAGTGAGAAGAAATGAAAACAATTTGTATTTTATGGATGAACTGTAATCCACAACACCAGAGCAGTTCTATGCTGGAAAAGAAAACCCACCTCCCTACATGGTTTCTATTATACTCCATAGTTAAAAACTGATGATGGTGCTAAATTTTAACTCTAGACAGAATAAAGCATGCCCCAGCTGCACTACACAGTTTATTTTCCTGTCTGTGTGTGCACAGTGTGCACTCTGTGTAATGATGAATAATTATGTCATTACATAATTAGAGATAAAAAAGCGTCGAGTGAGATGGCAGTGATGAGATCAGTATGGAAGTCCTAAAGAGACAGATATCTACTTGCCATGTGGATTGAGGCCAGGCCTGGGACTGGGGGCAAGAAAATACCTCTGTCCTCTGACAGTTGCATGACGCTGAGGAGAGCGTTTAACTTTTCTTTGTCACATACCCCACGTGGTGCAAATTAAAGGTGATTGTGCAGATGAACATCACCTCTCTGCAGAGGACCTACAAAAAAACTCAGGCAATAGTTAAATAATGTAAAGGTTCTTTCCAAAATACACCATAGCAAAGTTTACAGAGCAGCCCAAAGCCTGGAAGACTTACCAAAACTGTTTAAAGGGATTATTTATGAATTAGTGAAGCATGATTAATGAGCAGTGTACAGAGGCAGCCAGGAGGCATGTCTACTATTTTTATACTGTAACAGAACAGAAACATTGAGAACAATGATCAAAATAATAAAAAGAACAAAACTATCAGGAGGCCATCCAGCAGCTCCACCAGCCACCCCCGTGCTTGTTGTTTCCCTGCATCAGCCTTCAGAACATTGTGGAGATGCACTTCTCAGAGACCAGCTGTGGCTGCTACGCTGAGAGCTGTGAACCTGGAGTCTCACTGTCTGTAGGAAAGGGAACTCTTTTTCCACCTCATATGATCCATCACTTTGAATTCCCATTTTAACAGAAGGTGAGCAGTGGATTTGTAGTGACAAGTGTGAACAGGGGATCTAACACTGACCACAAGCCATAATCAGGACTGTAATAAAGAATTAGTTGAAAACTTTGAGCTCTATCATTAGTCATCACTAAAAAATGAGCAAACAAACAAACAAACAAAACCCAAAGAAGTTACAACTTAGCATTTCTAACTTGGATTTCATTCTTATTTTAAGAATATTCAGAAGGATGGGACTCAACCTATCTGCTCAGAACAGGGCTTGGAAGACCTGAGACCTGCTCAGGAGAGGACTCCAGCTGAAAATAGCCTCAGCAGCTGGTTCAAGAGCAGGTTTCTTTCAATAGGGGCAAACCCATGAAAACCCTGTCCTTCTCCCTCCTTGGGTCAGTCTCAGGACAGAACATCTTTTCCTGAGATGCGAAGCCAACATCCCTTCCACTCAGTAGCTAGTGGGTGAGGAAGAAGAGGGAATGGGCAATGGTGAAGGCATCAACTATACTCTCGTAGGTCCAGCTTCTAGCACAACGATTGGGAAGAAAGGGGTTTGCAGAAGAGGATAAGGTGGGGGAAGGAGGGATTGCAGAGGGGGAAAGAAGCCAGAAAGCGTCAGATAGTGGGGTCCGAGTTGAGAGAGGCTCTCCAGAGACATCAAGGACAGTGGAAACCTGTTCAACTGTGCCTAGGACGTGATGGAACCTCAGCAGTGAGACCTGAGCATGGCTGGGATGCTCCCTCCATGACTGAAGTGAACACTAAACATTAGATCTAGGCAGTACCTGGAAAAACAGGTCAGGATCTAAGACCCCGCATACTGTTGGAAATGTGCCCCAGAGTGCCAGGTGATCATCATCTGTCATCTCTTAGAACCCCACACAAGATGCCAATTTTAAAGTGCCAGTGGTCTCATGGCCAGTGACATTGGAAGGAGGGGACAGAGGAAGAGGTACACCACGCCATGAGGTGAGCAGAATTGCACTGACTTGCGAGGCAGCATGCTCAGGCACACAGCTGAGCACGGAGAAAACAGGGGCATTGTTAAAAACCATTCCTTCGTGGGACATTCCTGTGTGTTTCCTTCTCCACCACACTTGTAAAGGCCATTCATATCATGCTGGAACAAGAATGGGAAATGCCTTGTCTCAGACTTCCTGTTGTCAAAGTGAAAAATAATCCGATAACCTCCTGTGCAGGTGCTGGCATGGACCCAAAATGTACTTTATTATGGCATGGGGCCTTCGGGCAGCTCATGGCAGAGCGGGGCTGCGGGGCCAGCACGGCTGGGCTGGGAGCGCTCCCTCTGCTGATGGCACCACCTGCTCTGCCAGGTCCCGTTTTAGTTTTAATCCACGTACTCAGGGGAATGGAGAGAGGAAGAGGCAAGTGCTGCCCTCAGTTGAAGTCCAAAGAGCATTGTTTTCGCATTATGAGCATTGTGTTGCCATCATGGATAATTATAATCTTACATCTCAATTTGTGGTTTTTTTAAGACTGCACAAAGGCACTAAAGCCAGAGACTCCTTGTTGACAGCCCAGATGTCTGTTGTTCTTCCTGACTGTGTATTTTACTGTATGGGGATTCTAGGATATTGCTGTGGAAATGCCAGATATTACATATTTCTTTCCCACGAGGGCGGTGGGGCCCTAGCACAGGCTGCCCAGAGCAGCTGTGGATGCCCCAGCCCTGTCAGTGTCCCAGACCGGGCTGCACGGGTCTGAGCAACCTGGGCTGGCGGAAGGTGTCCCTGCCCTGGTCAGGGGGGTTGGAACAAGATGATCTTTAAAGTCCCTTCCAACCCAAACCATTCTGATTCTATGATTCTATTGTATTAAAACCTCGTTACTACTTCTGTTTGCAAAACAGATCTTAGTCACTCTCTATCCTAGACAATTACCCTGGCAGGCAAATTCTGGAAAAAATTAACAGCCCAAAAGAATGAAAAAATGTTTTCTTTTGTTTTGTTGAAGCAGCAAAACCTGCAGGAAAAAGCACTTAACCAAAATACCCTGCTAACACAGCCCTATTCCCAAGGAGGCACTTTCCCAATTTTCTGAAGTGAATCTATTTGTGTCTCTTAAACCTTGTTCTAACTATAGCATAAATTCAAGTGTTTTTCTGCAACCCATATGAGCATATAGAGCTTTGATATAAAGCAAGGAGATGCACTCCATCCTCAGTCACCTTTCCTGTATAAATCACATATGAAGTGAGACGTGCAAAGCCTCACTGGTGGTCAACACCCAAGATTCAACGCAAAAATACCCTGACATTAAGAATTAAGAAGGTAATACTGACAATTTCTGATATCTTCTTGTCCAACAGAAAACAAATCTCATGCACTTTGGCTGGACCTACTGAGTGATTCTCACTTCCAAAACTGATAGTGTTAGTGCAGTAAGACTACTGTGGATTTACTGCAAAAAAGTAGTGATGTCTAATAGAATTGTCTCAGTTTCATGGGGATCCCAGTGCTGGTATTTCTGTCCTTGTGTGAATCTGAATTCCCTGGGGTCTCCGTTACCCCTTGGAGTCTCCATTACACCAATCACAGGTCTCCTAATTGCCAGTCAGGTCTATGCTTAAAGCAAAACCCCTCCCAGGAGGCTCAGGAAGTATTTCTTTTATGGCAGCTATTTGACTAAATGACAAATATTACTGGAACATTTACTTGCCTTGGAGACGATTGATTTCTTTTGCTGTTTCCCTCCCTGTGGAGGGTAGTCATTCCTTGACTCTGGAGAACTGACTTCTGAAAAGCTGGAACTAAATGGTCTGTGTGCCGCTGTTCCCAGCCAGCACTTGGGCATCAGGTAGTTCCTGAGATCAGCAGATACGTCCCTCTCCAGCATCTGAGAGGGCCATGTGCAAGCTGATGCATAGGCCAAGCACACTTGCTGAAAGATGCTCCAAACAAGCCCTTAAGTGCAGAGCTGGCCGGCTCCATCCGTCCATCTGTCCGCTCACAGCCTGTGCCCCGAAGCGTCAGGCAAATCCCCTGTCTAGGGGGTGCAGAGCAGCTCCCTGGGAACCCATCTCCACTTTCCCAACCATTCTGCCGGGGGGAAGCTCACAGATGGGGTGTTCACTGCCCTGCAGCCACCAAAGGGGAGGGGCATCACCCAAGCCCCATCCAGGCAGCAGGCTTCTGCAGCAAGGTAGATGCGTCCAATATTGTGTCTGAAATACCTGAAAACTAAGTGTACAGAACCCCCCGCGGGTCTGGGAGATATAGCAGGTGTGAGTAAATTACTTGGGGTAGTTTTGGTCTACTGGCATTTATGTATTGGATTTTAGACCGATGATGGGATGATGCGAGGGACAGTGAAGTAATTCTCCTATGTAAGCTGGCTTCTCGCCTTGCCGACCCAACAGTTCAGTGTGGCACTGACTTCAATGAATTAGGAAATTTATGAGAGATCACTACTCTCCTTTTGCGGCTGTAATTTTCTAAAAATGCCAAAAGATAAATGTACATTACAAATTGCTTTATTCTATGTTTCATGTCCCAGCTCCCAGTGTCCAATAGATGTTTATTTACTTATTTCATTAAGGTTTAGTACTTGAATGGAAAGCTGAGCACAGGTTTGAGTGTTCCAAGCCCAGAACAAACATCTCTGTAGTTGCTAAAGCCCCTCAGCAGGAAAAGCCTGGCAGAGCAGCCCTGCAAGGCCGGGTTTAGCGGTGCCCGGGGGCTGGGGCAGACACTATCTGGGGTGATCTGAGGCCCCTGGGCTCTGCTCAAGGCAACGATTTAATGATAATCTGACCTAATGGCTGTGATTTCCAAAGCGCTCAGCGTTATTGTGTGGACCTTTTCAATCTTCTTTCTTCCTCAGATTGACATGCTGTGTTTTACATTTGTTCCCCCGGCTCATGGCAGTCTCTGGAGCGGTCTGGGAAACCAGCCTGTGTTTAAGCGGGGCTTAGCTGAGTCGCTGTAAGGACAAGCCTCAGCCCTGCCACCCCGTTCCGAGGCTCCAGCACAGCCCTGGGCTCCTCCCTGCCTCGTTTTCTCAGGCCCTGCGATGGAACTGACAGTAATATTTGCCTCACACGAGTCTGTGAAGCAGCTTTAGCAAGTGAACTAGGTGACGTTATCTGGACTAAATGGATGTTTTCAGATGAAATGCAAAATCTTAATGTGTGACAAGACTTTGTAATTTGTTTGAACCTAGAGGTACTGGAAGTCAGTGGGTTAAGTGTAGTTGAAATGGATGTAATTGAAAAAAATTACCTTTAATTGAAAGAGATTCTGTTCCCTCTAACAGGTAAGTAGAGTGGGGGTTTATGTGAAAGATCAGCATTAAGGTCTATTGAAATTATTTCTTCCCAGAAAGCATAACTCATTCACTGGTTATCCCAGGAACATCTGCCTTAGAAGTCTTTTCAATGGCATTAGTCATTGAGGATCATAGTTTGGCTTTCTTATTTCATTAGGAAGACATACCTGTAAAGCTGCACAATGAAAAAAAAAAATCAAACCTAGTTTAAGAACATAAGAGGCTCCAACTGGATTTTGAATGTTGCTCTAGATATGCTACAAAGGGATCAAGGCCTTAGGATCCCGGCCAAGGATTATGCAGCACCTAAAGGCAAACACATCAGAGATAAATATTTCTGGTGAGGAAGTGCCCATTGTTGAGACCTTTCAGACTTCTTTAAAGCAAAAGGATTATTGTCTGTTGTAACAAACCGGCCCTTTCCCACTGGGGCACCATCCTTGGGACAGACCCCATCGTGGTCTGACATGCGCGGCTCTTGCTGACACGCAGCGTCGCTGGTGTAAAGGGAATTTCTGGGGTGCTGGCCATAAGGAAGTGGCTTTCATCGAAATGTTACAATAACTTTCTATCTTAAACCTGCTCTTAATTAGTGCTGGGCAGCAGCATCAGGGTATGGCGATGGATAGTCTCTGCGCTCCCCCGTTCCCACAGAGCACCTGGCATGCGGGACACAGAAACCCTGACGCGGTTTGGTCCCCAGTGCCAGTCTGCTCTTCTCTCACCTGTCATCCGACAGGTCTGGGAGAGGAGCAGCTCCGTCCTTCCCACCAGGCAGAGCCGGACCCCGGGCCCGCGGCTGCCCCAGCCGCACTCCTCGGATCCCCCCCAGCTGAATCCCCATCCAAAGGGCTTCAACCCTGGGTTTTCAGAGGTGACACCAGCGATGTCGGAAGGGGGACCTCCTCAGAGCTGCTCGATTCCATCTTAAGTTTGCAAAATCTGCTTTGATGTTAGACAAAGCCAAGTTTTGTAAGGGCCATCTCTGTTCCCACTTCTGGAGAGAGGAAGGTTTCATTGTTTTGGCCACAGGCGATGGCACGGATACAAACATTTAGTGTGCACAATGACAAATATTCTGTATCTTAGCACATTCATACTTCAAGAATCACCAAGAACGATTTAATCACATCTGAGTGCTCAGCAGGAACTGAGGACAGAAGATTTGTGTCTAAACCTTTGCAGTCTTGCCTTAACAAGAATTGCAGACAATTAAACGAGTCAGCCTGCAAGGAGCCCTTACCAGGTATTGTATGCAAATCCCCTTTGCTACATGAGGATTCTGGCTAAAAAAAAAAAGTCGCTGTATGTCAAGCGAGTGTTGCCAGTCAGAGCAGGAGGTGGCGGGATGCTGCTTGCTGCTGTGCGGGCACAAGAACATCATCTCAGGAGCAAAGAAAACCACGGTCCACTTTTGCGGAAGGTAAAAATAGCACATGTTGGAATTTGCTGAGCTAAGGCAGAAAAGAAGAGATTTAAGTGCGAAGGGGAGCTCTCGTGATGAAAAGGTCACTGTGCGTGTTCCTCTGGAGGGGAAGCTCAGCCGGGGGTCGGGCAGCCCTTGTCCCCAGCCCTGAGCCCAGACGGGCGGGACGTGTCTGCTTAACTGTCTGCATTCCTGCCAGCTGCGCCTTATCTTGCGATCTTAATGGTAACAACAACCACCCATTTGTACCTGAAGTAGGCCGATGGGCGAGAAAGGCCTATCAGGTGCACAAGCTCCTGCCGTGCTGCTAATTCTCAATTACTACACGAGGCATTTCACAATATTTCGTGTGCTGCGGGTTTTCGATATTTTTTTTTAGCTCCACATGCTGGATTCTCGACCAGATATATGAGAATTTCAGCTCAGATTTCACATCATTTTTTTTTTTTCTAACCCACAACTTGATCTTTCAGTGGAAGGGAAGATGATTTGGGAAGCTCTGTGATTTTCGAGGCAGCTCTCGAACAAAAGCGCTCCTCATCGCGGACCCAGCCGGGGAGTCGCCCGCAGGATGAGCCTCACCAGCCCGAAGAGCAGCTTCCCCAAAACCACGGTGGCAAGCTGAGGGCTGAAGAGGACATAGGGGACATAGACAGGGCAGCACAAGGCCAGGCAGAGCCCTCCTGAGCAAACGTGTTGCTCCCAGAGGGCAGCAGCTGGAGGCCTCTTCACCTCACCCGTGTTCAGAGTGCGTGTGATGCTGAGAGGTGTGATTTTAATTTTCCTTACCGCAGCATTGCAACACCTGGAGAAAGGCATTTAGAAAAACTTCTGTATTTCGGCACGATGTCATAGAAACGGCACTGTCGGCACATCTTTCAGCGCAAGGATCGAAACAAGCCAGGGTACCGATGAACGCAGAGTTAGGAAAGAAGCAGGGAGTGGAAGCTGGAGTTTGCAATAAGCAGCAGAATAAATGTGGGCTACAACTCGTGCTACAGATTTGTTCATAGTTGCAGGTGTCGGGTAGAAAGTGAGCTCTGCTCTTTTGCAGTAAATGCGGGATCGTGAAGGGACATTTCCCTCTGTCTCACAGGACACAAGTACTAATGATGCTCATCAAGCAGTAATGGGCAGCGCATCCCCTTCATCCCCCCCCCGCTAAAAAAGCCTGTGACCTTTTCTCATCAACGACCAGTAAGCAGAGGGCTGGGTGGCCCTTCAAGGAACCTGGAGCACCGGTGCAGAAAATTATCTATATTTCAGGATTTCTCTCTGTAGTATTTCTCTAACTCACTCCTTACGTAACTCACATTATTTTAACTCTAAAAGACTTTTCTTTCATGGAAACAAACACTGTTAAACAGATTCCCAAAGTCAGGGTTATATTAGTGTTGAATGATTTTTTAGGGTAAATTGAAATTTCCCACATAAAACAGCAGGTAGAATTTAAATTGATGATTTCTACTAGAGGAACGTGTTCCCTATGAAATTTTGCCGACGTGTACAGTGTAGTTACTGCTCAACTCACATTTACAGTTAATTATTCGTTTTCTTACTGTGAAATGCCTGGGGTGATCATGTAATAACCCACGCAGTGCTAGGCAGAATTTATTTTGGAGGAAAAGTTATTTGTTGGAATTTCTGAATATATTTTGGATCGACTTTAAAATAACTTTAAAAAAAGCCCTGAAAGGTCAGTACATGGACGCCTGAAGGGGAGTGAGATCACCCACCTTCCCTAGAGGTGGGTACGAAACTAAAGAAATAAGGAAATCTGTCTTAACCTGAGGTGACCAGAAACCATTTCAAAATCACCGGAGAAATACTGTTTTCAAACGCAGTGTTTGGCTCAAGAAACACTCACTGCAGATCGGGCTCCACACCCGGGGCAGCCCGGGGCTCCCAGTTGGGTGCAGCTGGGGGCACCGCGATGGGCAGGAGCGGGGTGCAGGGGACAGCAGGGGACAGCAGAGAGCAGGAGAGGGCAGGAGCGGGCAGGAGAGGGCAGGATTGGGCAGCAACAGGCAGGAGCGGGCAGCAGCGAGCAGCAGCGGGCTGGAGGGGGCAGGAGCGAGCAGGATCGGGCAGCAGCGGGCAGGAGAGGGCAGCAGCGGGCAAGAGCGGGCAGGGGACAGCGGAGGGCAGGAGCGGGCAGGAGCAGGCAGGAGCGGGGTGCAGGGGACAATAGGGGACAGCGGAGGGCAGCAGCGAGCAGAAGTGGGCAGCAGCAGGAAGAATCGGGCAGGAGCGAGCAGGATCGGGCACGAGAGGGAAGGATCGGGCAGCATCGGGCAGGATGGGGCGGCAGCAAGCAGAAGCGGGCAGGAACGGGCAGGAGGGAGCGGCAGCAGGTTTCCTCCCACTCAGGCAGGAGCCTCGAGGCCCCGCAGTGCTTCCCCCCCTCTCCCTGGCGGGAGGGTTAGGGTTAGGGGTTAGGGTTTAGGGTTAGGGTCATTAGGATTAGGGTTAGGGTTAGGGTCATTAGGGTTAGGGGTTAGGGTTAGGGTTAGCTTTAGGGTTAGCTTTAGGGTTAGCGGTTAGGGTTAGGGGTTAGGGTTAGCGTTTACGTTAGGGTTAGGGTTAGGGTAAGGGTTAGGGTTACGTTTGGGTTTGGGTCAGGGTTAGGGTTTAGGGTTAGCGTTAGGGTTAGATTATGGTTAAGGTTAGGGTTAGGTTTATGATTAGGGGTTAGGGTTAGAGTTAGGGTTAGGGTTAGAGTTAGGGTTAGGGCTGAGCCCCAGTGTAGTTTCTCCCAGGCCCAGGAGAGCCAGAGCTGGGTTAGAATCGACTAGAAACTATTTCTGTGGCAGCAGGGAAAGCATAAGGGAAGTTTTCAAAATCAACAAGCAAGGGCTGGGTACGTTGCACGGATAAGGATCACCAGGTATTTTTAGGGATTGCATGTCCTTAATAGAGATGTAGGAAATCCCAACTGGGAATTCTCCCACAAGATTGCAAGCGACATAAACAGAGATGAGTCAAGGAACATAGACATCTAAATTCATAACGAGTTAATAAAACACTCTCCAAAAGCTCCTGGCTTGGCTGTTCCAGGCAGGCAGGTGGGGACAGGGGACAGACAAAGGGCCAGCGGTGCCCCTCCAGCTGTGTCCCAGATGTGATGCCCTTCCAGCTGTGTCCCAGCAGTCCTGACCATGGCTACCACAGCTGCCTGCCCCCAGGTGCCTTGAGGAGACATGGCTTCCTTGGACTTGGCAAAACAGCACGGATACAATGGCAGGGTGCAAAGGCACCCAAGGCAGTCTTGCAGAGTGAGCAACCATGTGCATGTGCTTAAAAAACTCTTGCACCATTGGATCCTGTGAGTTGAATACTGGGTGTGTTACAGTAAATACATAGCTGGTATAAAGTCTAAATGCATCTCTTCCCAGATTTTAGCTCCGCTAGTGGCCACAAGGACAACATGCAGATCTAAACTTTCTTTTGAAGCTTAGATGCTCCACATTGTTTCCTTGCAGTATTGTATGTTCTAGGTCTCCTGCAGACCCCTGGGGCTCATCCAAAGGCTTCTTAAACTCCAGATGCAGCTAAAAGAATCCAGCTGCCGCCACAAGTGGCAGCAAATAGCCCGTCTTTAGGCTTGCCATACTGGGGTTTAAGCTAATTCTGTGCTCTAGGAACCACCTTCTTACCCATGGATGTGGCCGCAGGTCTCTCAAGATCTTTGTGAAGTTTCTGGTAATATTTTGAATCAACCAAAAAGGGAAAGCCCTGTAAACTATTGCAACATAGATTTTATATTTGATCCTGTGTTCAGGGGGTTTAACAAAACCCTTACAGATGCACAGACTATGAAAATCGTGTTTATCAACTAAGGGGTTTTTTTAATAGCAAATTTTAAGTCTTTCAGTTAAAAGTCTTCATAATATACAACACTTTTAAGAAATGTGACATTTCAAATCTTTTATAAAGATAATTGCGGGGGAAAAATAAGAAAATGTATGTGTTAGGAAGCACATGAATTAGAAGATGTTTTGTACATAACATATAATACAAAGAAGACAGCAGCGTTGGGAGCAAGTTTCCCCCTGTCAGTAAAGGACATCAGAGCAGAGATTAAGCCAGCTTCTTGAAATCAGGACCCAGCAGCGCAGAACTCACGCTGTCTCGCTGCATTTGGGGATCACTTTTGCGCAGCTACTAAACAAAGCTCCTCAAAGCACAGGTAGGGATCGCATTGCTTCGGGATGCGCTGAGCAAACTCCTGTGTCACAGCTCCAGCAGGCAGCACATCTGTGCCTGTGTGTGCAAGAAGCACCTTTGCTACGGAGAGGAGGATCCGCTGGCACAGGTACGAGATAAAGTCCGTCTCCTGTAGTGGCTTGGTCAAGTCTCCTGCTCCTGTGGCTCTCTGGAGCTGCCCAGCTGCAGGCGAGCGGGGCAGGACGGGTCCTGCTGCCGTCCCCTCCTCCCGCAGGCAGCGCAGCAGCAGCCTGGTGAAGAATGGTGGGCACGCAGCCTGATTGCTCACACATGTGCCCACCACGTGCTTTTGGAGCTAAATGGAAAAATAACTTGGTTATAGAGCTTTGTGCCTGATACTGTTAAATATTCCCAGCCTGGGATTGTGAACATTCTGGAAAACAGTGAATTGAAATAATTTTCTCCAAGTAAGAGAAGAGGCTTGCTGTAGGTGGTAGGGCTGCAAGCTGTGAATGTGGCAGCAGCTATGGCCCTGTGCATCACCCTGCCAGTATTTCATCTCCCTCATGAAACGTCTCTCGCGTCTCTCATTAACGGTTGAACTTGATGGCCTTAGAGGTCTTTTCCAACCAAAATGATTCTATGTTGTGACATGCTGCAGGACTAGTATCTGCTTATTTTCCTATGTGGAATTTTCCCCCAAAGGATCTGCTCTTCCCAGGAAATGACTTGGGAGACAGTTTGGTTTAAGGCTGGACTCAGTTTTCCATCATTAAACCACGGTTATTGTGTGAAACCATTGCTTCATGGTGTAACACCAGCGCTTCAGAAGTGTTACCCAGCGTGGTGCTGGTGCAGCAGAGGCTGAGCACTGTGTGACTTTCCAGGACTGCACGGACTGCGTGAGCAGGGAAAGCTCGTGCAAACTGTCCGTGCCACAGTTAACATCTGCAACATCAACATGTTACTCCTGGAAATATGCTTTGAGATCCTCCACTAGGAGACAATGGTCTTATCCCTTTATTGAGTTTGGAAGTCTGAAAAGGGAATTAAGGTACAGTTAGTTCAGAAAATATATGACTTCTTAAATTCTACAAATAGACAATTTGATTCTAATTATTTATGCCAAAAGCAAGACTTTCTCCAGAGAATGTGAGGTAGCCAGTGATAATATACACTGTTAGATGACAGAGGCATCTCCGGTGTTTGCAGAGCAACTTTCAGGACTTGCAGCCTGGCAGCCCAAAGCAAACCAGCACCCAGGGTTTATTCAGCCCAAGCAGCCCCAGCTGCCCTGCTCCCGCAGATCTTGGCTAGCGAGCCGGAGGGACATTTTGCCACCCTGATAGTGCACATCTGTTTTAATTCAGGCACTTCAGCAGTTATTTGAATGGTCACTTTGCTTAAGGGTGTTTTGTTTCGGGTGTAAATCACTGAGCACAGCTCTTCCAATTTCAGAACACATAAAATAATAACTATGTGCTGGTATCTTGGAGTTTTGCCCAAGCACATAAAGTATTTCACACCTAGCCCGGGAAATAGCACTTTTAATGACCATACCAGGAAAGGCAGAGTTTAGAATGGACTTAGCACGGCACAGAGCTCTCCAGAGCCAACTGCCAGTCCCCGCTGCCACCGCTGCCGCGAGCTGGCACACTGCGAATGACACAACTCCTGCACTAACAACTAGAGGGAATTTACAGCAAATCGTATGTCTCCAGTCCCCTGTAATCTAGCTTCACAACATGAGCGCATATATGGTCAGTGGGCCCATGCGAACCTCCTGAGGTTCAACAAGGCCAAGTGCAAGGTCCTGCACCTGGGTTGGGGCAACTCCCAGTATCAACCCAGGCTGGGGATGAAGGGATTGAGAACAGCCCTGCTGAGAAGGACTTGGGGGCACTGGAGGATGAAAGATTGGACACGAGCCAGCAGTGTGTGCTTGCAGCCCAAAGGCCAATCGTATCCTGGGCTGCATCCAAAGGAGCGTGGGCAGCAGGTGAAGGGAGGTGATTCTGCCCCTCTGCTCCGCTCTGGTGAGACCCCCCTGCAGGGCTGGTCCAGCTCTGGGGTCCTCAGCACAGGACACACATGGACCTGTTGGAGAGGGGCCAGAGGAGCCACAGAAATGATCAGAGGCTGGAACAGCTCTGCTGGGAGGACAGGCTGAGAGAGTTGGGGCTGTTCAGCCTGGAGAAGAGAAGGCTCCAGGGAGACCTGATTGTGGCCTTTCCATACTTAAAAGGGGCTGGTAAGAAAGATGGGGACAGACTTTTTAGCAGTCCTTTACAACAGGACAAAGGGTAATGATTTTAAACTAAAGGAAGGGAGATTCAGGCCAGATATGAGGAAGAAGGTTTTACACTGAGGGTGGTGAAACAATGGCCCAGGTTGCCCAGAGAGGTGGTGGATGCCCCATCCCTGGAGACATCCCAGGCCAGGCTGGACGGGGCTCTGAGCGACCTGAGCTGGTGCAGATGGCCCTGCTCATGGCAGGGGTGGCACTGGGGGAGCTTTGGAGGTCCCTTCCAACACAAACTATTCCACGACTCTATGAATTCACATCTTTTCCTTCCTTCAGTTCCCACTAAGTACTTGAGTACTCCAGGACCCAGAGGTATCTTAGCTCTCGCATGTTTTTATCCATCCAGAAAACTGCCTCTGAAGATTGAAAAACAATCAGCAATTTTAAAATTGGTGGAATAATTCTTTATTGTTTATTCTACCAGTGTGCTCAGGAGTGGGGCCTGAGTCAGCCACACATCAACTATTCTGTCACTAATCAGGTCAGGGATACGCTGGCAGTGCCAATAAACGGCTCCATGTAGCCATGTTTCTCGGGAAACATCAGTAACATATAAGGTTAAAAATTTACATGGGCCTAAGTCTGCTTTGGCTTCACAAGAACCTCCCTCAGGGCAGAAAGTGTCTGTACCTCGAGATTTTCAAAACCAGCAATACTGAGTGGGCCACGAGACACATCTTCAAGAAGCCTGGCTTCCCACGAGCAGCCAGGTGTGCCAGATGTGCCAGATGGGCTTCTGGAACTCCGATGGCAGGTTTCTGTCCGTGCAAGGCTGGTGGGCAGACGGCTGAGCAGCCGCGTCCTGAGCTGCAAACAGCAGCCCAGGGAACCTCTGCCCATCACCCTGCCCCAGTGGCTTCCACCAGAGCACTCCCTCATTTTTATATAGGTCAAGTCATCTTTGAGCATCGTGTCTCACATCAGACCTTCCTGTGCAGGAGATTTTATTTATAGATATAGGCACAGATACAGATGCAGAGACACAGACTTCGGCTTTCACGGGAGAGTGGTTGTTCCTCATTAGACCCTTCGACCTGATTTCCTTTGGGATGTGTCACCTTAAAGCGTTGGCAGAAACTTCTGTATTGTAACCAGATGGAAGGTGATAAGCACTATATAACCAACTTATAAAATTAATCAAGTCATTTGATATTTGGAAGAAAAAACACTTCTCCCAGAGCTCATCATTTATTAAAACCTGAAATCAAGAGCTGAATATTTATAGTTTACTTTTGTTCCTCCTTCTGGAGCTCTCTAGACAGACATTTTGTTCAGTTGGCCTAAAAAAATTAGATCTGCATTCAGAAAGAACAAATCTGAAATGCTTTCCCAGGTTTCTTACCTCTTGGAAGATATTAAGAGTTTCACCCGCTTAAGCGTGTGATTTTTGCCACCTAACCAGCTTTCTGGCCTTTAGTAGCTCTGGCTTTGTCTCAGGCAGCACAACACGGTGACATCGGAGCCTGTGTGACTGGGGATGCTCAGAGTGTCCTGTCGCTGGGGCTGTCACACCTTGGTCCGGGGCTTCTCAGTCACAAATACAAGTGCAAAACCACACAGGAGCCCTTGTCCTGCAGAGCCCGTGCACACCTGGCAATGCCACATGGCGCTTCTCCACGTGTAGGAGCACCATTCAAAAGACGAGCAGGACGTTTTAATGAAACTGGTGTGTTAAAGGGGGAAAAAGCCAAATCAGTAAGAATTAATCTCCTCAACATGGGCTGATCCCTGGCCAACTTGCTACAGACTTTCTTTAACAGTAAATACTTTCGTGCTTTTAGTTAGACATTGAAGCCACCTGATCCATGCAGGAACATTTTAAAACAGAAGCACTCTGCATAAAGGCAGCTGCTCAGGAGAAAAACTGGTGGTTAAAGTGACGGCTGAACCAGTTCCTCTCTGCACAGCTGCAGTTCATCAATTCTAGTGCAAACATCACAAAAAAGTTGTTTTATTTCCGCAGGCAGAAGGACGAGCCCTGGCTGGAGCTGTGTGTGGTGTCCTGCGGGGACCAGGAACTCAGAAAAGGCACCAGCCCTGTGGTCAGGGGTGGCAGAGGGAGAGACGAGCGATACGGGATGCTGGCTCTTGAGCGAGATCCAGCCACCAGATTCCTTGTACACATTAGTTCGGAAGGGCTCAGTACTGATATATTAGAGACACTCATGGATCTGCCCTTCCAGCTGGACGTGTGAGGAGTGCACAGGACTAACAACCTGCACGCAGGGACTGCGCTCCTCTGGGACCGGCCACCTCCGGTGCAAGGGCTCGATCCTGATGGAAACACACTTGAAGGGGGATATTTTCTCCCAGCTGTTGAGATGGAAGTAACTGACCTTGACAGATTTTTCTCTGATTAAATAATAATTTCAAGTCAGAAGACACCACTGTGAAAGTCGGCTTAGCACACAGTTGAGAACTTCTACTACCAAGTTTTCCACAAGGAAGCATAAACTGTCCAGAAATGCAGAAATCCACACTAACGCTTCAGTGTAACAGGATTTTCCTTCCAGCACTAAAACGATCATTTGTTCATGGGCTATTCAGCAAGGAACAAGCAAGTGGTTTCCCATACGCTTCCTGCAACATGTGCAATTATACAATACAGCAGTGCTTTGCAATTACACAGCCTCTTTCATTCGAATGCCGCAAATCATTTTGCAAGCATTCATTAAATAGCTTGCACAACATCCTTGCTGATAAAGTATACATGCTAATCATGTCTCAGCACCGCAGGCTGGGGCACAGAAAGATTCCGGGACTCACTCAGGGTCACGCTTTGAGGATCAATAGGAATCCCGGGTATCTTCCCTCTCATTACCTAATGCCAATTCCTACGTGCAACTTCCTCTGTTTGGATTTTAAATACAGACTGATGCCATCTTTCTAATCCTGTTGGAAGGAATGCATGTGTTAAATCTGAGTTTGAAAATACCCTATTTTGATACGAATATATGCCATAAAAAGAGATCATGTTAGTAGAGCTTGCAAATTCATAGCCCTTAGAGTCTTGAAGAATCTCAAAGAGCTTTTGCCTGAGTATTTACGATTTTCACTTTACCACCTCTCAAGTGGAACATAACATTCCCTTAATAGCACAGAGCAATACACAGCATAGAAAGTGAGGAACCATATCCAAGGATGGGGCCAAGAAAGAAGGGACTTAAACCCAGAAATAAGGTAGTGCTTCAACAAGAGCCTTGATCTAGAATTCCAGTTTATTTTTCTCTGCTTACACGAAACACTATTATGAAAATCTGCCTCATTTTCTGCTTATTACAGAGCAGAGAATTTCAGCTGCAAAGTTTTATACCGGGGAGTGTCAAGTGTCCCGAAGGGCAGAGCCCCCACGCTTACACTTGGTACCACAGGATCCTTCTGGATCAGCAAAGTGTCGCTCACTCCACAGAAGGCAAAAAGCTGCTCACAATCTAATTTGCTGAAAACGATCCCATATCACCTCCCAACAGCTTTGTTTTTATTTATAAGGGGACAGAGCAGCAATATTAACTAACAGCCAGTCATTATGGAAAGAGGATGAGAACCCGGGCTCAGGAAGCCCGTGGCCACAGCTCCGCGAATGTGCGCCGGAGACAAGCTGCTTTGTCCTCACCCCCCTGCTCCTGATGGATGTCACCTCCTGTGCCCTACACGTGGGGGATTTGTGGTGGGAAATCAGGGAATTCCTAAGGCAGAAGCATCCACACCACTGCAATGCTGGCAAGGAATCCAAAAGCTTCTTTAACCCTTTTGTTTCGACTCTCTTGTGTTCCCAATGAGATTCTTTGCTGGTTCAGTCTCCTTTGAACGCTTGGGTGCATTTTTTCTCCCCTGCTGACTCTCAGGGCCCTGATGGCTGTGGACAGAGATGGACGGAGTGGATGCTCCTGATCTGCTCCAGCGCCAGGTTCACTGTCCCAGCTTCTGTCCCCGTGGATGCCA
Source organism: Caloenas nicobarica (assembly GCF_036013445.1). Classification (NCBI taxonomy): domain Eukaryota; kingdom Metazoa; phylum Chordata; class Aves; order Columbiformes; family Columbidae; genus Caloenas; species Caloenas nicobarica. Next base: position 11,181,564 of record NC_088258.1, on the reverse strand, counting down.
CAGAAATTCAACACTTTGCCTTTTTATGGTGTGTACAGGTGGTGGATATGAACACTCAGAGAAGGGAGGAACTGGGTAAGAGATATCTCAGCTGTCTCAGATGTTTCTGGAGGGAACACCCAAAGAGATTCCACCACTCGGAAGCTGCAGGGCTTGCATCTAGTTTATACCACGGTTCCCGAATCTATTTGAGAAATATCAGTTTAAAGCTGGTCCAAATGCAGCACAGCACAAATCCTTTCTGTCAGTAGGTACACATGAAGGAATAACTTACTGTAAACTAGATTACTTACACCATGTAAAGCAAATACACTGAGTTTTAAAGAACAAAGGAGGGGCAACCATCATCATACCTAGACTGGAGCCTTGTGTCCACATCCAAAACACCAGAGGGGAACAGTAACAGGTACTCGCATCCATTCCCTTCTTTCCTTTCGTTGTTCTTTCCCAACGTTTTTGACACTGTCTTCCTGAGCTTTCTGATGAGCAATGTCTTTCATGGACAAGCTTTAGGGGTGGAGAGGAACATCTTACAGACAGAGAGACCTTCCCCCTTCACCTGCCACCTGTCCGGCCGTCCCCAGGGCTGACGGACAGAACTGCTCATGGTGTTCCCTGCGCCAGGAGCGCGGCCACAGCAGGGACATGGCTGCTCCAGCTCCCCTGTCAACATGGAGTTTCTGTTCTGTTTTTCAGTTCAGCGTCCTCCTGCGAATGCCACTAGGGGTAGAAATTTAGGAAAACAAGTTCTAAATGTTTGGATGTTTGGATGTTAATCACAGCTGTTAATCACAGCTGGAGTTTCTTAATGAAGGAAGAGTAGCACTTGCATTTTGTTTTAATTTCTGGGCAGAGGACTCCAGAAGTTGTGCTAATTCTATTAAAGTATTAGCCATTGAAACACACCCAGATTGGTGCAATAAATCAGCTAATGGCATCTGTAATTATTTGATTACACTTGTTGAACTATGGATCCATGAATATTAAAGATATACACTAATATAAAACCAAGAGATAATCTGTTATGAATTCAGATAAAACAGCTATAAAAATTGTACATTCAGTATTGAGCCCTCAAAATGAAAACCAGCAGTACATCTCTTCCTGGCTCTAACTCAATGTGAGACTTCTAGGCTATTTAGAGAAACATATTACTATTTAGAACAGAGTAACCATATTTTTTTTTCAAATATTTCAATATCTGTATACTGGGACATATGTTCTCCTCCACCATGCCTTATTCTCTTTTCTTCCTCCCTCTTGTTTCCTCCCAAAAAGACGATTTAAAGGAGAAGGAATTAGACAGTTAATATTTCACCTACAGAAAGAGAAGAATGACTTAAACCACATTATTCAGCTCCTGTTGCCTGATGACTTTATATTGATTCAAGTCAGCTCTGTCTCACCATCTCCACATCACGTAAGGCCAATGAGACAGCTCAGGAAATGGACTTCCCTGAAAACAAGTCTTTTTTCAAACACAATAAAATTCCAAAAAAATTTTTTTAAGTTTTCAATCTGATCTAGTTTGGCATGTGGTACACTATTATGACTGCTGCCATAAAAGAAATGGAGGTAAAATGTGGCTGGGAAGGAACTTTTGCTTAAACCTTGTTTTGGTTGATGCTGCCCTCACCTCCCATCAGGTGAAATGGAGGTGAGCTGGAGTGGGAAGAGTGGGCAGAGATGCCTCGAGCTGTAAAGCCAGAAACAGAACTTCAGGTCTGGAGTAAAAGGCAAAAAAACTACAGAAAAAGAAAGTTTTTTAAAGAAAGAAGCTTATCTCATTTCCATGTTTATTGGATTTAAGGCTGTTTCTGTTCTATTCCCAGGAGTAAAACACAGGAAGAGTTACAAACATTTGTTGACAACAGATGACTATAGTGATGGGGGGAGGAAAATATGCTCTGGAGTAAGTGCTCCAGTATCCTCATAAATCTGCACTGGAATAGACTCTGGCCATTGTACTTCCAAGGCTGTTACAACACAGCACAGCAGGACATACTCTCACCATAGCAACCCAGAAAACTGCCCCATTGGACTACGTTTCCACTCTCCACAACACCAATCTTTCCCTGCCCTTGCGTCTCAAAGGAAAATGATAAATTTGGGTCCTGCAGCAGCACTCGCAGCCCGAGTCTGGCTCCAGTGCTGCTTAAAGCCTCCTGCACACATCGACCAGCAGTAATGGGAACACCAGCAATGTCTCTCTGATGCCGCACAGAGTTACTGAAAAGTGGGGTCACACCTGGGAAAGAGTCTTTCCGATTCCTTCAATACACACCAGCCTTTTGGGGCCCAGCGCTCAGTCTTCGTGGCATGTATTGGACAAATTTAATCACCTGAGATGGAGTTCTGGTTGTGTTCTTCACAACATGACTCACCTCTGCTGTATGACAAGCCCCCACCATGAAGAATGGGGCCCAGTTCACAGCCTGAGCCCCGACAAAAGTGATTTTAGACCAAGTCACCGGACCGCAGTGTGGAGCTGATGTTGGGGCTGACATGGAGCGCTATCACTGCCGCTGCCACCGCTGCGGCTTCGGGCATAGGCCAGCCAGGCAGCCAGAGGTGATAATATCAGATTGCACTGCCTGTTAAATCTCATATTCTTCAGTATTATCATCATATATAATTCTAAATATTTTATTAACACGTCATGATAAAAAAATCTGTTCTCATGCAATCTTCCTGGTGAAAGAAGGTATTTCATTAAGCACTTACGGAGTCAACAGGACACAGAATCATAGAATTATAGAATAATTTTGGTTGGAAAAGACCCTCAAGATCATTGAGTCCAATCATTAACCTAACTCTGACACCAAACCATGTCCCTAAGAACCTCATCTACACATCTTTCAAACCCCTCCAGGGCTGGTGACTCCAGCACTTCCCTGGGCAGCCTGTTCCAACACCTGACAACCCTTTCCGGGAAGAAATTTTTCCCAATATCCACTTGGTCACTTGGTTTGTTCAGCCTGGAGAAGAGGAGACTAAGAGGAGACCTCATCGCAGTCTACAGCTTCCTCACAAGGGGAGGAGGGGCAGGCACTGATCTCTTCTCTCTGGTCACCAACGACAGAACCCAAGGGAATGGCAAGAAGATGTGCCAGGGGAGGTTTAGGCTGGACATTAGTTAAAAGTTCTTCACCCAAAGGGTGCTGGAGCACTGGAACAGGCTCCCCAGGGAGGTTTCATGGTCCCAAGCCTGACAGTGTCCAAGAAGAGACTGGACAACATCCTCAGACACATGGTGTGAACTGTGGGGTTGTCCTGTGCAGGGACAGGTGTTGGACTCGATGATCCTTGTGGGTCCCTTCCCACTCAGGACATTCTGTGATTCCATGATGCTATGAACTAGAAAACCAGGCATTCCAGAAAAGAAACTGCCCACATTATCCACTGAGACAGAATGACTCTATTACTGTCCTCAGTTTACTATCATGTCCTGTTTGCTCAGGACAAATTGTTATGAAGATTTTAAAGAACTGGCACTACGAGATCCCTGAAGGGCAGGCATTAATTCCATGCTTCTTACGGAATAGAAGTATATTATCTCCTTTATATGGCTGGAGAATTAAGCAGAGAAGCTAGAGGACGCATTTTGAGGAGCGCAGTGCATCCTGCTCCCACACAAACTACATGAAGTCTTCCCTGGCCAGGGTCCCAAGAGATTACTGGTATTCAAACAGCTATTGAACCCTCCAATAGCTGAGCCACAGAACTGCAAATATTATATTTAGCACTTGAAATGCTTTAAACTTGAACAGTCAGTCCTTATAACATGGGAGTAGGTGGCTGGATTTTTTTTTCCTACTCAACTGATGAGAAGAGCGTGGGGAGAGATGTACTTTTTGAAATAAATAATCTGGTCAAGAACAGAAAGGCCACTGCTATTGAAGCTGGAATCTGAGATCTGATGTCTATCCTCTGTTCGTATTACAGCTTACCTCTATGCACAGCTGTGCACAATTTGCCCACTTGCTCTTTTAAAGAAAAAGTTCAAATTTGATTGTCCTTGAGCAAGCAAAATATTCAGTAGCTTCTGCAGGGCTTCTGTTGAGCCTCAAAGGTTTGATCAGGGAGCTTGCTTTTCATGGCTTATTCAGCCATCTAATCCTGCTAAAACCGATTCCTACAGAGCTCTGCAGGCACAACTGAATCAGACCCTCCAGTTCATGTGCCTCTAGTCCAGTTGTGAGTACTGTCGGTGGGGCTGAGATAAGCTCAGCTGTAGGACTGATGCGTGCTACTAGATAAAAGGTGGAAATTGATTCTCATTTGCAACAATATCAGGTATAAAAGGATTATGAGATCCCTGCTCTTCAAATATAACTCCAACAGTATAAATTGAGTGTTCTCATGACTGTACCCAACAAGGTTATGTAGCAAACTAATGCTCTACCTATGACCCTGTTTCTTGATTTAAGAGGTGGGTTATGTGACAGCAGCTGTAGGCAGGTAAGCTGACAGCTGAAAAATAAACCTATTGGAAGGGGATATTTTGCCCAGAAACAAAACCCCACCTCTAAGCACAGAGTTAACTTAAGAAATACTTGCAATCTGTGAGCCCAAAACACTTTTTGCAAAGAGTGATACAGCAAGCTACCTTTTCTTTTATAGTCTGTGGTGCCCAAAAAAAAAAAAGAGGAGAGCTAAATGCTGAAATGACTTGGAACTTCCCTTGGGAGCATGCAGGCAACCTACTGCAGACCTTTGGCATCCTGCTGCTCCTGCAACTAATAAAAGACAGTGAGTGGTGAAGCGCCTGCCAGCTGCACCAATTTGCATAGTGCCAAATATCCCAACACCACCCTGCAAGATCGCATGGAGACCTTCTACTTTCATTTATACTCTAAGGATTTTTTGAAAGCCTTGGCATCCTCTCTTATGAAGGCACTGGGGCAAGTAATCTACTCTGCAAGCAAAGGAAACTCCATTTAGATGACCCTCACAATGTGGTTTGGTGGTGGTGGTTGTTTGTTTGTTTTTTTCCCCAATCTTTCATTTACTCTGTAGCCTTTTTGTTTTATAGGCCAGTCATGTATCTGCAGTAAGTGATTAAGATGCTTTACAGTTAGACTTTGACCTGCAGTAGCCAGAGATTATTGGATATTGTTTCTCCTGCAGCCTCAGACATGACTTTGGGATTGAAATCTGGGTAAAAATTTCCATATTGGGCCAACAGTTATACTAACCACAGCGCAAGCTCCCAAACGGAATTCAGCTTTGAGATTTGTCTGTCTTACTACTGACAACAGAAATACCAGCTGTCAGAGATGCACAGACTAATAAGGGTGTGTTATTAGAAGGAACAGTCATCTGCTCATTCATTGTGTGTCACGAAAATGTAATGCAGGCTTTTTTTCTTCCTTTGTGTTTTTATTGCTAGTCCTTCACAGCAAAGATCATCTCTTTCATTTGTATACACCTCACAGCAACAGGACCTTGTTTGTGAATCTTAATTAATGTGCTATGCAGAAACTGTTTTTATTTTTGATGATGCACTAGATATTAGAATCTGGAGAAAAAATAAAAAGGCTGGTTAGAGAAGTATTATAGACAAGCAGAGTTCTCCTTTCAGAGCAGTTCTTTAGGCATGAAGATAAGCCTGCTCTGAAGTACCGAGCAGGAGGACAACTGCATATTCACTATGTGCTTTATCCTGTTACGCAAGAAACACCACTTATTTCAGTGGAACCAAATATGTAGTAAGGTACTACCCAGTCAAACTGAAAACGGTGTCTGCTGCTCTTTTTGGTAGCAATTTGAATTCCCATGTAAATGATCTGTATCTTGGTGTAGTCATGTGGTCTTTCTTGCAACAGGAGAGTCTTACTCCTTGTCTAGATTGTTTAATGATTTTGATATCAGAGCACTGACATGAGGTTTGGAGAATCTTGTTCCCACAGAGCCAAACCGTTCTCCTTCCCGCACTAAGCATGGTTTTGGGGGCAAAAATTCTCTGGGTCTCTATTTTAGGCAAAAATAAATCAACCAAGCTTTAATCGCATAAGTTTCAAACTGCTTTTATGTGACAACATTTCGATCGTGGTGTTAGAAGTGCTGCTACTGAAGCGCTCCCAGGAAATCGCAAGCAGGACGCAGACACTGCTGCAGTATTCCTTTTTTATTTCAGGTTATCAACATTTTAAAATTCAAAACACCACTCAGGTAGCCTTTTGGCAGTGCTTATCTAGTTCTGTGTCTTGGAACACACCTTTACCTAGGAACACAAATTGGCAAAGAAATCCTTTTATCCTATTTTCGTTATTTTCTGCTTCCCGTATGACTCCAAAATGGGAGCATATGGGGCTCTTAGAGACCGTAATGAACACTCATATATTGATGCTAATGACCTCTATCAATCAGTTTCTGTTTCAGCCTCATTCAAGTGTTTCCAGTAAGGGTGCTCTACCTTCAAGTTTTTCAGCGGGGAATCGCTGTAACAAGCCAATATACATAAATGCCCAACTGATCGCATCAGTAACAGGTTAAACTGTCTTGATTATCTGATATGCAACAGTCAGGCCACCACTGTTCTCTGTAAACCAGACTTCTCACAGACACCTGCTGCTTGCCTGCTCATCCCTAATACTTAAGCTGAAAACTTGCCCGAGAAACATCACAATTTCCAGTTGAGTAATTTCCTTCCCTGCTGACCTGCTTTTTTGGAGGACGGCCTACCTAGAGTCTGATCCCCAAGGACAGAATGGTGAAAAGAAATGAAAATATTGTCACTCAGACTTGTTTTGGGTTTTTTTGGTTTTTTGCTTTTTTTCTCTTTGGTGAAAAGAATACCAGCTCCCTTCAGTTCCTCCAATATCTTAAACTATCATGAAAATTCACTTGTATAAGTATCCACACATTTGGCCACAGCACTGAGAAAACATTTTCATATCTATATTCAACCATCTACACATTCAAGTATTTAAAATGTTAGTGACTTTGAATAGGTTGTATTATCAGTAAACTCTCCTCTTCCCCCAATTTCATATTTTCAAAATGTTTTCCTTTATTTATCGTTAAATTCAACTCCTAGTAAGAGTCTGCATAAGGGAATAAAACAAGTCTTCAGAGCCTTTGACAATTAGCACACCCTCATCATGCTCCAGTAATTATCTCCCCCAAGACTTCACTTGGGATGCCACATGGCTCTCATCACTACAGCATTCCCATGGGGGAAATTAAGAGGCAAAGCACCAAGATGACTCAGATGCCACACTCACCGTGTGCACACCATTGATCTCCCAGGCTTTTTGCATTTGACTTTAGCCAACAAATCACTTATCAGCCACCAAACCCAGCACAGCTGCGTTTGTTCCAGGCCACCGATGGCAGGTCAAAATGGATTAGCGTGAAACTTGTTCTTTACTTACAGGGAGCAAAAGTTCTTTAGCGAATCAGAATTGCTCAGAGGATACAGGTACGGAGCTTCTTAGGAGGCATCAGGGAGAAGAGCATTTGGGTGTGTTGAGGGGTTTTTGCGCATGATGCCTTTGTTCCTTTTTCTTCTCTCCTTTGCTGCCTCCGTCACAATTTACCCAAGGAAAGTCTCCATTCTCCATTTAATCCTACTTCTCTACCAGCAGGACCCCTTTGCTGCATTATTCTTCCAGTGCCAGAAAACGCTTGACTCCTTTCCCATGTCCCAACACCCTTTGTATCTTCAGGTGGCATAAAGACATCTCTAGGCCAAGTTAAAGTTCTTCAATCCATTCTATCAAAAAATGATGTAAGTTTTCTAAATTTAAGCATCCCTGTCCTCAGCTATGCTAAGCCTCTCCACACTATTATCCCAGAAATTGCCAATAGCCACTTCAGAAAAATGTAAAAACAACTGATACAGCAACTCCAACACTACCCACCCCACTTGGTGCAATGTTTGTAAAAAGGAAAACTGTCCTCTTAAAATCTCAGCATTTTCTATCAGCTGTAGATATTTCAGAGAACCGTGTGCAGCGGAGTTTCTCTAAATTAAACCAGGAAATGTAGGCGCTGCGCTTTTACCCAGGATTACCTAGCGATGCATTGCAACTCCCTGCTTGATTTACAGTGAATGGGCATCAGTCATAGCCAAATTTCAGGACTGCATGCTTGATAAATCATGACTAACACTACATTGTATTGCAGTAACCAACTGCTCATTTCACAGTTGTCAACGTTATGCAACTCTTTAAACATTCAGAAAAACAGATGTGTGGTGCACAAAATCCGGGATAGCCGTGTCCCCTCCTGCGTCAAGTTCCACGCGGTAACTTCTGATCTCAGGTCTTACAAAGAGAATCTGCAAAACCCGCTGAAGCTGACAGGATCATTTCTGCTCACCTTTTGTTACAGGAGATGGATTTAAGCACCTTGTTTATGGGAGAAGTACTTCAACACAATCCCATCACGCATTCCCATTTGATACCTTTCAATATTTCAACAATTTAGGAGTATAAGGAATTAACATTTGCAAGCTGCAGGTAGTTATAAGAAATCCTATTCAATAGAGAAGATAGTTTCCTCTCCTGTTCTTTGTTTTCTTTGAAACTGTTGCACAGGAGAAAAATCCATGTTCCACCACAACATGTACTTACTGGCCTACTGATCAATATATGACTTAAAAAACCAATTTTCATTTACCATCAGCATACAACTTTTAAAAATTTATTCCTTTCCTTTCTTTTCTATGCTATCTTTGTTCATTCGTAAAAGCCCAATGGCTTATTCCTAGGACTACTCCTAAACCTGCTGAAGTTCATAATCCTAAACAAGAGCTGGAGAGAGCTTTCCTTATAAAGGAACGGAATATCCATGCCTCTGTGTGTGAGCAGTAGTGTCACCAAGTACACATTAAAAAGCCAATGCCACAACTTCAGCTTAAGCACGCATACCCAGCGGTGTGGATACTCATCTTTTCTACTCCCACAGAGTACCATAGCACAACCCACGAGCAGAATGTCCCTGGTATTTAAGTGTCAGTGGTCTAGGAAACACGGTAGCCTGCAGCTCTAGTTTTCAGTTGTCCTCAGAGATAAAAAACCCCAACAGTTCTAATTATTTCCTCATACCATCTCTTTCCCCACTGCATACGATTTAGGCCTGAATTCCTGTACATTTTGGAAAGGTGTGTGAAGATCCAAGTTCAAAATGGGAACAAGTATGGATATTTATGAATAAAATAGACTGCCAGAGGAGGAAACAGCCCATAAAGCTTTTGAAGTGTTTCTCACATCCAGTGGGTTTGAGTGAGATGGGGACACCAGACTACCAGTTTACATGCAATACCAGTCTGATAATGTGGAAGAGCTGATCCGAAACCCAGCAGTGCACATGTAGCAGTGGCATCAGACTCAGGACAGCAGGCGCAGAACCAGCTGCAGATGTTCCCAGCCTTTGCACGAGAGCAACGAACCACCAGAGATGAGCATTATTTACAAAGGACGGAGTGGGGAACACGAGGTGCGTGCTTGCTGATCACTGTTTCTACACCAACTCGTGGTTTGGCTCATGAGCTGGCACAGGGGGACGTTTGCTTTGATGGAAAGTAGCAGTGTGACGGGAGTAGCGAGGAAGATGTTTTCCACAGCAGCATTTTGAATATTGTGAGGTAAATGAGTTCTTAGAACACGCGCAAACAACCTGTGATTTCCATCTGTTGGAATTTCGCCTGGAACAGTGCAAATATTCCACAAGAAATGGTAAATAATAACAGCGTAAACATGATAGAAAAAAGATCGCAAGGGTTTGCCTACTCAACGCAACCCCCCCGGTGCCACCTCGCCCCGAGCGCGGGAGCCAGGCCCGGCGGGGCCGCAGGGCCCAGCACCGGGGCAGCCATGTTCCCCCGGGCCTGGCGCCGGCCCTGCCCGCAGGCCGCGCGGAAGAAACAACCTCCCGGGCGAGGACCTCCCCTCAGGTGGTAGCCGGCGGCCGGCTGCCACCTCACAGGCTTCGGCCCCGCCGGCAGCGGCCGGGGGGGAACCCACGGCGGGACAACGCCTCACCCCGCTCGGGGGAGGCCCGGGCGCCAAGATGGCAGAACCGCCGTGGCCGCGCAGCCCCGCTGCCGCCGTCCCGGGGCGCCAGGCCCACGAGCTGCCGCGCAGCCCCGCACTGCCTGCGACCCGGGCGCGGCAGGGGGCGAGGGGCGCCGGCGGGCGGAGCCGCCTCGGGGCCCGGCGCATCACGCCAGGGGGAGGGCCCAGGCCACGGCGGGGGAGGCCACTGCGCCTGCGCGCCGCGGCCGCCGCCATCTGCACACGGGTGTGTGACAGCGTAACCAATCTTGTGCCGCGGCCCGTCCCCCCGGTACGTCACACTTGACGGACGTGCGGGCGGCCCAGTGAGAGCCCGGGTTGCCGTTCAAACCGGCGGTGCCGGCGAGGCGGTGGCCAGTCGGGCGGCGGGGGCGGGCGCTGGGCGGCAGCAGTTCATAGGCGTCTCCGACGGGCTTTTACTGTGCTCGGGGCGGTGCCGGCGCTCAGTGTGTTTGGAGCCGGCGGACGGGCGGGCAGGGCCCGGGAGCATGGGGGTGAGGTAGGGCCGGCCCGGCTGCGGAGGGGAGGCGCGCGCGGCTGCCCGGCGGGGCCGGGCCTGCGCGGCGGCGGGGGGAGACGCGGAGCCGGTCGGAGGATGGAGGACAAGAAGGAGGAAGGTGAGGCGGAGATCCAGGAACACGGGCCCGAGCACTGGTTCAGCAAGTGGGAGCGGCAGTGCCTGGCCGAGGCCGAGCAGGAGGAGGCCCTGGCCCCGGAGCTGCAGGACGAGGCGGCGGCGCAGCCCGAGCACAAGCAGCAGAAGCTCTGGCACCTCTTCCAGAACTCGGCCACCGCCGTGGCGCAGCTCTACAAGGGTGAGCGCTGCGGGAGGTCTGGGACGGGGAGGGGGTGACTGCTGAGCCGGGCGGGACGGGGCTTGGCGGGCGGTGGAGCCCGAGCGCGGTGGGCTCGGGCCCGGAGGTGTTGGCGGCGGGGTCGGGGCGGGGGGCGCTGAGGCGCGGGGCCGCCGCGGAGCCGCCGGGGGTGGGGTGGGAACGGGACGGCGGCGTCACAAAGGGGATGTGGCGGCGACAGCGGCCTGGGCAGGGGGAGGAGCGGCTTCCGGCCCGGGGGCTCCGCGCCCGTCCATAGAGGCAGACGGGAAAACAAAATGGCGTGACGGGAGCTGCTGCTCGGACGTCGCCCTGCGCGGCCTGGGCCGCTGGGCCGGCTCTTGCGTCGGCCCGGGCTGGGCCCCGGGCCCCGGAGGGGTCGGCCCGGGCGGGCAGTCGGTGGGGCCCCGCCGGCCCTGGGTAGGCATGGCGCTCCAGGGCAGAGCGGCCTCGGCGAGACCCCGCTCGGCCGGGACGAGGCCTGTGAATGCCCGGGGAGCTCCGGGGGCGGGGAAGGTGGGGGCAGACCGGGAAGCCCGGCCCTGCCGGCGGCAGCTCCTGCCGCCCAGCCCGGGGAAGAGGCTCCGACAAAATGGCGAAGTGCGGGGCCGGCCCCATTGTGCGGTGGGGGCTGCGGGCGGGGGCCGTGCCGGGCGCTCCCCCGGCGGGCGGGGGGCGCCGCCGCCACCCGGGACCGGCCCGCTGCCGGCCCGCCCTTCTGGGCCCTGGTCCCGGGTTGCCTTCGGAAGGTGGAACAAAATGGCGAAACCTAACATGGCCGTTCGGAGTTGGTGACTCCAAAATAAACAGCGTGTGTCCTTCCCTCCCTGCAGACCGGGTGTGCCAGCAGCCGGGGCTGTCCCTCTGGGTTCCCTTCCAGAACGCGGCCACTGCGGTCACCAACCTCTACAAAGGTAAGGGGCTGCCCCCCCCCCCCCCGCACCGAGCCGGGCTCCCCTCTGCCTCCTGCCCGGCTTACTCACGAGCAGGGCCTGTTAATGTCTCTTATTCACCCTGATAAAATCTAACCCGAGACTGCTTCCTGAATCTTGCAAGTTTTCCCTGGGCCAATTTAGCTGACGGTAGCTGAATCTTTCCTGTTGCCTCATGTTGGTGACTAATAACTTAAAAGATGTTTTACTTCAAGACCATTGAAAAAGGATGTCTTTAATGTGTGGTTTGATCTTGTGAATTGGGAAGAGTGCAGTAGCCTGTTAAACAGTACTTAAATGTCCTGCATTGTGTATATCTAATGGTGTATTAAATATTGGTATCTCAGTAAATACATGTACATTTGTGGTGAAGCATAAGGTGTGCTTAGTGTTTGTAAAACTCTGCGTAGATGTTATGTGACAAAAAGTTGTAGCATCTTGTGACAGCAAGGCTTCTTAAGTAAGCCTGCCGGTTTATTTTAAGCACTAGAATGCCATTATGACTGTGTCCAGGGGGGCTGGAAGAAAACAGTGTTAGCTGAAACTTTGATAAGAGTGCACTCTGCATATGGCTGTGCTTTTGTGCTGTTTTACTGTGTGTCAGTCAGGATCTGTTTCTGAACTCTGCTGTTCTTTGGCTTCTCACAAGGATTCTTGTTTGAAGCAGTTTATTTAGAAGATTGGACAAAAATGATATCTAGATCAGCAGAGGCTTAAGTTGACACAGTGTGATTCCCATACTGTCTTCCATTCCTAGGAAGGAAAAACGCTTTAAAGTTCCAAATTGTTTTTCCGACTTGTAGTTTAATACTTTTTTTTAGTTGCGGAGTGTGGTGTTTGTGTTTGGTGTGGGTTTTTTTGTCTGTACAGCATTATCTATAGTTCTACCTGCATGTTCTTTCATTTGTCTCCAGTTTTCCCATTTTGGATTAATTCTAAGCAATTGAACTTAATATGTTTGTGGTGGCTGATTTGGTTTCTGACAAATGAGGACAGAGCAAGGAGGAAACATAGGTGCAAAATACTCTCTGCCAGAGACTTCACTCTTGTGGAAAGCGTGTTTGAATGTTGTGCATGTGTCACAGGTCATACAAAGGGGCAGCATGTCACATAACAGGCTAGGTGCTGGCCTGAGGGACTGGGTCACCAAACTGTGGTCTGGGACACTGGTCACTTGAGCATGGTGCTAGAGTAGCAGCATTTAGTGTTAATAAACTGTCTGGAATAATTATAGTCTATTGTTACAAATGGCATTGCTCTCCCTTATAGCATCTTTACTAGAGAGACTTAAACTGTTTATTTTTGGTGGAATCATTTGATTACTTGTGCTATAGACAAAATAAACCCTATTTTTATGCAATAATTTGATTAATAAAAGAGCATGTATGTGATCAGGGAAACTAGAATTTAGGAAGCTGTCTTTAGTCAGATGTAATACTTTGCTGAAACAACTCTTTCCTTTGAATAGATCTTTAACTGCTGAAGTACCTCAGTTACTCAAAACTGCCATCTCTCTATTTTAAATTGACTTTCAAGTGAATTGAAGTTTGTTGAGAACACAGGTAGAACCAGCTAGACACTGGCATACCAGGCAAGTTGGAGACTCTTAATGTGAATTTCCCCTTGTCAGTGATGAACATGGCTCTTTAAAAATATCCTGTTGTTTGTCACATACTCAGTAATGTTTGTGCTTTGGGGCACTCTGTCAAAACACTGGAGAAGTATTTGGTGTGGTAAACTGAACACCACAAACTGCATCTTGCCTTGTCAGCTGGTTTCTGGTCTCATAAATATTTGGATTTTTGAGGCATCGAAATTCTTTTCAATGAGGTATATGAGGAATAGTGCATACAGAGAATGCCATGATGTCTTGAATGTCAACATTTTTTCTGAAAATAGAGTTTAATATCACACCACACTGTGAGGGTCTTAGATGGTGTATCTCTGATTGGTGTTGCTGATAGAGACAATACTGAAAAGACATGTGAGTATGGTCCAGATGGCACTAAGGAAGTGAAGGCATAGCTTGTAATGTAGTATTTAGAACTCAAGGCTGCTGTAGAAAGTCTTAGGCTCAGAAGCCTTATTCTAATATTGCCTACAATTTACCTTATTTTTATTTTTTTAAAAAAGCTGAATGTTTGCTAATGTTAGTTCTTAATTAGTAATTTCAGAATGTATGCAGCTTGAGCGCTTATATTTTGCCAGCTTAGTTTTGTAAACAAAGTACTTGTAGCTTTTACCATAACAATCTAAACTTTCCCAGAGTAATGATGCTTGAAATTCATCCAGGTTACCTCAGTGTGTTTGACCTCATAACTAGTTCCTGGTTAGTCCTCTGAAAAGCATTCTTGTGTATGAGGAAAGCAGAGTATTGCCATCAAGCTGGGCTCCTCGTGTCTCAGAAGGACTTAAGGTATTTCAGGAAGTGATTAAAGCAATACTGTCCATTTCCAGGTTGGCTCCAAAGTGTTTGGGCAGCTTTTACTGTGAGGGTGTTGGAGTCTGAGCTGCTTTGGAGGATAAAATGGCTGGAGGAATAGTCTGTGTCACCGTTGCTTTTGCAGGAATTAGCATTTGTAAATCTTCTAGCCTTTTAATTATAAAGCAGCATAGGTAAAATACTCGTAGAGGGCATAAAAGTAACTAACATGTTAAGTATGCTCTGTGTAGCTTATATTCTAAAAGCTCCAAGATTTAATAACTGATCAGTTTGAGATGTTTTTCTTTTTTTGGTAGATTGTGTTACATTTGAAGTGCTGCACTTTGATAGTGCGGATTTTAGTGCTGTCTTATGGACTGTCTGGTGGTGCCTTAGAATGTCTTTAATAGTGATTTTTCTTTTAGGTGTTTTTGGTTTTTTGGTGTGTGTGTGGTGTGGTTTTTTTTTAGTTTTTGAGTGTGAGAAAACTAGATGTGTGCGTCACAGTTTACCTGTAAACTGGTATCTTGGAGAGCTGTTCTTAAATCTCTTAAGAGCCATTTGCCAAAAACAATGTTACATTTTACTTCATTAGTAGAGCAAGAATACAAAAAGCTGTTACCAGCTTTGCTAGATTTAAAAAAAACCAAACACCAACCAAACAAGAACAAAAGCCCAACAACACTATGGAAATGAGTAAATGAAATTGGAGTGGACACACCGATATCTGTTAATGGAGCAAAAGCAACATAGTAGTAATTGTCATAAAACTGAAATACCTGTTGGCAAAGCTCTGGTAACAAATGTATGACAACAAGATGAGCCTAATTGTGTAGAGAAGAGGGTTTGTCCCACCTGTTGTCAGAAACGTCCTTGTACTTAAGCTAGTAGCCAGAAATGTATTTACCAAGTTGGAAAGCAATGCAATACAAGGCATTTAAGTGTGTTTCTTAGAGGCACAGTTATAATTGGTGTGCACAGGTGACCAGTTACATCAATGGAGAATGAAATTGCATTTTGTAGTAGGATTAATTGCAAATAATGTGTTTAAAGCTTTTGTATATCAAATTTGCAATGGGATCTTACATGGAGAATGAAATTATCTTAGACTTTCTTTGTAAATGGTATGTTGCCTCATTAAAAGGCATTGAGAACACTTGTGTTCTAACTAGTTTCAAAACTCTGGCCTCCTGTGAATTTCCTCTGCAATTGAAATTGAGGTGAAACTTGAAGGACTTGAAAGAAATCTGAGTTTTCTGAAAACTCCTTACCTATCAGAATTAAGAAAAGCAGTTATTCCTTGTTTTATGTGGGGTTTCCTGGCTGTACTGATGCACTTTAAGAGTGTCTCTTAAAGAGCATTGTTTGTTGATTTTTAAGTACCTTCCTCAGACTGACAAGCTCAAAGTGGCTTTAATGTTAATCCAATATGATTTCATAAACAGTGCTGTAATGTTGACTTGAAGTATAGCAAATGCTATTTCGGTGGTGGTTGAGTTGCTTTTGACTTGTAAAGGGAGTGGAATTTTTTGCTTGATACTTTCTTTAGGTTTACTTGGACTTATTTCCAGTGCTACTGAACTTGTTACAGCTAACTTGGTACGGTGTCACAGTAACCTGAGATCATCGACTTCTTTCCCATGGTTGACAGGCAGCCATATCAGTGATGTGCCATACTGTACATTGCTCTATCTGTCATACTAAGAACTTTTTTCTGTCTTCTTGCAGAAAGTGTGGATGCCCATCAGCGAAGCTTTGATGTAGGAATTCAAATTGGCTATCAGCGGCGGAATAAGGATGTGTTAGCTTGGGTTAAAAAACGCAGAAGAACTATTCGTAGAGAAGACTTGATCAGCTTCCTATGTGGAAAAGTTCCTCCTCCAAGAAATTCTAGAGCTCCCCCAAGACTGACTGTAGTATCCCCTAACCGAGCTACTTCAACAGAAACTAGCTCATCTGTAGAGACTGATTTGCAACCCTTCCGTGAAGCCATAGCTCTGCATGGTAACAGTAATTTTTTCAATACTACTTGGTTATAATTGGGTGGGGGTTCTTAAAGCATGTCTGGCTTTTGGCTGTTGTTGATGTTGTAATATGTCATGTACCTGATATTCCAGCTGATGGTATCTTTCATTCTCTAAGGGAATTTTTGCATGCATAAAGCATGTTAGCTACTAAAAAGTTGCATAGTCAAAATATTTTAAGTGAGGAAGAGGTATTGTATAAAAATGAGGCTTGAATTTGTAATATTCTACAGCTGTGAACTCAGCAGTTAAATGTCAGCTCTTGGTAGTGGCTTTGAAGTGTGAAGAGGCTTGGCATTCATATCAATGCTAAAGTAAACAGAATTCTTGGAAAATGATAGTACTATGCTAGCAACTAGTTAAATATTAAGGTTTGCCTAGTAGTAAGTAACTAGCAAGTTTTTGTAGGGTTAGGGAGAGAATATTATGTCTGAGTGCTACTCTCTGGGTATGACCATCCAGCCAGTTCCTCATCCACCCATCAAATCTATACCTCGCCAATTTAGGCTGTTGTGGGGGACCATGTCAAAGGCTTTACCGAAGTCCACATAGGTGACATCTGTAGCCCTTCCTTTGTCCAGTGATGTATGTACTCCCTCGTAGAAGGCCACTAGGTTGGTCAGACAGGACTTGCCCTTGGTGAAGCTGAGCTGGCTGTCTCGAATCACGTCCCTGTCATCCATGTGTCTTAGCAGAGCTTCTAGGAGGATCTGTTACATGGTCTTCCCAGGCACAGATGTGAAGCTGACAGGTCAGTAGTTCCCAGGGTCCTCATTTCTACCCTTTTAAAAAATGGGTGTGATGCTTCCCTTTTTCCAGTCACCAGGGACTTCACCTGACTGCCATGACTTCTCAAATATCATGGAGAGTGGCTTGGCAACTACATCAGCCAGTTCCATCAGGACTTTGGGATGCATCAGGTCCCATAGACTTCAGGTTCCTCACGTGATCATGAGGAGTTCATGAGGAGAACAAGTGCAGAAGCTAGCTGTCTCCTGATATGATGTGATGTGATAAACACCTTCTTAAACAATCTTAAACTGTAGTTGAATCTGGTGTACAGTTGGTTTACTCTCAGGTGGGAGTGAGCTAGCTAGACTCCTGCACAGTGAGTGAGCTCTCAAGGAGAGTAAACTCAGAGGCATTTTTACTGGTAATATGGCTCTTTTCATGTCCTTGTATTGTTCCTCAGCATCTGTTTTGTATAGACGTGGTTTATGGAAGTTGCTTCTCTATAGCATGGGAATCTGAACCATGAGATATAGGGTTTTCTTTCATAGTTCATAACCTAATATAGGGTCATGTGGACTGTAGGAAATTCCCTGCTCTGTGCTGGCACTGCAGGGGCTAGAAATGCACTCTTCATCAGCTGGCTGACAGGATTACATGTCAGTCACCTGCTGGATTAGGTTCTTCTGATATCAGTTTCAATCTGGTCTTTGACACAAATGCTTTTGTGCTAATCCTTTAGTGACTAGGCTTATATTTGGCCTCAACTGTTCTTAGGTTGTTGCCTACAACGTCTGCATTCCTCCAGCTTCTCTCCCCTGTTTCTTAATGGAAGTTGTGATTAAACCACCTTCCAAACTATTTTTGTATTTATTGTAGGGCTTCTCAGAACTGTGTTTTGATGTCTGAAACCTGTGTAGGATCTTCAGGTGTGTGTAAGTTGTCCTCTGTAGGGATATACATATCATTTTTGGCAGACTAAATGTGGCTTGCTGCTTCTAGGTTTTGTGAGGAAATGTGAGGAAACCTAATGATATTAATAGTGTCAGTAAGTGTTCAGGGCTAAGACTTTAAGGGGAATTTTTGATTGGCATGTCAAGGAGTTATACTATGGAAATGGATTATTTATTGGTGATGTGGGTAGGCTGAATTACATTTGAGGTGTAATGCTGCAACTTTGCTGCTCTAAGCAAGAACTCTTTTAGTGAAGCAGGGATAGGCATGAATCTATGACACCAAGGAAAGCTCTGTGGAAGCAGAGTTGGTTTGACTTCTCATAAATAGGTACTAATAGGTCTAAAGACCATGATGCTGTAACTTGCTGATCATGCTCTTTGGTGGGGGCAGTACCTCTGTTTAGATCATGTAACCTCTGAATGCTTCATAATCACATCTGAAAACTTTTACAGAAGCAGTGGTAACAAAGTAGCTAATAATGAAATATTTCCTGGGACATCAAACACAATTCTAGGTGTATGCCCTGGAGTAAAAAATTAGAAATATCTTTGGGTGTTGATTCAATCTTGAAACTGTATGCTGCATCTGAAAAGAAATCTGTTAAAATTGGATTTTTTTTTTAGCCTCACCTCTATCTCAAACTTTGTTATATCTGACCCATATTATAGGTCCACAAGGTAGTTGACTGCTTTCTCGACAAAAGCTAGGGATTTTGAACTTCAAAATTAATCTTGTGATATTGGTTATCAATAGTTTTTGTGCTATTAGGACACTTCTTTTTTTCTACTGTTCTGCTTTCAAGACTTGTTACAGTAGCTAAAAGCAAAATGATCATGACGAAAGTATACTGACACAAGCACGTTTAAGGTGTATGTGATGTACCTTTTAACTATGGCATTTATGCTGTACAGCTGTTACTGAAATCTTTAGTGTAACTTCAGGATACTTGAGAACAAGTTTTTGGAACCGAGTAACCTCTTGAGAGAGTAAAACTCTGCTAAATAAAAACAATTTTTGCCCATAATATCAGCTTTCCATTATTAGTATGCTGATGGGTAACCTTTGAAATTAAACATGGCTGGTAACTTAAGCTGTGAATACTTAGAAAGAAATTAAAGTCTTCAAGAAAAGCAAGAGTAGGTAGCTCAAGGTAATACATGCTATTTTTATTCTGAAGTTTGAGTGGATTTTTCTGAAACTTCGAGAAACGTGCATCTGATGCTTAGGGTTTTTTTAGATGCAATCATAGAAGAAATACCTTTATTGTTCACTGTTTAAAATATAAATTTGGGTCTTTAAAGTCCAGCAGTCCCTAAAATGTCACTGTAGTTAGCATAGGTATGGATGTATCTTCACCTACTTTCTGGATGCATCCTGCCATATCCAGTTCTGTAAGAGAAGAGTTTCAAATTACAGAATTGCATCAAACTGAGCTAATAGTCATAAGGTTCCCAAAAGCTGACATGTGCCAGCTCACTGCCTGGCTGTAGCCAGCATCGCAAGGCTTGCAGCTGGTGGCTTTGCACAGCCCATGTTTGAAATGATGCTTTGGTCTTTTAATGCAGGATGTGCTCTGTGCTTTACACACCATGCTCCCAGCATAATGGCAGAAAACGCTGTGATTTGAGGAGGAAGTAGTAGCTTAGGAGGACAGTGCTGAAATGCATTAGATTTTAGTGTTCTTAACTAAAAATGCTGTGAGAGGGTGACAGCACAGTGGGAGAGGGTTACTTGTTTTGCTCCTTAGCTTTATTGTCAATGTATATCATTAATGTGATTAATTCAGTCTCTTTGGAGGGGGAGCCCTTGCTCTGGCATTTTGAAGTGTGTGGCTTGGACCCTTTGAAGAGCCTGAATTTCCATTAGGCCTCTTTATTCTTGTCTCATGCTAAACTGAAGTATAAGACATCAGCGATTGTTAGCAGAATGGAGAAGAAGCAGTTGGTAGAAGGGGGGATGGGAGAGCTGAGTTGAGATTAGTTTGAAAGAGTTAAATCTAAAGGTTGTGTGTATATATAGCTATCACAGAGCTGTGCATTGGTATGTGCTGCTGAAACTTGCTCTTTGGGCAGTACTGTGGAAGGGTGAGTATGGCACAGAGGAATGACAAGGATCTATCTGCATGCCATTTTATTTATTTGGGGTTATTAACTAATTCCTGTTTTAGTCACGCTTATCTAAGCATGAATGTTCTTTTTGATACTTCCTGATTAAAACTTCCAGAAAACAATAGTTAATACTACTACTATACTGGACAGCAGTTTATTCAGTATATTCTGTGGTAGAGGCATGAATAACTCATTATGTACTCATAGTGCAGGTAAAATGGCATTTACAGTTTGTTAGGCCAGTGTTGATAACTTGCTACTTTTGAGTTTTATTTACCTTAAGTAATTCATACTCCATAACATACTTTTAGCCAAGCATTCTAATAATTTGATAGTTTTGGAGAGTACTCAGTTACAAACTAGAAAAAACTGTGACCAATACTAGTTACACTGCAACTTTTTCTAACAGTACTATAAGTAGTGCTTGAGAATATACTTTCAGATAAAAGCAGAGTTCTTTGTGGAATTACTGGCTATGAAATGCCAGATGACTAGAAAGATATGGCAGGAATGAGAATGTAGTAAGTACTGCAAAATATTTCAGACCCTCTTCAATCCTTTCAGGTTTAAAAAGGGAGAAAGCCATGTGTCCTTTCGTAAAGGCCTTAGTAGAAAGGGAAGTGTCTCCTGTAGAAAGCACTGGGAGACTTCAGAGGTAGTCATGAGATTGTGAAAGAAGTAAAGACACCTTAGTAGTTGTATGGACAAACTGATGTGCCTGTGATCAGGTCATGTTAATTACAATATATAAATTTGAGGTTGTGAAGTGGTGTTGCTACAGTCATGTCACTTTACTACTTCTAGTACTTGTTACTGCTTGCGTTACTGCTTTAGATAGTTAAATGCTTTGGGAAGAGGTCTTGGAGTTCACTGAAAACTTCAACTCGAAATAATTCACAATAAATGGGGTTTCTGAGATTTCTTTTTTGCATTACAACAACTTTCCAAGAAAAAAATGAATTGTGGACCACAGCTCCTGAAAGATTCTTTCTTGGTCAACAAAGAATAGACCTTTTCAATTGCATTGCTGATTGTGTTCAAAGATGTTGCTTCCATGAAATGGCAACTTTATTTCAGTGCACTCCTTGAATTTTCTTTCTGGAACATAGAATTCTCTTCCATATTAGCTTGATTACCCAATCCTAAACTGTGATCCAAATGTTTAATTTGACAGTTCTGCTTTCTTGGATTGGAGTGCTATGGAATATGGTTAGCTGCCAGTAACTGATACCAAATTGTCACTTGGTCTGGTATACTCAGTAATGACTGTTACTCACTAGTTCAGTATTAAATACCTCTGAGATGCAAGATTAAACTGCAACTAGAAGTTAATGTTGTGATGCAATATTGTTGTATTCCCATCTTTGTAGAAATTAATTCAAATTATTCTCCTGCCTTTGACATTAGGTTATGTTGAAGACATTAACTTCCTAATTATGTCCTGAAGGTTGTTTCTATATTTAAATATACAGTGATTCAGTATTGCCTAAATACTGGGAAGTCAATGCCTGCTTGAGGCATTGCTTGCAAACCTTGGCAGTCTGTTTTAGAATATGCTGTAGCATATTACAGATGCATCTTTCAATTCTGACTTTTGTATATAACATTTTAAAAAATGCTTGTTGCTTGAAAAGGCTATATTTAAAAACACAGTTCTTGAGTGATGCCAAAAAATGTATTTTCACATTACAGGTCGGTTTGGGGGTTTATTTAGAGTAACTTTTCTGACTTGGGCACTAGATGGAAAGATGTAATGATAAAACTGAATTAGTATGTTGGCCATTTGATTATGGGCTGTATAATATATAAAAGTAAATGATTGATAATTGGTGTAAATTGTTGACTCTTAGTGGAAGTAACGACACTAAACTTGTGTGTTCAGAGCAATTTTGGAGTAGTAACATGGGGGGAATCTCTGCAATCAATTTGGATTTGAAGCAATGTCACCTGTGCAGTGTCACATCTTTTCCAGTTTAAATGTACAGGATGAATTAATGTTTTTTCTAATGTATGTCATGCCAGTTGAAATTAAACTTCCTGTTGTCTTTGAATTGTGAAGTGATTTGTTACCTGCCCGGATTTTGCATGTTGGTGGTTCATCCAAGCTATGGTATCTGAATGGGCTTTTTGCTTGTACATCTATGTTACCATTACCAGTTAGCTGCTTTACTTTCTTTGGTAGATGCATAGGAACCTCTTTCATAATGGTTTTGAATTTCAGCTTGACCTTAATCCTGGGAGTACTGGAACAAACCTTGTTTCTGAATTACCTTTTCACTAAAACAGCTTCTGCTGTTTAAATACTATTATTGTGAATGAAAGATCACTTTAATATTAATAAAACGTGCAGGGTCCCTATCAGACTTCAGACCCTGTTTCTGGGTTGTGTTGAAACACTACTTAGAGCTGTAAGCAAAAGCTCTAATAAAGTGTCAGTGATTAGTGGCTGCTTCCACTGGTGGTTGCATAGTGTCCACACTGTGTAAAAGCAAATCCTGTGCTGTTACAAGATCGAAGCTTTACGTGTTTGTTCAACAGAGTGAAATTGGTTGGCCTGTTCTGTCCTGACTTGTATATCAACCTGCCGTGGCTGCAGATAGCTTTAGAACTTGCCTTCTAGTTGAAGTTTCTGCCAACAGCTCTAGTGGCTCTTGCAGTCTTCTCTTCACAGAGCCTCTGAAGCTGCCTGTTTGGCCCACCAGCAGCTAATAGACAGAGGTTTGGTAGGCTTGACTTGTCAGCATGTGACTTCTGGCTGCCTACTTGACCATATATGAAGATATGTATTAAATGGCTTTGCATGCACACAAGATGTATGGACAAAGGTATAGTGTATAGAGAAGACCTCTGAGAGAGCTCACTATTTTGAAGGTTACAGAGACGGAAGTCCTCCTGGAGAGCATCACATTTGCATGTTCTTATTGCTGGAGAAACATACAGATCTAGCTCTTATTCTGCTGTTCTTCCTCTTCCTGCATGATCTTGCTTTGGTAGTTTATGTCTAGGGCCAACAGATGTTTTTGAAATTTTTCTCATAATGCTTAGATTTGAAGCAGTCACGATAGTAAAGATATCTGTCTTATCTCTGAGCTCCTTTTTATCTACAAACATAGCTGGAATTCCAAATTGAGACAAATTGTTAGGCTTTCATGTACTAGCCCTTACTAAACTTGTTTTGGAATGTTGTGCTTTTGCAAAGTTCTAGTAGTAACATTACTAAAGTTTAAATTAGTATGAAGCTCATGGTTTTCTTGTTTATGGCCTTTTTTCTGCAATAAATCTTCTGTTTTAATTAAAGATTTTATTAATAACCTGAACACAAACCAAAGTAATTGCAGGGTACTTGTGACCGTTTTGGATCGGATCTGTCAACAGCAGATTTTGGGGGATTGTCATGTGGTCTGTCTGGCTCTTTTTTTTTTTTTAGCTGCTCTTCTGAATTTTGATAGTTCCAATGTGTTGGTTAATAGTGGCAGCCATGAAATAAAGCTTTATTTAAAAACTAGTGGTGGTATACACCTGAGATCTGCTGTCATACTGCAGTTTTCTTTACAACTACAGTGACTGAGGGAGTGAAGGGGAATGGGCTGGTGGCATTTGAAAAAAGACCAAATTAGGTCAGCCTGGAAGGTCCTTGGTAGAGGATTTTTCTTCAGTGTAACTATTGCTCTAGTGTGAAGCCTTTATATTGGAATAGTCTATTCTTGAGTATGTCTGTGTATTTTGAATAGCATGTCACGCTTATGGAGCTAGCATTTGCCATAGGGTGCTGTAACAACGTGGTATATAAGCTCAGTTTTAATGTCATAGAAAGCAGTTTGAGTCATTGCCAGATTCTTATGGTCTAAAGGCTGGGATGGGAACATGTGATCTGGACTTGTGGCAAAAGTAACAGGACGAAGTGCCTTTAATGTGTCACTAGAAGTCAGATCTAAGTTTAATCCCTTTGCCACACATGGAAAATTAACTTTCTTTACTGTTTGACCTAAATACTTTTTCTTTTTTTCCCCCCCAGGTCTTAGTGGTGCAATGGCTAGTATAAGTGTTCGCTCAAGTACCCCGGGCTCGCCCACTCACGTGAGCAGTGGCTCCAATGCTAGTCGAAGGAGAAATGGACTCCATGATGTTGATTTGAACACTTTCATATCAGAAGAAATGGCACTCCACTTGGACAATGGTGGAACTAGAAAGCGTACCTCAGCCCAGTGTGGCGATGTCATTACAGACTCACCAACTCATAAACGCAACAGAATGATCTAAACTGCAAAAATTTCAAACCCACCATGCTGCTTGAAAGCCACTTGATCCTCAGAGTACTATTGAAAAGGAAACATGAGGCCATCTTTCCATATTCACTGTTCAAAACAAATGAATTCAATAATTGCCATAAAGGAAATTTTAGATATTACATTAGATGCCTCTTGTAACTGCGGCTTTCTTAAACTATATTCTTAGCAAAGGACATCAGATATTGTGTAGTAGTTAGCAAGATCATCATAGGTGAACATGTATCTGTTCCAAGGCTAAAAGTGACCTTACTTGTATTCTTAAAGGGAAAGGAAATTTCAGATGTTTATTTGGTTATAGAATGCTTTTTTTTGTCCTTTATTTCCTGCTGTGTTGAGTATTTGCTTAAACAGTATTGCCAGTTTGACAGAAATTGTCTACAACATGACTTGGCATATTTGTCAAAACTGCAGGCTTCCATTTTTGCAGCACTGTACCATGCACCTAGTTTCTATATAGTAACAGTGTGCAAGTTATAAATATTGGACTGTACCCTTTTTAGTTTTAAAAGCAGTTGACAATTCTGGTGATTGTGTGATAATGTAAAGAGGTGCTATGATGGTCATGCAATTAATACTTAATATTGAATCAATACAAGGATCTTTATTGGATTCACTTTGTGTGTTTTAGTGCTCTGAAGTTAGCAATATTAAACTTTTCCCCAATTAACTTCATAGGCTTTTAAATCAGTTTGAGAAAATATATGTACTTATTGGTATTATCCTTGTGGTAATCATACACAGTGCAGACTGCACCAGTGCTGACCTAAATTTAGAGAAAGACGTCCTGTAATTGGAAAATAGGCTTTTCTGTTCAGTATTAGTGAAGGGTAGGTTTGTGTACAGCCATATCCCATTTTGCATTTCTTGTGAAGTAATTGCCCATTGCTGGGGAGGGGTGGGAGGAGAGGGAGTGAGGGGGAATAGTTCAAAAAGGGGTGTGTTCTAACAAGTAAGTCTTCTGGTCACATGTGGGAACTTGGACTAACTTAAAAAAGATTCTGTGTGACACCATCTCCTTCAGGAGGGAGTGACATGCAGGTTCTGTGAAGTGCTAAGAAGATAATTTAAAACTGGAAGTTGATTATAAAGCTCTGCATAAACATGCTGTAAGGATGACTTAAAGGATAAATGGCTTTCTTCTTGGGTTGAGCTTACATTCATAGGATTGAACTCTGGCTGCCATAACTTAAGCATAATCTAAAACTGAACTAGAGATCAAGACTGATCTGAAAACTTGTTTCTGAATGGGGAAGGATATCTGTTGGTCTCAAAGAGCATCCTATTTTTACATGTAGATGCAGCAAGTTGTTGGTGGAGAGCTCTGGCTTTTCAGGGCCTCTAAATCTCTGCCTAGGAAAGGGGTAATACAGGAGGAATAAGAAAATGAAGAGCTCCAAACTTGCAAGTTGGGAAGGGGTATTTAGTGAGGTGGTATGCATGCTTTAACTGGAAGCGTAGGCTGATTCTTGGATGAAACGCGGCTATGCTAGATTCACAATAGTGAAAAAATTGTGGTGTTCTAGCTAAGTTAAGGCATCCTGAGCTCCATGTTAATACACAGCTCTTCAAGACTTTTGCTTACGTGCTTGTAGAGTCAGATCTTTTTTGTATTATCTTCCCTGTTTGAAGCAGACTTCACTGTAGTTTTGCTCCTTTTTTTACCCTGGTGTCCCCTCATTGGTGTTCTGTAGTCAAGGCAAGACAGCAATGATGTGTTAAATTCTCGGAATTCAAGGCTCTTTACCAAGAGCATGTTTTCTGTGCTTTGTGGTGCTTCCATCAAATTTCTTTGCATTGAAGAGCTCTTGAAGATGTCAACAGTTGCACGTACTGTAGCTAGAGACTCTGTAGTTATGGGACAAGTGTACAGACTGTCCAAAGCAAGATGGTAAGAACTGTTTGAAACCCCCACCTGTGTTATGTAGCTAAACTTGCACATCACCTGAAGACTCAGTATACATTAATTTCAGTTAATGCTATTAACTATGATTCATAAGATTTATTTTATGTAAAATATTAATACTTCATAAAGCTAGTTTTCATTTGGAGACTGCTTTTTCAACGAAGATTTTGAAGATGGTATCTAAATATATCTGTTAGTATTTATTAGGCTGTGGGCAGAGGGATTGTTCTGTTCCAAAAGAAAAATCTAGAGTCTTGAACAGAAAGGACATGTGTGAGAACCGTTCTTCAGCTCTTCTGTTTTTTTTCATTAACTGGTTTGTAAAACTAAGATGCTTATGCTCTGCAACTTTTAACACACTTTACTATTACATGTGGTAAAGGTAAGATCATATTGGTATCAGTTCTGCCATATATGAACTAAACTGTAGCGGTGCTTCTGGTCTAGCCCAAACATACAGAGCCTGTTTGAAGTACTACTCCCTTCCTTGCAGTGAAATAAATCCTGTTAATGCTTCAAAGCATTAATTCAGCCTAGTACCATCTGAAACAATTTGTCTGGCTTTAAGTTGTGCCATTTTGCTTTGAAAAAAGCAGGCTTAGATATTAAACTGGTTGCATTAACATTTGTGGGGTTTTTTTTTTTTGCTTGTACCTTAAATATCTGGCAATTTCTTGATTGTTTTTCATTTAGCCCCAACTGCTGTTTGCTCTCTGTTAACCTCTGCCAGAATGATCAAAAATGCATGTATTCACCCGGTAAACACAAGGAGAACAGGTTGTCTCTTTAAAAAAAAAAAAAAAAATTAAAAAAATAAAGTCCAATACCTGTTGCTTTAAAGACTATATTTCTTGTGCCAGTGTAGAAAATTGACATTCTGGAAATAGCTTTCAGCTATTATCCAAATCATAGCTCTTGGAGCCAGAAGTGAGTTGATTTTCTGTGAGAAACACTGAGTTGAGAACTGTTTAGTTTGGTAAAAATGGTGCTTACTTTTGCTTTCTCCTATGAATCGTATAGTTGACCGGTCTCTTCTCCGTGTACATCAAATCTAACATGAATGTGCGGCAAGTTACATAAAGTACATCCTGCACTGAAGCTACTGAGCTTGGCTTGCTTATTAATGAAGTAAGTTTTAAATGTTAAATTTAAATCTATATTACAATAAAGTAATGCAAAAATGATTTTGGCTGAAACTGAAGTCCTGCAGTTAAACTTACTCTCAAATGTGGTTTACCCAGCTGGAGTAATAGAAACTCTAAGTCATAATAAACCTAATAAAAAAAATAAATACAACTAATCAGGCTGCTTTGTAGTTCTTTAAATTTCTGAATAATACAGTCCATGAGTAAACTCAGGGTATGGGTAATATGAGCTGACAGGCTGATGGATTTGGTGGTAGCTCTAGCTACACTGAAGGGACTTTCTGTCTACTATGGACTAATGAAGATGTTAAAAATTGGGATGTACTGTTACACTTGTACAAGACACTGTGGAGTTTAACATCACTAATACTTAAACCGTGTTAAACCGTGCTACTTTAAAACCTCTTCAGAAAGTTGAGTGGTATTGATTGCAGTGGTAGAGCTTTCCAGTCTCTTGCAAAAGACTCTTTGGACTTGAGTGAAATTAGTTGCTTTAATTACCAGCTTTTCCCGCTTTATGTGTGTGTCCCCAAACCTGCAAACTATTTTTGACTTATTTGCTGTAGCAGTGGGTGTTTGAATTTCATTATGAAGGAAAGCTTTAATTCACAGGAGCTTTTGAGTTAAAAATGTCTTTAATTTAATGTTAACACTTCTTCACTTTTAGCCAGTGAAATGTTCCAGTGGGGATTTGGAAAGCGTTCTTAAATGACTTCTCAAAGCCCACCATCTTTTGAATGTTGGCCCGGAGCTGGTAATATTTTGGAAGAAATAATGAATGCACACCAGAGGCCTCACACACTGAGGCCCATTCCAGGTACTGGAGTTACTGTAGGTGACAAGGGGACACTGGCACTTGTCACCAGCTGTGCCAGTCTCTGAAGCTTTCCTGGTCAGAGCATCTGACTCCTGGGGGTGGTTGGAGGCTGGTAACTGTTCTCTGAGCTTAGGAAATGGCTGAAGTCAACACTGGTGCTGTCTGCTGTCCTTCTCTCCCTGGGCCTCTTTCAGACCAACTCAAAAGGAAAACTAAAGGCAACTCAAGCTCACAAGGGTAGTAGTGAATAAACCAAATCCACTCGTGTGTACTTTGGAAGCATCACGTAGCTCTGTGTTGCAAGAGAGACTTGGAAGAATGTTTCTCAGTGGGTGATGAGTTTGCAGCATTTCCTCTGACTGTTGGGAGCAGTGATGCTGTTGCTCCTGTGCCTGGCGGTACAGTGGCTGTGCACAGGGCTGTGTTTTTATCGGCTAAGATGGGATGTGGGGAGTGCACAAGAATATGACCTTGTTGGAATCTGCTTTGTGGTATTTCACCATTTTTATATCAACTTTAAGTGTAAAGTTGGTTCTGGATTCTGCATTACAAAGCAGCAAGCTGTGCATGAGAGGAAACCCTGGAGTCCTGGTTTGTATGATCATGGTGTAACACCATCTTGCATCTTTGTCAGGAAGAAACTCATGATGCTTCTCCAGCTCTGAAACTCAAGCCACAGGAATTCTTCTGGTACTTTGTATGCTTAATGTCCTTTTCACAAGGCATCAAAGCGGAGGATTCAAAATGTTGGCATTTAAAATAGTCGTACCAAGAGCTTTCTAAGTTTTGGTTGGAGTTTGGGTAGGGTTGCTCCCACCTGCTGCCTGCGCAGCCATGGGTACCTTTGCTCACAGAATTGGGTCAATGCCGAAAAGTCCTAAGGTTAGCATTTGCTGCTTTATTAATACATATTTTTTGTTTTATATTGATAACTTTGAACCTAACTTTCTCATTTTGAAGTGAATTCCTCGAGTCTTGCTTATCTATAATGCACTATGCAAGACCAAGAGTAAGGGAGAAAATAGCAAGTTTGTTTTCCTGTTTAACTCAGTAATTACTTGATCTCACACAATAACTCCAGTTGTCTGTAGCATTGCCTCTCTGTAAATCAATGATCTTTAGACCTCTTTCAAACCACAAATATTTGGATCTTTGAAATGCTTTAGGCCAGTCTTGCAGCTATTTTAAAAAACTACTGTGCTTTTTTGTATATACTTTAAATTTTAAAGCTCTGGGAGAGAGTTTTGCCAGAAGTTGGCAATAGTGGTACTGCCCTATATCTGTTTTGTAAAGCACAGCTGAAGATGACTAATGCTGTCCTCAACGAAGGTTTCCTAAAACCTGTTTTTCTATTTTCGCTAAAAGCACCAACAAAAAGAAGTGTGCGGATTGTGCTTAGAGGTGAGCGGCCTTCTCAGCCAAGGTGGGCTGTCCTCTAGAGACTTGCACTGACCATCCTGCCAATGATCCAGCTCCTCATCTTACTGAGGGAACCATAGTTTGTATTATTTCTTTTATCTCTAAGCCTTTCTGCTGGAAAAGCTCACAGAGTTAAGTCTCCTCTCTCACGGCTATGTTTAAATGACATCCCGTGGAAGAGCATGTGTGATCTCCCATGGCAGGCAGGCTTCTTTTCTCTCCCTGGAGATACTGTTGTCATCAAAGTGAATTGCTAAAAATGCATTCCTCCCTGCTAAAATGAATTTCAAAGTCCTTGACTTAAGTGATTGTAGTTTTCAGAGTAGGAAACTGCTGAAGATGCTCTGAAGGTGGTAGCTGTGGAGGTTTGTGTGACAGTGCAGTAGTGCAACTCATTTGGAGTCTTGGATTATTTATTAAAAACTGATTATGGAGTGGTGTAATTCTTCAGCTGGCTTATCTTGTCATCTTTACCTATGTTTGTAAGTGGTGAGCTGCCAGGCAAACCATCGGGAGCCCCTGAAGGCAATGGCCTGGTTTGTCTGCCTCGGCTTGCTCTGTAACAGAGCTTTGATGTGGGCTTGCCAAAATTCACATTTCCTTAAGCCTAGATGCATTTCTCAGAATAGGGGCAATACATCTCTCCTGCATGGAAATTTTCCAGGGAAATGGGTTCAGCAGATTTAAATCCTAATACACTGGGATCTTCAGTAGTAGTGTCACCATAAGGAGACCTGAGTTCCTTCAGAGTTTGTTTTCAGATGAATTTGATCTTCCCTAAAGCACACACCCACAAGCCATGTCTGCATCTGGTTTTCTTCCTCCTGCTTGTTTCTGTGGCCTGTTCTGACCTTTTATGGAAGGAGCATCTCCCTGTGCCAGCACGGCATGTCTGAACATCCAGGTATTTCTGGTAAGTGTTTCCCCATGATATGTGTGGTGTCTCTTTTAAATACACATAATCCCAGGTCTCCAGCCTGGAGATGATCAGGACTCAAGTGGATACAGCCCAGAGCATCCTTCTCTTGCACCTGCTTTGAGCAGGGGTTGGACCAGGTAAGCTCTTGTGTTCCCTTTCTACCTGAATTAGTCTGGGATTCACTATTTGCTATTTCACTATTTACTGTCCTTGATGCAGTTTTATCTGTGAGGAGGGTAAAAGACACTGGTGTCCTTGCTGCCAAGTAGCACTTGCTGCTCACATAACAACTGACCACTGAAAATAACTTGGGAATGGATGAATTTTCCTTTTCTATGAGATACATAAACCTCTGGAAACTTGAAGGTTATTCTGTCAAAATTGCTACTCCATAACCTCCTAAGGATGTGCAGCCCTGCCAAGTAGAAACTGATCTCCAGTTTGACTGTGAATTTCTTGCCTTCACTGCATGTTCTGTGGGCTTTGAAGTAACAGAGTTGGTTTGGGCTGAATTGTGGAGCTGGTGCTGTGCTGGATGTTTGCACAACATCATCCACTCAGCTGATGGAAACCTCACCTCCAAAGGACAGGAAGGTGTCTGCCAGAGTGTGGTTTTGATAAGTCATAAAAATGCTGTTTTCTAATTTCACATTCTAATTAGGAGTAGCTACGTACTTCTGTATTCAGCCCAGAGCCCCTCCTCATTACTGTTGTGGCAGATAGGTAACTGATGCTGTGAAATTTGGAGTGAAACCTTGTATGTGCTAACTTGTTGATGTGCATTTTGATGTGATCTGATATAGGGGAAACAGTGTAGAAAAGTGAAACCGTCAATGCAGATTAGATGTATAATCAGTTAGATTGTCACTATGTCTGTTTCTCATATGACTTATTGGAGACAAACGGTAAAATTGTATCAGTTATAAAGGTCTAAAACTTTGTGCTTACTGGACGTTGTATGTGCTAGAGATTCAGAAAAGCATCCGATGGAGTAATGGTGCCTTGAAAATGTTTGTCACAAACCTGGGATGTTGCCTGAAAAATAGAACCTGGATTACTTATTCTGCTTCAGTCTAAGACCTCCAGAAATGCAGATTTTTGAAGTTGTTCCAGTGCCTGAGTTTGTTTACTATGAAGTGTCTGAAATTGCATTACTTTTCATTTTTTTCATTTCCTGAAGTAGTGAGTCTTCTGCATATTTCACTGAGATTAAAGCAGCAGGTCCTAGATAAGCATCATTCCTTTTAAGGATACTTCAAACTCACAACAGAAACTCTTTGGAAATGTAAAAACCAATATTGAATGTATAGCAAGTATTCCAGCTTGGGAGGAATGAAGACCTGTTGACCACAGGCACTTGCAAGTGCACACTGCAGTGGGCTTTCTCTTAATTTTATTTTTTTTTATACTTGGATGCCCAATCATGTCATGATATCATCACCACAATACTCTTAACGTAGCCAACAGTTTCTCACGTCTCCAGAAGGGCTGTACAGCTCGGAGATGTCACTGGAGCGTGCCAGACCTGGGGCAGGCTTGGGGAGGGTGGGTATCTCAGGTGCCCCGCTGTGTGTCAGAACCTGCTTTGATACCCCTTGGAGTAAATGGGTGTCTGTAGACTGGATCACGCTAAGCTCTGCAGTGATGCTTCATTAGTTGTACATGTTCATGTGGACATAAAGGTGTCTGAAGTTCCCAGCCCTGCTGCTAGGTAACCCACCGAGTTGCCCTTCTATCAGTTGACCAAGCAGCTTTCAAATGAGACTGACTTTCCATCCCATCATTTACTTTGTATTTGAGATAATACTGTCTTTTGTCCCCTTGTGCACCTATTTTGCCACGGCTGTTCTGAACAGAGATGACAAAGTTAAAGGCAGATTCCCACCACCTGCACAACCATGAGCTTGCCCCATGCAGTGCCTCTAAGTCAATCCCCAGGTCCTTGCAGTAGCTGCATTAACATGGAGCTAGAATGCCCTGCTGAGACCCCCTGACTGCACAGATGGTCAGCAGAAGGTGGTAAGGAGTAAGTGATGGGCGAGAGCTGGTACTGGGGCATGGGAAGGTGAAGTGAACTTGCCCATCAGCTGTCGTAGTCCTCAACTACAATAACTCTAAGCTTAGACCGGGGTAGCTTTGTATTCCTGCTGTCCCTGGTTCAGCAGTGGCTGTAATGGCCAACTGATGGCTTGGGTGACTTCAAAAAGTCATTTTTAAACTGCCCATGTGATGTATTACTTAAAGCTACACGAAATAGGTGGCTTAAGTGCCTGAATAAAAGCATGCTGCACTGTTACGGAGAAGAATCTCTTAAGCCACAGTTTGGTACATAGTTTAGGCTCAGTGGAGCATCTGTATCTATCACAGGGGATTTCATGGGATGATACTGATGCTTTGAAGCATTTCTGAGTTTCTCAAAGCTTTAAAGCAATACAAAGAGCCCTTAGGATTATTTAATGCGATGCCCAGTCTCTTTACCCCTTTAAAAAAGAATCACTCAACAAGCAAAAATAATCCCTTGGGTGACTCTTGCCAGTGATTTTGAAATGTTCTTTGTAAAACAAAACGTCCAGAGTCGAGTAATGAGTTGCACAAGCTGTGCTGGGAGGCAGGAAGATGACAGCTCTAAAAAGTGCTGATGTACTGTTTCTGCACTGAGTATCTCATTGTTACGAGGAATAAAAATGTACTGCTCTGACCGTGAAAATGAAGTTTTGGCCTCAGGAATGTGTAGCCACGTTGTGGATCAGGTGCTGGCTGTCCATGGCTGGTGGTGTTGGGCAAAGCCGCTGGCTGGAGAAGAAACCTTTGCATTATCCCTTGTCTCTCCAGCCTGCCTGGCAAGCACTCGGGTAGATGTGAATAAGGATCCCAAAGGAATACGAAAAAGACCACCAAGGGCCATCACCTTGAACTCGTCCTTTCAAGTGTTATCTATAAATATGGTCCCCTGAGCAATCCAGCTGGCATCCTCTAGCCAAGCTCATCATGATCTCAGATAAAACTGCTGTCAAGTGGAGCCAGATCTTCAGCTGCTTCATGGAGCTGTGCCCATTTCCACTGCTTGGGAGCGTGAGTAAGCGGAACTCCTTCCCATGGTGCAGCCTCGCAGCTGGAAAGAAGCGGGGTGGCCCTCCCAAGGGCTGGGTGACCAGCAGCACTCTGTTCAGAGTGTGCAAATGGAGAAGAGGAGGAGAAAATCCAACAGGTGATGTGCCCCATAAATCTCATGTGGTGGAGCAGCCCCTGATGTTTTGGGAGGCTCACCCCAGTATGCAGCCACAGTGTGACTGTGATCCAGCTGCTGCCTAAATGTTTTTAAAAAGCAGCTCGAGCCCCCACAATAACTGTCAGAGAAAAGACGAGGTGACATGGGCAGCCCAAGGTGTGGGGAAGGAATCCCAGCTCTCCTGAGCTCTAGAAAGAGTTTTGCTGCTTGTGTTTCGGTCTGGATTTTCTCTCAGGGTGTGGGATCCAGTGGGTTGTGCCAATGGCTGCGCTGTGCAACGGCAGGGCTGGGGATGCACCCTGACAGTGCCTTTGCCTGCTAGTGCAACTGCTGATGAATCGCTGTGGTTTTTAGCTGATGAACTCTAAAATCATCAGATGAACAGAAGTATGGAACAGAAAATACCTCTTGGATTTACTGGCTGTATTTGTGTCCTTAAAAGAGCTATGTGCTGTCATCTGTCCTCTGCGAAGATCAAATTATATGTTGACAACTTGCTTTCCTCCTTTCTCAGTGGCTGAAGGCAACTTTGCAGGCCCTTGGTGCCAAAACTGTCACTTTTTGTTAATCCTGTCTGTTTCCTACACTTAAACTTTCATATATATCAGTAGAGTTGGTGTAATCTCTGTAATTGTAACTTTATTATACAAGAGTAACTCTTGCATATGTAGCCCGAAGTTGACTCATCTCAGACAGTGATGGAGCAGGTGACAGGGTGGCCCAGGTGCTTTCCAGGTGACCCGGGACAGCCCATGGCCGAGGGAGGCTCAGGCGGGTGTCTCGGTTCCCGCAGGACGATGCACGAGGCAGCAGATGGAGTGATGCCGTGTGCTTTCCTGCTTCTGCAGCTTGGAGCTCGTTCTTACTTTTACATTTGTAGATGTCTGTTTCCATTATCCGCCGGAGTGACACTTAATCCATGCAGTAAAATCCAGGCTTAGCATTTCACATAATAAAACCAATAATACATAGCAAATTCAATGACATTATTTGCCTTCTTTTATTTTCTCTGAACCTTTTTTCCATACAGGACATGATCAAGAAATGCAAGATGGAAAAGTAAAGTCAATATTTGTTGATGTTGAAAATAAAGGCGCCTTTAAAATGAGGGGTGGAATGGAGTGTTTGCTTTTCTTTACTCCCAGGAGTTCACTGCAGCCCTGACTGTGATCCCGCAGGGTAACGCAGCGTTTGCAGGGAGGCCGAAGAGCAGAGGGCAGTGTGAGCACAGGCAGGCAGGGAAGATGTCTGATACGAGTCAGCAGGCATCATCTTCCTCCCTGCTAGAGGAAAGGGTTGAGATGAGCATAGCTTGGAGGAAGGGCCATCTCCGTGTCCCAAGTCACTACCTCCTTGGTTTTATGGGAGCTCCTTGTCCTGTGTTGGAAAAGCCTCCTCATGGGAGGTATGGAGTGTGGGGTTTCATTGCTATGTCAGGTTTCTCTGTGCTGTCTGTGGGGACACCAGTGTCCCTGCCAGCTTCCTCTGCCTGTCTTCAGGTGGGCCAGATCTGCATGTGCAGCCCCGTGTTTGCTCGGAGGATCCTCGCCTTGCTCACAGTGTTGGCTGATGCCACCGGCAGGAGTCCAACCTTGGCAAATAAATAGCATAGAAACCCTTTTATCTCTGTTTGTCCTGCACTGAGGCTCACCCAGGGCTCTGGCGTGAGTTGACCTCCTTGGGCTGTTTGAAGTTCTGATGAACCTCGCTCAGCAAAGCTAATGCCCATGCAATGCCTGTCCTGTGTGCCGGTGTGGACACGGTGCCCAGCATCGCCTGCTGCTGTGTGGGTCCTGGACAAGACCCAACAAGGTCTGCTTACAATGCTGTCGGGTGGGTGTAACGGGAGTCTCTTTATCAATAATCTGGATGAGGGGATTGAGTGAACCCTCAGTAAGTTTGCAGATGACACCAAATGGAGTGGGAGTGTTGATCTGTTGGAGGGTAGGATGGCCATACAGAGAGATCTGGACTGGCTGGATCATTGGGCTGAGGCCAATTGTATGAGGTTCAACAAGGCCAAGTGCCAGGTCCTGCACTCACAACAACCCCAGGCAGTGCCACAGGCTCTGGGAAGAGCTGCTGGAAAGCTGCCTGGTGGAAAAGGACCTGGAGGTGTTGATTGACAGCCAGTGTAATATGAGCCAGCAGAGTGCCCAAGTGGCCAAAAAGGCCACCAGCATCCTGGCTTGTATCAGGAACAGCGTGGCCAGCAGGACCGGGGAACTGATTGTGCCACTGTACTGGGCACTGGTGAGGCCCCACCTTACATCCTGGGGTCAGTTTTGGGCCCCTTATCATAAGAAGGACATTGAGGTGCTGGAGAGAGTGCAGAGGAGGCAACGAGGCTGGTGAGGGGCTGGAGCACAAGTGTGATGAGAGCGGCTGAGAGAACTGGGGCTGTTTATCCTGGAGAACAGGAGCTGAGGGGAGAGCTTGTCGCTGTCTGCAACTGCCTGAGAGGAGGTTGTAGCATGGAGGGGGTTGGTCTCTTCTCCCGTGTAGCAAGTGATAGGACAAGAGGAAATGGCCTCAAGTTGCACCAGGGGAGGTTTAGATTGGATATTAGGGAAAATTCTTCACAGAAAGGATTGTCAGGCATTGGGACAGGCTGCCCAGGGCAGTGGTGGAGTCAGCATCCCTGGAGGGGTTTAAAAGGTGTTTTGACGAGGTTCTTATGGACATGGTTCAGTGCTAGAGTTAGGTTACGGTCGGACTTGATGATCCTGAGGGTCTCTTTCAACTGAAATAATTCTAAGAATGTGTCTGCAACTTCTGGCCAGCATTGTCCCCATGTGCACCCTGTGCCTGCTCTGTGCTCCTTGGCTGCAGCTTTCCTGTTGCCTGGGTGTTGAGCAAAAATTAGGGGAGCTAGACAAGAGGTGTACCAGTACTGAAACAAAACTATTTTAAGGTATGGGCATGACTTAGAAACCATTATGCAGGGAAATGGACCAAGATTCCCCCATGTTGAGGCTGTTATTTTCACCCAACAGTTCAGCCCTCCCAGTTATGTGAAGGCAGCACATCTACGGCAGGTTCGTCACCATTACTGTGCCAGAAAAGCGAGTTGGTAGCAGAAAGGTGCAGAGCTGGCTCTGACTTAGGGCTCTGGTGTCCCCGAGACCTATGCTGCTCCCCGGCACCTCGTTTCTCAAACATCCAGAAACGCTTTGCTGCTCATGCACTTTTTATTCAGGCTTCCAGATTTTTTTTTTTCTTTTTTCTTTTTTCTTTTTTTTTCTTTTTTTCTTTTTTTTTTTTTTTTGTAGAGAGAGGCCTTCAAACAGGATTCACTGGAGGTAAAAAGCAGATTTCTGGCACGCTGTGTGTTTCCAGGCCCATTCTTTGGCTGGTGCTGCCATCTAGGGTGCGAGTCTGCGAAGATTTCGCGGCGCGCAAAACCGGACACGTTCTCAAAATACTTTCCACAGTGTTTTCCACAGTGTTTGCTCCCTGAGCACCCCTGGGGGAGGTGTGTGATTCAGTGGGTCAGATGTAGAGTCCACGATTTCACACCAAGACTTCGGGTTTCAGCCTTTAATTACAATAAATAAATATTAGTAAATACAAGTATTTACTGATCTGACTTGCTACACCGAGGTATTCTTTGGTGCTGTTTACATGAAGTTGAAAGAAAATATTCTTCCCTCTGAAAGAAAGTAGGAAAATCTGCACACCAAACAGCCGTTCAGCTGGTAGTTCCCTGAATTTTGTTTTCCTAGCCCCTACCTTTCCTTGCCTTTGGAAGTACGTGGCAGAACTTATGTGTTGTTGCTGCCTTGAGGGCTTCTTCCATTTTTTTTAAGGTTTCTTGTTGGACATCTTCCCCCTCTCGGAAACACTTTCTGGAGCCTTGTGGTGCTGGTGGGTAGGTGATTCACTCCTTAGAAAAATGTCTAGCTGGCACTTTTTCATGTGTGAGTTTTTCAGATTCATCTCAAACGAGCACATTTAGAGCCATATTGATTTCAGTGTGCTTTGGACTTGACCTTTTCTTTTTCTCATTAATGTGGATGTAGCTATTGGAGATAACTATTGAGTTTAAGTATTACAGAGGGACTGAAATCCATTAGTTACTGAGAATGCAATTAAACACTTCCTACTTTTAGGTACTTTAGAAATTTCAGAGACTGCGAGGCTGTTCATTCTGGTATAAATGGATTTTTAGTTATCACAAGTAAATATTGTATATTGTATCTTTATATAATTTATAGACTTATACCTTGAAGTGATGCTTTTTGGCCATTAACAAGAGAAAAAGCGAATGCTTGGCTGAGGAGGCTCTGAAGAGAGAAAATGAGGGATGTTGTCCCTGCAACGTCTTGGCGCGGCTCGGAATGTCGTGGCATGGCTCGGCATGGCATGGCATCGCTGGGCTCAGCATGGCGTGGCTCAGCATGGCATGGCATGGCTCTGCATGGCATTGCATGGCTCAGCACGGCTTGGCATGGCATGGCATGGCAAGGCTTAGCATGGCTCAGCTAGGCACAGCTCGGCACGGTATGGCATGCCGAGCCATTCCATGCCGAGTCATGCTATGCTGAGCCCAGCTGAGCCATGCCGAGCTGAGCAGAGCCGAGCTGTGCCGTGCCATGCCATGCTGAGCCATGCCATGCCGAGCCATGCCATGCCGAGCCATGCCATGCCATGGCGAGCCATGCCATACCGTGCCGAGCCA
This sequence comes from Caloenas nicobarica, assembly GCF_036013445.1. Lineage (NCBI taxonomy): Eukaryota > Metazoa > Chordata > Aves > Columbiformes > Columbidae > Caloenas > Caloenas nicobarica. Next base: position 11,143,132 of record NC_088258.1, on the reverse strand, counting down.
TGCTAAGCCTTGCCATACCGAGCCATGCCATGCCATGCCGAGCCATGCAATGCCATGCAGAGCCATGCCATGCCATGCTGAGCCATGCCATACCAAGCCCAGCGATGCCATGCCATGCCGAGCCATGCCATGCAGAGCCATGCCATGCCTAGCCATGCTATGCCATGCCGAGCCAAGCCATGCCATGCCGAGCCATGCCATGGCTAGCCATGCCAATCCATGACATGCCATGCCAAGCCATGCCGAGCCATGCTGAGCCATGGCATGCTGCGCCATGCCATGTCGAGCCATGCTGAGCTATGCCACACCGAGCCATGCAATGCCGAGCCATGCCATGCTGTGCTGAGCCGTGACATGACAATCTGTGCCAAGCCGTGCTGAGCCGTGCCATGCAGAGCAATGCTATGCCAAACCGTGCCAAGCCAAGCCACGCCATGCCGTGCCGAGGCATGTCATACCGAGGCATGCCATGCTGAGCATGGCATGGCTCGGCATGGCATGGCACGGCACGGCACAGCTCGGCTCGGCTGGGCTCGGCATGGCATGGCTCGGCATGGAATGACTTGGCTCGGCATGGCATGGCTTGGCTCGGCATGGCTCGGCATGGCATAGCATGGCTCGGCATGGCATGTCTTGGCTTGGCTCAACTCGGCTCGGATCAGCTCGGCATGGCTTGCCATGTCACGGCTCGGAATAACATGGCTCAGCATTGCTCGGCATGGTTTGGCTCGGCATGGCACGGCTCGGCATGGCACGGGTCAGCACAGCTTGGCATGGCTTGGCTCAGCATACCTTGGCTCGGCATGGCATGGGTCAGCACAGCATGGCATGGGTCAGCTCGGCAAACCTCAGCATGGCACGGCATGGCTCTGCACGGCCTCACACGGCTCAGCATTGCATGACATGGCTCAGCATTGCATGGCATGGCTCGGCATGGCATGGCTCAGCATGGCATGGCTTGGCATGGATCGGCATGACGTGGCTCGGCATGGCACGGTTTGGCATGGCATTGCTCTGCATGGCACGGCTCAGCACGGCTTGGCATAGATTGGCATGTCACGGCTCAGCACAGCATGGCATGGCTCAGCATTGCATGGCTCAGCGTGGCATTGCTCGGCATGGCTCGACATGGCATGGCGCAGCATGCCATGGCTCGGCATGGCTCGGCATGGCATGTCATGGATCGGCATGGCTCGGCATGGCATGGCTAGGCATGGCATGGCTCTGCATGGCATGGCATGGCTCAGCATGGCATGGCATGGCTCGGCACGGCATGGCATGGCATGTCTTGGCCATGGCCCCCGGTAATGTCCCTGCTGCAGTGTGTGACCCTTGTGTCCCCACACCGGGTCTCTGCTCCCAGAAGGAGCTGCCAGTAAATAGGTTTGTAGAAAGATAGTGGCAGGAAACCTGACAGCTGATAAGAGCAGCTGTATTCGTTGTTTCTAACTGGCAAAACACAAGGCAGAATTGATTTAAGCTACTATACAGGTTACTACAACTTTTTAAGTGAGGGAGACTATATTAATATATTGCTACCAATGTAGCAGGTAATATTTTAGTATGAAATTTTGGCTGGCCCTCTTAAGTTTAGTTGGAATAGCGTATGAGAAATGTAAGGAATAACACATCGTGCCAGGTTGCTCATCAGTAATCACAAAGGCTCTGTTCTTGTTATCTGTTGCTGGTTATTGCTGGTGATGGGGAAATTAACTCTGAAATTGTGAGTGGCAAATCTTCCTTCCTTCATCTAGATGGCACTCACACCCTGAAAAAGCCTTTTGCAAATCAACACGGAGAGCAAAGTTTCAGCAATCGCAACCAGGAGCCTGATCTGTAGTTGTGATTTTGTCCAACTCTGGTTACATGAATGTGCAAGAAAAGAAAGGAAGGAGAAGGGGTATAAAGAAATTTCATAGATGGAATTTTTTTAGGGTTTATGAGCTCTGAGACCTTAGAAAAAAATAGTATTTTCTGCCAGAGCAGGTGCCAGTCACTTAGTGTTCACTTGATAAATATGTGCTGTGTATTTTGGGAGCTGCAGTCTGTCATTTTTTTGGACCCTTTTTCAGTCACTTTGCGTGATGGTTTTCAGTTCTCTGTATGATCTGTCATTTTTTAAAATCTGTTGTGTCCTGTGACGGTCTCAGCAGGAAGGTACAGCAACACAGCCCCAAAATGTCCTCACGTTGTTCATGTGTCCCCTCAGAGGAATAAACCCCAAAAGATTCCAGTCATTCCCTTGTGTTCAAATGCCTCAGGCAAGCAGCATGAGCAATCAGCTCCCCAAGAACCCTCCGTGAACATCCTTTTCTTTTATTACCTTGGAAGTTTTCCCACTGCTGTTAACCTTGTTTTCCACACTGTTAAGGGACATTGTCACTCATGGGTCAGAGGTGGACCAGGTGGGGAGAGCATTTGAGCACAGCTGGGAGGGGTTTCTAATGCAGGACCCCCAGAGCCCACCTTGCTCAGGTGCCTCTTTGCACATCCAAACGTCACCTGCACCTTCTGCTTTGAGTTGCTCATGTCAGCCTGAGCCCTGGCATTTGCTCTGCCTGTCACCCACCCTTCGTGCTGAGTGGAGTAGAGTCAATCACATCCCAAGTGCTCTGTATCCAGTGACTGCTTGCCCCCTGCTTTAAAATATTTATTTCATTTACTGCTTCTGCAACGTGTCTGGTTCAGCTGGAGCCGCATGCTATCAGAATTTCTTCCTCTCAGAGGTAATCATAGACCATAGCTGAATTATCCCTACCAGCTTTTGGGAAAACTGCACAGCCTGAGCTATGAAAGCCTCTTAGGATCAGGCAACTTTTCCAGAGCCAATATAACTTCAGAGTCTTGTTTGAATCCTTCATATGTTTTCAAGACTATCTTTGAAATATGGTCACCAGAGCTGCTCACAGCATTTAGCAATGGTGTCTTGGATACTGGATGCAGAAATAACCCCGTTTCCCTGCATTGCTTGTTAATCTCCTGTTTACGCAGCTCTGGATTGCTTCTCACCTCTTAGTAACAGCATCACATGAGGAGTCCATGTGCAGCTGGTTCTGTACAAACCTCCCCATTTCTTTTTCTTAATTGCTGATGCCAAAATACTGTTGTCCACGTTGTCAGTGTGACCTTGGTTCTTGGTTCTTAGATAGGCAAGGTGCCATTTGCAGCTATCCAGAGCGCTTTGCTCAAATAAACTGAGATTACCCAGATTTCCAGATCTGTTCCTATCATTAATGCTGTTCCTGGCACAGAATACTGCCACACGCTAACTGTATCAGTCGTGGTTTTGTGTATTTTCCAGATAAATGAGTAATGTACTGAATAGGGTTGGATCAAGAACATAAACTATTTGATTCTTTACCTGTTTATCACGTAGTACCTATCAGTCAACTAATTTTAAAATAATTTGGGTACCGATGCAACCAAAATACCCAGTTTATTTGGCATTTTATTTTCCATGGTTGAGAACGATGATGTGTAGGTTAGCTGACCTTTAGTTCCCAGATACCCTGTTTATTTATGAGTATTGGCTTATGCTGAGTTTTATCCACAGTCCTCGGATGGATTTTGCTGTATTTTTTGAATGCCTGCGTGAGTGCTTCTGGATGGGTTTAGCTTGGGCAATGAGTGAGTTTGTTGATTTGTGCCTCTCCCAGCTCCTCCCTTCCCAGGGTGTCTGTCCAGTGGTGCAGGCAGCGGTGCAGGCAGCGGTGCAGGCAGCGGTGCAGACAGCTGTGCAGGCAGCGGTGCAGGCAGCGGTGCAGGCAGCGGTGCAGACAGCTGTGCAGGCAGCGGTGCAGGCAGCGGTGCAGACAGCTGTGCAGGCAGCGGTGCAGACAGCTGTGCAGGCAGCGGTGCAGGCAGCAGTGCAGGCAGCGGCACAGGCAGCGGCACAGGCTGACCCCCTGCCTGGGCAGGGTCGGCTCTGCCACGACAGGTGGTTTTAGGTTCACGCTGCGTCCCAACTTAACCTCTCCCTGGCTCCTTTGATATGGAACAGCTCAGCTGCTCCTTAGGGGCTCCAATGGTCACAACTGAGACAGCATCTGAAAGTTCTGCTGCAAATCACCAAATGTTGATAATTGCCCTGAGCTGCTCTGAAACAGATCCAAATCTTAAATAAGGTGATTTCACAAGTAGTCTGTTCTGTATTTGTTTAAGCGCCTACAGAGAATTATTGCTTCCACAAATAGGAGGGACTGAAGTGGCCTGATTTTCGTTGCTGTATTGATACTAACGAGCTTTTCTGCAGCTCCCGCAGTGAGAGCACAAATAATATTGGCTTTCCCCTCCCCTGGGGTGTCCAGCTCTTGGTTGCAGTGGTGGAACAAGCTTCAGTGGGAGCCGAGCGAGCAGCTCACCAACTCCTGGGGAGCTGCATTCGAGCAGCCTGTGCCTAAAAATAAAAAAACACCTTGGCCGTAGATGCAAAAACATTGTTCGCATCCTTGGCTGGCTGTTACCACCCCGCCGAGCCTGTAGCCATGCCTGGGCAGAAGCAAAGACACGGGCCAGGTCAGCAGCACTGGAACGTACGTACCGCACACAGACAGCAAGGAAACCCCATCTGATGATCGCACCGTAGCCACTGTGATAAAACACGCGCAGGAACATCTCGCCCTTTGGGCACGGTCCAAACACAGGGAGCATTTGGCTTTGTTTTGGCAGCACGTGCTGCTGCTATTTCTGTAGCCGGCCGCTTAAAAAGAAAGGGCACACTGTCACTCGTGGGGCTTTGCAGGGCAGTGTCCCGGGCTGTCGCGAGGCATTTGGCTCAGTCCGTCCCTGCTGGGGTTTTCTTTTCCCCTGTGTATAGTCAAGTTTACTGCCACCCTGCGAGTGTCTAAGGGTCTTCCACATGAAGACTGTTCAGTGTTGCCTTCAAACCAGGCAGTACCTGCCCGGGCTGTCCCCTGGCATTTCTTCCTGCCAGGTCCCCCTACATATTCACATCAGCAGAAAAACAAAACACAAAGGATTAAACCAAGAAATGCGGCTGAGAAGGAAAAGGTGTCATTTAAAGAGTTCTGCAGCTGTTGTGGAGCGCCCTGCTGATGTGTCAGTCCCCTGCAATGCACAGCACATGTTGAGGCAGCTCCATTTAAAGGGATAACTGCGAATGATCTGAAAGGCTGCCACCTTCTGTGTTCTGATTTCATCCCAGCGTATCACAGGATTTTGTTCAGGTTTTTCAGTGGTCTCCTGGGCAATGCTTTATTACAGCAGCGGTGTGGAGTTGTAGTTTGTAATGACGAGATCTATATAAATAATACTGATTCTACTGCCTGTTGTAATGCTTCCTGCCTGGGAACACTCTAAAGCCTTTTGCAAACACTAATTTCCTATTATTTGGGATAGAGAAGAACCTGCAGGTACTGCAGAGCGCGTTGCGGCAGCGCATGTTGTGCTGGCCAGCTACCTGTAAAAGCCATATGTTTGAATCATGGGCTTCAAACGACTGGGAGTCTTTTTGCACCCACAGTGAGTCATTAAAATAATTGCTTTTTTATTTTTATCATTTTTCCTGCTATGTCATTCTGATGTTTTGAAACTGTTGCTAGATAGTATGAGACTAACTTACGCGATCTGAAGATGCCGTTGAGGGGACCTTCAGCCTCAGAGAAGAGACAGGTGAAGGTTGGGGAAAAAAGGATGGTTATGTATTTCACAGATTATAACTTGCTGTGCAAAGAGGTGAAGGATGCCGTGTCCCAGCAGGCTGCGGTGCTGTGTTGAGGACGGGCACTTCGGCTCGGAGCAGCATCCTCGCTGGCATAATATGACTTTCCGTACGGTGCTGCCCTCTGCTGGGTGAATCTGGTTGGATACCCAAGGCACAGGGAAGGCCCCTGGGTATTGAGGTTCGAGTTGGGCATCTGTGTTGCCCTAAAGTCCCTGTGCTTGCTCAGAAGGATGAGCTGAGTCCCTGCGACTCCGTCCTGCTCCCCCCGGGGAGCTGGGGTTTGCTTTATTTGGGGGTGCCGGGGGGAAGGGTGATGCCGTCCTGGGTGGGGAGCGGAGCCGGCAGCAGAGCCCGAACAGCACATGCAGCACTGACAAAGAAAAACAGCAACGGCGATGAACCGGGTTAAGGTTTAATGGATTTCCTAGAACTGTGCTTTGTAAGGGTCTGGTTGTCAGGGTTTGCACTGTATTACCATGGGTTTTCAAAGAAATGAGCACTGGGTTGTGTAGCAACGCCTGTCGCTTTGCTTGGCTGACCTGCCATGTTCCCTCCTTTCAGGGTAACACAGGGGGGTCAGCGCCCACCGCTCTCCCCCAGCCACCACCTCCATGGGTGAATCTTTGCTCTGCCAGGGATCTCCCCCCTTGCACTGGTGGCATGAAATTCACGGTGACATCTGCCATCTGTGTCGGGTGCTGCTTGCTCCTGAGGGCTTGTGTGAGGCTGGAGCTAAATCCCAAAGGAAAACTCTGCTCTTGTTTAGGCAGATGAATTCAGGGGCCTGGCAGAGCCCAGCCAGTAGATGTGCCAGTGCAGAGACAAGTCCCTGAGGTTGGGAACACGAGCAGGAGTGATGCAGATGCTGCTGGTGCACATCCACATGGCATCATCCGCCCGGGCTGGTGTGACATGGTACAACCAGCCCTGCAGCTGCTGATCAGCCGTGCTGGAGCTGCACCGTGTGTGACACTGCACTGGGCTGTGTGCGGCCACCCTTCCATGTCACACATGGCCATGGCTGTGTCTGCTCCTCTGCCAGACTCCCTGCCCAGCCCATGGAATTAGCAGCAACACAGTTCATGCAGGTTCCTCGGTGGTCACTGAAGTGCTTACTCTGTTTCTTCATTACCTTTTACCACTTAAAAGGCTCCTAAATCTGCATTCAGAGAAGACCAATGCTGCTTTCCCATCAGTTCAGAAGGGATGCAGAAGGAGGAAGGTCCACTCTGTTTTTCTCCAGCCTTCATCTCTAGTCTAGCTTAAATCTCTGCCTTTACTCGGCAGACTGAAACACATTGCAGCCATCCCTGAGCAGAAGCGTTCAGACCGAACGCTATAACTGTACAGTGGGCAGCACCAGGCTCGCTTGATGGGTGCAGCTCGGGGTGCTCACCCTGCCGCGGGGTCTGTGGGTGCTGCAGAGCCAGGGGCTCGGCTGCAGAGCTTGCAGTGCCCAGCGGCACCAGCTTCACGCTGCAATGCAAAGCCACTCGACACCCCATGCTGCAGCTATTTGGAACTGGAGTCCATATACCCCTACATCTATCTATATATATATATATGTACACATACATGATGGGAATCATTCCTCTGTGAAATTGAAGCAAACAATTTCTTTCTTCCTGCAAAAAATTAATGTCCTAGCAGATCCTATAAAATATTCATCTTCTTTATCATCCAGTTAATCAGTTCCACAAAATCAGTGAGCACTGAAATCTTCTGACCTATTGATTGACGTCTAATGTCGCATTAGTAGATAGTGAATTACAAAAGCCGCTGTGTGCTTTGGTACTGCTGCTGAATTTGAGCTCCAGGGAGCTGTTTCGCAGTTGGTGTCTGAGCCTGTGCTTTGGGCATAAAAGGAGGGTGTAAAGGTCTGGGAGCGAAAAGCTTTTTCCATGGAGTTAAAACTCAAATAGAAAAGAAAATGTGTCTGCGGTTGTCATCCCCCTACACCATCCATTTTAGATAAGAGCAACATACTGCAGTGTGACAGACTGCTAGAATCAACAGCTGAACTTTTAAATAACACAGAAATGACAAAGAGGCTCAGTTATTGACTCTCACGGAGCTATTGGTGGTGGTAACGGATGCTGGGATGAGGCTTTTGGCTCATCTCACCTGAGGTTTGGCATTTGCTCCATGAGCTGGGACGCCAGTGCCCTGGGCTCGCTCTGCAGGACACAGAGTGCGAGTGGCACATCTGGATTGTTCTTCAGCCCCCCTCGGATGCTTCCCCCTTTGTGGTTTGAAGGATGTGGTGTGTGGGCCGTGAGCGTTTAACACTTCAATTAATGTTTGATATTTAGGTGGGTATGTATGTGCTTAGGTATGCAACCAATTTTTCACCACCACCCCCCTCGCCTTTGAACTGCTGACATGAAAGGCTTAGTTATAAACTGCTTGCTTGGCTACAAATAATGCATTGGATCTACCTAAACTTACATTGGTTTAATTCAGTGGTTAGCAATAGCTGAGACTCCTCTAGCTACTTTTTGCCAAGACAGTGTGGAAAAGGAGAAAAACCAAAAATGGAAACAGATAGACTAAAATATCCTGGTGGTATTTTTTCTGTTAGAAACCTAATGAGAGTTGCAGTGGTATGTTGAGACAAAGGGCCAAGCCCTCAACGTTGTCCAAGGGAAACAGCACAGAAAACTCTATTAATTCCTTTGTATTGCATTGACCTTTTCTTCGCTCCCCTCTTTTTCCTCATTTCTGTGATGATGTGTGTGCTGCACGGTGTCACATGGGGCTGCGGGGAAGGGTGTACCGGCTCTCGATTTCAGTTCAGATGTTGGAGGCACACAAGTAATGCATGGAGAGAAATCATCAGGGCAGATGGAAATCTTGTCTCTGTGCTGGGCTCCTCCACACCGCTGAAGCATTGACTTTGTCCTCTTCTTGGTTTGCTCTTTTGAGGAGCCAACACACCCTTAACCTCCATCTTCTGGCTCCTCAGCCCTCCATTGCAAGCAGCTCTCTGCCCGTGCCTCAGTTTACCTGCTGCTAGCTCTGTGCTGCACACCAGGGAGCTCAGAGCTGGTCACAGCTGGTGGAGGAGGAAGACAAACAGCTCTTTGGCCTGATTTTTCTCATCCTCTTTGCTATGGAGCAGACTCGGGGCAGGGAAGCGCTGCCTTTCTGTGCTGCTCACGTGCCACTATTAGGGTGGGAGGAAAGTGCTCCTCTTTGGCTCATGGCTGTGCTTTGGCTGTCGATCTGGAGAGATGTCCATTAGGGGAAGGTAGGGGTGGCTCATGCACCACGCACATCCCATCCCCAATTGCTCCTCTCCTTCCTTGCCTGGGCACTGAGCCATTTCATCTCTCTCCACCAGGAGGACCGAGACCAACAAATCCTATGGACTGCAGTTAAACCTAAATCTCTCAGTGAGAAATAATGCCTGGGAAGGATTTACTTAAGCTCCACTAGATACAGTTTTAAATGTTGGTGGGGTGTGTTTGTCTTGCATCCATCCGTGAACTGGTGGTGAAGGAAGAAAGAAAAGCGTGGTAACTTCGGAAACCCTCTGCAGCCCTGGGATCCCACAGCTCCCGGGTGGGACGCGAGGCTGTGTGACATTGCCAGACATGGAATATAGGAAAGAAAACATGTATTCCCCTTTCTAAGCAGAAAAGAGCAACTTCTCACTTTCACATGTTAAGTAGTAGATGGAGAAGGTAAAGTCCTTAAGCACAACATTTTGTGTTGTTGGGTAAGTGGCAAGAACTAGAAACTCTTGCTAATTCTGACCTGGTACAAGGAAAAAAGCTTCAAAGGAGTTAGGAAAATCTGTTAATCCATGTCACTGTGTGGCTGATCCACTGTATTGCCACTGGGGCTGGAGCACAGTGCTTTGTGCTAACACGAACTGAGCTTCCCAGTAGCAACAGCACTACCAAACACCCCTCAAAGTGAAGTGGAAGTGAAAGGTAAGCCGAGAAGTGTTCATTCCTTTGACCAACATGTGTTTTTGTTAGGGCTGGTTTTGGCTGAGAGTCTTAATTCCCTACACTGCTCTGCTGGAGGGTCCTCACGCACAGGAGTCATACTGGCGGGTCCTGGGGGTGTCCTGGGATCGATCCTGGTATCACGCCGGGGAGTCTGGACATGACACCGGGGTCATTCCGTTGGGTTCCCATGGGTGCCCCGGGGTTGACCTCAGCACCACTCCAGGGAGGTCTTGACTCGGGGGTCTTGACCCGGGGGTCATGCCGGCAAGGTCCCGGGAGTGTCCCGGGACTGACTCCGGCATCACGCCGTTCCAACAGCCACTGTGCCTACCTCCCGCCTGCACCCGGCAGCCCATCGACTCAACCGCCCGGGGGACCGGGCCGGCCCTGCGCTCCCCCGACTTGGCCAGCGGAGCCGCGGCCCCGGCCGGCGCGGGCTGTGGGGGACCGGGCGCCAGCGGGCCAGTCTGTGGGGCCCGTGGGCCGGGCGAGCGCCAGTCCCGGGTACCGGAGCCGGGGCTCGGGGGCGCCGCGTACCGGGGCGCCCGTCGGGGCTCCCGGGGAAGACGGCGGCAGCCGCGGGGGGGTGCGCGGGGCGGGGCGGGGCGTGGCGGAGGGCGGGGCCGGGCGGGGCCGGGCGGAGCGGCGCGGCTCGGGGCGCGCACCCGCCATGACCATCGGCGGCCCCCGCGGCCGGCACCCCCCGCGCCTCCAGATGCCCTGTCTGCGCAAGGTGAGCCAGCGCCGGCCCCGGCCCCACGGGGAGCGGGCACCGCGCCGGACACCGCAGGCGGCACAGGCGGCGGCACCGCGGGGACCGGGCACTGGCACCGTGGGGACTGGGTGCTGAGGGGACCGTGTGCTGGGACCGTGGGGACAAGGTGCCGCAGGGACCAGGCGCTGGGACCGTGGGGACGGGGCACCGGCACTGCACTGGGCACCGTGGGCATCGGGGACCGGGCAGCGGGTGTCAGGGTCGCCGGGGGGTACTAGCACCACCCCGTGTACCGCGGGACAGCGGGCATCACCCCATCCTCACCACCGCCACGGGGCACCGGGCACCGCCCCACGCGGGGACACCCGCGGGCAGCACCCCGGAGCTGCGTGCTCAGCCCCTGCCGCTGGCCCAGGGCCCTGCCACAGCCCCGGCAGAGCTCACTCCCCAAAGCCGGGGCTCCCCAGCCCAGGGATGCCTGGCTGCAGAGTGCCAGGCTGTCCCCGGGCCGGGCACGGGGTGCCCTGGGTCAGGGTGGGGGGCCAAGATGTGCCCAGCCCGGTGCCCCTGGCTGAGGGGCTGAGCGTGGGGGGCACTTGCCCGGCAGATGGAGCGGATGATCGTCAGCATGCAGGACCCCGACATGGGCATCAAGATGAGAAACCAGCGCCTGCTCATCACGGTCATCCCCCACGCCATGACAGGTGGGTCCCCGTGGCAGGGCACCCCACGAGGCACGCAGGGTGGGGGAGGTGCGCAGGTGCTCCCTTGGTGGCCCCAGTGCTGCACCCAGCCCCATGGCACCCCATGCTGCTCGCCTCCCCGCACCCACGGGCACTCAGCGCTGCAGCTGGGATCAATTATGCATCGGCTGAGCGGGGCGGGCACTTGCTGGGGCGAGTGGCTCAGCATGTCCTTGGCAGGGCCCCCATCACCCTGCGTGACCCCCAAAGCACCCACTGTGCTGTGGTGCCTCAGCCTGAAAACCTCCCCATACCCTTTCGGGAGGAGCCCATTGCACCCCACTAATGCTGCCTTGGTCCCCAGGGAATGACATCGTGGAGTGGCTCATCCAGAAGTACAGCATCTCCGAGGAGGGTGAGTGCCCTGGCACGGGCAGCCAGCACCACGGGGGATACCAGGGCTGCCAAGCCCCCATACAGCCCCCACTCCTGCCCCCCCAGAGTCACTGCACCTCGGCAACCTCATCGTGAAGCACGGCTACATCTACCCCCTCAGAGACCCCCGCAGCCTGGTGCTGCGAGCAGACGAGTCACCCTACCGCTTCCAGGTACAGCTCCGCCAATGGCGTGGGCACCGCCGCAGTCTCGGGGCCATCCCCGGCCTGGCACCATGGCACCCCGCGGTGCTGCACCTCAGCTTCTCCTTCTCCCCATCCAGACCCCCTATTTCTGGACCAGCACCAAGTGGCCGGCCACAGAGCTGGACTACGGTAGGTGCCACTGTGCCGCTGGCACTGTCACAGGCTGCAGCCCTTTCCTGGCCTCCCTGAGGTGCCACCGCTCCTCTTGCAGCCATTTACCTGGCCAAGAAGAACATCCGCAAGCAGGGTGACCTGATCGAGCATGAGAAGGTGAGCAGTGCCTTCCTCACACCTGTGATGAGTTGGGGGGGGGGGGGGGGGGCGGGTCTCAGCTCACCCAGTAGTGGGGGTTCACCTGTATGTGAGGCAGCACCGGCTCTGCCTGTGCTGCAGCGGTGGTCAGACCCGGAGCCAGGCGAGGGGACGGGTGTCGCGCCGTGCTCACAGGGGTGACACCGCTGCTGCCACTCCCCAGGACAACTACAACCTCCTGCACAAGCGGATCAACCACACATGGGACTTCGTGGTGATGCAGGCACGGGAGCAGCTCCGGTGAGTGTGGGCATGGCTTGGCACTGCTGCACCCCGGGGACCCACGGGGATGGAGCACCCTTGGGTGCTGGCATGGGCGGGCAGAGTGCCAGCGCCTCCCTGCTGCCTTTGCACGGGCAGGGCGGCCAAGCAGCGGCGGAAGGGTGACCGCATCGTCATCGACTGCCAGGAGCAGGCATACTGGCTTGTCAACCGGCCCCCGGTGAGGATGGGTTCGGGGGGGCAAGGTGTGGTGGGCTGGTGGATGAAGCTCTGGGCAGCGGCCCAGCACTGGGCACAGCCCCAGCCTAGGGAGCAGGGCTGGGAGTGCAGGGGGTCCCGCCAGCCCCCAGCACGATGCTCTTGTTGCAGCCGGGAGCCCCCAATGTGCTGGAGCAGGGCCCCGAGCGCAGGAACTGCCAAACCACCCGTGTCCAGCTGGTGAGTGGGAGGGGGGGGCGGGCAGGCAGCCCCGGGGCTGCCGGTAGGCACAAAGCACAGCCTCCCGCCTGTGCCAGGGTGCCAAACTGCCCCGATGGGTGCCTGGCTGTCCCCCCGCAGGCTGTGGCCACGTTTGCTGGGGAGCAGGAGGAGCAGCCCCAGCTCTGCTAACACCCTTGTGTCCAACCCGTCCTCCCACCCCGGCTGAGCTGGGGGTCCATGAGTTCGCCCATGCACCCACCACCCCTCCATGCCACCGCACAAAATCCCTGCAGGGTGCATGTGCTGCCAGGAGCCCTGGCACCCTGGGGTGCCCACAGCCGCTGCTGTGCCCTTCCCCATGTTGTAACCCCTCCAGCACAGCCCCAGCCCCCCCAGTCCATCCTCACTAACCCCCTGCTTTCTCTTCTCTGCACCGTGTGCTGCGTCCTCTGCCCACGTAAGTGTCACTGACCCAGAGCCAGTGCCAGGCTGGGGCGGGGAGAGGGCGCCAGCGTTCGCCCCACAGGCTGTGCTGGCTGAGCCCGGAGGGGTGTGGGGATGAGGCTGGAGGCCACAGGGGCGGGCTATGGGGTGCTGGCATGGGGAGGGGGGCTGGATGCCAGGGTCCTTGGCCAGAGTGACAATGGCAGGGCACAGTGGCCTGGCCCTGTCATGCTCTCACCTGGCCCCTCTTGCAGACCAAGAACATGGATTACTACAAGCGGGAGGTGAGTGGGGTGAGGGGCGGGTGTGGATCCCGGGGAGCACAGGCTGCCAAGCACCCCTGATGTCTCCCTCACGGCCGTCCCCAGATCGAGTACTGCAGGAAAGCCATGGCCAGGACCAGGGTGAAGTCCTCCATCTGCCTCGAGGGGTGAGTGGTCAGCGGCTGCCCTGGCCAGGACCAGGGTCCTGTCGGGGTGATGGGGGCACCAGCATCCCCGCACCTGCGCTGCCATCACCCTCGGCAGGTGGCAGAGCCGAGGCTTTGTGGCCATCACAGTGCCCAAGCACGTCCCCACTGTGTCCCTGCAGTGGCTGAGGCTGGTGGCAGCAGTGGGATGGTGGCCCTGCCTGCCTCCAGCTGCTGATCCTGGCAGGTACATCAAGTTCAACGAGCAGTACGTGCCCCACGACCCCATCATGTCTGGCTGCCTGCCCAGTAACCCCTGGATCACGGACGACACCACGTACTGGGCAATGAACACCCCCACGTAAGTGCTGCCAGCCCCTGGCCCCCCAGTACCCCAACCTGCAGGATGGCGTGTGGGTTCGTGCAGGCAGCCCCGGGGTGCCCGGTGACAGCCCCGGCACCGGTGTCACCCGCAGGGTGCCGACCCCCACAAAGCTGCGCGTGGAGCGCTGGGGCTTCAACTTCAGCGAGCTCATCACCGACCCCCTGGGCCGGGCACAGCTCCTCGAATTCCTCAAGAAGGAGTTCAGCGGTGAGCAGCCCCAGCCCCACACGCCCTGACCCGCCAACCTATCCCTGTACCACCCAATCCAGTGCCCCATCCTGACACCAAACCTGTCCTAGCATCCCCCACCCACCTCCCCAGCCCAGCACCCCAAACCCACCACGACATCCCAGCACCCCTGACTAACCTGTCCCAGCATCCCTGGACCCACTGCCCCACCTCACACCCGCTGGCTCCATCCCGGGGCAGGAGGGTTGCTGGGCCACGTGCCCAGCCATGATGGCCTTTAGGCCTTGCCCATGGAGGGTGCCCAGCGCTGTGTCCCCCTCCCCAGCCGAGAACCTGAGCTTCTGGGAGGCTTGCGAGGAGCTGCGCTATGGGGAACAGTCCCGCATCCCCGAGATCGTGGATTCCATCTACCAGTGAGTGCCAGCAGGGTGAGGATTTGGGGGCGGCCAGGCTTTGGGGTTACCAGGTCATCACGGCGCGACATCCCACCGCGGGGCCGGGTGCTCCCCACTGGCTGTGGCTCCCCAGGCAGTTCCTGGCTCCTGGGGCCACGCGCTGGGTGAACATCGACAGCAAGACCATGGAGCGGACGCTGGAGGGCATTAAGACGCCCCACCGCTACGTGATGGATGATGCCCAGATGCACATCTACATGCTGATGAAGAAGGTAGATGAGGGCAGGGCTGGGCAGGGCTGGGCAAGGGCTGGGCAGGAGCCTGACACCTCTGCTTGCCCAGGACTCCTACCCACGGTTCCTCAAGTCAGAGCTCTACAGGAACCTCCTGGCTGAGGCCGTCATCCCTCCAGAGACCAAAAAGCGGTGAGTGCAGGGGCCAGACCCCCGGGATGCTGGGGTGGTCCCTGCCGGCACTGACTCCGCTCCGCCCGCAGGGTCTTCCCCTTCATGCGCAAGCAGCGGCACTCCAGCCCCAGCCCGGCCCTGCTCCTGCCCGGGGGTGACACCGAGGAGAAGAACAGGGGCCCCACAGCTGCCTCCGTCCCTGAGGAGGAGAGCTGAGGGCCCTGGCCCCACACCGACATGGGAGCTCCCTGCGCAGCACCCCAACCTGGCCGCAGGCCCCCCACAGCACACCCTGCCCCGCCACAGGACCCCGCCAGCAGTAGCACTGAAGGAGAGAAGCCATACGCCCCCCCGGAGCCCCCCGGGCCAGGCTGGCCCTGCTGCAGACCCTGCTCACATCCCCGCACCCTCCTCAGGGAGCCAGCACCCAGCTGGCCTGGTGCAGGGTCACCTCCTCCTCCTGCCTCCTTGGGCACAAGCCATGGGGACAATAAAGCCCCCATGGGGAAGCATTGCGGCTCCCGTGGTTTTCGGGGAGGGGTCACCATGGACGTGGGTGGGGGGTGCACATGGTGGTGGCCACACATGGTGGTGGCCACCCCTCCCAGCTGGACTTGTGTCCCCTGGGCTGGCAGCCAGCCCTGCCCCTGCCTGCAGCACCCAGCAAGGGGGCAGCCCCCAGGCAGGGGGGACCAGCTCCCCCCGGCACGTGTGCCCATGACATGGCCACCACCCACAGCTCTGCTTGTTCCAAGGGCCAAAACCAGACCCCAGTGGCAGCCCCAGCTGCCCTCCTGGCTCAGCCACTGGAGCACCCACATAGAGCCCCCAGGGAGGACAAAAAGGCCTTTTGAGTGGGGCCAGAGGTGCCACGGGGCAGCGAAGCCGGACTGGCAAGGGCATGCAGGGAGCGGGGCTTGCGCTGAGCCCTCTCCGTGCCCAGAGCCCGTTAATCTGAGCAGAGGCTGAAGATCTGGCAGCAGGATTATTCTGTTCCCCAGAACTGAGCCCCAGCTGTGGGGGATTAACACTGGTGCTTATATAAAGGAGAGGGGGCTGCTGCCTGCCAGCATGCCCACCCCCTGTGCTCCCAGGGACCCGCACAGCACAGCAGGTCGGGGATGTCCCCAGCCCATGAAGGACCAAGCGGTGCCACGCTGCACCCTGGCCAACAAACATCAGGGACACTTGGGATGGTCAGAACCGTGACATCCATCCCTGCCACAGAGCTGGGGACCCCCGGCACAGAGTGGGGGGGATTTCTCAGCTCGGTGCTGGGGCAGACAGGGGGGCCTCAGGGCAGAGGACGCTGCAGGAGCCTCTGTCACACGATGGAGCTTGGGACCTCGGTGCTGGCAGCCACCAGGCAGCGACAGATGGTCCCACGCTCCAGGAGACAGCGCCTGCCACGCAGCTCCCTCCAGCTTGATCCAAATCCAAGCCTCAGAGTGAGATTTTCATGCTGATGGGCTGCAGCAGGAATCCGGGGTATAAAACCAGGTCATGGAGCCCCGGCGGGGGGCAGGGATGGGTTGGCCTGGCTCTGTTATCTCACTCCAGCCTCCCTCCACATGCTCTTCGCCTGGTCCATCGTGGGACAGGACAACAGGCAGAGCCACATCCAGCTCAGCCATCAAAGGACACCTGGATCCCTCCCAAAAAAGGGGGTTTCTGCCTTTGGGAAGCCATGCCAAGCAAGGGCTGCCAAAAAATCCCGAAGTCTTGCATAACCTCAGCTGCAAAAACAAAAGCAGGGCACCATTTACAAACAATGCAAAAGAGGATTTATTGAAATCATTCCGGTTTAGACCAAGTCCTACAGGGCACAATTTGCAGTAAGTTAAAAGAATCAAACCAAACTGTCTTAGTGTTAAAAAACACGCTAATACATAACACAGTGATATATGCCATCATCACCCATCTGAGTTACTGAGTCAAGGCACAAAGTCATTTATTAAATACTGCAAAAAAACAATTACACCGGAAAATAAGCTGGAAAAAGGACTTGTTTTGTTAAGAAGGTGCTGGTTTGGCACTGATGCATTTCGTTGAGCTGCCACAGGGAAATCTGCATTTTCAAAGTGTCTGGAAACATTAATGCACAACTTAAAGCCAGATAAGACCCCAAAGCCAAAAATCCTGAAGGAACATTCAGTGTGCCTACGGGAAAGGTCAGGACTGGGTAGGGATTGGAGGAGGGAGAGAGCTGAGACGCTGGGACTGCGCTGAGAACATGGCCCGGGCACCTTGCCCCCTGCCAGGGCATTTCAGTGGGATACAACCTGCCTGGGACCCCTGCAACACTGGCACGGGGGCTTGCGGGGCTGCCTGGCTTCAGGTCTTCATCGTGCTGAGCAAAGAGGCAACCCAAGCTGGGGGACACACCAGGGGAGCCTCCCTACAGCCCCAGAAAACAGCTTGGAAAGAGAGGAATGTGGGGGAGAACCCATCATTTCGAGTCCAGGCTGCTTTGGGGGTCGTAGGGTGCTCTCCTGGGAGCATCCCTGGTTCCTGCTCCACCCGGAGGCCCCAGGACTGGGCTCTGCCAGCAGCGCAGCTCTGCCGAGGCCAGCAGCTCTCGTCCTGCACAGCTCCTGTGACCGCCCCAGCTCTGGGTCACAGGGCAGAGGGAGCCAGGACACCCTTGAGGCAAGGACCAGGCCAGCCGGGAGCAGGAGGTAAGAGCCCAGGCAGGGCACTGAGCTGTTGTCACAAGAGAAGAACCAGTGTCCAACCCTACACAACCCTGCGTAAGTTTCTCATCCTACAGTATTTCTGCACATACCCCGAGCTGCGACTAGCCAAGGGAGGGAGGCACTGGTCAAGCCCCCTCCAGCACTGCAAAACTCAAGAGCTGAATGAGTATTTGCAGGACAGCTGGCATTGCCACTCAGGTACAGCACTCCCCGAAGCGGCAAGCCCAGCTCCCAGGCAAGGTTAAAGTGCAATTCTACTCTGAAAAAACATCCTAGATCCTCTGGCACCTCAAAACCAGCAGGAGAGGTGATGACCGTACCGGCAGGGACCAGCCCGCCTGGGCTCAGAGTGTTTTTCATATCACCTGTAATCAGAGTGGGACCAGGGAGGAACATTGATGCTCAAATGAGGAGGGAGATCAGCTCCCTTTCTGTGTCAGTGAGGCTGCACAGCCGGGCTGCAAAAGCAGCAGCAGAGACAGACACAAGTGGGCTTCTGACCACAGAGCAGGGCACAAGGGGCTGTTCTTAGGAAAAAAGGCCATTTTTTAAGTAGAATGACACTTGAACCTGTGCTCTGCTGGCCCAGGTGATGCTCAGCCACACCATCAGCTGTGGCGAGGGTCCATCTCTATGCGCACCCCATGCCTACCAAAGCAGAGGCCTAAATCCAGGAGAGGGTGATTGCAAACCAATGCACAGCCAAGCACCTCACCCACAGCCAGGAGAGCTGACTCAAAGGAAATCTAACACCACACGTCGAAGCTCCACTTCTCAGGCAAGCACCCAAGAAATAACCAGCGACAGCATCCCCAGCAAGTGTGCGTTTTCCTCCAGACATGAGCTGAGTCAGCACCATTCTGCGGGCACAGGAGGATCGAGGGGAAAGCCTCCCCGAGCTGACGACACTTCAGTGGTGGCCAAGCACTGAAGTCCCATTGGCTCTGTGGACAGACTCACCGGCAGCTGCCCCCACAGCCCAGGCATCCCCAGACACCGGGAGTGCTTCCCCGCCAGCAACACTTTGGTTTGTGGATCAAGAAAGGCAGCTTCCCGTTCGAATCCGTGATCTGGGTTTGCCAAGAGCACAGTGGCAGAGGAGAGGCAGCCTGGAGACACCTGGGCCAGGGCAGCCTCTCTCCCTCCCTCGACAAGCTCACACTCGGCTGTGGAATCGCATCCTGTAGAGGCGGTCCCGGACATACTGCTCACTGTCCACAGCCACCTGGCTCAGCCAGATCACCCTGCTCTCAGAGACGTCCTCCTTCAGCTTACGCTTCATCAGAGACACTGATCCTGGCTCCTCGCTGGGCTGGGGCCCCCTCAGCAGCACGTAGCAGGCGTGACGGCTCCGCTCAAACAGCGCGGCTGGAACGCAGAGCAAAGGGAACAGCCCAGCCTGAGGTCTCCACGTTCAGACTGGCCACCAGACCCAACACCACACACCCACCAAATCCAGCAGGTACCAGAAGTCCAGTGTCCTCCTGCACCTCCTCACTGGTGGGCTGGAAGGAGAGGACTTACCATTGAACGCAATTATTTGGTCAGTGCTATTGCGGAGCTCCAACAGGACATTAGTGTAGGAAGGGTGGAAAAGATACAGCTTCTGGAGAGGAGTTCTGGATCTCTGCAACCAACAGGACACTATCAGGACATGGACTCACATGTTATCCCAGAGACAACACCAGTACCAGGCTCAGCTACTACTCATGCTCGACAGAACACATCCAGCCAGGTACTCATCCATATCTGACCAGCTCATTCTGCCTGATGCTACTAGTACTAGTGTTGGGATTTTGCTTCCTGCCCGGCACTGGTGCTCTCCTCCCCACCCCAAGCTCCCTGCAAAGAGCAGGCCTGTCTGCTACAGGCAGGAGACAGATTTTCACCTTAGGGCTGGCAGAGTTAGCAAGGGAAGCACAGGAATCTCGGCTGGTACTCAGGCACCCTCCAAGTCACAACCTGTCACTCACGCTGCCAGCCACTGCCCCAGCCGGCTTGGTTCCGCAGCTGAGCTGTACATCAAGGCTGCCAGAGCCGCCTTGGCACAGAGAGAGGATGTCCACGTGGCCACGGGAGGTGGCTGTGTGCACTACTGCTGCAGGAGGCACCTGGCCAAACAGCAGCAACTTCAGAGGTACCAGACCGGCGGCCCCTCCTGCAGCACCACACCATGGCAGGGCTCTGGGGAAGCCAGTGACTCTGCTCACAGAGCCACTAAGTCACTTTTCTCTACGTAGACAGGCCAAGGGTGACAAAAGCTGCTGGTGCCACTGTGAAGACCCAGTAGAGACCAGACCACACGCAGAGGTCTGCCTGCTTCTAGCAGACTGGACTGGTCAGAGTCCCCACAGTCAGTGCTGGAGGCTGCAGCAGTAGCAGCACAGACAGATGTGAATGTGAACACCCAGTTCTGGCCCAAAGTCTGGAGAACAGCAGCCATCCCGCAGCACTACTCACCGTTTCGTTTCCTGGTACCTGGTAGTCACCCCAGATGAGGAAGGTGGAGCGGTGATCAGCAGTAGAAAGTGTGGCTGGCCCAGGGCTCTCAGCTCTAGAGTTCAGCTTCAGGTCCCACTGGACTGCTCCGGTTCCGCTCTCAACAATCATAACCTGGCAGGGAAGAGAGTAAAGGAACTCACACCAAAGAGCTCTGACAAGCCATGAGAGAGAAGCCGAGTCAGCTGTCTCTACCCCTCACTGGCTATGGGAACAAGTATTTGACACATGGGAAGATGAGGAGCTGGGCATCACAGAGCTGTGAGAACTGGGGCAGGCCGCATTAAAGTCAGAAGTTTTTCAGCTATTTCAAGGAGTTCAAAGCTCTGTCATTGAAGCCTCTTGCTGAGAAGAGAATTAAAGTGCCTGAGCTGGCTTCAATAACCTGTTGAAAGAGATCCTTTCCCAGCCTAAAGCTTCCTAAAATCAGCCAGAAGGAACACATCCTACCAACTGTCCTCGACTCAGTGCCAGCTTGAGCTGAGACATGCAGAGAGAAAGGAAGTTAAAAGGAAGAGATTTCAAACCTTCTTCCTGTTGGGTCCGATTTCACTCTCCAGGACAATAGCAAGAACATCGGGTTTGTAGTAACCGAGCAGCGGCTCACTAAGGGAGAAAAAGAGACAAGACAGATCATAACACACCCTGACGGCTTGAGCATACCCTGTTCTTTCAGAGCAGCTTCTCTCCTCTGACTGCTCTCAAGTCTGAGCCCAGTCCTAGGACAGCCACATCACAGCAGGCTCAGAATGAAGAATCAAAGCTTTGGGCTCCTCCATTCTGAGCAGCACCTGAGAGCTGCTAGCGGAGGAGACACAACGAAGTAAGCATGATCCAGATATGACCACAGAGCAGGGTGCGTGTTTCAAATGAAACAATAAAATAGCATCTGCCAGGACACCAGCGTTGCTGGGAACCTGGAAATGCCACTTCCAACCCACAGTGGTAACACTACCTCACAACACGGGACACATTGAGGGTCCACAAAGTCTGAAGATTTTGTGCGTTGATCAGCGTCGCCATCTCCGAGTTTACAACCAAGATGTTTTCCCGTGATCGTCCAGGAATTTTTGCCAGGTAATGAATGTCTCCGAAGCTGAACAAGGACAGAGAAATCATCACAATTTCTAGACCACAGATGGTTTTATTGTGGGGTTTCAGTTTGCTTCCCTGCACAGTACATGCAAATGGGAAACCCTGGCCTGCTTTCCCTCCTTCCCTGTGAAACCCTGACCAGGCCATCAATGCCAGCCCTCTCCCCGAGCTTTGGATGTGCTCCTAGTCCAAAAGCCACATAGCCAGGAAAGAACAAAGCCCCAAGAGGCCATTCTGTCAGGAACACCAGTACCCTTGGCTCCACCAGCCACAATGTTACACCTGAGGAGGGATAAGCGGTGCGTGCTGTGGTCAATGTTCTTCTCCCACTGAGGATCTTGTTCAAGGCCGGGAAGCTTAATTTCCATCCCAGTTGCTGCAGTGTAGAGATCTTTCAGGGAATAGGCATAGAGAGAGTTTTCTGTGAAAAAAAAAAAAAAAAAAAAGCAAGAATGAGGGATATAAGTTATCCTGCCCTTGCTCTGAACTCTACAATTTTCCAAATCTGGCAGATAAAATGTATTTTTAGGGCTTGCATCATAGAGTTGTAGTGGTATTTTGAGACTCAAGCCTGCTTTTGAATGCTTTTAACATCTTATCTGTTCATAATCCAAGTGTTCCACAATAATCATTTGCTATAAATGACTACTTAAACCTTACATTCTCAATATTTTTCAAATAAAATTACTACAGTATGTGACAAACCTTAGTTTAAGCAGAAACCCCCCCTTCTCTTGGCCTTGAATAGCTCTTTTGCTAGATGAAAGCACAAGACAGCTTTTAAAAACGCAAAACATTCTTTCAGACAACTGTGCAGCAATCCTGATTTCACAGTTATAATCACTCTTTCAGACTGAATTCACAAACAGAACTGTACCTGTATAGAAAAGGAAGTAGGAGGAGGGGGCCAGGTTCAGCCTGATGTAGTGAGCTTTCCCAGCCACATCCAGGCTTCCAGCAGAGCCAATCTGTTCGCCACTTTTTCCTGAATGGATGAAGGTTTTAATCTATGCAGTGAAGGAATTAAAAAAAAAAAAAAAAAAGGTTAAAGCTGTATCACATTGTTACTGTTCCAACTTGAGTGTGTTCCAAAAATTCTGAGCAGCTGGTAGGGAACAGCAGCTAAGCGGGAACAACATAACTCAGGTGAACAGTCTCTCCCTGGTTTTGGAGGTGTCGGCATGAGTTAGATGATCCCTCTGCTGTGAATACCTTTGCAAGTTTGAAAACCACTTCCAGCACAGCCACTTGCCCTGAGGTTTTACTGCCTCTGCCAACCACCTCCCCTGCGGGCTGGGACCACCGAGCTCTGCTAAGGACAGCGAAGATCGGTCCCAGCCTCCCGAGCAGTGACAGCGATGGAGAGGACCCAGAGGCAGAATCAAAGCAGCATATGGTCACAGGGGAAACTTGGCTTCAAGCAGGAGCTCTGCTAAATATTTTAAGTGCCCTAATCTGCTCCTCCTATGGTTGACATGAGTCCAAGGGGATAAAAAAGCTGACGGGTTTATTCATATTCTTTGTTCAGAGTAACAGAATCCACTAAAAACATTTCACCCAGGAGAATGAAGGCTAAAATCAGGATCAGATTCAGACATCTGGGCAACAGTCACGGTCTGGGGAGAGTAATGCACACTAGGGAAAAGAGAAACACCAGACTGGGAGAAACAGCATCCATCAGAGATGCTGAGTCAGGCAGGAAACCTTCCCTCTTCCTTGAGAGGGAGGGCCTGGGAACGAGAAGGAAACCTGCTGCTCCCAAACTGAATCTGGACAGTCTGGCAGGTGAATAAGGGATAGAGGTTGCTGGGGAGAATGAAGAACACAGCTGGAGAGGGAAAGCAATGCATCCACCAGCTGTTCCCAGCCTCCTGCACTGGGAGGAGACACATACCAGCTCTTGTAGATCAGCTTCACCTTTACTTGCAAGCACTGGTTCAGCAGCTGCCCCGGGACAGGCACAGCCAAAGGTGTTCACACAGCAAGGAAGAATTCACATCCCCTCACTTGCTGCACTGCTCAATGCCTCTTTGCGCTGCTACAGGAGATTATTCTGACAAACAGCACGTTTTCCCAGGCATGTTTGTGCTGGAGCTTGCAGCAGGTAGAGGTCAATAAGACTCCCAGAAAAAGCTGCCGTCTGAACCCCCCCTACAGAGACCCTTCCCCACAGACAGCTCAAAGCTCTGCCGTTTCAGGAAACAGCAGTATAGTTAACGTTCAACTTCAGCCCTTGTTAGCTACAAAGCTAATTTATTTAAGCTCTGAATCTCCCTTCCAATGAGACTGTGTTTTTCTAAGCTGTAGAGCTCCACTCAAGCTCCCTACATTTTGTGTGATTTCTTAAAAAAGAACATATTTTTACTTCAGTTGACAGAGTGCTTGCCAAGTCCAGAGGGAGGAAGGGATTTCATACCAAGATAGCTAGAGAGGTTAAATGGAAAACAAATCAAAAGGCAGTCTTGCAGAACAGAGACTACATTCAGACATTTCTTGGCCTGCTAAGATTAAAAAAATAAAAAAAAGTCTTGAGATAACTGGGATAGCAAAAGCAGGGAGGAAAGAAAACACAAGAGAAACGTAGGCGGAGAGGATAGAATTTCTGATGACTCTGGCAACAACAATGCCTCCGACAGCAAAACCCTATTTGCTTATGGGGGACTCTGGTACAAGGACACGGGGCTCCCACTCCTCCCAGCAGACTTGCAGGGAACCAGAACTTGTGTATGCTTTAAACAGGACAGACCGCATGTGCAGATGATGTTGTACCACTCAATCACGGATGCAGATGTTTGAGTAGAAAAACAGTTTTAGCTACATGACTTTCCCGCTCTAAGAAACGGCAAAAGCAATATTGGAATGGAGATAACATAACTAGCAGGTATTTCACTAAATTAATCCAAGTCCGAATTAGCCAGTGCAGTGACTAGGAAGAAAGCTGTGCAGAGCACAGGCAGAGACACACAGGTATCAGAAAAGGGCAGTGGTGGTACACAAGAGCTGGCTGTCAGCCCTGCGTTCATCTAAGAGCCAAACCTGTCAGGGTTTGTTCACTGCCACTTCTCTGAGCAGCGTCCCAGAAAACTGCAAGCTCATCTCGCCCGGGCTCACCCCACATGCAGCCCAGGAACACACAGCGAGGAGCGCAGACTGAAAAGGGGGAGGGATTCCTGGCCAGCTTTTTTCTTTTTTCTGTTTTTTTTAACCATAAAACACTTGCATTGATTTGGGAGTACATCTCTGCAGAGTGGGAAAGAACCTACTCCAAACCCACAAGTATCAGAGGCCTTTGGACACTTCCTCTTAGAAGACAAGATGGAAATAAATAACATTCCTGCTATGCCCTGCGGTCTGGCCACCACGTTTATCACAGCTCCAGAGTGACATACCTTATCTCCTGTAGCAATAAAGATTATCAGGTCCTGAACTCCATCACTATCCACATCTGGGATCACTGACACGGGACTCAGCACAGTGTAATTCGCTCCAAAGTCACTGGGCTGTCTCCACTGAATCTGCCCTAGAAGACAGTTATTGGGAAACACTCACTAAAACACACTTTAGGTTGAAAGGCTTTTAAGGCTCCTGCTCTTTGAAGTACTTTGCACCAGCCAGCCATTTACAACCCATCAGCACTGCAAACCAGTCACATTTATGCTCATCATGGGGATTTCATTGCATTTCTATATTTCAAATGAGTCCCAGCATCACAGTTTCAACTTATACTGGAAAGTAATTCTAGCTGCCTGCACAAATGCAGCCCAACACCCCGGGCACAGAGAACAGCTTTTCTCCTGCCTTATGTTAACAAGCTTCCCAGCATGTTCATTGCATGGAAAATCCTTTTTTTGTGACCTAAAGCCTTGCTGCTGTGTACTTCCATCTGCACAAACATTTAAAGACGATAAAGCAGCTGAATTCTGACCACAGCATTACAGCTGCTCCCAACAAAACCATTTTTGCTGCAGCTTGCCTCCTGCAGATGTTCCACGCTAAGGCAACCAGCCACAACTCAGCTCACATCCACCTCTCCCTTGTTTGAAGAACACACACAGCACGTTCTAACTTGTTTGTAAACAGGTGGAAAAGCTTTGGGTTTTAAAAAACAGTGTATGTGAGAGGGGTGTTTCTCTTCAACAGCTCCAGGCCAGTTGAGTGGCTCTGCTCGCCTCGCTCTGCCCAGGGCTGCTGGCCAGTGGAATCTGCAGCAGAATTTCAAGGGGGAGACCGCTGAGACCTCTTTTTAAGGAAGACGTACGTGACTAACTAGGTTCTCAGAGGGGAAATGCTTACCCTCCCCTTTAAACAGTATCACACACAGCAGTTATCATTTCAGGAATGCGAAGTAATCATCTGCTCTTTGTCAAGAAGGCAGCTGTGCTGAAAGCCGAGGAATTACTACCTGACACTGTCTGCAATAATTTAAGGCAGGCTGTATTTCCAGTAGGATTCCTCCAAAGCTTTCACTGAAACACTGAAAAAAATACTTGGATTTGTTACTATGACAACAGATGTGAAGTAGAAGAGTGCCCTAGGAAATCGTGGGAAGGCAAAGAATTTCCACCCCCCCCACCCCGAACAAAAAAAGCAGGCAAAGGAAGGAGAGAAGTTTTAAATAACTATATCCTGGCTTCAGCACAGTCCAAAGCTACAACAGTAAGACCAGGCTCATGAAATTCACATTTCGATGCCTAAGGCTCTATTCTTTGCTGGTTAGACAGTGGATATAATTTTGGAGGGAGCATTTTACTCTTAAAAGAGTGGTCCGACTTGATAGAAACACATAACAGTGAGATGGATTCAACACAAAGGACTTGAGGAGACTTCCTGCTCTAACAGAGCTCCCAAAGAGCATGAACTGCAAATGCAGTCTCATCCTGCTCCATCGACAGGAGATGGGACTATCCTGTCCGACGCCTGGAGTGCTACAGTGCCTCCTCAGAGCTCGAGGCCACAGCAGAAACATGGCAACAGAAGCCAAGATGGAAATTAGATAAGTGCCTTGGCAGCAAATCTAACCTGCGTGAAAGGGTTGGGGGTTTTTTGGTCCAGAAGGAATTATAAAAGTAGGACTTAGACGAGGGAGTTCAGCTCTCGCTTCAAGCAGCCCGAGAGCACAGAGCAGGATGGTTGGCTTCAGGCTGACAAGGGGCAGACACAGCCAAAGGCTGCGCTGTCCCAGCCTGCAGCTCAGCAGCCACCTGAGCTCCAGGCAGGTCTTTCCTACCGCAGTGTCAGACCCCTCTCCCATGCCCTTGCCCACTCGTTTACTAAACACTTGTAAGCTCCTTGCATCCAAATGGATCCACTTTTGGTTCTTCTGAACCTATCACTTGATAGAAGAACTGCGGAGCAATGAAGAACTGCAACAGGAAATCATAATTCCCTGTTCTTCTACTTATCACTCATAATTTTATAGGCTTTTCTCCCTGTCACACATTCTCCAGATTGGAGTTCGGGTTTATTTAGTGATTTCTTACACAGAAGCAGTTTCACACATCTGGTCATTGTGGTCCCTTTTCTGCCACATCCCTTAGGAGACCAGCGCTGCTGGATAAGCTGAGAAGGTGTAACAAAACACTCCTGTCCTCCTGCCCGAGATTCTGCTTCTGGCCCTGGCAGAGATGGAATACAAAGCTACACAGACATTTGCTTTGACCTGGAACAGCTAATCTTAAGCTCTTGCGTCCCAGTTTGCTTGTAAGATAAGCATGCAGGAATGTTGGATGTCCCACAGAAACAGAAGATGCAATCCTGCACTTTCCTTCTTGTTTGCTCTGGTCACTTATTCTGGCAATGAAGAAAGCAAGACTTAACACAACTTGAACTGATAGAAAAGCACTAACTTTATCAGCATTTAAAGATCAAAATCACATCAGACACTTTCAGATGATAATCTGCCTACCCCTCCTTCAATCTTCCTATGGACAGAGGTTCGGCAGCCCGAGAGTCCTGGAATCTCACCAATCCTCCGCCACGATGAATCATTAACAGCTAAAGATTGTTTTGACTACTTTTTTTAGCACAATGTGATGTAAGTCAGACTTTGCCACTTTAAATACATTTAGCCTATTTAAATACATTTTATTCTGATCTGTCCTCCTATCCCCCAGTAAAAGTCCAATGTGCTAAGAATTCCCTTTTAACCTATTTATTAGCAAAAAGGTATCAAATATGCCAACTTCTGAGTTATTCACTTGTCTATCTGAAGCAATTTTTCATCTCTTGCTTTTCCTTTATCTATGGAATGTTTTCTTTATTGTATGGTTGCTGTGACCTGTGGCTTAGCCTGGTTCCTTCTCTCCATGTTTGTGCTATTTTTTTATGCCTTTGGCTCAGCAGCCGCCTTTCTACACTCTGCCCTGAAAGCAACTGCTTCATTAATAGTCTATAAATATCCCACGTTAAAGCCTACTGATGAGGGAAACGGTGCTAAGGTATCTCAGTTGGTACAGAAGCTTTCCAGCTCTGTGTGTGTGTCTACACTTCCATCTGCAGTGGAAATCAAAAGCTACACTAGATTTTCTTCAGATTCTCTCCCAGTTTTTGGAAAATAGGGTGTGAGGAGTTCAATACCAGATACAGAGGATGGCACCTGAAGCATGTTCCCAAGGAAGAACATGGACTGTTTATACCCTTGGAAATGGAGACCTCTAAAATGGAGGTATTTCGGGCTTCCTCAGCAAGGAAGGTTCAAGGTGCAATAGAAGATCAGTGCCCTGTTCCTAGAGAAGTACTGGCACTCTCTACCCTTACCCCATGTTAGGCAAGATGATGATGAATTTCTCCAGAAATGAAGAACACTTTCTAGAGGAGCCGGGCAAAACCCTGGACTACTGAAACAGACTGGTGAGTACTTAGGATAAGTGCTCTCCTTGCCGACTTTAAAACCATAAATGCCTAAAACTCCCACTCCTCTTGCCACTGCAGGCACTCCTAGTACTCACACACAAACACCTGAGAAACACTGCGGGTTTGTGTCCAACCCCTGAGAGCATAAAGCAACGTTCACAGCTAGTGACTGCTTCTCCTGTTTCACAAGCTGTTGAAAAGTTGGTTTTATGTTACAGTGGCTGGCACAAACCACCACAACAGAGTCCAGCCTTTGGAACACAGTGGCTGAGAGAACGGCCGCTTCTCAGCGGCCCATTGAATGATTCTGGCAAGGTTTTCGAGATAATAAACACCTTGTGGCCATTGTTCATGTACCAGCAAGTCACGTCACGCTGTCGGCCCCAGCCTGCGAGGTCTGAAGGTCACTAGGTGAGGAAAGCAAGCAGCACGTCCCCCGTTACGGCAGCGGCACTCTGCTCGCCACTCACCTGTCCGCAGGTCGACTGCCGTAAGAGACAACGGCTTCTCCACGACCAGGCAACCCGGGGCCTCGCCCCCGCCGAGCTGCTGGATGCCACACTGCAGCCACTCAACCTCCTCGGCAGCAGGACGCTCCCAGAGCGCTCGGCCGTTCGTGCCAGACACGGCGGCGATGAAGGCACAGGGAGAGGGCAGACCTGAAGGGAAGAGGTGTCAGAGGGAGTGCTGCCTACACCCACCTTTGCTGCTCACCCAGCTCCCCACCCCGCTAACTGGGTTTTCTCTGTCAGTCCCACAGTAGCCTCACTAACTAGAACTAAAAGAAAAATAACACCCCTTTTACTAAAAGGCTTTCCATTTCTGAACCAGCTACCTTCATCCAAACAGGATCTGTTGAAGCTGCTGCTGCCATTGCTGGCTTTGAAAGCAAAGATCACATCTTGCACCTTGTCTTCGTCCACGTCTTCTATAGCGAGAAACTGGTAGGCCGCTGTAAAAGAGATCCCATTGCAGGTGCTGGTGGGGATTGCCTCAACCCCCAGCACAGCTAGCTGGAGCAAAACACAAATTCCTAGAGACCCACTCACTGCCTCCAGCCCTGACAGTGCAACGTCGAGACAAATCGGCTTTTGTATTGAAAAAAAAGCCATCTACATGACTACCAAGGACTGGAAGTTAGCACCAAAGGATTTTTAAAGTTTGCTAACCCCTAGAGGATTTGCCTCTTTTTTTTATAGCCAAGCAGCCAAAATTTGAACTATGCTAAGCAAAGAACAACTCTGGTCTTGGTGAGGGGATGCCATTCCCGAAATATATTAAGAAACAAACAAACCCCACAAAACCCAGCCCCAGATATTCCATCTTTCTCACTCTCAGCTAAAAGCAGCTTTCCTCAGCTCAGGGGAGCAGAACTTGGGATTTCCACACTAACACACAAAGCTCAGTCCCCGTGGGTGAGCACTATCTCTGCATTTACAGCACGAGCAGCACACACCCACCGCACATAATACAGAAAAGCTTTCACAGAAGTCAATGTGGAGCCACCAGGGAGCAGTACTTAGGCCAAGGAGCCGACTAAGGCAACATAAATTTGTGCAATTTATCTAAAAAAAAAAAAAAAAAAAAGGCGATTCCTCTTCTCCCTCTCCTGTTAGCCACGGAGAAAATTAGAGAGTCATACTGACAGAGGAAGAACGCCTAATTGTCTCCAAACCTCATCTCAAACTTCAAGAGACCACTTCACAGACCAAACTTCAACAGAGATTTATTCCCAGATACCCTTCCTCTTTTTTTTTTTTTCCCCGAATGAGGCCAGCCTGCTACCTTGTTAGCACTTCAGAGCAGCATTTAATTTCTCCGTCAGATCCTGTAAACACCTCCAGGAAGGCCACTGCAATTATGACGGGCCACTGCTTATCCAGGTCAGGTACTCAGAGCTCTCGCTCCCCAGGGCAGCATCCCTGCAGGCTCCAGATCGCGCTCAGGTAGAGCTCCACAATTCAAATTCGTGGCACATAAAGGAAAAGGACTGTTGATAAATATTTATTCTGCTACATCAAGCTCACCTGCATTGTCATAGTTTCGGAACCATGTTCTTTCTGAAACTGGCCTCTCTGGGCAAGGAATGATAAAGGAGAAAGCAAACACAATTATCAGACACAGAAATAATGAGATGAAGAAGGCGGCAGTGCGCCACCGGGACAGCCGAGACAGCTGTGATGGCTGCTTGCTGACAATCCTTCTCTCCACAGAGTTTTCATGGTTCTCTTGAGCTTTTATGTCCTCAGTCTTCAGAGGGTGGATCTCAGCTTCCGAGTCTTTGTTATCCATCGCAGCTCCTTCATCGGTGTTCAGACGCCCTTCTCCTCCTTCACCTGGAACAATGGAAAGAGCGGTTAAAATAGATTTTGGAATATATCCAAAAGAGCCATCAAAATATTCTGTTACTACCTGATATTCACAATGGAAACACTTAACGGGAAGTGAGCAAATCAGCGCTTTGTCACGCAGCCGGGTGCAACACACCGGTGGTACTGAGGTCTCCCATATGGACCAAGGGGGAGAGACCGCGGGGTGCAGGGACAGCACTGCTGCTTCTTCAGAGGAGGAAGAGAGACGGACAAACACAGCTACAGCCTCTCTGCAGAACAGACTGACTGCTCTGTAGGTCTCACCCATAAGAAACACGCCAATAGCTCCTTTTGCTGCAAAGACTTCTTGCCACCACCCGCGTATGTCAGTCTGACTCCTGGCTGGAGAGGTGAAAGGAAACACTCGTGACCTTTGTATCCCAACATAAGGCTGGTCCTTACTGTAACAAGCAGTTGAGCTTCCCTGGGAGAGCAAGAGAGAAACAAACACCAGCATGTCCTGCACAGGAACAAACCAAACCTCTTCAATACCTTCTCAGATGAGAAATCACTTGATCAGTTTAGCCCTATGGAAGGCAAGAGAGTGATTATTTCCCTCCCCAGAGGAAAAAGGAGACACAAGTTGAGACTAAAATCAGGCAAATTTGATTTCATCAGAATGGAAGAAGAGCTAACAACTGCTATTTTAGTTTTTCCTGCTATAAATCATAATCTTGAGCTACAGCTACAATAACAAAGAGGTTCTGTGCCAATTTATTATAAAAAGGGAAAAAAATAGAAAAAGCCCTAGTCAGTTACAGAAGCCTGTAACTCATTACTGACAACGACAATAAAAATCAATGTTATATACAGTTTCTCTGATAGTGCTTCTTCAAAAAAAATAGCGGAAGAAATAAAGAACAACACATTCCAGTGGCCTTGGAAAAAGCTGCATGACAGCGTCATAAAAAGTTATATCAGAGCAAATAAACATGACAACTGAGCCAATTTTCCATGACCGTGCCTGGATCATCCACTGGAGTGATTTACTTCCCCAGCAGAAAATAGCTTAAACTCAGCACCGACACACAACACAGAGGGCTGGGGCTTTCAACTCCAACAACAGGGCTGGTGACACCTCACATTTCGTGCCCAAGGTTTGAAGAGACACAAGATGAGAGTCACCCTCGGGTGGCTGGGCTCCTTTGGGCAGCTGCAGCTCAACGGGTCTCACCTCCTGGGTTTGTCCCCGTCCCACGGCATGGATGAGCTGCAGAGGCCTCTTCTGGGTACAAATGGGGACAGACCCACAGCAAGGCAGGGGCTCAGCAGGACAAGCTGCTGCTGATCCCCCAACCAACCTCAGCGACTGCTGGACTTACCAAGCTGGAGTTCGGAAGCTCTTACTCCAACCCAGGCACTCTGGCATTTATTTTACAACACCACATTGAGTACAAGATCTCGCTCCAGACAATTTAATTCAAACTACGCAGTAACATGCAAATGCAATTAAATAAATACTGTATAAGTGGTTTCTTATTCCAAAGATCTTGCTCTGAAGACCTCGGCTGCCCTTCGCACCAGTCTCCCAGCACCACCAGCGACAGCCCCACGAGCCCGGCTGTTCCTAGACCAACCGCAGGCACCTGACACGGGCAGGACGGCTCCGGAGGGAAAGGGGAAGGGAAGGAAGAGCCGTGCATTCCCCTGGCATGCCAAGCACCGCTCCGAGGCTGGAGCCGGCCAAGCACCCCACCTCAGCAGGTTCGAGGTACAAGGCTCAGGCACAGGCTGAGTAAATGTGTCACGGGAGCAGAGCAGCTGCTGCCACAGTGATGGGGACAGCGCAGGAGTAGGTTATGTGACCTCCCTGGCCATGAGGCAGCTCCCTCCTGTATCTCTACATGCCCATCTCCAGCGATGGGGAGAGGTGGATTGTCTGGAAGGCTGCAGTAACCAGCGCCCACAGCACAGGCTGCGACAAGGCTCCAGCACAGCCCCACCAGCACCCCCAGCCCCAGTACGGAGCTGGGAAACCCTCAAGGCACAGCCAAGTGCTTCCAGCACCTACGAGATACCCTGAGATGAACCAAAACCAGACTTCTCCCCACTTAGTCCAAAAGGGACACCATCTTAATGCTCTGTGGAAAGCCTATTTGTATGACTCACCATAAATCACACCACTGTCATCTAGCCTGGGATAAGAACAATTTAAAAAGTGGTAATTATCTCCACAGCCCCAGCAATCCCCCTTCTTTTGCAGCAATGACCCTAGGAGCCACTGATTCCAAAGAGCCCTCCATGCCTTTAAAGCAATTCTTTATCTTTTCTTTCAGGGTTTGAATAATGCCCTTTGCACCCCTGCCAGCGCAGAGGCGGTGCCAGAACAACCACCACAAAGGTTGGTGGCAGAGACTCAAACAATGCAGGAAATCCCATTGCCCGCAGTTGCCAAAGTACACGCCGACAGCGCGTGAGACGGGTCCGAGCTCTGAACAACAAAGAAGTCTGGTCATCGCTTTAATTGAAGACAAGCAGAAAATGATAGTGTGCATTTCAGATTATTTTACTGTCCTCTAGCAGCCGGGGTTTTGTCTCCTGCTGGTCAAGGACACAAAATAATTCGCTGGAAAGTTTAACACATTCAGGCACTTTGCATGGAAATAGGCAGCGACAGGACCCTGTGCCGCTGCAGGATTAACACACTGCGTGCATGACATCTCACAGCCAGCACCGGCTCCCTGCTTGGGGATGGGGAGCCTCACCAGGAGAAAAAAAGACTTAATAGAAAAGGAAATTAGCGACTGCATACGACAGACCCAAACTGAACCTGCACAGCCCAAGGCGTGTGGCGGTACTGCCAGAATCTGCATCTCACACAATTTCACTTGCTGGGGTGCACTTGCACCGCTCCCCACGCTGGAACAGCTGCTCACCCCAGCAAATGGCGCGCCAGGAGCAGTCCCTGGTGGGAGCCAGCAGGAACGGAGCTGCTCTCCTGTCCAACAGCGACAACACAGCGCTCAGGACAAACACAGCTCCTCGGCATAACTCACCTTCACGGGGCACTGAATCTCCTCCCGAAGCTGCAGCGCAGATTTACAGATCTGATCTGAGTCAAACCAGTGAAACTCATGCAGCAAGCGGTTAGCACCAGGCCACAGCTAAATCCAACAAACTGTCATTACCAGGCAGCTGCAACTGCCTGCCCAGCACAGAGAACCGCACACAGTTGGGTGTGTGAGAACTGGGGACAGAAACCATTTAAGTATCAGTCCGACGGAAGGTTTAACTCATTTTCCACCTGTAAAATACCAAACCACAGCATTTGTAATCTCACCAGGCACCAGTTCTTCCTGGAAAATTTCTAGCAATATATCATAACTTAGATTTGATGTTCAACATGTTTATTTCTTTCACAGAATGATGAAATCAGATTCTGACCAGCCATTTTAGGAACCCAAACACAGCAGCTGGCTGATTTGGTTCTGTACTTCTTTGTTTCAAGCATCTTACAGCTTTACTTACTGTCAGTCAGAAACTGTTGGAAGCCCCAAGCTGAAACCAATAACGACAAAACAGGTTCCAAATTTTGCTCTGAACAAGATGTAACATTCCTTTCATGGCTGCCTTCCACGCACAGACTGTTCAGTTTTGATCCATGTACAGCGCAGCACTGCAGAGAACTCACTGGGCATTCACCCGCTGCAACACCAAGACGTTATTGGGTCATTTTTTCCCTTTTCTGCAGTCCCACTTACATCAGGGTCCAGCCACAAGGAAATAACACGCAAGATTTCTCCCAAATGAGGACATTTTCCTTTCAAATATATTCAGACTACACTGTGCACACAAGCTTACAGTTTTGCTGGATCATCTGCAGCTCATAACTCTTTTTCGACCTAAAGTCGCAGCTCCAGGCTGGCAGGGGGAGCTGCCCCATCCCCTCCAACACCTGGGACCTCTGCTCCTGCCCCCGGCCTTATGGCCTTTGTATGGATATGGGCTGTAAAACAGATCACGCCGAAGACAACGCAGGTACCCGGCTCAGAGAAATACCCACATTCTGCTGCTACAGCCATCCTTTCCCCTCCCCTCCCTCTTGCTATTTTGCCCATTAACACAGGTCTGTTCAAAACACCAGGTTCTTCTTAACCGACACTTAACCCTCCAGCGCAGACACAACTCGTGCCACAGAGAGTTCACAGCAAGTGAACTGGAAACTCCTCCAAAGCACAACCAAATGTCACCTTGCAATGTGATACACCTGTCGTTTGTAGGCAGTTTTCACTACAGTCAGGGTTCAAGTAGAGAAACTCGATCTGTTTAGAGAAACTTGATCTGTTTAGCGAAGAGCAAGAGAACGATGGGAAGATCAAAGCTCTCTAAGATGAAGAACAGCATCAAAGGTGCAAAGCTGCGTGGAACTGATTATAGGTCAGGTCAGTAATTTCAGACAAGCAGCAGAAACAGATGCCATTTGTCAGCCCAGACCTTACAGTTTTGCTGGATCCAAGCCACTTGCGCTCACCAACGGCTGCAGGGCCACTGCGTCAAGCCCGGGTGAAGGAGTAAGTGAGTTTGAATCCTGCACATCGGAGACATCCCCACCTCACCCACTGGGCTCCCCTGCTTGCACCAGCAGCACAGCGACTTCTCCACACCACCAGACATTTAACACAACAGGGATATGGGGAGATCTCAGTGCATGAAAACCCTTTAGAAGAGACTGTGTTTATTTCACATAGGTTTATTAAAAAGAAAAAAAATGAAAGTACATTTTTTTAAGTGGAGCACTTATTCCACAGGTCACAAGCTCCCCGCTGCCCACTGGGTCCTTCCTGCACAGCCCAGCAAGGTTTACGACAGCACGGAACAGACACTTTCCTCCAGCCGCTGCTGTCCTTGTCAGCTATTTCCAAGAGAAACCTCCTTTCTCCCCCAGAAACTGAATTTTTCTTTTCCTCTCTTACACACGTACACAGAGGAAAGCTCATACAGAGACCATTCCACCCGCGCACCCAACGCCCAACCTTGCAGAGTCTCTCGGCTTCCAGCCTCCACAGGCAGCTGCTCGAACGAGGCCCAATTCTGCCCCAGCACACAGGAGGGCTGGCTGCAGCCACACGGAGCCATCCCCCCCGCCACGCAGGCTGTGCCTCTTGTAAGAGATTTTTGCTTTCCAAAATAAGCAAAAAAACGAGTGGAAATCAGATCAGAATTTAGCATGTTAAAGCATTTTTTTTTCTTTCTGTAAGAAATGCTCTAATTCACCCCTGCAGATTTGGCCTGCTGGGGAAAAGAGAAACGCAAATTTGAACCATCTCCAGGAGCGCTGAAGGCTGCGTGCTGAGCTCCACAGAGGTGAGGGGTTTCGTGTATTTCGATTTGATTGAAACACAGACCTGCACTTCCAAGTGCTGCGTAAGCGCCTCCCCAGGACTCCCATGCAGGCTGCCAACCATGCGGGATAAATAAGCTCAGATCAAACGGAGGATCTGAGCAACAAGCTACCTCAGCAGAGGCCCAGGCTTTTGCAAAAGGGATTAAATTCCCTCCCAGGCTTCTTGTTTTTGGGCAGCTTCAGGAGCTGCTGGAGGCGGACGGTGAACCCCCGGTCACAGGGACAGCGCCGAGGGCCGCGGGCCCGGCCGCCGGCTCCCCACCCCGCTCCAGCCCCGAGCTCCCGCGCTGGCTCCCGGCATCTCCATCCCACGCCCGCCCTGCCGGAGCCGTCAGCAGCGCCCGGGGACGCTTCGGGAGCCGGTTCCCTCCGCCGATCGGCAGCCCGGCAGCCCGCCGGGCGAGCGGCCCGGAGACCGGTCCGCGCTCGCCCAGCCTCCGCAGCCCGGGGCTGCCCGCCCGCCGGCCTCCCGCAGCCCGGCCCGGCCTCCCCGCTCCGCACTCACCCTGCGCGCGCCGCCACCGCCGTCACTTCCGCCTCCATCTCCCACCGCCTCCTGGCGGAAGTGACGCCTCGACGCAGTGACCGCTTCCGCCCGACCCGGAGCCGCACCTGCGCAGTGTGGGCGCGGCGGCGGGCGGCGCGCCCCGGTGGCGGCGGCGCGGGCGGGGAACCCGCAAGAACCAGGCTGGGCAGCACGGGGAGCCACAAACACAGATCTTTAATGCGATCAGACCGCGAGAGAACAGCACAGTCACGTACAGGCATCCCGAGAGCGCGCCCGCCACCCCCGGGCCCGCTCCCCCCTCACCCGACACGGAGGTTACAAAAACAACACGTGAAACCGCGGAACTCGCTGTGGAAACGGACAGGGAAGGGGCCGCATGCACTGGGGACCGACACCGGGGAGCGCCCGCAGGGAAACCGGGACAGGGAAGCAGCGTATGGAGCCTCGGAGGGGAAAAACAGCCGCGG
This sequence comes from Caloenas nicobarica, assembly GCF_036013445.1. Classification (NCBI taxonomy): domain Eukaryota; kingdom Metazoa; phylum Chordata; class Aves; order Columbiformes; family Columbidae; genus Caloenas; species Caloenas nicobarica. The sequence goes on along the minus strand of NC_088258.1, from coordinate 11,106,435 downwards.
GAGGCACCCCCGCAGCACTGACAGACTGTGCTCCCCGCCTGGGAACGTTAATTAACCCCGCTTGCCTCGCCGAGATAACGAGCAGCGGCCAGGCCGACAACTGGGGGGCAGCGAGGGCTTTACTGACACCGTTCTCACAAAACCCCGTCCCAGGGGCACGGCTGTGCTGGCGCTGCCCGGCGGCCCTTCCTCCCCTGGCGTGGAACAAACCTCGTTACACATGAGCTACTTACAATATGCAAATTGGACCCACAGCTGCTGCTGTGGGCCCAGGAGCAGCGGGTCGGGCGAGTCCTGTCCTCGCCCTGCCGCGGGGTCTCGCCCCTCTCCAGTCACCTCTGCCACCTTCTGCCTGACTGGCCTGCTGGTTTTGTAAGTCAGAAAACTCCACAGAGGAAGCTCCGACTCAAGCACGCAGTCCGTGGCTGTGGCTGTGCTCCTCTAGAGAGAAAAAAATCAGATTTTCCCTTGTTCCGTTTACACCCAGTATCTGATCTGTACAAGAACTAAAACCAGACTTGAGCCCATCTTAAAAATGTGCTCCAGCTGATCTGGTCATCCTCACAAAGATGAACAAACTTCTGAAACAGGCAGATCAGGGCCAAATTTTGACTGTCTTGACTTGGCTGGAATAGTGAGGCAACTCTCAAAGACATAAAAATGAGGTGGCTAAGCACTAAAAGAAAAAAAACCCAACACTTCTGAATTTCTTTTAACATATATAAACAGAAGGAAAAATTAATTAAGTGAGAACCAGTGCTACTGGTGTGCTCACAAAGGGTCAAGTAGACCTTTTGGAAAGGGCTGAAGCGTTACAAACATCACGGCAGCTCAGATCTGCGACCGCGGTCGCTGGGTCAGGACAAACACCATGTGCCAACCACTGGCCTGAATGGAAAACGATCCGTCCAGATTTATTTATTCCTACTAAAAACAAAATGCTGTTAAACAGTACGTAACTCTGTGTCTCTACAAACTCACAGCTATCTGCCAAACAATAAAAATTCCAAACTACAAAAGATGAGTTGTATTCAGTAAATATAAATGGGAAATTTAGGCTTTGTGTAGAATGTTTATCAGACTATTTACAGTGCAACACAGATCGTTTGAGTTCAGATCTCGCCAGCTTCTCTCTCTTCTGATCTCTTGGAACGAGATTTGCCATTTGTGCTCTCGTGCCGCCTCTCAGAAGAGCTCTTCTCTTTCCTCTCTCTGTCTCGTGACTTTTCTCTTGAAGATCGATCTCTAGAAGATCTGAAGTACAAAGTAAACCATTGCTATAAGCTTCACAACTAAAAGAATTTTCGAATATGCATAAAATTACAACATCTTTCCCTAACAAGGCTGAGGCATAAGTTTCTTACAGAAATGTGCCAGAGTACTGCAATGGCGGGAGTGATGGCCCTCCAGACAGGAACTCTGCTCCCTCTCCAAGCTCTATGGAGAGAACACCAGCTTTGCCACGCAGAGCTGCGGGTACGGCACAGCCTTTGTGACTCTCCTCAGTGTGATCCTTTCAAGCTGCTGCCACAGGCGCTCTCCCAGGTCTTCCTTGGGCCACATTAATGTCCCTGCAGTTTCTTCCTCTTCTATCACTCAGCTCTGTTTGTGTCTTCTAGAGCGTTTTTTTGGTGATGCTCTATGCTAGTGGCTTTCTGCTCAACTGCTTCAAATACCAACTGCATTCTTTGGACACAAATGCCTGCTCAACCCTCTTTTTTTTTTTTTTTTTTTACTTTGCATCCTGACAAGCATCATCCTTGGCAGCATCCTGAGTTCAAAGTCAGGATGATACAGATTTATCTTCACAGCCCACAACATGGGCATTTTTTTTTTCACAGCCCGCCCAAATGACAGCTCCAGATTTTCAGCAGTGCCTCGCTGTATCAGCCCACACAGAATTAAGTAGAGGGCTTCATATTAGGTCTGATCTGAAAATGCTGTTTTCCTGTATGATTCACACCAGCTTCTTGACCAGCAGCTTTCAAAAGGTGCTGATCCTGATTGAGCACTAGCAGCCTGGACCCCTCAGAACCAGGCTGGGGTGTTCCTAGACCGCACAGAGCCAGCACATCTTATTCTAGGGCTCAGCATCCACGTTTTTCTTTACAGTAACAAGAAAGAAGAGGACCTGCCAGGTACCTGAGAGGTTCCAGCCCTCATTCAGGCTGATTGTAAGGTCTGGAAATACTGCCCAACTGGTAAATGAAAACCTTACACAGCCCTCTGTATCACAAGCCATTTCATTTCCATTAAACTGTGTCATTTAACCAGAAGACATGAGTCTGTCTGATGAGATTAACTCTTCTCCTGTTCCCACAACAAAGTCTGCTGCCCACAAACGTCCTGTCCTGAGATCTGCAGATCCTGCAACAGCCTCTCTGTGTCTTTATACAAGTGACACCTCAGACCAGCAGAACCTGAATGCAGGTTTCATTAATTCTCGAGGCGAAAATAGAAGCTACAGTCTTTCAGGGAACAGGGTTTTTCTGTTTGTTCTCTTGGTTTTTTCTTATACTGATCCTGGTCTCTCCCCAGTTCTCAGTAATTTTGTGGAGCGCGTCAGCTAGCCAATCACCCTACAGTCTCGATGGGCTGATTTGAACATGTTCAAGGTTTTCGAAGTAATCCCTTACCTGCTCTTTAGTAATAGTTATTACAGGGTCTTCCTCACTTCCTAATTGTCCAAACTTCTTTTCTTTATTTTTCATGTTCAAGACAGATTTAAAAAAGGACTTTAGTATTGCAGCCATTGGAGAATCAACAGTTTTCACAGCCCCCCCTCAATTATTAACAGACTTATTTTTTCAGACCATTATTTCCCACCCCCCTTCATCAGGTATCTTTAAAATCTGTTCTTACCCCTTTAGCCAAAGTGACACAAGAAACAACAGTGGGTTTGTTTCTAGAATTGTACTTGAATGGTTGGTGCCTGATCAGGTGAGACAGTGCTAAAGCATTCCCCTGTTAACTAAGAGCTAGATCTAACTTCAGCAAGCACCTGCTGACAGACTTGCTCCTGGGATTAGAAGGGCTATAAGAAAACACAATGGTCCCTTTCAATTTTGCTAATACTCCTACATACGTTTGCTTCATCCTTCCCCAAAACACAGCAGGCGTTTTGCTGAGTTTCAGACTTCAGCAGCCCTTGTTTAGACTACACTTCTCGGCGACGCAAGAACAACACACTCCTCCTCCCGAATGCCTTTTCCCCTCCCTCTAGCGCAGATTCCTAAAGAACTGTCTCTCTCTTGACCAGTTGTCTTCTTATCCTAACAGAAGCCTTTCCCCAGGTCCCAAATCACTTACGTCCTTCCCCATGCCAGCACTGAGAACACAAAGCTGGGAAGCAGAAGATAACCATAGAAACGTAATGCCAAAACTGCCTCTCAGCTACTTGGCTTTCACAGGCCTGGGGAGGCTCAGCACATGCAGGCCTTTGTGCTGCTGCTTACACAAGAAAACCAGCACCTTCTCAAGGCTCAGCAGGGTAATGCAGGTGACTTGTTCTCCTAGACTCTCCTCTCAAGCTGGGATCTTGCTGTACAGTTACTGCCCTACTGCTCTCGCGTGAGGCCAGCCACAAATGGCCACTGGGAAACCCTGCTTTGGGCCAGGGGCTGGTACAGGACACTGCAGCTGCTGGAGAAACTGGCCATGCTCCTGCTCACTCTAAGGGACTGGAGAGGTTCTCTGTGATGCCAAGGACTCCCCTTTCCAGAGGCAGTCGTGTCAGGAATACATACTTGTGTTTTGAACTCCTGTCTCTGGACCCCCGCCGGTGACCTCTGCTGTGGCTGCGGGAACGGCTCCGGTGGCGTCTGTGTCGGTCTCGGGAGCGGGAACGAGACTTCCGCCGTTCACGAGAAGCTGATCTCGAGCGTCTTCGCCTCCTATCCCGAGACCGTGATCTGAGGAGGACACAGATTGCCTCAGACTCAGGAGATGGGCCAGCACATGGGACCTGCACACCCAAGCCTGTCTCTCAAGACATTCCTCAGTAACAAACACACAGAGCAGCAGCACTCACCCCCAGCTGCATCCCTGACAACACAGAGGGCAGATCACCCACAGGATGGGCATTTACCTCCCAGGCCTCATGCTATCAATAAAATGCCAATGGGTAAATTTGATTTGCTGGGAAGCTTATATAAAAAGCTCCCACCATTAATGTAAGCATGTGCTGATGCCCAGAGCAGAGCTTACCAACCATGCCTCGCTCACAGTGAGGCCTGGATAAGTAGAAAAAAGGCAAAGTAGCATGAGAAATTACCATAACCTGTGTGGCAGTCTGCTAAAAGAGAGTCTGCCTTGTGAAAGTACTGCACTTCAGAAGCAGATTTGTTTCAATCTGCTCTAAAAACAAAACAAAGGATGGCAATGTATATGGAAAGCAGCAGAAAAGAAGATCTGCAGGTAGGGGGACACTGAGAGAAGGCTGTCACACCACTAAGGCAAGATCTTCACAGAGGTGTGGGAGCTTTCATCTTGACTGTACTGTTACATCTGAGATATTATATATGTAACGGATCTATTTCAGACATTAAAACTATGAAAGCATATTAGACGTTTATTAAAAAAAAGCATGAACTGCATTTTTAGATTCGTACTCTGGAGCACACGGCACCCTCTGTCCTTAACGGGCTGGCCAGTATCTGCTTTCTAGCCCAAGGGGTGACATGACGTTGTGCAGCACTGCAGAGGTGCCCAAGCAGCAGTTCCCATTTCTTTCAGGCAGCAAAACAAAGAGAACTCCACTTGTGAGACCCAGGAAAAACCTCAGTAACTGACAGAAGCACAAATGGTTATTTTGGGGGGAACTGTGGGAGAGCTGTGTACTCACCTTCGACGATCTCTATTTCTTGATCCAGACCTAGAAAGAAGAGGAGAGCTAAGCAAGAGAAGGCATGATATTGTCAGTGGGTTTTTAATAAAGCATCTCATTCACCCTGGCAGCTCTTCACAGGAACACAGTAATTCCCCAAGTAATATGTCAGTTAAAAAAAGCTTGCCATAAAACCATTAAAACATTCAATTATTTTCAAATTGAGGGACAGGGGGAATGAGAATTTGTCAAAATCTGAATAACTTTGTAGAAACAGCAGTTTCTACATGCAGAGCTTCTTGTCAGAACAGAAAAGGTCTACAAACCAGTTCAGCCTCTGTTAACAAAACACCAACACAAATCTTTCCAACTCTAAGTTTGCTGTACATATTTCATGCTACTATCCAGTCAAAAAGACACTTGACAGTTTTCTGATTTTGTTTCCTTTGAGGTAGTTGCACATTTAAAAGGTTTTAATAAAGAGAAAATACAGGATTTTCTCACTCATATTTATTTAACAAATATTAGATAGAAATTTGCGTCAATGATTTTTTTTTCTTCTTTAGGAAAGATGAGCTAGGAAAAAAAAAAGAGGGAACACAGACACAAGGGAAGAACTATTACTCAAAAGTAACCAACATACAGAAAAGCCTTCATCCCAGACTCAGAAGGCAACTTGAGATCATTTAAGTCTCACTATCCTTTCTCACATTTCCATGGCCTCAGAGCTCGTGTATGGCACTCTAACCTGAACACTGTAAGCGCCAGCTTTTGACAGTCTGTAAATAATGTCACGATCCTTTCAACTTCTAAAGCATCATTACTCAGCACCACCTTAAATACCACTCCATGTGAAAGATACATCTCCCTTTTTCTCTACAGTCATGTTTCAGAGTCAACCTACACCCAAACCTCACACACAGTCTGAACAGTCTCTTTGTGCTTTGAGAAGCAGACAGTCTCCCTGTTTAGTGACTTAAGAGACTCACACACATAACGGCCCCCACCTCCCCACAGCATACAGACTTGCAAAGGTGTCCCAGTTACACAGCCACAGAGCAGTTCTGGCACCGTAACAGGAGATGCGGCTGAAAGCTATATACAGGCAAAATTTTAAAAAGCAATAGAGAAGTGACTATTTTAATAACATAATTTAAAACCGTACCTGGATAAGACAAGGTTAAGAGAATCAATATGCACTGACATTCCTTCACAATGAAATGGGATTGTTCAATAACGGCAGAAAGACAATTAAAAAAATAATCAATTTAGAACGGAATTCGAGGAGAAGGACTGTAAACAAGGTGGAGCTGAACTTGGAGTCAGTCAAGTGAACCACGCGCTGAGGCAACACACAAGAGGAAAAGCTGATAAACCAGGAGAGCAAGGCAATAACCCCACACCTCCTTTTCCATGTAACAGAACCTGACAGAGCAGCAGGACCTCCTGTAGATGCCTGGCAGGCAGCTGAATTTTTTTTTGGTGGTTGTGATTACTCCAAGTTCTTAATGTTCTTTTCCTCCTGATCACTTTATTCTGAATCACCAGTGCACACATCTTCACAATGCCATTCTGCATCCCCTGAAAAGCCTGGCTGCTCTTCCAGGCCTATGATCTGAGCAGGAGTTTGCACAATAAATCCCTGATAATGACTACCTAGCGCTAGACTTCAGAATTCAGGAAGCATCCAACAAAGCATCATTTTCCTTACCAGGCTCAATCAGTATACAGCAGGAGACAGTTGAAGACTGCTGTCCCAAGAAGTGGGAGGATGAGCATATTTATTATTTTTCCCCTCTTTTGTGTCCTACAGCACAGAAGCTATGTGCTGAGTTTCGCAACCTGTGTTTTGTCCAACTTATTACGAAGGAAATCAATTTGGCAACTCCACCTAGACTTGTTTACCGGTGTACTCTGGAAGCAAATGCCAAGGTCTGCACCTCTGAACATGCAACCTCTCGACAGAATTTCAGTCTTAAGAAATTACCGGGTCACCAGCCCATGGTCACCAGCAACACCAAAGGACTTATTTACCACTAAGAGTGCCAACTTGGTTTAATTGACAAATTAATAAAGTCTGTGACAGGTAGAGTTTCACAAGTGAATCTACAGGTTTCCATAGTATCTCACAGCACATGTAAGTCACCAAAGACTTCTCAAAGTCAAGCAGGACTTGTTCTCTTACTGAATAACACCATGGAGATGCTGCATATGAAGATAGGGTAAGAAGAGTCATAAAGGAAACATGTTTTCTGTGGTTCCTTAAAGTATCATGCTCTGGTTAAGAGAGGCAGTCTGGAAGGCAGTAGAAGTCACTGATTAGTTTTTGATGGAAAAATGCCTCTGGAAGCATGGTGTTGCACAGCTCCCAGCAGAGAAGGGGCTGAGAAATCTGGGCTCTAGTCCATGTTCTGACACTGAGTGTCCACTGGGGAAACTATTTTCCTTCTTTGGGTCTATGTCTCACTTTGGAGAGGCAAATAATTTGACCTCCTCTGTATGGCACTCCTGGCTCCTTCGTAACAAGTTTTTCTTTGTTATCTGAAGAGAGGAGCACACAGATGCCTCTGCACAGAGCAAAGGCAAAGGCTGGCCACACTCTAAGTAGTGCTACATAGGGAGCCAGTGAGAACTCAAGACTTTAGACCACCTCAACACAGTTCTTAAACCCTTCATTTTTAAAGCATTAAATAAACATTAAAAAGTGGCCTTCAAACTCCCTCATCAGATGCATCCATATATGGAGGCTCCTTAACACTCAGGAACTGAGGGCTTGTTTTGCGGTGGTCTGGTTTTTGTTTGGCTGGTTTTGTTTTGTTATTGTTGGGCATTTTGCTTGTTTGGTTTGAGGGTTGTTTGTTTGGGAGGGGTTGTGCCTGTTTTGTTTTTATTTTGTTGATGTTTTGGGGGGGCTGAGGGTTGGTTGGTTTGTTTGTTTGTTAAACCACAAAAATAAAACCACAGACATGCCACAGAAGGAAGAAAGTCAGCACTTTGGGGAGATGCAGACCAACTAAGGGATCCAGAGGATTCTTCCTGAAGGCAAGTCTGTTGATCAATTTTCACACAGAAATGACCTTCAGGAAGAAGAGGCGCCATGGAGACCAATGTAGAGTCCAGGTTAGATGTGGTCCTACCATGGGTCAGAAAGATCCTGCCACAAAGCAGCTGCATGGGAAGACACTTCTTGTTGCTATGGACAGAAAGATGGAAATGAAACAACATACATCAGCTTCTTCCAATCAACTCCTGCACTCGCGAGCCAGTTCCAGATTCTGCAGCTCCCAAAGATAACTGCATTACTGACAATCATGCATGGATGCCAGAAAGTTCTGAGGCTCTGCATGACGTGCTGCAGTTCAGGAGAAAGCTGCAGCATGAACTGGCACTTCATATGACACCAGACAATCCACGGAGAGAACGAACCCACATAAAACACCCAAACTGGAGAATGCATAATCATTTGGGGCTTACATCTTCACAATGCACCAAAATCACTAAGCCGCAGACCACAGAATACAGAGCTGCTTTGATTCTGGTATTTATTTGCCAGCATTTCCAGCAGTGTATACCTCAGAGCATACTGCAGTTATGCATCACTCGTGCCTCCGACATGGACAGCTGAAACACACTCTGCAGTTTACACAGAGGGTCAAAAGGAGCTTTCCACAGGCAGCAAAGTTGAGGTTTTTTGATGCAAGAAGTACAAGAAAAGAAACACGAGAGGTAACTGGGGAGATGCGGTGATGAGAACAGCATTCCTATTCAGCCACTTCCTCTGCCTGACCATCGCAAATAACCACCCTATCCACACCAGCCTGTTTAATTAAGCTGTTTACACGCAAGATGCCTGTTCAACTAAAGAAGAAATAGTTTTTCCAGTTCAGCTGGCAAGAGGCACAAGAGCTTGTCCTGAGAATACCAGCGTTGCAGCCAATCCCACTGCTCAAGGGTTATACATGTGTGAGCAGGTGACACATAAGGCCACAAACATGAGAAGAAGCCACACCTTGGGATCCCTGGGATCCCCTAGGAAGCATTTTCCAAAGCTGTGCCAAAAGCACCTGTTATTGTAGAAAAGTTTGGAGCAAGACAGGCAGCCCACCATCCGGCTCACAGATACCAGTTCCATTCTACTGTCACCTTCTAGCCTAAAAGTTGAGGGCATTTTATCCAGATTCAGATTCCCAAAGATGGGGACTGGACCAGTATATGCCTGAAAACTACCAGGAGCTCACATCTTTCAGACACACAATGGAGGTTAAAACAATGCACATACAATCACTCTCAGGTTGAGGGTTTGTGCATTTGTTTACATTTTTAATTGAATGCCAAGGTGATCACACAGCACCCGGAGCATGTTCAACAGTTGCTCCTGCAGCAGATGCTGCTTTCCTGCAATGCTCAGATACAGGAAATCAGTCTATTTCAAAACCAACTTCACAAACCAGTTATCAGCTTCCACTTACCGTCTGCCCATTCTTTCCTCTCGTTCTCTCTCCTCTCTGCGTCTCAAACGATCCTGGTTTCTCTTCTCTTGCTTTTCTGCCACTGTTTTCTAGAAAAGAGTTCACACTGCATTTCAGCCATACAGTAATAGGTCAGAGAGACCTGCAGGGGAACTGTTCAGGTAGTAAGACAAAGAACCATTTATTTAATTGCATTTCATGTGCTAGCCAAGATCTCTGTCAAGGTTCTCATTTTCCTCACAACTTCACTAATATACATCAGCACAAGAAATGGCACACTCTGCTTTGAGTGCCTGTGCTCTCAGAGACAAGCCTGTAAGCTTTGGGGCAAAGGTCTGTCTCACCATGAGCACACACAACACAATGAAACAGTGCTCTGGCCTCTCGCAGATGATCTATCAAGGCACTGACATCAGTATACTGCCTAGAGAATAAGGCACTGGGATCACAACTCTTACTGGAGCAGGCTAGACATCTCTGCGAGCAAGGCTAGTACTGCAATTCCATTACAAACCATTCCAGAAAATTTCTAATCACTTTGGCTACTGAAGACCTTTTTCACTGACAGCACTATGTGAACCTTCAAGCATTTTCTTAAGAGGTCTCAAAGTTAAAAAGAGTGACAAATTGCAGCCATATCAATGAGAAAAATACAAGTGACTGTACCAGTACTCTAAGGAAGAAATGACAACAGTGGTCTGATTTGACTAACTCTGAGGGTACACATTTAGTAACCCAGAAATTACAGAACTAAACCCCACATGAGGCTCCAAAAACCTCAACTTGAAGTTTCAGGGATTCTGCAATCAGACATATCTGGACTTTTACAAGCACTGTGCAAAGAATTCTGTATTAATTTAATAAAAAGTGTTGAATGTCTTCGAAACAACAAGGAGCAGGTTTAAAATAGAGAGGACTACCCTCAGCTGATCCAGTTTCTCACGAATCTGAATGAAGCCCAGGTGTAATTTGCCTCCGAAGTGGTCAGCAAGACGCCGGTCATTGTCATGGAGACCCAGATATGCTGAACAAACTTCACACACACGCAGCTTCTGCTGCTGGAAACTGGATGCAGGCATTGAATTTCGGTATTCTTCCTAAACAGAGGCAAAAAACCATGCAAGTGTCAGGGAACTCTTACATAGACACAGCCCTCCAGGGAAATCCCTGCAAAGAATTGCCCTTTTAAGGACCAAAAAAACACCCTTGATATAAAGGAGGTGCCATACAAAATGCTTTGCGAGCACAACTAACCCAAGAGTCTATCCCTGCAAGTAACTAGTGACCAAATATTTCAGAGGACAAATCCCCCTCACCCCAGTCAGCTCTCTTCACTAGACAAAAAGTTTCTAAAAAGCTTTTCTTCATCTATCATGCTACACTGCCAACTGCTTGCTGGTGTGTTGCTGGAACTGAAAAAGAAGGTGCTGGAAACATTAGAAAAGAGGCAGGAACTGCCCAGCTGTTTGTCACATACTCAGCCCAGGCCACTATTACAATTCATGGGAGAACCAAAACCATACCTCTGCCTCTTTCTTTTTTGCGCGGACTTTCTCCACTTCCATCAGGATCTTTTGAGACTCATCAACATTTCCTTCAGCTCCCAGCTGTTCAGCTTTAGCTAAGAGTTTTCCAATATCTTCATTCAGCTCATGTACTTTCTCTGCCTAAAGAGAATAGTTAGTTTTTAATAACACAAAAAACTTGCTAAAGCTTGGAGGACAATTATTTTCTCTAAAAAATATTGCATAACAAAAGCATTTGTTGGAAGATAACCATAAATCTCCAAAAGTCAAAGGAATCCCATCCAACAAAAGTGGCTTGGTGGGTCAAGTACAGGCAATGCAGTCACAGACACGCAGCAAAGAGAGAAACTGGACATGGGGAGGACATCACCAGTTCTGCTGCAAACAGTGGCACATTTCTGGCTTACAGGACAGGACAGAGTCACAAAAACAGCTTCAGAAATGGTTTGTATTGTTCCAGTGAAGGAAGCTCCCAAAGAGGAAACTTGGTGGAGCCTAACTTCCCAGTATCAATAGTGTCAGAGACAAAAGAGCACCAGTGCTCTCGCTCACTTTCAGCACAAACATTTAATGAGGACAACACCTTTGCAGACACTTCAGCACTGATCTCTTCCTGTGTCTCAGCCAGGCGTTTCTTGGCCAGTTCTGTTCTCCTATCACACTCCGCGATGAAGGATTCCAGGTGATCCATGGCCTGCATGTTCAGACAAAGAATTGTGAATAAAGATGCTCTCCATGCCAGATCTAGCTTTGACAGCCAAGCTGGTTCAATCCCTGTACAATGCACAAACAACCTCAAGAATGGGTGCCTCAATAAAAAAAATATACGACACTTTGCAGAAAACGTAAAATTTGATCCCTGCCCTTAAATTTGTCACTTGCCTGGAACCTGACACAGTTCCTTTACTCTGACACATAACGGGATGCTCACACGAAGACTGCTTTGCACTGGAACACATGAGCAACAGGTGCAAAGACAAAAGCACTGGAATAACATGAAAAGGGAAGACAGAATTAATCTTCCACTTGATCTGTTCGATCATAGAAAGCTAAGTCTGGCAAAAGTGAAGCCAGAGGAGAAGACTTTTAATGTCAAATCTCCCTCTGAGACAGGCCACCAGGTTACAATGACCTGGTACAGAGCAGCAGGCATGGGATGTGAGGAATGCCAGAGGAGCCTCCTGGCTAGCTGCACTAATAAGGCTGCAAGGACCACAACAACTTCTACAATTTCAAGTCAGCAATCAAGCCGGCATTCAGGAAAGGGCTGCACATTCTTGTCAGGTCACACATCATATAACATGGCTGGCTGAAATGCCCACAGAGTTCTATCATTCAGCCAAATAACATCAAGAGGCCGTTTCTACAAAAGTAACAAGTTTCTCCATACTCACATCCAGCTCAAAAAACAGGTCTCTCTCTTTACTTGCAATCTCATAATCTGCACGCAGTGCCAAGTCATGGATCTTTGTACATTCTCCCAGGTCCATTCGCTGTTGAAAAGAAAAAGGCCAATCAGTGTAAGAACCCTCTATTATGGCAACAAGAGGCAGATACTTCAACTCTTGCCAACTGTATCATAACAAAACACAGTCTCTTTAGGAAGAAGAGCTTCCTCTTAACCTGTCAGTAACAGAACTAGCCAGAAGGACCACATGCTTGCTAGAACCCCTTTTCTAGGTGTTGCTGGAACAACATTAAAACACCTCAAATATTTTAAGTTCAGTCCTACTCCTGCTTGAGGTCACAGCACAGCCTTAGAAATAGCTGGGAGGGAGCTGGGAAGGTGCAGCATGCTGCAGCAGCAACTGTACAACAGTACCTATTCAAAGCTCACCTGGAAAAGCACACCTGTGACAGGACAAGCCCTAGTAATGTATTGAAAGATACCAAATCACAGAACACAGACAATGTTTCGTATCAGAAACAAGTGGACTTAAAAGGAATAAGGGGTATGGCCAGTAGAAAAGCACAAACCCATGCTCAGCAACAGCAGACTCGTAATTCTACAGCTAGTACCTTCCTGCATTCAACTGCAGCCTGGGATTTTAAAACCTGCCCAGCAAAGCTAATTCCTATGCATAAGCTCATCTAATCAGAGACTTCTTGAGAGCACCTCCTTCCCCAGAAAGCCCTGACTTGCATGCTGTCCTTCACTCTCATTGCAGTCAATGCTATCTAAATGTTATTTTTCCCCAATCTAGTAGTTAGGAGCCACATGAACCAAAGTTAATTATACTCTTAAAACATGGAAATTCCAATTTGACATTATCAATATGCAACAGAGAACATTCCTCTTAAAGCAGAAAAAGAATATGACATTTTGAAAGCCAAAATAATAAAAGGTCTAAGTGGGAATCACAGTATGAATGGCAGGGTACATGTCACCACATGCAGGAACACTCCAGCCAGCCATCCTCGTCTCTCCCAGTCACCACCAGTCCCAAGGAGCCCAAACCTGAACATGACACAACAGGTGTCAACTCAATGACCTGCATAAAAAGCTAAATCAGGATCAACACAGAATCCCTGTGGAACATCACAAACTAGAGCTGAGGGTGCCGGGGACACCCATGTGAAGCAATGCACTCAGACAGCAGCAATGGAAGTGTTCAGAATGAAGCAAAGCAAGTAAAGCAAGCTCCACCCGGTAATGCTCAGGTTTGCAGCAGTTACCTGTGTTATTAGCTTTTCTTTTTCAAACAAAGAAAACAACTCCAGATGACTTGCCACTATTTAGTTTTCCTCATTTAGCTCAGATTTACCAGCAACAGGAGGCCACAGCCAGCAGGCTACAAGAACAGACACTGTGCCCAGGCATAGTCCTGCTGAGCTCCTAATGGTAGGAATTTAATGCCTATAAAAAAAAGCATTCGGTACTTTCAGAGTTCAATCATGTTCATCTTCACACAAGCGTCTTCAAAGAATGCTAGTGAGCTACTGTTATTTTACCACAAAAATAACTTTCCATGCTGTGACTTAAGTCTTTTATTCTTGTGGTTATTCTACTGAGATCCCTTTCCAATATAGGGAGAAAACAGCAGTATCAGGTATGATTGTCACAGATCATAACTATTCTTATCTGAACTCCTCTTGCAAGCTGAGCCCATAGCTCCACTCCAGAGAAGGGGCTCCAACCTACAACTTCAGAAAAGCCAATGGTGCGCTCTGTATTCCTCTCTCTGCTTGTTAAAAGGCAACAAATCCCTCAACCTCTTCCTCCAGGGGAGAACGTTCAGGTCTCACCAGCATACAAACCTCAAGTCTTCTTCCACGTCCCTGAAGATGATCTAGGTGCATGGAGATTTCCACAGGTACTGTTCACTTGAGGTAGGACCTCTAACCCTTCTCTCTCATAGAATCCTCTCGTCTCAGGGAGGCCTCTCATCCAATACTCACCCTTTCCAGCAGTGATCGCAACTTGCTCGAGTCAGCACCCATGGCTGGTTTTAATACAGGTATTTGAGACAGGTAACCAGTAGAGTCTGAGTAAAAATTTAGCCCCCCATACACACAAAGATTTAATACATTTAGATGCCACTGATAATTAGTCCTGCTTGCATTTGCTAAGCAATCCACATTCTGAGGTATCTCTTATGATCTCCGCTGAGATGCTAACTCACCAGAATGTCTGTTTCCAAGAGGAAGCTCTCTAATAGTAATCAGAGCTGCAGAGTTCCACCTAAGTGAAAAAGAAAAGCACAGACCCCCACAAAACCATTTGACAACCTACAGATTTCAGCTCCCTCATAACTCCCAGGGGGAACACAGTTAATTCCCTGAATGTAATTTCCAAGCTGTATTCTACCTGGGCAGCTTTCAGACTCATCTGTCCACTTATTAGTGGAGCTAAAATTTAGGATTATCAGCTGATGCCATCTCTGAATGTGCTGCAGTACTCCCAGTGACAGAAATATGCTTACCATTAGCTGCAAAGCTAGCTCAGTGAAAGCCACTAACGATCTAGTGACAAGTCCCCTGATAACAGCACATGTGCATGTTAAACTAACTTGTGTTCTCCCAGAATTTTCCTCCTTTCCCATGTAGCCCAAAAAGAGAACCACTGTAGCTTATTTAGTGATAAGTTTACACAAGTTTCTGGGGCCAAAGGCTCTTATGACCATGAACACCGGCCCACCTAAACAAAGCAAACATCAGCATGCCTTCTGCAGCTCTCAGGAATATTCCAAAGCTTTACATACAGTCTGGACTCCTCTTACTCCGCATCTCAGGGTCAGTGAATGAGACTCCATGTTTCCCTGAACACACCTACCCAAGGGATCCAGCTTCCTGCTCATCTCCAATCAGCCTCCCAGTAAGGAACATCTGCACACGTGAAGGATGCAGCAGTAACAATGCCTTCATGGGGAGGATGCAACATAACCAGCACCAGAAGGCTTGGAGCATCTGTTCCAAGTTTCCAAAAAGATCCAAGGTCCTGATTCCTGCAATGCTACACATCCAGAGGTGGACATTGCCCCATCCAGCTGAGCCTGGTTCACCCACACAGCTCTTCCCTTAATGGAGCACCGTAAGATCCCAGTGAATCTGCCAGAGATCACAAGGAGTTCCTGCACATTCCACTTAAGTTTCATTCTGTGCTGGTAGTGCTGACAGCTGAAATGCTGTTCCTGTTCCAGACATCACATGTTCTTTCAACACAGATCTGTGGCACCAACACTTTTTCTTGCCTCTAAGAACCCGATGACAGCAGCATCAGAGCTCCACAGCCTCTTAAAGGCCACTACAACACCATCTGAGTGATCCACAAAATCAGTTGCACAGAAGCTGTCTTCCTTCCTGCTCCTGTGTGAGATTTCTAAGCACAAATTCCACAGTGAGAGGTAAGAGAACTCACTGCAGACAAGTAACAACAGAAGCAAGAGAAGATTTCTCAATGTGCTTCTATGGCCCAGGAGACTCGCAACACATCTGAACATCTCAGACTTCCTCCATGCTTCCGGCACTAGCTCCAACAGGCACAAGCATTACTTAATTCAACACCTTCAACTCACCGTAGAAGGCAGCCTGCATCTTCAAAACACAAAAAACTGTCACAGAATCTCATGTCAAAAAGCATACCCTAACCATAGCGACCTCCACAAAGGATGGAGGTGGGCAGAAGGTGATTTAAGCAGCTTTAGAATTCTGAAACAGAAGTGAGGTGATATTGAGGCTCACGGAGCGATTACTGGAACATACATCTGAGCTTCAAATAAAAAATAAATACAGAGATTGGTATTCAACCTCCAATCTTATTCTGCAGTAGCAGGCACTGAGAAGATAAAGTTTGAGCTGAGGCAGCTTTTGCTAAAGCTCTTTCTACTAGTGCTGCCACTGTCTCACTATCACAGCGATGGAGGAAGGAGTGCCAGCCCTCCCCTTCGCTGGCAACCCACTGTGTCAAACCCAGCTCTTGAAATAACAGCAGGAAGGGCTATATATAACAACAGTATGTTTAAACACTGGTTTAGTGGATGGACAATGTGTATCGCCATGGTATTTGCTGTCAAACAGTGAGGGTAAAGATGGATTTCAAACATCCATATTCATCTCCATCCTGCAAGTATGTAATACAGCAACAATTACAAAAGAGGTACACCATCTTCTTTTGAAAATCAGACTGCATCTTTCATCTGTGAGCCAAAATGGAATATCTACTTCACTAGATCTCATTGTTAAAACCCCACGTCACCTTTTGCTCTTACAGAGAGCACAAGAGCCAAACCTTTGAGAATTTGCCAGCTCTGTCCCCAGGGGCGGCAGCGGAGGAGCCGACTCAACTGTTTCAAACCAGTCAGGCAGAGAGACACTGCTCTGAGCAACCAGCTCTAAAGACAAAGATGGCGGGAGCTGTAACCTGCCATTAGCACAACCACCAGCAGTGATGAAAGAGCTGCCATTCCATCAGGAAAACATCACGTGGTTGGAGACGGGAGCCTGAAAAGCTACAAGGATTAAGGATTATTGCAGACAGTGAGAAAAAATTTGCCAGCCTTAAGATGGCAACAGCGAACTAGAGCAACCAGGCTAGTTATGACCTTGCGACCTCCACAGGAAAAGTTTCAGGCACTAACCATCTGAAACTGCTACAAGAGAAATAATCTTGCAACTTTGTGTGGGATTGTAAGGAAAAAAAACATTTCATGCAAATTCTGAGAGCTCCTGACTTCAGCAGTTCCATACACAGATCACAGAAACTGGAGTTAGAATTATGACTGCTCCTTCGGCATAGAAAGTCTGATCTCTCCTACAAGTTATGTACGACGCACAGAGGAGGCCTGAAGAGTTGTACCAACATCATCGTCACCAGAACTCCTTATTATAGAGAATATACTTACTGTTCCAGCCAGGATATCATGAGGACAGCAATCCAGAAGGTGGCTCTTGCAAACACGATCGTCTGTAAACTTCACCCTTTGTCTGGTTTCATCTCCTGAAATTCATTTGTCGTTTTAAATAAGGAGACATTAGAACAGCAATAAGATAACAAAGACGTCGGTGTGATCATTTCGTCTCAATATGCAGATTAAAATACTTGGTGTTCCTACTCCCCAAAGTTACTTGAAAAAAAGCTTAGAGGGTAACAGGATATTCTGGAACCCTTATAACTGGCAAACACACACTATTTTAGCATTTATTCATCCAGTACACCATGCTAAACACAGTGTTGGCGAGCCAAGTAACGTCCAAGGCTTGTCATCCATATAAAGAGACAGCACAGCCAGAAGAGAAAAAAGGAGACAGACAGCCTGGCTCGCAGCCAAAACCATTTTTTCCACCCCCAGCTTTTTTTTTTTTTTACTGTGAGGAAGGGGCAGGAGATACCGACACTCGTGCTATTGGAGGGCCATGAATCACAAAACAGGGCTGTGCTGGACAGTTTTTATAGGCAATTGCTATTTACTCATCTGATAATTAAGACATCAGTCCATTTGGTTTGAAAACCAAATATGCAGTGTGCTTTCCAAGGCCATGCAAAGATGAATCTTGTAGGTCTTGGCCTGGAACACGAAGCGTGCTTCCCACCCGCATCCCACCCTCAGAAGACATTTTACACTCAGGAGCCACTTAAACAAGACGATATCAGAAAAGCAAAAAAATCAAAAAATCAAAAAAGAAACAAAGTTAGTCAATACACACTGCGAGCTCCAACATATACTATACCCATCTGCATTCTTCAAGACCTCAGCTGCAGAATTTTATGCCCACTGTTGAAAAGTTTTAAAGGAAAAGTTTTCTTGCCCACACCTGCAGTAAGGAAGTCAGGGGAACGATACATAAAAGTAAAGGCAAAGTGGTAATGGTATGTGACAACTTTAAAGCTCATCTGTGTATATGACACAGGTATGTGTAACGCTAAAGTATGAATATAGTTTAGGATTCACAAGCATCCAGGAATAATGTTGTGTCTACTGAAAATGTTGGTTGCTTTTATTTTCTTTCTAAGCTACACTTTTAAAGTTACTTGTGAAAAAACGCAAACACTTTTTTTTTTGTTATAACAGCTTTAAAAATTGGTTGTGACTCACGGCTCGATGAACATGAGGCTTTTCTGCAACTCCCTTGCAGATTGATGTAGGCAGGCAAAGATACACTGAACCTTTATAAATAAAATAGAGGGGCCACAATTGTTCAGTTTGTATGAAATAAAAATATGGGAAGCAATTCAATAGCAACTCAACACACAAAGAAAGAAAAGCACTTATTCACTTACGAAACAAAGTGCAAAGTACCTGAACAGCCCTGCTAATGTGCCAAAGGGAATATAAGTACTCAGCAAGTCGCAGAAGGGAGATACAAACCGCAGCGGGAACATATTTTGCACAGGCTATCACATTTCTCTTCTTGGACAACTACACCGCCCGGCTCCTGCAGGCACACCTACCTACACGCCTCGGAACGCACGGTGGGGCCTGGGCACGGAGCCTTCCCTAAAACCTCTCTGCGGCAGCCGGGCCCGGAGCAGCGGGCTCCTCCAGGGCTGGGCCGCACGCCGGGCGCTTTCTAGGGCCAGGGCGAGGCGGCTCCTCCGCCGGGCAGCCCTACCCCACCGGGCTCCCTGTGCGCTGCTCGCTAGGCCGCACCGAGGCGCGTCCCGGGCCCGCTCTGCCGGCCCGCCCAGGCGCGCTGCTCGGCGGGGCCGGGGCCAGGCCGCGGCGGGGCGGGCTCGGGCTCCAGCTCGGGCCCGCCACGTCCCACGGCGCAGGCGGAGGCCGATCGCGCCGCAGGTCCGGAGCGGAGGCGGCGGCCGGGCCGGGCCGGGCCGGGCCGGACCAGGCCCCGCGCGGCCGAGGCGGCCGCCAGGCCGCGGCGTTTCCTGCAGGCCCCGCCCGCCCCTACTCACCGTCCCGGGCCGTGCCCATGAGCTGGTCCAACAGGGCCCGCATCTGAGCCTGGGCCGACATGGCGGGCGCGAGGCCAGGCCGCGGGGAGCGGCGGGCGGACGGCTCCGGCCTGGGGCGGCGGCGGCTCCGGCCTCAGCGGCGGTGGCGACGCGCGGCGAGCGCTGGGCGGAAGCAGCCCCTCCCGCCACCGCGCGGCATGCCGGGACGGGTAGTCCGCCGGAGAGGGCGGGGCCGTCAGGGAGCGGGGCGGGGGAGCCGGGAGCGGGGCTGGCGGGGGAGCGGGGCTGGCGGGGGAGCGGGGCGGGGCGGGGCGGGGCGGGGCAGCCGGGAGCGGGGCTGGCGGAGCCCGCAGCCGCGCTGCCCTGGTGCCGAAGAGTCCCCGCGGGGCGGGTCGCCTCCTCCGGCTCCCAGGCCTGAGCGGGGCGGCTCGTTAGCGGCGGCTGAGGAGCCCCTGGGCGGGTCACCCGCTGCCCGGACCTTCGCTGGGCCGCTGCGTCGAGACCGGCCCCCACCGCGGTGCAGCCCTTTGGGTGCACCGGCACCTGCCCTTGGGACTGGCCGAGCGGGGGCCCAGCAGCCGGGCCGCAGCGGCTGCCGAGCCGTGCCGGGCCGTGCTGGGCCGCGTCAGGCCATGATGAGCCGTGCCGAGCCGTGCCGAGCCGAGCCGTGCCGAGCCGAGCCGTGCCGTGCCGAGCCGAGCCGTGCCGAGCCGAGCCGTGCCGTGCCGAGCCGAGCCGTGCCGTGCCGAGCCGAGCCGTGCCGAGCCGTGCCGAGCCGAGCCGAGCCGAGCCGTGCCGAGCCGAGCCGTGCCGGGCAGGCGAGCCGCGCCAGGTGACATCGGAGCAGACCGAAGGGTGCCCGTGGCTTATCAGCTCCCGCCCAGCGTGTTCGCCCAGCGGTTCCCTGGCGGGACAGCTGCTGCTCCTGCCCCGGCCGTGCCGGGTGAGCGTTCGGAGAGGGGGCAGGGGGAGAGCGGGGCTGGTGCCCCGGGGCTGCCCCTCGCTACTGCTGCACCGCGCCAGGGGCTGGGGCCCCCACCTCAGTATGGGCACAGCCCAGCCCAGGGTGCCCAGCCCGGGGGCAGGGAAGGCTCCGAGGGTGGAGCAGGACAGCTCTGGAGCGGGGCCCTGGCTGTCCCCAGCGCTGGTGGCCAGTGTCCCACCCCCTGAGCTCCCCTGGTACAGGCAGTGAAATGCTTTGGGTGCTGTATCGGGCAAGGCTGGAAGAACTATTAAATGTTAAGTAAAACATTGCAAAATATAAAATAAATTTGAAAAAAGGAGAGGAAACTTTGAGGCTTATGTGCAGAGCAACACTGGGGCTAGAATAATGAATGCTAGTCCTAGATTACTTATTGATTTAAAATTTGAAAAAAAATAGTAAAATAAAAAATACAAATTAATGTTTTATAAACCTGGGGGGGAAAGAATTTTCAGCACAGTACAGAACTTTAAAGCACTCCTCCAGCTGTCACAGGCAGGCTCTCCTGTGTCCCTTGGCCATCGTGTGTCCTGAGCCACGCCACAGCCCCCAGCCACCTGTGTCCCCAGGCCATGCTCTGCGCTGCCCCAGATGGCCCCACTGGCAGAAATAGCACCTCTGGGCCACAGCTGCCTCGGGGTGTGAGCTGCTTGCCATTGTCACTGTCCTCAGTCCCTCATGTGCTACATGGGCCAACACAGTCACAGGCCATAGAGGAGACATGGGGCACCCCAGCACCCTGTCCATGGTGACAACGCTGCCGTCCCAGGTGCTGTCCCTGCCAGGCTGGCCTAGCCGCTCCCCACACACCGTCTCCCCGCCTCTGCGTTCCCAGGTGCCGCCTGGCCAGAGCCACCAGCCCCAGGGACCCCCAGCCCCACCAGCTGCCAGGGAGCACAGCACCCCAAAGTGATTCTCCTGCTGGCGGTGCCATTGGGGCCATGTCCTGCCACCTCAAAAGTTTCCAAACCTCATTTGGGGGCTGGTCAGGCAGCCCCATACCTGCCTTGGGGAGGCATGAGGCTGGAGATGGGGGTCTGGACTCTCATGGGGGCTGCACAGCACCTGGGGGGACCCCCCGGAGAGGTTTCGCCTGCTGCAGCCATAGCGGCAGCGCCTGTTTGCAGAGGCATCGCTCGATACACAGTATGTGCTTCAGAAGATCCCTACTCCAGGAGTCAAAATAGCATGAAATTTAATTTTACGCCTATTTGACAAAGCTTGATTTCGCCTCCAATCAGCAGGGAGATAAGAGCCCTCGGCACAAGTGTGCGGGCAGTTTGGCAGCTGGGGCTGCTGATTTAATAGGTGAATTTACAGGAACAACACTTGAAAATCCCCTGGCTAGTGAACCATTAAGGTGAGCCCTGCCTTCCGTCCCTGCGTCCCTCCCCACGCTGCTCTCCCGTTGCTGGGTGCTAAAGCAAACCCCAGCTCTGTTTACCGAGTCTACTATTACAATACAGTGACCAAATATTTGCCAGCCGTCAGCTTGCTGCTCCGCTATAAATACTTCAGGCCCAGGTGGAGGGACGGCGAGGGGGAGCGGCGCGGGAGCCTATGCATGGCCGGGCGGCAGTGCCAAGGTGAGTGCCGAGCTGTGGCCCCGAGCGATGCCTCCTGCACCGGGGCATTTCTCTGGCTGTGGGGAACAGTGGGGCAGGCTGGGTCCATTGCTGGGGCAGCCCCGGGAGCTGAGCCCCCCATCATCTGCCCTGGGGCAGCACAGAGGCAGGACCAGGGGTCCTGCTGTAGGGACAGCACAAAGAGGCACACATGGTGACCCCACAGATGGCAACGATGCTGTCTCAGGCTGGGTGCAGGACCCAGCACTGTGCTTGGTGTGGCGGGAGCAAGATTTGTCCCCCAGGATTTGCCTCCTGCCCCAAGACCCTCTTGGGGCTGGCACTGGGGCAGTGGCAGTCCCAGGCATGTGGCTGGGGATGCCCTGCAGCGAGGCGAGGCTGGGGACCCTGGGGCATAGGTGGCACTAACTACAGAGGGGCTCCACCCAGCTCAGCACAACCCAGCCATGACCAGAGCCCACCAGGGCAGTCCTGGCCAGGTTTGCCCCATCACAAGGAAACCTGCAGGGCTACTGCACGGGCAGGGCTTGGGGCTCAGCATCCTGTGGCTCAGCACAGGTTGGCAGGGACAGATCAGCCGGGGTGGTGGGGGGCTCAGCCCCATTCATCTCCATGCACAGCCTCATGGCAAAGGGGAACAACCTGCTGCCCCACAGCTGCAGGGGACATCCCCACTGCCCCGTGGCTCAGAGGGATGTCCCCACTGCCTTATTTGCCATGGTTTGCTGGGAACTTTCCTGCTGCCCCATGTCCCATGGACCAGTGGCAACATCCCTGCTGCCCCAGATGCCATGACTTGGTGGGACATTCCCATTATCTCGCATCCCGTGTCTTGGTGGGGACACTCCTGTTGCAATACGTCCCGTGGCTTGATGGTGATGTCCCTGTTGCCTGATATCCTAAGGTTCAGTGAGGATGTTCCCACTGCCCCACGTCCCATGGCTTGGGAGGGGATAACATCATCATTGCCCCATGTCCAATGACTTGGGGGCACGTTTCCACTGCCCCGCATCCCACGGCTTGGTGGGGTCATCCCCACTGCCCCATGTCTCATGGCTTGTGGGGGACATCCCTGCTGCTTTCCAGTCCCACCATGGCCACAGCATGGCAAAACACGGTCCCCCTGCCACCTCAGGGCCAACTGCCACTGCAGGGCAGCGGGTCGGGGAGGATGCTGGGGTGTGTGCCACCCTCACCCCACTGTCCCTGCCCGCAGGGTGAGTCCAGGCCCCAGGGTGCCCCTGCGTGCCGACATGGCTGCGGGCGTCATCCAGCCCCTGGCCAAGCTGCGGCTGCCCTCACCCTTCCCGCATGGTCTGCTGCTGCCTGCACGCCCTGAGCCCGACTTCCCTGACCTCTCTGAGGAGGAGGAAGAGGAGGAAGAGGAGGACGACGAGGAGGAGACGGCAGAAGAGAACATGGGGCCGGAGCTGGCCATCCCCAGCGCCGCTGAGACCACGCTGCAGCTCCTCAAGTTTTCGGAGCTCATCAGCTGCGACATCCAGCGGTACTTTGGGCGGCGGGGCCGGGAGGAGGCCGCCAGCAGCCGCGGCGTGCCCGAGGACTGCGGCTCACCCCAGTGCGCCAAGGCTCAGCCTGATGCCACGGCACTGCAGGGTGGCCCCGGGGCCGTGCACAGGCTGGGGCCACTGGCTGAGCTCTTTGAGTACGGTGTGCACCGGTGCCTGCCACCCCGGGCAGCCGGCGGCAAGACGCAGAGGCTGGAGAGGAAATATGGCCACATCACCCCCATGCACCGGAGGAAGCTGCCGCCCTCCTTCTGGAGGGAGCCAGGCCCTGGCCCCACCGGCCTCCTCCACACCAGCACCCCCGACTTCAGCGACCTCCTGGCCAACTGGACCGTAGAGCCGGGGCCAGAGCTGCCAGGCACAGGGCAGGAGCTGCCGCCTGAGCCAGGTCGCCCAGGGCTGGAGGCTGAGCCCTTCCCTGGGCTGTGACCCCACCATGGCCCCGGGGGCCCCTGGCCCCGCCACGTGCCACTCGGTTAATGATAAACCCAGTGGCCCCAGTGCCAGCACCGGGGCACCTGGAGCCAGCAATGGGATGAGTGAATAAATGACTCCTGCCAGCCGCCAGCGTGTGCGGTGTCCTTTGCCACCCACTACCACCGTGTCCCTACTGCCATGACAAAGGGTCCCCACTCAGCCTGGCCCTCGGATGCCGCCGGCTGCCCTGGCAGCAGGAGAGGCAGGCAGCCGGTGCCACAGGAGCCAGCAGCCCATGTTTACCCTGCGGCCCAGGTCCGTGGATCCCATCCCCTTATCTCGGCCACGCCGGGGCAAAGGGCAACACGGGACCTCATAAATCGCGCGGCTGCCAGCACCCAGTGGGACTTGCCACAGGGACCTGCTGCACCCCGCAGCTCACATGCCCCATGGCAGTGTCAGGGAACCAGACCCACATGGGGGAGCACGACTGACCCACAGCATGGGGAGAGCAGCTGGCCCTGCCCCATGGCCCCAGCTCCCACCAGAGTCCATGGCCACAGCACTGTTACCAGGGCCGAGCGGAGGCATTCCCAGCTTTGTGGTGGCTCTTTGTTGGCCTTGAAAGGGAAAAGCAGCCACAAAGGGGGAGCCACCCCTTGCCTTGAGCATTCAGCCCTGCCAGGGGGCTGAGGAAGGTGAGGGGGCCCAGCCTCCCCCTTGCAGCCCCTCAGCTACCACAGTGGCTCAGCCCTGGGGACACCAGCACTGGGCAGCAGCACTGAGGGAAGCAAAATACAGGCAGCACCATAATAAAAGTACAAACAGGCTTTATTTGAGCACAGTATCCCACAGTCAAAAGCCCGCCCCAGGTACCAGGTATCCCCTGCCCAAGCGAGGATGGGGCAGCCCTGCGCCCACAGCTCCAGGGCAGGGGCAATGCCAAGGTGAGGAGCAAGGATGGGGGGAGATGGGGGAGCTGAGGTGCCAGGGCTGGAGCCCTCCCCAGCACCCCAGGGAGTGCAGGGTCTGCTCCCCTCCCACAGCCAGATCCAGGGCCAGTGGTGGGTTTTGGGGTGCCTGTCAGGGCCCAGGCTGCTGGAAAGGGCCAGGCCAAGCTCCAGCGAGTACAGAAGTGCACCTGGGGGTGACCTCAGACCCCAACATGGCAGGAGGGGAGAGGCAGCAGCAATGCTGGGAGGAGGGCAGGAGTGGCAGAGGGACAGGCTACAGCTGTCGGCTGCAGGACCAACCCTGCCCAGAGCAGCTCTGTCCTCCCCATCCCTGCCCCAAACCCCAGGGGTGTCTCCCCACCTGCAGGCTGAGGTCAGAGTGGCCAGGAGAGCCAAAAAAGAGCAAGAGGTGGCAGCTGCGGAACCATGGGAGCCCTTTTATTGCACAGCTGAGCAGGGCAGAGACACAGAAGCCTGCCCCAAGGCTCAGCCTGACCCAGCCAGCAGTGAGGATGGGGCCCTGGGAGCAGAAGGGAGCCCCACCATGTCCCTTCCCCTCCTCCCACAGGCCCTGCAGCCTGGGCTAGAGCAGAGCTGGGTCCCAGACACACCAGGTTGGGTGGAGGAGCTGATGGAGGGCATGTGCAGTGGCAGAGAACTGTCCCCAGCTCAGCAGGGCACTTCTGCTCCCCTCAGCATGCTCCAGCCTTGACCTAGCCCTCAGGGAGAGCATGTGCCAGGGGCTAATGGAGCCAAGGCTGGGGTTTGATCCCTTGGGGAAGCAGAGGAAGGGGCAAGGAGAGGAGGAGGCAGTAGACATAGTGGGACAGCAGACATGGGAAGGCAGCGACAGGCAGGAGAGCCAGAGCACCACGATGCCTGCACAGCCTAGCCCAGTCCTCTCCTCACCTCCCACAAAAGGGGGTCCCTGGCTCCAAGGGGCCGGGACATGTCTGCACTGGGCAGCGCTGCCCTGCATCATGTCTGCGCCAGCGAGAGCTCCTCCAGGCCTTCCTTTCCCAGTCGGTACCTGGCAAGGTCCTTGCGGGTGACCATGCCCACCACCTGCCAGGAAAAGGACAGGGCACAGCCCCTCACTGGCATGTGGAGCCTGGGGACAAGGGCAGTGTCCCCCCAGGGAGCCCCAGCTGCCTGCACATGGCAGGCAGGGACTCACCTCGTTGCGATTGTCCACGACTACCAAGTGCCGCAGCCCCAGTGCTCGGAAGAGCTTGAACACCCGCGGCAGAGATGCCTCCTGCGAAACAGAGTGGGGCTGTGTGGGCTGCGGCATCCCCAGCCAGCACCCATCGCCCACCCATGACCTGTTGGGGTGCAGAGGGGTCTCTGGCTGTTACCTGAGGCACAGTGTAGGGCGAGGGGTTCATGAACTCGCTGAGGTCAATCATGCACTCGCGCTCATCCTGGGAGACATGGATGGACTGGATGGGGGGGAAGCGGGGGTAGGCATCCCGGAAATCCTTCAGCTTCAGCCGCCGCTGTACCAGGCTCAGGTTGGCCCTTTCCACAAAGACCTTGGGAGGAGTGAGACTGTCACAGACCATCCCACAGCACCAACAGGCACCAAGGAAACACACGGGGGCAGGGAGGGAAGAGAGCAGGAGCCTGGGGCAGAAGAACAGCCCGTTTCCCATTCACTCAGGGTTTGTGAGCTCAGGGGCTGTAGGATGATGCTGGGGTAACCCCAGCACAGCCCAGAGCCTCCAACTCCTCGGGTGAGCTGATGGAAATGACAGGGACCCTCTGCCGGCTCCTCCTGAGCAAGGCGGGCAGCAAAGGGCCTGAGGCAGCAAAGGGCCTGAGGCACAGGGGCTCAGACACAGCCCAAATGGCCTCCACCCAGCAACACCCACCTTGTGCTTCAGCAGGACGATGAGCTGGGAACGCAGGATCAAACCCCGCAGTCCTGCCACCTGCAACAGAGCATCAGATGTGACATGGGGCTGGGGGGAAAGGGAGAGGGTCCCACGCCACAGCCAGCCCCCCAGCTGTGTCCCCTTGCAAGAGGTGCCCGGCCCACCTGTGTGGTGTCAGGGTTGCTCTCTACCACCGGAAAGCCGTTGTGGTTGGAGGAGGTGTCGCTGAGGATGTCCACAACCGTGCCCACCCGCTCAATCCTCCGCAGGCAGGTGACAGGAGTGCTCATCACCTCTCTGAAGGGAAGACTCGGTGTGAAACAGCCCCACGGCAGCACGCCCCGAATTACCTGCCCCCCACGCACTCCTCCTCCATCCCCAGAACCTGCTGGGGACACAGAGAGGGAATGCACCATGGGCCCTGGTCCCTGCTGGGGAAGGGGCTGAGCTGGCAGCACTGGGGAGAGAAGCGTATCATCCCCTCTGTCTCCAGCTCAGGCCAACAGCATGGTCCAAAAGCTGCTGCCCCAGGAGTGATGAGTGTCCTCAGCCCACTCACCTGGCTGTGAGGGAGTGGGATGTCACCGGTGCCTCCCAGTGCAGGAAGGGCACGCTCTGCAGCTGGATGTGCATGTCATACAGCCCCTGCAACAAGACAAGCAGTCAGGAGGAGCCTGGTGAGATGCGGAGGGGTACAGCCAGGCAGCAGCTCACCTCTGTGAGGGAGTACATGCTTGTCCTGGCTCCCCCACAGCTCCCCAGCACCCCAGCCCACAACCTCTCATCAGGTCCCAGGCTCCCAGTGAGCACAACAGCCCTCACCTCCACAAAGTAGTCTCCCACAATCTTAGCTGTCATCAGCACCAGCATGATGGGGAAGCCATAGGTGACATTGCCTGTTGCCTCCATCATGATGACCGTGAGACTCAGTGTCATCCGCACTATCCCACCTGCAAGAGACACCCAAGGGGTCTGGAGGTTTAGGAGGGCAGGGAAACACGGGGCGAGGGGACAGCAAAGCACCTGAGGCCCCTGGGTCTCTGCAGGGTGGCACAGGACTGCCTGAACAGGTAGAGGTGCCCAGGACAAACCCAGCCCTCAGCAGTGCCCAGCGCCACCTGTGCTTGGCAGTGTCGCCAGGGACCCGACAGCCAGGTTGGGCTTCGGCTGGGGCAGAAGCTGTGCCATGGAAGCAGGGATCGCTTTTTCCCACACCACCTTCACCCTGACATGAGCAGGAGGTGGCCAAGCCTGTGCCACAGGGAACTCACCCAGCTGTGCGGCAGCTCCCATCAGGGCATACTTCCCCGGGTCAGCCCAGATCTGAGCACAGGAGAGACAAGGAGCTGAGTCAGCTGCTGGCCCCACGGCATCCAGAGACACAAACCACCCTCCAAAGCAGGAATGCCTGAGGCTGCAGGCACAGCCCAGCGGCTGGCTGGGCTCTGTCAGGATGTGGGAAAGTCCAGACCCAGCTCAGGAAAATATTAAGTGAGGAGTCAACCCACTCCAGACCACTGTGCCAAGCTCTCAGTCAGCTCTGTGCACGCCGCCTGCATGTGGTGCCTGCCCAGTGAGAAGGGCGGTGAGCTGGGTGCTGCGGCTCCTACCACCCACCACCCCTTCCCACCAAGGACTCACAGAGCTCTTGGTCAGGTACGACAGAGAGATGCCGAAGAGCCTCCCCCAGGCAGCGCCGATCAGCAGGGAGGGGATGAAGACCCCCGCAGACACTGTGAGGCCATAGGTCCAGCAGGCCAGGAAGAAATACATCAGCGTGAACATGCCCAGCGTCATGGGGTTGTAGGAGCCTGAGGTGCAAAAAGCACAGAGTGTCAGTGCTGGTCCTGCAGCCCAGAGGACACCACGATGGGCTGTGGCCCCATGACACACTCCCAGCAGGGAAAGCCACTCTCCTCAGGGGCACCCAGCAGCACAAACCTTTCAAACCTGCTCTTTAGGTTGTTTCTGCCCCTCAAGGGCTCTGCCAGCCAGCCAGGGCCACCCCAAGCCCTCCCACCCCACCGAGTCCAGCATGCGCCTTTCCTCCACCTTGCAACTCATGATGACCCATCCCCTCCCAGCCTCCCATGAGGCTGCGTGACAAACTTCAAAGCCCTGAGGGACCCATCGTCAGCATTGGGACCCACTCAGCAGAGCAGGTCCTGCAAACCCTCTCCTGTCCTGCAGCTCCCATGGCTGCTCTAGTCAGTCCCAAGCTGCCCCATGGTGTGGGCTGTGCCACCACAGTCAGACCCTGCTGTCCCAGGCCTCAGAGCCTATTGCTATTTCAGGGTTGCTGAGCAGCTCAGTCTAGTTGAAACAGGTATTTTGCAACCTCCCCTTCACAGAGAGGTCAATGGATGGAAGCCCCAAGCCAGGGAGGACCCAGCACCGCAGGCAGCAGCCCTTAGGCAGTGGACAGTGATCACTTGTCTTCAGGTGGCCAAGCTGCACTCTCTGGGCTGAGGGTCCAGAAATTCAGAGCTGTCTGCTCCCTGCCCACATGCAGCTGGGCACAAGGCTCAGACCAGCAGGGCACGCTGTCGTTACACTAGGTCCAAGGGAAATGGGAGCTTGAACCCAGGAGCCAAACTGCATTTCTCAAGCAAATCCAAATCCCTAGATCCACCTCCACAACCTGCCAGAAGGTAAAGTCATTCTGGGGCAAGAGGCCCTGCTAATTAAGAAAACAGCCAGGGACATTTCCAGGATGGACCTCAGACAGCCAGCGAGGGTCAGACATGCTCCCACACAACAGCTCACAAACGCACACAAACAAAGCCAGATCCTCGTCCACAGGCTCCTGAGACCACAGCCCTTTGGCAGAGCTCATAGGTGCCATCAGGTGCCGTGTCCATCCCCCATCCTTCCACCACCACAGGAAAGAAGTGGGCACAGTGCTTTGCTGGAGGCCCTCGTGCTCTCACAGGGCCGTGCTGATCATCCCCTGCCTCATCTCATGAGCAGCCAGGGAACAGCTCGGCCACATTGTGCGAGCCCAGCCCCGCTCTGCTCACGTTCAAGGACCCACTTGCCAGGTGCACAGACCTGGAGGGTCATGGAAGAGGTTGACAACGCTTTTCTCAGGTGTGTTGAAGAAGGCAGTGGCCATGGAGTTGTACTCTCCATCAGCGCAGAAAAGCTGAGGGGGAAGAACAGAGAGTTAGAAGCGGCAGATCTGAGCTGCCCTGCAGCAAGGAAGCTCCAGGCATGGGAGGACATATGCCGGCAAGGAGGCAGCTCTGGGCAGCAAGCGCACCAACCCCACGCTTGGGTCTCCATCTCTGCCTGGGGTGAGGGCATTGACTGCAGGGCAAGCCAGCGAGGTCCAGTGACACAAAACACAGCATGAACTTGTCTCCCAGCACAGATCCTGCCCAGGCTCAGGGTGTCCCCCCACCCTGGGGGAGCCATTCTCCAGCATCTCCTACCTGCAGGGGATATGCCACCGTGCTCCCCTGGATGGGCTGGCAGTCTCTCGAGCAATAAATCATGACAAACCCCACAGTCGCTGTCACTGCTGCCACCAGCATGGCCTCAACCACCTGGAGGCAGGGCCGGTGGATGTACCTGTGCGGGGAGCAGAGCTGTAAGGTGGCACCCAGGGGTGTGGGCAGGATCACCCGCAGCCTGGCTTGGCACGTCACAGCGGGCACACAGACAGGCTGGCTGCCTCTGTCCCCTCCCCAGAGCCTGCCAGGCCATCCCGCGCCCTTTCCCCAGCTGTCCTGGGGAGCTGGGGTGGGAGGCCAGTGGCAACAGCAGCTTTGCCCTCCTAGCTCCAGCAGACCCACCCAGCTCCTCTGCCCAGAGCAGGGCACAGTCCCATGCAAAAGCTGATGTGATGTGGCTGGGGGACAGAGCAGAGCCAAGCCCAGGAAGCTGTGGCACGTGAAGCCCCAAGAGAGGCAACGCCCTGGAAGCTGCTGTGAGCCCCTCACTTCTCCACTGCCACAGGGCATCCCTCCCCAAGGCCACAAGGCCAGTCCTGGGGTTTGAAAAGCTGGTGACAAGCACTGCCTATGCCAGACTGGCCTGCAATGGCTTTACCAGCCAGCACGTAACAGCCAGGTCTGCATGGTGTTTGCACTTCTTTGGGCCCTCAAGTCAGTGAAGGGAAACACTTGGCAGGGTCAGAGCAACAGTGGATGCTGCAGGTCAGAGCCTCGACCACAGGCTGCAAGATGCACGTGGCTCCTTTGCCTCCCAGCTTCCAGGGACTGCTGTTGCTCACATTACATGTGAGATAGCCTTGCTCTGGCTGGGAACACTGCTTCAACGGAGTGCAGAAGGTGCCAGCCAAGCTATGTTAATCACCTTAGTTACCCGTGAGCTCTTACCTGATTCGGAACATCGTTAACCAGTAATTGAGGGCATTGAACAGGGCTCCAAGGATCCCGCCTGCGAATGCAGAAGAGGAAAAGCTCAGCAAACAGGTCCCAGGCTCTCCTGTGGCTGCCCAGGACACGAGGAACCCGTGAAGCTCAGGGAGACACAAACAACCCACGCAGCGTGACCGGCAGCCCCAGGACACACAGATGCTGTCCCTGTAGAGAAAGCCAGGACCTGACACCAAGAGCAGCCCGGCACCAGCAGTGAGGTGGCCAGGGGCCAGTGTCACAGGGCTGGCACTAGGCAGGCAAGGGACAGGCTGGTGGGGTGGGCACAGAGCTGGGTGAGCACACTGGGGAGTGCCCAATGTGCTCTGCTTCTCCTTCCCACGGGGGTGATGGCAGCTTGTATAAAAGCCAGAGGCTGCCCACGGCTGTGATGCACTGACCTCGCTCAGTGACTTTGCAGTACACAGATTAAGAGCCTCAAATTTGCTACAAGGGTGAGGGTCAGGCAAGGATCCAGCTCTCATCCCCATATAAGCCCCACAAGCAGCCTCTGTTCAAGAGTTTAATGGGTTTCCCACTCTCCCCAGGAAACTGGATCCCAAAGCTTTTTAGACCCAGACAGAGAACAGAGGAAATTATTCAGACTAATCAAATGGAAAGAGCAGTACTCTCTTACCAACCACTCCCATAAAGATGAAGATAGGAATTTCCTGGATTGTGTATCCCATTTTCTGCGAACAAGAAACTGGTTTCAGATCTTCTGGCCCATCTGCAGCCCCACAGCCAGTCACTGCGAGCAGCTCTCAGAACTGCCCCAAAGTCTCCCCTGGACACTCCAGAGCCCCTTGGCCCACCAACAGCTGCAGAAAAGCCTTCTACTGGGGGTGGTGGGGCTGGGATCTGGCCAGAGCCCACAGCCTGCTCAGGCAGAGCCTGCCTCAGACCCCGGTGGTGTTTTAAGACAGATTGGTGGCCCTAAGCTGCTGTGGGCTACTCCTAGCCTGCCCCAGTAGAGCCCTACACATGGAATGACTGCGTCATACCCCATACCTCGTTATCAAATCTGCCAAAGTTGATGAGCCCAGGACTGGAGAGATCCCAACCATTACCGTGGTAAACGCTCAGGACAGAGTTCAGAGTGAATGTAGAGATCATGGAGGCAAAGAACTGGAAAGAGACACGGTCCAGAGTCACTGCCAGACACCTCCAGCCCCACTCCCTCACCACATGCCCCCTACAGAACCCCGAACCAGTCCGCAGCACCCTTGGGTAGGAATTGGTACCCACAGTGTGGTGGGGACAAGCGGCCACGTTTCCTGTGGCAGCACTGAGCAGCTTGCACTGGCCAGGGGCTTGCTCTCCATTGCCTGGGGCACAGCCCAAGGCAGCGCCCTTGGAAAGGGCAGGAAGATGGAGCTCAGCCAGGTCCCAGTTCAGCCCCTGAGGCCCAGGGCACAGAAGAGGAGCGGGGATGCTGCTCCCTGGGATGCATTACCCATGGCTGCCTGGCTGGGGCAGGGGCAGCCAGGGGCCTGGGGCTGTGAGGCGCTGAGAAAAGGCTCACGCTGGAGCCAGCAGCCCTCAGCTTACTGCTCCTGCTTTCCAGCACTTACAATTCTCCAGGTCAGGAACTGGTTCCAGAAGGAAGCCCCTTCCTCCAAGCTGAAGAGGACACCCCCTGTAAGCACAAGACACAGGCACCATCACAAGGCATGCATGCCATGGACCCTTGGGTCACATCACCAGTCAAGGTACCCAAATTCATCCGTGCTCCGTGCTGGCCCAGACCCCACAGACTCCAGTGAAAGGACTAGCCAAGCCCACCCAGCCATCAGAGACGTACTGATTGCAGTGAAAGCCCTCCACTGCCCCCACTCCATCCCAGGGAGGCAACAGTTGGGATCCAAGACAAATAAACCCCCTTCCTCTCTTCCTAAGACATGTGTGGCAGAGCAGGACAGATCGGAGCAGAGCTGGGCACTTTGCAGGAGGCTCCTGCAGTGCCCCAGGCAGATCCCAGCAGCTGCCTCTGTGCAAGTGGGAGCAACCTCCCGCCGAGATCTGTGCACAGGCACCACTCAGCGTCAGAGAGCCAAAGCACGCACCCACGGGGGCACCAAACGCAGCCGAGACGCCAGCAGCAGCTCCAGCCGAGACAAAATCCCTCTTTTCTGTATCTCTGCGGAAGTACTCGAAGATCTGAAACACCAAAGCAAAGGCAGATTTAGGGCTGGCCACAAGAAAGAGTTTAGAGGAGACACAGAGTCTGCCATATATGAGCCCAAGCCACCAGCATGACTCTGAGGAATAGTCTGGTGTGGGCCCAGGAGAGACACCTGCAGCACAGCCCTGCAGCCCTCAACACCAACCTTAAAGTCTCGCTTTAAAGATGTGGATCTTCCCTGGGAGATCCCGGCAGCAATCACCGCTCCAGAGTGAATCATGGGTCCTTCCTACAGGCAGGAAAGCAGAGTCAGAGCAGAGAAGGGAGAACCCCAGGGACAATCAGAGACAGTTGAACTCTGCTCACCAAGTCACAGCCCTGCAGGAGCTGGCTAGGACAATTTCCCTCTGAGAAATACAGACCTTGTAATTTTATCCCTTAAATCCTCATTCTAGCAAGGAGCTCCCACAGCCGCCTCCTGTTCCCTCCAGCCGACGGGACAGGGGCTTCCCTTGCCTGCCTTCCATCCCAGCAAGCTAGAAAGGTCCCAATGGGGCACCCAGGTCTCCCCCATCTAATGTTTGCACCGACAGACATAGGCTGCTGCTCTCCTGCCCTCAGCTGAGCCCCACACAGGCTGGCTCAGTGGCACCGTGTGCCCCAGGGGCTCCTCAGGCCTGGCCACGCCACAGTCACCTCAGCCAGCAGCCCAGGGAACAAACTGGGACGTCGCTGCAGAGCCCCCAGTCCAGGGATAGTGATGGGCCATGGCACGTGTGCCAGCAGCGAGTAACAACACGCCAGCAGAGAGCTTTGTGCACATCACCTTCCCCACGGCCAGGCCACCGACCACCGAGAGGATGACTCCGCAGACCTTGATCACCAGGGTCTGCAAAACAGAGACGACAGGCACAGCATATCACACAGGTGGCATGAACATGATCGTGGCAGCTGCGGGGGACACAGATCCAGCCAGCGGCAGGGGCAGGAGCCAGTGACCCCAGGGATCTCGTGATTCTCATCCTCCCCATTGTGGCAATGGCACTGGACAATTTTTTTTGGCCAGTGCAAAAAAATACTCAAAGCTGCTCTTCCCAGCACCAGCTGCCAATCCCAGGGCAGGTTTAACCAGCTGATACTGTGGGGAACAGCTACAGAGCTCGTGCTAGCTCCTCCTCTGCCACAGCACAGGCAGGGAGCACCCCAGGGGGACACAACACACCCGGGCCAGCCTGGCAGAGGGGCCCCATCATAGGCAGAAGGCAGGAATGCCACCACCTCCCACATCCTACCCCATCCCGTTCCTACCTTGAGGCGGACAACATGCGGGATCTTCACACCGTTGAGATAGCATTTGATCTGGGGAATGCCGCTGCCAGCTGCGACGGGCTGCGGGGAGCAGGAAGAGCGTGAGTGGCTGCCACGTACAGGATGGGGACACACTGGCCACCTCACACCTGTCTCTCAGCACAGGACACACCACGCGCATCCTCAGGGAGGCTCAGAGACGAGGCCAAAGCCCATCTCCAAGGCTCTGGAGGTGAAAGTGACAGGGGCACCTCGGTGTTCCCACCACCCTGCAATGGTGAGAGGCCCAGTGCTGCAGAAGGCTCACACTTGGTGGCCAGGGAGAACAAGGGCAAAACCACAAAGAAGCCATGGCTGGCTCAGAGTGGCCCGTAGGGAGCCATCATCCCCTCCTAGCCATAACTGGCCCCAGTCTCTGCCTTTGCGTCCCCAAGGCACCTGGCCAGCCTGCTCTCTGCCAGTGCTCATGTACACCCAACGTGGAGAGGCCAAGCTGGGGCTGAGGCTGCGAGAGCTGCACCCATGCCCGAAGCCGGAGCACAACCCTGGCCCCAGGCTGGAGCGTGCCCCCGGCCCCAGGCTGCCGGCAACAGGCAGTACATCCCACCAGCCTGACAATCCCAGAGAAACTCGACAGTATAGCTGGAGCAAACGCTGAAGAACTGGGGCTACCAAGAGCAAATTTGGCAGAAATATATTAGCTATCATGCAAATTCGCATGTTTTCTGGAAACACGATCCTGCTTCCCCCATGTGAAGAGCCCAGGCAGGAGGCACATGGATACCCCAACCCAGAGCAGTTCCAAACTCTTACCTCTATGAAAGCAACGATGACAGAGCCCACCATCACCACACTGGCATTGAGGGTGGCCCAGAGTAACAAGGAGAAAGACAGGCCCCCTTTCTCCGTGAACTTGTCAATGTCTGGGGAAGCAGCTCAAGGAAAGGCCAGGATCGGTTGGGTACCCTCCCTCCCATCGTGATAACGCATCACTAAAATGCTTCTTGGGCTGCGGCAGCACAGCAGATCCTGTGCACTTAGAATCATAGACTCAGAATAGTTTGGTTTGGAAGGGACCTTCAAAGCTCCCCCAGTGCCACCCCTGCCATGAGCAGGGACATCTTCACCAGCTCAGGTTGCTCAGAGCCCCGTCCAGCCTGGCCTGGGATGTCCCCAGGGATGGGGCATTCATCACCTTGCTGGGCAACCTGTGCCAGTGTTTTACCACACTCATTGTAAAAAATTTCTTCCTCATGTCTGGCCTTACAGCAGCCAGGGCTGCTGTGAGGAGCCTCCTCCACCACAGCAGAGCACCCAGCTACCATGCAGCCCTGCCAGGCAGCTGGGCACTTGGCAGCACTTCAGGTGTCAGGGTCTGTGCTGCCAAACACAAGTGAGGAAGCATTGCCTTCACCTCCAGCACCCCCCTCGAGGCTACCAGGAGCTGAGATCCCGCAGATCCCAGCTGGCCAGCAGCCACGGCTCCGTGGGAGGATACTGCCCTTCACCACCCGGTACTTCAGCCCAGCCAGGTTCTCCACCACGATGTCGATGAAGCAGGCGACGAGGCCGGTGAGGATGCCAATCATGGCACAGATGACCCAGCGCTTGATCTCCACTGTCCGGAAAGCCTGAGGGACAGACAGCCATCAGTCAGAGCCCGCTGCTGCCCATCCCAGCCCTCACCAGCACCAGGGGGCACTCCAGCCCACCTGGCCACCTTCCCCAGCACAGGCCCAAGGCTGGGCAGCTCCAAGGAGTGCTGCCCAGGGAAAACCGATGCTGGCTGACCCAGGTTTGCAAAGCCTGGCCACAATTTACATATTTTAAGCCAGTGCCCTTGCCCCTCTGTGGGATCTCTAACAGCAGACATGCTTTTCCAGCTTGCCTGCTTCTATCAAGACTCTCCTGTTGGGCTTCTTGCTGTGGCACTAACTCCCAGAGCCCCCAGGGCAGATGCTTCACATGGCTCCAGAAGTCCCTCTGCTCAGGGACCTGCCCCATGCCGCCTGGCAATGCCACCACGCGCACCCAGGCCAGCTCCTGTTCAAACCATCCTATGCTGGGTCCTTGCTCCTGAGATTTTACATGCTGGTCAGTGCCCATGAACCCACCCGGCTCAGGCACTGCTTTGAGCATGACCTCCCCCAGCACGGAGAAGCCCCCCAGCAGCCAGGCAGGGGGAACAGTTTCGCTGGGCCATCGCAGCTGCAGGGAGGGCGGGCAGCCAGGTCACAGTGACACTCACTGCATGGTTTATCCTCCTTTCCTCCTCCAGGAACAGTTGGTTTTCACTGTTGTCATAGTCCAGGCTCTAGTTCAGGAAAAGAAGATGCTGTTACTGTCTAGTGTAGGGGAAGAGATGCCCGCGGTAGGGAGGGCTGCACTCAGACCCTCACCTCTGCCCCTCCACACCCCTGGATCATTTTCCTCCCTCAATCTTTGTCCCTCCACACTGAAGCTCCCCTAGGTGGGCAGCCACAAGCCCTCACCCCACGTACCTCACCCGCTGCATCCCAAAGAGCATTGCTGAGACGTGGAGAGACAGGCACTTACCTCGTACTTGAGCGACAGGAGCTTCTCGTTGTGGGGGATCTCATTAGGGTGCTGCCGAGGGAGCTCTGTCTCCTGTGGGATGCAATGCACAAGTTAGGAAGGCCAGACCCAAGCCCAACCCTTCCCTCCCCCATGTCACTGCTGGTTTAACACGAGTTTTTATGCTCAGGAGAGGCAAGGAGGACTGCAGAGTGCAAGCTGCCTGGCAGGCCAGGGTCTGGGATGATTTTCCACCAGCTGGTGGATGTGTGGGATTTATGGCAGCTGGAACAGGCTGTCAGGCGCACACCTTCACCCACCACCTCTCCACCCCTGGGCAGGACAATTCCCCATCGACAGACAGACAGTTTGCCCAGTCAGGTACCACACTACCGTGTCAATCCAGTGCCGTGCTCCAGCGCAAGGCAACCTTTCACCTTGGCAGGAAATTCCTTTGGCCGAAAGCAAGGAGCTATTTCAAGCAGGCCTACATTTTTGGGCAGAAACCAAATTCTGTTTCCCAAATGCCTTTGACCATGCAAGCTGTTCCCAGCTCCAAATTAGGGCATCAACTGAGGATGCCGGAGGGGCCTCCGCACCCTTCCCCAGCCCCGCATTACAGCTACAGCCAAAGAAGGCCCAGCCCATCCTCCGAGGCGCTGGACTGAGACATATTCCTTCCCATTTAAGAATTCCACAAGAAATATTTAGCAAAAGTCGTCCGCTCATTTGCTCATCCTACAGCTCTGGAGCTGAGGCAGAATCATCTGGGGAAGAAAAGTTTTCGGTTGTAGGGGTGGGTGTGTGTGTGAAAATAACTTGAAACCTGAGAGTTTTTGCAAAATGTCCCCTCTGTGCCATCCCTGTCTCCAGGGCGCAGATGTCTCCTCCCAGCTGCTGTCGCACTGCACGTCCCCTGTCCTGCCTTCACACCAAGCTGGGCAGCAGGCAAGAGACGCAGCTTTTTAAGGAGCTCTCATGGCAACAAGGAAGACATCCCTTCCCACTCCACTGGCTTGTGCCTTCGGTCCCATGGGACAGAGGTCCCTGTGCTGTGGATTGGTGCTGCTGCCAGAGAGGTGCAGGGGACTGCGATGTCCTTGGGCCAGCACTACGGCAAAGGGGAGGCAGCAAGGGTCAAGGCAGAGCGACAAGCAGCTGCCCACGCCGTGAGGATGCGACAGGCAGCTGCCCAGCCCAGAGGAAGCACTGGAGCTCTCGTGGGACAAGCAGGATGTGAGGGGGGAACAGAAGCAGCTGTTAGTGCCGTTAGTGGAAGAAGGAAAAGGGTCTTGGTAACAGTGGGCCCCTTCTTCTGTGCCACTCACCAGCTCATGGACATCCTCGTTGAGGTCCACATTGCTCAGCTGCCCGATGCGCAGGAAGGAGGAAGGAGTGAGCTGAGGAGAGAAGGGAAAACAGGGTCAATCCCCGAATGCACCAGCAGAAGGAAAGAGCACCTGCGCAGGTGCTCTATCTCCCTCACCGAGCTCTGCCTGCCCACGCCAGAGCCCCCCGAAGTGCAGCACTGCAGATTGCTGCTCTGGGAGGACACACGAGGAGGCGGGACCCAGCAGGCCAGGAGGCAGCAGCCACCTGCAGGGTTTGGGCAGCTGCTCCAGCCCGTCGGCTGGCAGAGCCGGCTCAGCCAGGGACGGTGCCAGTAGTGGCCCATTTGGCCTGGCAGCCCCGGAGCCGGTGAGAGTCACCAAGAGCCTCCAGCCAACGAGCGGGTACCCCAGCGCAGCAGTCGTGCAGCCAGCAAACCATGTGGAGCAGCACGTTCCACCCCTTCCCGGAGCTGGGGAGAGACAGACCCTAACCAGAACGTGCCACCTCCACAGCCACAGGCACACCAAGACCTGCCAGGGCCAACCCTTGGCTGACGTGCCTGGCCAGTGATAAGGGTTGGCCAAGGGCATGTTTGGCTCTCCCACCAGCTCCACGGCAGCAGGTCCCAGCCAGGGAGATGAGCACATCGCTGTGTTCGTCTCACTCCGAGCAGGCGGGACCGGAGCGAGGGCTGGGCCACTGCCAGCCAGCGCACACAGAGGACACGGGGCATGCTGCTCCCACGCAGCCTCAGGGATACCAAGGGGACACTGACCCGGCCCCAGTGCAATGCCGGGAAGGAGCATTTGCATCTCCCCCTAGGGGAGCAGGTTCTCCTTTTGCTGGTGACCACTCGGTCTTGTTACTGGCAGTGTGATTGCATAATACCGGAGTTTCTGGGCTATTTGGGGCACCTCTCGTCTCCTGGCTGATGCGGGGAAGGGCTTGGGCTGTGGCGGAGCCAGATGCCAGCTGGGCTGTGCTGTGAGAGGACCTGGCAGAAGCCAGTGAGCTGCTGTCACCCCTGTGCCATTGTGAAACACAGGGATGCACAGGGGTGTGAGCAGCACAGTCTCTAAGCACAGCCCAAACACCATTTCTCGACACTCACGCCTCTGCAGCTGCCAGGCTGAAGGACTGGAGAATCAAAGGGGGATGGGAGCAACAGCAGGGCCCCGGCATGTCAGTCCCTCTCTCCTAGCAGATCCCAGATAGAGCCCCTGTGGCTTTAATCCCCCCGATCCTGTCTGGAACATGCAGGCCAGAGCAGCCGGGAGCCATGCACGTCACTGCAGATGAAGAATATCCCTTTGTGTTTGCAGCCTGACCTATTTTCCCATTTCTCCGTCTGCTCCACGTTCTCATTCACCCCCTGACCTGCAGGTGGGTTTTGCCCCAGCTTTGCAAACCTGCTTCAGTGACTTTTGTGCCCAGAGCCTGAGCCCACAGGAGGGGCTGAGCACAACGCGCTCCACGCAGCTGTTTTCAGACACTGGTTTGGTGACACCAGCCTGGGCTTTGGTTCTGGTCCATGATGGCTCGACAGTCCCCATGGAAAGGATCCAGGTGGACCCTTTTCCTGAGGACAGAGGAAGGACACGGTTCTTGCCCTGAAACCCTGGAAGGGACAAAGCTGAGACCTTGAAAGGGAACTCTCTGCACCCAGCTTTAGGAGACACAAAATTTAAGGTTCCCATTAGATACCACATGTCCAGGGCAAGACCAAGGCAATGAGGTGGAAACTGTCACCAGTGCCATGTCCCCTCCTCCCGCCTGGGCTCAGTTCTCAGGCACCAAGACCTCGTCCCTGAGACAGGACCAGCCCTTCAGGGAAATCCTCCTTCTGCTAGTCATGGGGGTCCACAGAAAGATCAAATGCCAACGAACCGGTGACATACCCACCCTATACCCCTTCCCTACACAGGGCACAGCAGCTCTGCTCCCAAGGGATTAGGCAGCAGCAGGACCTGAGCACAGGTGAAGGGAAAGGATCTGCAGTTCAACCTGAACCTGAACTCCGTTAGACAAGCAGTGTGTTTTTAATGTGCCTCCCTCCTCCACGTCCTGCCATCCCTCTGGCGCCCAGACAGGCAAAGTTGCTCTGGCTCCCATTTTGCTCAGCAAGGGGATCACACGCTGGGAGGGCAGGAAAAAGCTACTTCCATCAGCACCAGACTTTTATAAGAGGGACGGCGGGATCCAGGCAAGCAGGAGCCAAGACAGAACATTGTTTGTGCACGGCTCAGGGATTCACCGAGCACATGGACAGCGCTACCCTCCTCCTTTAGATGTTTTTCAAACTCAGGCCAAGAAAGCTGCTGATCCGGGTACATATGATGTTGGTGTGACCGTGGTATGATTACCTCCACATAACAACCCGCACTGTTGCCAAAGCCCAGAGAAGGGAGACGGGTTAAGAGCTCTCCTGTCCCAGGAGAGGCCCTGGGGCCCACTAAGCCTGCCTCTGACAGCAGCTCACAAACAGCGATGGCACTCAGTACTCACCCCATCCAGGGGGTAAAGCTATTCCTTACCCATTCTGAGCTCTACAAAGAGATGTCCAGAGCCTTGATCTGGACCAAAACTGCATAACAGCTTTGTCAGCAGGGTACTTGGTACACTGGCGGGCAGGGCTGCTTCTCAGAGGGACCTCACCAGGCTCCAGAGAAGCCTCCAAAGTTGAACAGTGGAAAATAGAAAGCCCCGCACTAGGGATGGACGTGCCCCAGGGGGCAGAAAGCAGCTTTGCTGAAAATGTCTTGCAGCGAGCTGGTGGTCAAATTGAGGAGGAGTTGGTGGCACAAACCTGCAGTGGAGGTGGCTGACCACCTCCTGGGTGGTGTGAGACCACAGCCAGGAGGTCCGCGGAAGGGATCTCACACTTCTGCCTGGCGCCTGTGACGTGGCAGCCTATTTGTGCTCCCCGGGCAAGAAAGACACAGACACAGGAGCAAGTCCAGAAAGACAGTCAGGGGCTGGAGCATGTGGTAAGATGTACAAGAAGAAGCTGGAGCTTCTCAGGGAGGCCCTCTTGCCATCTCTGGTCACCTAACAAGAGGTTACAGGGAAGATAGAACCACTTTCCTTGAAGCTTTGCATTGTCAGGACAATACACATTGGACAAATTGCAGAAAGGGAACTTCTGCTTAGATATCAGAGACAAACATTCAGCCCGAGGGTGGTGATGCCCTGAACCTGGGGCCAAAGGGGGTACAGGATCTTCAGCCTTGGAGATACCCAAATTTCCACTGGATGTGGCCCCAAGTGACCTGGTCTAACAGATCTGCTCTTGGCTGGGGCTGGGCTAGAGACCTCCCAAGGCCCCTTCCCCTACAACATGCTGCCGTTCACTCCAGCGCCGCTCCCAGACAGGCGAGAGCAAACTTAGGATCAGTTTCAATGTGACATAAAATCTGGCAAAAGGTCTCAACCCTCACCTTCTACTCAGGCCCCAACAGGACCATCGCCAAGGCTGGGCAGCAGCACCTGGATGCAGATCCCAGCATCAGCCTGGAGCATTCTGGGCTGAGGAGGGAGAGAGCAGCACTGCTGCCAGCATCCCAGTTTGTAAAGGTGACAAGGAACCACACTGCTATATGTGATGCCACAGCAGTGGCTTACCTCTAAGCATAGCAAAGAACAATTCCAGAATGACTTCAGTCCAGGCTAAAAAGCTGCAGAACCAACCCAGGCTGTATGCACAGCAACCTGGCAGTGCCTCTCAAATGTCGCTCTGAAGAACCATAAATAGGGAACGTCTGACTCTGCTCCACAGCCCATTTCCACAGGGACGAGCCAGCAAGGCCATTCTCTGCAGGACATCACCCACCCTCAGCGACCACCGTCTTCAGCAAAGACTCCCCCATACACCATCCCTTATCACTGTCATGGTACTCACTAACGAACTGGAAGCACGTGGCTTTCTGTTATCAATGAGATAAAGCATGGTGCAGACCACAGCAGGAGCCCACAGCAGCATTGCAGAAGCAGCGGGAGGAAGGAAGAGGATTTACAGCCCCCAAGGCCCCCTTGGCCCCAGCGTGTTCTGCTGAGGAGCCGCCGGTACCTGCTCGGGCGGGAAGAACAGCTCCAGGCTACATCACCACAGGGCTCACCGGCACAGGAAACCACGGTAGCTAACAGTGGAGACAAGCTGTGGGGCTCCTGAAATCACCCTCCTCTGACACACAAGCACGGCTGTGATGGGCTTCAAACCACCCTACCATCATCCCCGAAATCCACCACGTCAGGAGAGAATGAGGCTCCTCATCCCCAGGCCCACACTGGGGGAGAAAGTCTGGACTGACTTTGCAGTGTCACTGCTTGGCTGCAATTCTGCTTCCAGCCCCACACTGCGTGCGGCTGCTCCGGGGGACAGCTCCTCCTGTCCCCTCACCTGCACCAGGCCAGGAGATGCTGCTGCTGTCCTGGCCCATTTGCCTTTCTCCTGGCACCTTGTCTCACATGTCCTCTCAGCACAGGAGCAGCCCAAGGCTAAAGTGCCACCACAGCCCTCGACAGCGCAGGCAGCTGGCAGGAGGGACCAGACTTGCTAAAACCCCTCTGCTTGGGCACCCTCCTGCCACCACCTGAACACAGTGGTGTTCCAAGGAGGCTCCCAGCAGCGGGCAGGCAGGGACAGGCAGACTCTCTGCCAGTACCCAGGGGGACACAACCTGCAGCCCATCTGCCAGGAATCAGAGCTCACACAGCAGGCTTCTCTTCCCCCCACTCCCACCACCAAGATTTTCCGAT
Organism: Caloenas nicobarica; assembly: GCF_036013445.1. Lineage (NCBI taxonomy): Eukaryota > Metazoa > Chordata > Aves > Columbiformes > Columbidae > Caloenas > Caloenas nicobarica. Next base: position 11,063,487 of record NC_088258.1, on the reverse strand, counting down.
CACAGCAAGCACAGCAGCCCTCCAGCATCATCACCTGGCCACAAAGGCTGCATTTTACACCTTGTTACTTGAAATTAAAGAAAACAAGACCAACATCTAGAGATGCAGAATACACACATGGGGGTTAAGAAGGGCGAACCGCTCAGCAGCAGTGGCCTGGTCCACATTTTGGTGAACCCCTGCCCACACCCCCTGTCCCACGCACTCTCTGAAGCACAAACATTATATCAATCCCAAAGTCAACACATTTTAGCACACAGAACACATCCTCAATGGGTAGCAAAAGATAAGTGTTATTTTTTGAAAAATGTCTAATGGCAGAAATTGGCTGCTCTTAGTAAAATTATCCAGCCACTTTTCAGCCTGAGAACCGACCTGCGTGACTTGAGAACATGGGAGAAGGGCCACCCACAGCAGGTGTGATGCTGGAAAGCCTTGGTGAGGGCATGAAGGCTCGGTCAGCTCCGGAGCATCACTCAGCTGGCCCTAAAACCAGAGGAGACCCCAGACACAGACCTGCAGCATCCTCTCTACAGTCACGGGCATGTTTCTGCAGCCACAACTCACCTCCCACACACAAGCGCTCAACCTCAGTGTCTCACAGCAGTTGGTCAGGGAACTGTAGACCCGTGTTTCCTTTTGTCACTTTAAGATCACTTTCATTTCCATTAAACAAACATGTGACAAAGGGAAGAAGCTCCACTAGGAACACTTTTATTTTATTATCATGACACCAGCTTAAGTCCCCTGCCAGCCAAGCAGCTCCAGTCTCTTTTTGTTTCTCTGCCAAATCTATCTTGCCTTCACTTTTCAATCTATGCACTATACACCATCTCGGTCAAAGGACCATCCGAGGGAGAGAAGCAGCTGTCCTACACTTGAAAGGCAACCCCAGTGCTACGGAAACATCTCAGCTGCCACTGCCAGGTCGGTGACACTGCCAGAAGCACATGCGGTCCAGGCAGTTGCGGGTTTGAAGCTCCGACAAGGTACTTGCTCTCCTCCTTTGCTGAGGAAAACACCACGTAGCGCCTCATCACCCGCTGGGACCTGAACTGTCCCCACTGCAAAGGGACACAGTGACAATAAGTCAGATGGGCAGGGCCGGGTCTCCACCACCAACTGCCCCTGCTGTAGAGGGCTCTGGTATTTCTTTCAAGCCACAAGCAAAACCCCTTTCATAACTGACCCACAGCCAGGAGATCTGGTTAATCCCTATTTTTAACACTCTTCAAACCTGCAGAATTCACCACCCGGTCTTTAAAGACAACCCATACTGTAAATACACTGTGTACTGTTGTACTGGCTAGGAAGATTATTTTTATTTTCACATCGGAACAGCTGCAGTAACACAGGCAACTCCTTCCAACTGCCAAGCCCTGCTCCCGCAGAGCCATGCTAGGCACTTCCAGCCTAACAAACCCTGTATTTCCCTCTAATGGCCTGCTGTTCTGACTTGCCCAGGAGCAGGGCGGCTCAGAATCATGCTCAGTGAGATGCCCCTGCTAACAGCTGCCAAAGGCTGGCACCACCCCTGCTCCTCTAGGCTGAGTCTCCCGGCAAACTTCACTTGAGCACGTCATCCAGAAGCAGCCCCTCTGACACCCGGCACTGGCACAGAAGTGCCCCAGGGACCCAGCCTGACATCCTGCCCAGACCGTGGCCCTTGCCTGGCATAGCTTGCCCAGCCACAGCCTCACTCTGTAACAGGCACCAGTGCCTCGGCCAGAGCCACGGCATGCTCCAGCTCACCAGACCACATATGTGGGAGAGATCGCTAGGCAGATTGCCTGAGTGACAGCCTCTAGGTACACTGGAGAGGTTTCTCTTCAGTCAGTTACCCAAAACCAATTTGCAAGAAGGAATTCTCCTCCCTGTGTTTGTAACACATCCCACTCTGGACTTGCTTTTTGCCAGTGCAGTTCCGTACGTATAGCACGACCTCCACCACCACATCAGTGTCAGATGCTCTCGCGTTTGAGCCCAACGTGTTGGTTTGGGCAGCAACAGTGTGTCGGGACACAGGCTCTCTCACAGAAGCACATTTGTGGTAGAAATGAAGAGGGCAGCCCCAGCAGGTATGGTCCCAGGGCTGAGGAGCAGGCAGGGCCCTGGCTGCGCACCGGCACCTCATGCTGGGAGCTGCCGATGACGGGACTGCCCGCTGAGCAGCGGGCACCGGGCACTGAGTCAGCCCCCACGCTCAGTTTTTCCCCCACGAGTGACCCAAGGGCCCCGTGTCCCGGTCGTGACTCCCTCCCAGCTTCTCCCCATGCCGGGCCCTGCCAGGCTCTGCTTTCCCCGGCCCGGGGGAGCCTGGAGGGACCCCGACCTCCCCCCGGAGCTGCTCGGGGAGCAGAGCCACAGCACCGCGCGGCAGCCCGTGGGCAACGCCGTTGTTCCAGAGGACAGGGGACACGGGCACGACCCCAACCCGCGGCCCCGCCCCCTGCAGCGGCCTCTCGGCGCAGGGAGGCCCGGGCCAGGGCAGGCCTCCGGTGCGCCGCTACCCCCCTCCCGCTGCCGGTGCTCCCCTCCCGGTGCCGGTACCCACCTGCCGGACGCCGCCCGCCGCCCCGGGGCCGGTGCCGTTGAGCAGCGGGGTGGTCTCGCCCGCGCGCCCGTCCTCGTCGTCGTCTTCGTCGCCGTCGCGGCCGGACCAGGACACCTTCTTAGCGACGTTAGCCATGCGGGGCGGCGGCACGCTCCTCCGCCGGCCCTGCCTCACCGGCCGGTCATGTGACCGCCGGCTCGCCGCCCTCACGTGAGCGCTACGGCGGCCGGCGGGGGCCGCTCCGCCCCGCGGCACCATGGGAGTTGTAGTCCCGCCCGCGGCCCCCGCGCCGGGTTCCCGGGGAAGGGGCCAGAGCCCGTGCCCAGCCTGTCCCGCAGACGCCTCCGGGGACGGGCCTGGCCCGGGGCCCGGCGTGAAGACAGCAGCCCAGGAGGCTGCAGGGCGGCTGCAAGGCCTTGCCCTGCACCGGGCCCAGGCACACCCTCCTGCTGTCAGCCCGGCCGTGGCCAGGCAGGGAGGCCCCGCTGGCCCCGGGGACACGGGGCTCGGGGAGCAGCCAGCGCCGGCGCCGCTCCTGCCCTCTGGGCAGGGAATTTCGCAGGGTGGCTGTTTGGGAGCATTTTGTGAGCTGCACCCGACCCCCCCGGAGCCGCGCAGCTTGGCCCAGCGCTCAGCTCTGTCCCTCTCCAGCGGGGTCCAGGCATGCGGCACAGACGGCACCTGCGCCGGCACTGCTGGCTCGCTCCCGGTCACAGTCACGGGCTTTTCCGTGCCACAGCTTCCCCCTGCGTCTGACTCAGTGGCAGATGCCGGTGGTGTCAGGGGACAGGCAGGGGTCACCCGCGTGTGACCCAGCCCGGGGCTCCTGCTGCCTGTGCGAGCAGCTCCCGCTCGGCTGTGTCACCGAGCGCTACAGTGAAGAGCAAGACCAGAAATAAAGGAGTTTCCTCTCTGCCCAGGGCATTTTAATAGGAACAACAGGGCTGAACATCCTCTGAGGACTGAAGCTGACAACCTCCCAGCTTTGGGACTGGGTCTCACTCCTGCTGCACCCTGGCTGCCAAAGCCCGTTTTCCAAACCTCAGATGGTCCCAGTCCTGAGATGCCCCCTCCTCCTGGTGTCCCATTGCCCTGGGAGGATGCGGCTTGTGCCAGCCGGGCACTGCAAACCAGCCCTGAGTGCTGGGAGCCGGCACCATTCCTGCTGCTGGACTCATCACAGGCAGTGCTGGAGGAAGGGACCTGCCACCCTCCGCACCGCGCCCTGCAGAGCTGCATCGGCCAGTGTGAGGAGGGGCCTGCGGGGCAGCCCCCAGCCAGTGGCCATGCTGGCCACCTCTCCAGGCAGGAGAGCTCGGCTCCAGAGGGCCAAGCCAGCCAGGTGACCCACAAAGGCTTCCGTGGTGCTGGAGCCCTTGCCGGGGGGGGCCTGCTCCCAGCCCAGCACCAGTGAGCCACCAGCAGGAATTTCATAGCCCTGCTGGAAGCCAGAGCCAGCGGCCAGCAGCCGTCTGTCCATGTAGAAGCGGTACCGGCCCTGGCCAGAGGACCAGGTGAGACAGAGATGGTGCCACTTGCCATCCAGGAGCGGCATCACTGGGAGCTCCCGAAAAAACCCGTCTCCAATGATGAAGTGTGCGGAGCCAGGGAGGTCCCCACTGCGGCCATGCACAGCCAGCTCGCTGCTGCCGTCCTCGGTGACATAGGAGAGGAGGGCACCAAGGTGGGGGGCTGGGGTGGCCAGCCAGGCACAGAGTGACAGCGCCTGCAGCCCCCGGCGCGGCCCTGGCCCCAGGATGGCCACGTTCTTAGCAGAGGTGTTGGGGAAGAGGAGGACAGTGCCGGTGTGGCAGGCTGGGGAGGTGGGCGCTGGGGCGAGGAGGCTGTACCTACCCTCTGCTGGCTGCTGGGGGGCTGGTAGCTGCTCCTGGGTGACCATGGTCATGGTGAGGAGTGCTGGTGCCATGGCTTGGGGTTCCAATTCTGCATCACCAGGGGGTTCCACATCCTCCTCAGGTGCTCCACCAGGCCCAGCATCAGCCGGCAGCCGGTGATGTTCCTCCTGATGGCGTTGCTGCCACCGCCTTGCCTTCAGGTGCCAGGGGCTGGCGGTGCTGGGGGCCACCCGGCCCTGTGGCTCCTGCTCCAGCTGGCTGCCCTGGCTGCGGGCAGCGTCTGGTGGGCCATGCGGCTTGGAGCCAGCTTCCGCTGGTGCACCTGGTGGATGGGAGAGCGGGCGGTGGGGCAGGTTCAGGACACCCACTGTCCCCTCCAGCCGCTTCAGCCTGCGGTGCAGCCGCCGGCCAGCGGTGGCCAGACGGGCCAGCTCGGCACCCAGGGCAGCCCGGGCAGCGGCAGCCACCTCCGCCTGCTCTGCCAGCGCCCGGAAGCGTTCATCGATGTTGTAGGAGATGTTGTAGTTGCCAGCGATGCTCTGGAGATGGCTCAATGTCACCTCCTGGAGCTGGTGAAGCTGCAAGGGAGCAGGGTGAGGTGGGGTGAACCCCCATCCCCATGCCTGGCCCCTGTGGTGCCACTGACCACCAGCCTGGCCCAAAGCACTGAGTGCCCCCCTGGCACAGGCCTGTGCCCCCCTCCCCACTCTGGGCACCCACCTGCTCCTCCAGCCGCTGCAGCCTCAGGAGCAAGGGGCCGGGCCGGGCTCTGGGTCCTGGTACCTGGGTCAGGCCACCCTGCATGGCAGCAGCCAGGAGCAGGCAGAGGGGCAGCACAGTCCCCGCCATGCTGCTGCTGGGCGCTCTCTGCCTGCACGGCAGGGCCAGCCCTGGCCCCCGCAGTGTCCCCCCAGGGTGGCCTCCACCATGATGAGATCCACAGCCACTGCTGGTGTGTCCCAGCAGCCGCCAGCACCAGGGCTCCCAGCCCTGTGGCCCTGGGCCAGGCACTCTGCGGGGGTGGTTGGCCCCGGCCCAGGAGCTCCTGGGGCCTCCGGCTGCCCGGATCAGGGGCCAGGCTGGGGGTGCTGAGCCATGGAGCGAGAGTTCTTGGTGAGTACCTGTGGGCAGATGGTGTGCGGGCCAGCTCCTGGAGGGCAGCAGGGTGGGGAGTCTCAGACTAACGCACTGGATACAGGGTAGGGTGGGCAGGCAGGGCAGGACAGACAGGGCAGGGCAGGCAGGGCATGGCAGGCAGGACAGGCAGTGCAGTGCAGACTGTGAAAGCAGCACAGACTGTGCAGGTAGCACAGGCAGTGCAGACTGCAGGCAGTGCAGGGCGGTGCAGACTGTGCAGGCAGTGCAGGGCGGTGCAGGCAGTGCAGGCGGTGCAGGGCGGTGCAGGCAGTGCAGACTGTGCAGGTAGCACAGGCAGTGCAGGCGGTGCAGGCAGTGCAGACTGTGCAAGGCAGTGCAGGGCAGTGCAGGCAGTGTGGGCAGTGCAGGCAGTGCAGGGCGGTGCAGGCAGTGCAGGCGGTGCAGGCAGCGCAGACTGTGCAGGCAGCACAGGCAGTGCAGGCAGTGCAGACTGTGTAGGCGGTGCAGGCAGTGCAGGCAGCGCAGACTGCAGGCAGTGCAGGCGGTGCAGGTGGTGCAGGCGGTGCAGGCAGCGCAGACTGCAGGCGGTGCAGGCGGTGCAGGCAGCGCAGGCAGCGCAGACTGCAGGCAGTGCAGGTGGTGCAGGCGGTGCAGGCGGTGCAGGCAGCGCAGACTGCAGGCGGTGCAGGCGGTGCAGGCGGTGCAGGCGGCGCAGACTGCAGGCGGTACAGGCGGTGCAGGCAGCGCAGACTGCAGGCAGTGCAGGCGGTGCAGGCGGTGCAGACTGCAGGCGGTGCAGGCAGCGCAGACTACAGGCGGTGCAGGCGGTGCAGGCGGTGCAGGCAGCGCAGACTGCAGGCAGTGCAGGCGGTGCAGGCAGTGCAGGCGGTGCAGGCGGCGCAGACTGCAGGCGGTGCAGGCGGTGCAGGCGGTGCAGGCGGCGCAGATTGCAGGCGGTGCAGGCGGTGCAGGCAGCGCAGACTGCAGGTGGTGCAGGCAGTGCAGGCGGTGCAGGCGGTGCAGGCAGCGCAGACTGCAGGCGGTGCAGGCGGTGCAAGCGGTGCAGGCGGTGCAGGCAGCGCAGACTGCAGGCGGTGCAGGCAGTGCAGGCGGTGCAGGCGGTGCAGGCGGTGCAGGCGGCGCAGACTGCAGGCAGTGGGGGACGGTCGATGCATCCAGCCTGGGGCGCACCGGCCACCAGGGGGCGGCAGCATGTGCTCGCCGCAGCGCAGTGGGCGGAGCTTCAGGGAGGGGGCGGGGCTTCCAGCCGGGGCCGCGTGCTGCCGGGGGCGGGTGCTGCTGGGCGGGCGGTGGCGCGCGGCCGAGGCCCCGCCCCGTACCCTTGACCCGGCGGCAGAACATGGCGGCGGCGGCGGCCCTCGCTCGTTGCATCGTTCGGTCAGGTGCGTCCGGCCCCGGAGCTGGAGTGGCCCTGTGTCTCTCCTCTGGGGGTCAGCGTGTCCCCATGGCTCCTCCCTGTGTCCCCCCGCCGTGGGTTGGGGTACCCACACGCCCTCCCTCAGTGGGTCGGAGTGTCCCCCTGCCCCCCTGCCATGGGCCAGGGTGTCCCTGTGTGCCCCGTCGTGGGTCGGGGTGGCCCCCGTGTCTCCCTGCCATGCGCTGGGCTGTCCGCCCCCCATGCCCTTCCCCAGTGGGTCAGGGTTCCCCATGCCCCCCGTCGTGGGTCGGGGTGTCCCCTGCCGTGGGTGGAGGTGTCTCCGTGCCCTGCTTCAGTGGGTCGGGTTGTCCCCGTGTCCCCCTACCATGGGGTCCCTGTGTCCCTAATTGTGAATCGGGGTGTCCCCATGCTCTCATTGGGTCAGGTGTCCCCCTGCCATGGGTCGCGGTGTCCTTGTGTCCCCACTCTGTCTGCCAGAGCAGTTTTGGGGAGCACACCCCCCACCCGTGCCCTGCCCAGCCCTACCTGCCTGTGTCCCCCAGGTGTGCTGCCCCTCGGCCGCCGGCCCCCGGCGTGGGGCACAGCTGCCCGGCAGCCCCCCGGCCTCCCGCTCGCCCCGGCGCGGGCCTTCAGCAACAACAAGATCCTGGTGGAGCTGGACGAGAGCTCAGGTACGGTGAGGGCACCTCAGCGCTGTCACCCCCAACCCGCGCGGCTGCCAGGAGTCACTGTCACGGGGCCACGTCCCCATACCAAACAAAGGGTGCCTCTTCTTGAGGGCTTTTGACTGGTCCCTGGGTGTGTCCTCGTGCTGTCCCCAGCCTGGGCACAGCTGCAGCACCCAGGCTAAGCACTCGGTGAGGACCTTCTGGGGTAGGGTGGTGGTGTTTGGGAGGGGACAAGGGATCAGAGTGCTTCCCATGTGCTGGCCAGGGCAGCAGTGCCAGCAGGCTCAGAAAGGTGTGTGATCTGCTGGGCACGGGATGTCTGCTGTGATAGAAGCTGGAGGTCTGACCTTGTCTAGTGAGCCCAGACAGAAAGGAACTGCTGGGCAGCGTGACCCTGAGGGTGGCTGGTCTTTGGGACACATGTGTGCTCGTTCATGCTCCAGGTTCACCACTCACTGAGTGAGCCCGGCTAGCGGGCAGATCTGGGCAAAGGCAGGGTCCTGCTCTTGGTCCTACCACTCTGGGGGCTTTTTGAAGAGCCAGGAATGGAAAGAGACGATAAGGGTGAGCAGGGAGGTGGGTGAAACTCCCTTGGGAAAGGCAGTGGGTGCTGCTGTGGTGGGGGATTCTGATGTCTCTGTGTTTACCATGGCACAGGTGTCGCCATGATGAAGTTCAAGAGCCCCCCGGTCAACAGTCTCAGCCTGGACGTCCTCACTGAGTTCTGCATAAGCCTGGAGAAGCTGGAGAACAACCGGGCCTGCCGGGGCGTGATCTTCACATCCGTATGTGTTGTCCTGAGCTCGGGGTGTGAGCTGTGGGGCAATGTGGCAGGCATGGATGCCATTCCCTTGCTCATGTTTGGTCTCTTGGCCCCCTGGTCGCTGGCATGGAAGGGCTGGGAAGCAGCTTTGATCGACTCCAGAAGGAGGGGAGGGAGTTCTTGGAAGGACTGCACTGTTTCTTCCATGCCCATTCCTAGCAGAAGAATAACAACCGAGTATTGTCATTTGTCATTAAAATCAAAGGTGCTTATCTGCAAATGTGACACATCCCTTGAGATCTCTTGAACTGCCTGGCAGGAGATGCCAATGTTTATTTTCAGATGTGATGTGGGTATGAGGTGGTGCCTTGGAGTGGGACAGGGCAGGTTTTGTGCTGCAAACAAAGAGTCCCAGCTCTGCAGGACATGGTGATGGGATGATCCAGGCTGTGGGAGCACTGTAGAGGTTGGTTCAGAACCCCCAAAGACCCTGGTTTATGTCATATTTAATTATCACTTTCCCTTTCCTCAGGCTGCCAGACTGAGTGCATTAGAGGGCTAAAGGGTCATCCTTGAGCAGGGATTCTCAGTGACGTTTGTATTTTCCTGATTCTAGGCCATCCCCAAAATTTTCTCATCTGGCCTGGATATCACTGAGATGTGCGGGAAGAGTGCAGAGCACTACGCCGAGTTCTGGAGAGCTGTGCAGGAGATGTGGCTTCGGCTCTACGGCTGCAACATGGTGACAATTGCCGCAGTCAACGTATGTCCTTCAGATCCATCTTGCTGGTCACCTCGCACAGTCTGTCACTTGCTGCGGCTTGTTTGCGCTGCGTGGGCAGAGGCAGCCAAAAAATCAGGCTTGTCAGTGCTAAAACAAGTGCAGGGATATATTTGTTGGGATGTCTGGGCAAAGCACATGCCTGTTGGTTCAGTGCGTTAGGGTGTGGGCAGGTGCGGAAGCGTGGGGTGTTGCAGGCTCCATGGAAGCTGCAGGCACTGCTGGGGTACAGCAGCATTTCGGCTGTGGTGGAGAGCTTGCTCAGCACTCGTGTCCTGCCAGTCAGGGCTGAGGTGCCCTTTGTGCAGCAAAAGCTGTACCCAAGAGATTGTCTGGGCGTTTGTCCTCTGGGTGGGAGGACCAGGAGGAGGCCTGAGGCCAGGAGTAGAGCCCAGGGGGACGTTGATGGCAGACGAGTCCTGGAGAAGCTGAGTGGTTGGCATAGAAGGAGTCCAAAGGCCACCTGCCATGTGCTCCCCTGGCTGCTTCCGCGCTGGCGAGGCTCGCAGGAGTTGCCCAGGTTACTGCCTTGGCCTTTGCGCTGCTTTGCTGGAGGGGACAGGAGGCGGCTATGCCATGCCACAGGTGCTTGTCCTCGGCCCTGGGGGCAGTGACTCTTCGGATCCTAGGCACTGCAGTTTGTCGTAAGCCCTTTTTTCACCTGATTTTGCCCCTCCAGCTGTCATTCTTGGCCAGCAGGGAGGTGTCATCTGAATCTCAGTTGCCTGTTCAGTGTCTAGTTTTCATTCTCAGTGCAGTGCCGCGTTGGCAGCTCACAGCTCTGTGTCTGTCTGTAGACCGTCTTTGAAGGCATCCGGGTGTCTAAGCGGCTTCTTGCAGGCGCCCTGTGCAGGCCTAAGCAAGCACCCAGTTGTAGCAAAGGTGGTCTTTTGTAGACAGAAGGTCTTAGAAAGCCCCTGGACAGAACTGTTTCTGTGGCATTTAGGGTTACAAAGCTCAAGTAGGGTTAAAAACTCATGCAGGCTTACAAGAAAATGCCACAGCAAATCTCAGCTGCAACCCAAGTAACATGGATCAATTAACTAGATTTCCAGGCTGGAAAAGGCAAGAAATAAAGAGCATTAAAAAATGAAGAGATAAGCCCTGGTAAGCCTATCAGAAATCTTCTTTAGGGCTGTTTCTTATCAGGTTGTCAGAGACTTGGGGGACATCTGCTCTGTCACCCTCTGTCTTCCCTGCTCTGGAGGAAACAGCAAGGCTGGGGGTGCAGGGCCATTTGGAACCGTGACCTCGACTCACTCCTTCCTTCTCTTTGCCAGGGGTCCAGCCCTGCGGGAGGCTGTCTCATTGCCTTGTCCTGCGACTACAGGATCATGGTGGACAACCCCAAATTCAGCATCGGCCTGAACGAAGCCCAGCTGGGCATTGTGGCTCCCTTCTGGTAGGCCAGTGCCTCCCACTTCTACCGTCACGTGTAGGTCTCTAAAAAGAATTCATCTTCCAGTTTCTAATCAGTTTAACTGGCTGCTGAGATGTAGTTTTATGTGTCAGTGATCAGGTAGTTGCAGCTGCCAGAGACAGCACCTCATTTCTCTGTCCTATCCCGCGTGTAATTGGAAAGCTTTTGGGCTGCAGAATGTTCTCACATCCCTTGCCAGTGAGGACCTCAGCTCTGACTCTGCACCCAGCTCCAAAACCAGTTCTGGGAGATCCCCCTGATCAGGCTCAGTCTGGGAATGCACTTTTCCCTGGATACACACCGTGCACTTGCAAAATCCCATAGCTGTGGGGACCTCTGGAAGTGTAGGAGCACTAATATACTAAGGCATGGACCCTTGGTTGCCCTAAAAATATGTAAATGTGCTGTTGGAGCTTTCATGTCCCAGCAAGTGGGCACAGCTGGGACCTGCACTCTGGGGGTAAATGGAGCAGCTCTCATGGAGAGGAGGGGGAACTCTGTTGGGGTGGTACCAAAAATGGATCTGCCCGCCTGACTCTGCACAGTGTAGCTGAGCCCGTAGCTGCTGCTCAGAGACCCGTGCCCAGGGAGCGGGACCAAGCGTGCTCTTAGCTTCCATGTCTGGGCGTGGCTGCCGCTGGGTGTTTCTTTCCCTGACCATAGCTTTTCCTCCTGTCTCCTGCAGGTTTAAGGACACATTTGTGAATGTTGTGGGACAGCGAATTGCTGAACGCTCCCTCCAGCTGGGTGCCCTCCACCCCGCACCCGAGGCCCTCAAGCTTGGCCTTGTGGATGAGCTGGTGCCGGAGGAGAAGCTCCAGGAGAAGGCTGCGGCTGTCATGGCGCAGTGGCTGGCCATGCCCGGTAAGGGTGGCACCTCCAGCAGAGGAAGAGGGGGTCTGATCTGGGTGGGAAGGACAGGTTCTGGAGCTGGTACCTGCAAGCTACATAACAGTTTCCATTTAAAGGGACGGTGTAGATGGCTGGGAGATAGGAAAGTACTTAAAAGGGGCCTATAAGATAGAGGGGGACAGACTTTTTAGCAGGGCCTGTTACAAGAGGACAAGGGGTGATGGTTTTAAACTAAAGAAGGGGAGATTTAGGCTACACATGAGGAAGACATTTTTTACAGTGAGAGTGGTAAAACACTGGCCCGGGTTGCCCAGAGAGGTGGTGGATGCCCCATCCCTGGAGACATCCCAGACCAGGCTGGACGGGGCTCTGAGCAACCTGAGCTGCATGAAGATGTCCCTGCTCATGGCAGAGAGGTTGAACTAGATGAGCTTTGAAGGTCCTTCCAAACCAAACTGTTCTATCTTCTATGATTCTATGAAAGCTCAGCACAGTGGTCCAGCCAGCCCTGGGCTAACACATGGGCTTGCCAGTGCCCCCACACAGGAGGACACTGTGCTGGTTGTGTCCTGCCAGCCCTGCTGAGTCAATCCAGAGGTGCCCAAGCTCCAGACAGAATCTGAACCTCTGTGTCTATCAGTGGAGGTGTTACCCCAGGAAAGCTGCCATGGAGTTGGGGGAACAGGCTGTGCAAGAGTGCCGGGGTGGCTGCCAATCTGCCTTTGCTGTCTGGATTGACTTTTGGCACTCTGCTGAGCTGAGGCTGGTAATGGGGACGTGAGGACAGACAGCAAGTACAGACATAATGTGCGTGTTTGGGCTGCTCCGTGACTAGCGCACATGGTTTCTGGGCTGGGACAGGGCTCTCTGTGGGCCAGTGCTGGATTTGAGGTATTCCATCCTGTGCCACGTGTCACTTTGGCTGCTCTTTCTGTAGAAATCTGAATGAAACTGGGCAAAAACGGAGGGGTCCCAGGACTGTCACTTTGTGTCCCAGCCTTGGGAGAGGGTCCATAAACAGCTCTCTGTCCTGCTGTCCTGGTGTTAGAGTGACACCTCAGCCCCTGAGAGTGGGGAGCCAATCTGCTCTGCTCTCACCACGCAGATCCTCCCCCAGAGCCCTGAATCAGAGCTGGGGTAGTCTGTCTGGGCGAAGGTGTCTGTAGCACCCAGGTGCTGGAACGATTCCGTTTTCCCAGTGAATGGAGAGGCTGTCACCATTTCACCATCACAGCTGCAGCACACTGAGTATGGATGCAACATCTGTGCAACAGATGTGCTGCTGCACAACTTTTTGTCATCTGTCCCAGTAGATGAGTTGTTTCTGCACTGAGCAATACAGATCATAATTTATTGCACGTGAATTTATCCAGTTCAGCTTCCAGCTGGTGGGGTTTTCTTTCACCTTTCCCTGCTGATCTAAAGAGCCCTTTGGTGTGTGGCACCTCCTTTTCAGTAGCACCTGCACATGGTGGCAGTGGCTGAGAGCTGGTCAGGAGTGAGGACCACGCATGTTCCCCATCCTCACTCTCCTTTCCACAGACCATGCCCGTCAGATCACCAAGTCCATGATGAGGAAGACGGTGCTGGACCGCCTGATATCTCACCGGGAGGAAGACATTCAGCACTTCATCAACTTCACCTCAAAAGAGTCCATCCAGAAGTCACTTCGCACGTACATGGAGATGCTGAGGAAGAAGAAGAGTGGCTGAGGAGCCAGCAGTCTGGGGCCCAGTCCCAGGAGCTCAAGTTACCCTCCAAAACGCTACAGCAGCTGTAGACTTTCACAGTGAAGCCGTCTGCAGTGTCAGCAATTGGTGACGTACTGCCTGCTCCTGTGGCTATCCCAAGTGCCCCTTCCCCTTAGTCCCCACAGAGTGCCTGACACCGCTGCTGCCTTCCTGGGAGCAGGGAGAGCTGCCTGCTCGGCTCCCTGAGGAATGGACAGGGAGAGCGTCTTGATGCTGCTGCGGCCCGAGCCCTGCGGTCCTTGGATATCCTCCGTCCTGTCCAACAGCTAATTGTGAAATAAGATTTATCAATAAATTCTTGATGATGTAGGATGTGGATGTGTCATTCCTCAGTGTGGCTGCGGTTGCTGCGTCCTGGCTGGTGGCCTGTCCCTGGGCTCTGGTTCCTGGTGGGCTGAGGGAGCCTGGGCAGGGCTGGTGGCCAGCTGAGACCCTTCTTGGAGCAGACCACGCACTGGGCTGGTGGATGGGGCTGCCTGGAGTGCTTCACGGGCCTTGGTGGTGGGAGCTGGAGCTGGATCATGGTCTGCAGCCGCAAGAGGAGCTCAAGCTGTCAGCTTCACCTCAACCGGGTAGTGGTCGCTGACTGCCAGGGCCTGGGGGAGGGTGAGATGTGGGGAGGCGTAATGCCCCGAGCCCCTTGCCATGCTGATGGGGCTGGCAGGGCGGCTGTGAGTGCCCCGCCAGACCCTTCTGCCTGCGGGGGGGACATGGTGTCCCCAGCCCCGAGACACTCAACACACAAGGCTCCAGTTTTGTCACCACCCGTGGACAGATGCCCAGGTGTGGCCTCCCTGTATCTCACTCGGGAGTTCTGTGCCAGCTATGAGTGGCTGGAGATCAGCTTTGATTGCCCCAATGCCCTGCAGTCCTGCCCACATGTGCCAATGAAAGGCCACAAAAATCCCCATGTGTCTTATCTCTTCCCCACAGGGACAGGCAATGACCCCAAATCCCCCTTCCTGTTTCCATCTGTGGGTCCCTCGTCACCCCAAGCTCCCCATTAGCTGCCTGCAGGCTGCTGTGTCTCGGGAGGGGAGCGAGCCTCGCACAGGGCTGTGCTGGCGTCCCAGCTGGGCTGGGGCACACGTGCTTTGGCCAGAGCCTACTCGGGCTGCTGCTGGAGCTGCTTCGACTCTGCATTTGGGTTTTTTAAATGCAGCAACTACATGGCCACTGCCTAATCCCAAACAGATGCTGGCAGCCCCACAGCTGGCATTGCCCGGAGCAGCTCAACTTTGGTGCCTGTTTGAGCCCCAGGTTTGTGATCCCAGCTCACCTCCTCCTGCTCCAGCTGGAGAGCACGCTGGAAATCGTAGACGGCAGCTGAATTCGGCACAATGCTTCTCTTCAGCTTGGCACCGCATACCACGATCCTGCCAGGGAGACGCGGGGAGCGGGTCCTGCTCCTGCCTCCATGCTTGGCTGCTCATGTGGGACAGGCAGGGGACCCCGGGGTGCCGGGGAGGGGACTGTGGTGGCACTCACCTGTCGTAGGCACAGTCCGACCTCCCCACGGTGGTGTCGGTGCCATCAGGGAGCAGCCACTTGAAGACATCGCTGGTGCGCAGGCGGATATTCGACCAGTCACTGGGCTGGACATAGGAGCAGTCAGCATTGAAGTCCCCCAGGAACATGATGTTCTGTAGTGGGAAGATGAGGGGGCTTGTGGTGGCTGGGGAAGGGGCTGCCCCCAACACTAGCCCTCCCATGGGGCCAGGGCATCCCCTGTGGCAGGGGATGGGATAGGAGCAGGGTCCTCATCCCAGCACCCTTGCACCAGCTGCGCTCGCCTCAGAGCGGGGACCTGGCATGGGCCAAACACTCCCCAGAGCTCAGTGCCCATCCCCAGTATCACCCCCAGAATGGGCAGCACTCACGTCAGTCCCCCACTTGCTGACAATGGCCAAGTAGACATCGTAGAGTGCATCGATCTCGGTGACAGCATCATGTGGGGCTGAATGCAGTGGCACCAACACAAACTCCTTCACCTCTGCCAGGCGAGAGGGACATCAGCCCCACAGCCACCCCATGCCACTGCCCGAGGCCACTTGTCCCCCTCCTTACTGGTACTGGGAACTGAGACCCTCAGGATGAACGGCTCCCGGCTGAAGACATCCTGGGGGTCCTCAAACTGGTAGGTGTCCACCACGGACACGACGTCTGTCCTATGGGATCAAAGGGGTGGTGACCCTGGAACTCAGCATGGCCCCTGTGTCCCCTCTACGGTGTCAGTGGACCCATAGTGCCCCATTACCTGTAAATGAAGAGGTACCTCTCCTTGTAGTTCTCCCGTCCCAGGGGTCCGCTGATCTCATAGTCATATGGGAACGTGGACACACTGTGGAGACGCAAAGGCAGGACGGTGACATGGTTGGCACCAGTGACATGGCTGGTACCATCCTAGGGTGGCCTCAGCATGGCCAGGGGCTGGGTGGCCATGGGGTTGGCACCAGTCGGTCCTGCTCTGCTGTCCCTATAGGCCACCATGCCCTGGCCATGGCGTGACATGGGGTGCAGTGGCTCCAAGCCACCCTGCTGTACCTGCCACCTGGGGATGGCCCCTTGAGCATGGCCGGTCACAAGCAGGACACAGGGCGGCTCCTGCCACCCCTTTCTCTGCAGGGACGCTCCCCACCTTCATTTGCAGCACAGCTAAATTAGGTTAATGAGCAGCCTGGGGCATTGTGGAGCCTGGCGTCACCCTCCCCAGCCCTGGCTGCTTTGAGGTGGTGCTGGAGGGGACACCAAAGGGGCGTCCCTGCTCAAGGAGCACTCACCGCCTTTCAATAAAGCAGTGGTAACCTTCACCTGACCCTGGCCTGTGTCCTCACCCAAAATGAGGTCAGCACCCAGCCGGCAGAGGGGCTGCCACCCCACGGTGGCCAGTTCTAGCCCACCTCAGCAGCCCCTTTTCCTCCTGCGGTGCCTGAGCTGCTCAGAGCATCATCTGCTGCTGGGTCTATCCTGGGGTCCCCTGGTCACTCACAGGGTCTTGGGGTGCTGAGGGCTGCCCTCTTCATCCCCCATCTCGCTTCTGCCCTGTCCTGTTGGATTTTGGTGGTGGAGGTGCCAGGGCTGTAATTCCTTTTTATTCCATGTGCTCTGGTGGGATTGTAGCTTTCAGACAGGTTTTGTGCTGCCCATATCCCCCTTCCACTCTCCGGATTATTCCTGGTGGCTTTGTCAGTACCTGCTCAAAGCTTCAGCCCCAGCACTTTTCTCCTATTTCCCTTTCCAAAAACAAACCCTCTGCCAATGGACAATTTTTTTTGGCCTTTTACTGCTCTGAGAGCTCGGCCCTGGCTCCGCTTGGCTCCTTGGCTCGTACCTGTTGAGCTGTTCCATGAGCTGGGTGACAGCGCTGAGGTCGGCATCACGCACCTCCTGCACCAACACCATGTCATAGCGGCACAGGATCTGCGGAGGTGAGGACAGTGATGGTGAGAGGGAGCCTGGGGCTGGCTCAGGGCCACTGTCACCCACCCGTCTCCCAGCTGGGCACCCTGATATGGGCTGGGTGCAGCACCACAGGGACCCACATGTCCCTTGGTGCTGGAGCAGGTGTCCCCATGGAGGGCTCACAGGGACCGCAGGGTACGCCAGATGTCCCACCTTGGTCCCCACTAAGCCTTCATCCACCCAGGGCATCCCCAGCACTGGGATGCCATCCCATCCATGGCTATGTCCCCATGTGTCCCTGGCACAGGAGCCACATTTTGGGTCTGCCCCAGCACACAGCCCATCCCCACATGGCACCAGATGCACTCACGCTGATAATGATGCCTGCCACTCCCTCGTTGGACATCTTGGTGTCACCAAACACCTGGATGTTGAAGGCACCGACACGCAGTGTGGCGGTGGCCAGGCATGGGAGAGCCAAAGTCAGCAGGGACAGTGCCAGCACCATGGTCCCCAACCTGCTGGGAGCAATGCTGAGCTATAGGGATGCTGCGATGGGAGCCGAACTTAGAAAACTGCTTTGAATTTGGGGATAGAGCACAAAACGCCATGTAGTTCCTTCCTAAGCCCCGGTGTGCAGCAGTGTGCCTTGGTGGGCACTGCCCAGAGCTGCCCGCGGAGCTGGCACGGGCTGTCTGCCGGCTCGCCAGTCCCAGGGGAAGCTCAACCCCATTGCACCGCAGTGAATCCACCCAGCACCTCCCAGGATCGCCCAGTGTGGCTCCCCGCTGGGACGTCTCCATCACCTGGCAGCCCCAGCCACCACTGCCAGCGCCCCATGCTCCATGTCCTTAAACCTGATCACAGCCCCCACTGCTGGGGTAAAGGAGCAACACCTTCTCCCAGCTTGTCCCAGCTCACCCCAGTCCCTCCCGGTTCACAGCTGAAGGTGCAGAACCCAGATCCGTCCTTACCTTGCCAAGCACGCATCACCTCTGCCTTCCCGGCAGCAGGACGGGCGGCTTTATTCCCAGTGGAGGTGCCGGCAAAGCCGGATGAGTCGGACACCCCCGTGGGGGTTTGGCACGGCTCTGGGCTCCTTCCTACATTGGGAAACCACAACCCCACAGGGCGACAGGGTGGGGCCGGCACAGCCGCCCCGGTGCCGACACGGCGAAGGGCGGATGGGGGTGCGGTGCTGCCTGGATGTCCCAGGGCTGGGTGGGCACCCAAGACTCGGGGGGCTGCAGCTGCGGTGGCCCCAGTCACAGCACAGGGCACAGCAGCCAGAGAGGTGGCAAAGAGCAATGGTCTTAACACGGGTGATTGAGATGCTGTAATTAGATGGGGGAGAAGGAAATGGTGAGGTGTTGGGGTCAGGCAGGCTGAGCACCACGAGCCTCAGCAAGGGGGGCAGCTGCAAACCCCAGCAGTAGTGCTGGTCTTCACGCAAAACAGCCTCACTCACGACCCAAGCAGCCCTAGTTGACACCTAGAGCAGCCCCACTGGTGGCCCAGATCAGCCCCACTGGTGACCCAAAGCAGCCTCAGCGGAGCTGGTGTCCCCTGCGACGGCACATGGCATCACCACAGCACATGGCATCACCGCAGCACATGGCTTCACCCCGGCTGAGGGAGCTGGGGTGGGTGGGGTGGTGATGACTGCTCATGCCAGGGCTTGCTGGACTCTCACGTGCGCCTCCAGGTTTTGCATCCTCACACTCAGTCACGGGATGAGTCTGGTGTCCCTTGGTGCCGTGGCAGCACCGAAACCCCCCTGGGAGGCACAGAAACCCTTGGGAACTGACTCATGTCCTCTGCTTCCCCCCACCCTCACCATCAGCACCTTGCCAGCCGCCCCACAGCCAGGCAGGCTCCAGCAGGATGTGGCCCCCAAGTCGGTGGAAGAGCATCTTGTGAAACAGCGAGGGGGCTGAATCCTGCCCGGAGCCTCCCAGGCTCTTCCCGCTGTCCTCACTTTTGCCACTGGCAGCTCAGAGGGGAGCAACACTGTCCTGTGGATCTGGGACTCTTGACGGCAGGAGGGGACCCCTGGCACTGAGGACCTTCTTGGCTCCAGCCCTGGTGGGGTTGCTCCTGGCAGGGGGACAGGGGGCTCGGGCTCAGGCTCAGGGAGTTGATGGGGGGGCTGAAGGGACCCTCTCTCCATAGCTGCAGGGCTGGAAAAGGCTTATTTTTTAATGGAAGCAGAGAGCATCCCACTCCCACAAGATTCCGAAGAGCAGCTCCTTGCAGAGACGGTGGGCTACTTGGCTGGTGCTGGTGGGCTGTGGGCTCCCATGAGGGATGCAGGTGCCTGCTGGGGTGTCCTGGTAGCCACCAGCGCAGGGACGGGCTCAGCGGGCTTTCAGGGTCACCTCCACCGGGAAATGGTCGCTGACGGCCAAAGCCTGGGTGCGGTGGGAAAGCAGAGAGGCAGTTGAGTTTGTCTGGACCCACCAATGCTGTTGTGGCTGGCTGGGACCCAAATGCTCTGCTCCAACCCCCAAATTAAGGCTGGATCCCAAAATGCTCAGGCTGGAGCGTTGCATCAGTGCAGGGGTTGATGTCGGGTCACCCTTGGGTGCACCCTGGGGGACAGGGAGCCCACCCACACTCCTGGGAGGTGTGGTGGGTGGGATCTCAGTGCTGATGGGCTTGTGTCCCCCGACCCCTCACTCACATCCTTGATCTGGAGGTGGAAAGTCTTCTGGAAGTTGTTGACGGTAGCGGAGCCAGGCTCGATGTCTTGGCGCAGGGCAGTGCCACAGGCGACGATGCTGCCAGGGCATCGTGGCGATGTCAGAGCCCACTGGTCCCCATCATGCCAGCCCCCGCCCCACCACCAAAGCACCCACCGGTCATAGGCACAGCTGGTGGTGTCAGCAACAGTGGTGTCAGCGCTGTCGGGGATGAGCCACTCGCAAGCATGGAGAGAGTGCAGGCGGATGGACGGCCACTGGGCGCTGGTCACATAGGAGCAGCCAGCATTGAAGTCACCCAGGAAGAAGATGTTCTGCAGGGGAATGTGCTGTGTCCCTGCCCATGGACCTTACAGGGCAGCAAGGGCTCCCTAAAATCTTACTGGACACCGTTGGGTCTCCCCAGCACAGGAAGAAGAGTAATGGCAGCGGAGCCACACAGCAGCTCCATGCTGGGATGCTGCCAGGGTGGCACCCACTACAATGGCTATGAGAGGTCTCCCGTGGGACACGTCCACACCAGGATGGTCACTGGGACGTGTGGTGGCCGTACCCCCGCCCACCTGGCTGGCCCAGGGAGGAGCTGAGCTTCCCACTGCCCCTTACATTAGTTGCCCACTTGTTGACAACATCAATGTAGACGTCGTAGAGCGCGTCGATCTCGGCTGCTGCATTGCTGGGCTCGGCGTGCAGGGGCACCATCACAAACTCCTCCACCTCTGCCAAACAGGTGGCCATCAGCCCCCAGCTTGGGTGCAGCACCGAGGAAGGGAGTGGGGACCCCAGAGGACCACCCCAGGGCAAGCTGCAGCTACCACCCAGGAAAAGCTGCCAAGGGAAAAGGTGTGCTGGCTTTTGTGGTCTGCCCACCCTCCAGGCCAGGATTTCCAGCAGGGAGCTGCATCTCTCTGCACATGGTTTGGGGTTTGGTGCTTGCTTCCCATCATTTTGTTGAGCCACCATGGTTTTTGGAAGGAGACAGGTGGGAGAGAGATGGAAGAGTGTGTGCGCCCTGGGGAGGTGGAGGTGATGGCACAGAGTAGGAGATGGCACAAGGTGGGAGATGGCACATGATGGGAGATGGCACACAACTGTAGGAAGCAGATGGTGGGACATGGCCCAAGACGGGAGGTAGCAGACAATGGGATATAGGACACAATGGGAAACAGCCGAAGGTGTGAGATGGCACACAACTGGGGACAGTGCATGCTGGGAGGTGACAGGCAATGGGAGGAGTGGGAGATGGTGGGAGGTGGCACATGGTGGGAAACAACAGGCAGTGCTGGCCGTGCTGGGCTGGGACCCAGGAGTTCTGGGCACCCACAAGTGGGAGAAGACCCCTCAGCAGTGAAGGACCCCAGTGGAGCCCCTGAGCTGGGCTCCAGGGTGTGACCCCCCGCCTGGTAGGCACAGCTCCGGGCTCAGTCCTGTATGGAGGGGACCCCGTGCCAGGTCTGGGCAGCCCCCAACACCAGCCAAGATGCCGCCATGTGCCAGGTCTGCTCACGCGTCGTGGGTGAGAAGAACTCAACAATGAAGGGCTCCCTGCTGAAGGTGTCGGTCCTGCAGGACTCACAGCCATCATCATAGTAGTAGCTTCTCAGCACGGAGACCATGTCTGACCTGGGGGAGGAACATAGGGCAGCCCCCAGCACTGTCCCTGCCACAGCCAGGGCCTCCATGGGGGGGTACCCACCACCCTTCGGGAGCCACTGGGGGGAGACAGCGGGTGACATGGGGGACGCTGGACCCTGGTGGCATCCCTTTACCTGTAGATGAAGACATACTGCTCCTTGTAGCTGTTCCGACCCAGTGGGATGCTGTCCAAGAAGCTGTATGGGTACCGGGACACGCTGGGAGCCAGATGTGGAGAGGGTGAGAGGAGGGTCCTGGTGCCCCCAGCACCCACTGGGCTCTCGCTGGCTGAGCTGGGGGTGCTCTGGCACAGTGAGATGCCGGCCAGGATCTGCCCCAGTGTCCAATTTGCTGGCACTTCCTGCCCTGTGCCATCAGGGTCACCTGTTCAGCTGGTCCATGAGCTTCTTCACGGCAGTCAGGTCGGCATCCCGGACCTCCTGCACCAATGTGATGTCGTACTCCAACAGGATCTGAGGGGGACAAGCTCAGAGCTGCTTGCCCCTGGCCAGGAGCTGCACATGGGGGCACCCGTGGGTGCCTGGGCTGGGCTGTGAAGGCTCCCAGACTGGCAACAGGAGGGCAGCAGGGATCCCAGAGCTGAGGAGGGAGCTCCTCTGCCAGTGTCCTCTGGCTTAGAAGGACCCTGGTGTGACATAGTGCCCTCTAACACCCATCTGTCTACTACCCACGATCCCAGCAGCTCCTCACTCACAGGCTGCTCTGAGGAACCTCAACAGCATCACCCCTCCTTGATTGGGGATCAGCAAGAGTGGAAATGGCCCAAGGTTGGAGATGGTGACAGGGAAAGAGCAGATGGGTGGGTGGATGGAGGCTTGGATGGATGGATGGATGGATGATACAGATGGAGGCGTGTATGAATGGAGGCATTGGTGGATGAATGCACAGATGGATGGGTAGATAGTTGGATGGAGGCATAGGTGGATGGATGGGGGGATGGGAACGGGTGGATTGACAGGTGGGTGGGCGCATGGATGGACACACAGATGGGCAGATGCCTGCAGAAAGCTCGTGTCCAACTGCCCCAAGCTGGCTGTGTCTCAGAGACCAGAGAGTAGCCAGGACTGCTCCTTCCCCCCAGCACTCACAGAGACGATGATATCTGCGATAGTCTGGTTGGACATCTTGCTGTCCCCAAATGTCTTGATGTTGAAGGCACTGATCTTCAGCATGGTGGCCACATGCAGCAGGAGAGCTGCAACCAGCAGCGACAGCACCAGCTTTGAGGATTCCATCCTGCGTGCATAGGGGCAGGGATGGGCTCAGCCCCCCTGGCTGGGAGGGGGATTTGGCACAGATGACAAGAGTGGCCAGGGTATTCCCACTGGCCATACTGGTTTTGCTGGGAGGCATCGGTTTTCCAGAGAACCACCAGGACATGGGTATGGTGCACCTCTGTCCAGCCATCCAACTCCTGCCTCACATGGGACCTCATCCTGCCTGTCCCTTCTGGACAGGGCGCAGGCTGCTCATGAGGCCAAAGTGGGTAATTCACTGGCAAAGGAGCAAATGCCATTTCACGGTGATGCAGAGAAGTTGCTTCCTCATTCACTGCACTCAGCCCAGACACCTCTCCTGGCCCAGGGTGGGTGGCAGTGGCTGGGGACACAAAGTTCCCTTGGCTGGTCCCTCTCCCAGCCCTCCCCAAGTCTGCACCAAAGATTCAAAAGACCTTATAGCAGCTGTGCTGGCACAGACCAAGAGATGGATTCCAC
This sequence comes from Caloenas nicobarica, assembly GCF_036013445.1. Lineage (NCBI taxonomy): Eukaryota > Metazoa > Chordata > Aves > Columbiformes > Columbidae > Caloenas > Caloenas nicobarica. Next base: position 11,040,870 of record NC_088258.1, on the reverse strand, counting down.
CTCCCACCCCTCCCCAGCTCTTAGCCTGCCTGGAGCATCCTCACCCAGTGTGTCCTGCCCCCCCATCCCTCAACACAGTCCATGCCTCATCCTTACCCAGGCTGGAGTCCCCCAGGACCCCGCACCGAGGCAGCACAGTGGCTCCCACCCACGCAGAAAAGCATTTGGGAAGTATTTCCTGTGGCACTCAGCTCCCCGGGGTAATATTTCACCAGCGGGTGGGACGTGAGCCCTGCCCAAGCCCAGGTGTCCCGAACTCCCAGTCCCGCCGGGAGCTCCAGTAAGACCCACAAACACCCCAGCTTTCATCACACCTGACCAGGGGAAGGGCTGGCTGTCCCCGGACTCACTTTTTCTCCTGTGGCAGCTGCTCTAGTTAACTCCTCACCTTTCCCCGCTTGCACCCTCACTGTGGCTGCAAACACTACCATCTGCAACACTGCAGCTCCTCCAGTTGGTAACGTGGCCATTCGGTAATGCCACGATTTGGTAATGCTGTAATTTGGTCACACTACGATTTGGTCGTGCTACAAACTGCCCAAAGCCCCATGAGTCTCCTCCGCTCCCAGGGGACACAGCTGCCTGGGCAGAGGCACCGATAGAGACCTGCATCCATCCCAGGTGGTGCTTGTGAGCTGTGCCTGCGCTCAGCCCCGGCAGAGCGTCTCGGCAAAATTAAGCCGAGCTAAAGAAAATTATATTGGTGAGGGGAGGGAACTCCTGGGGCATGGTAGTAGAGGGGAGCGGGACGTACCTTTGGTGTCGTCTGCGGTCTCTGGAAGGGGAAGGAGCTGCACCTGCATTTATGGGGAGGGACGTGCTCACCTTGTCAAGCAGTCGCCCAGCCAAGGAGCGTGCAAGGCCACAAGGCCACATGTCATTTTTCATGGAAATAAATATCTACTCAGTTAAAAAAACCAACTCTTTCAACCAGTGCCAACACCTCCCACCACAGGTAAGGCCAAGAATGTGCCTGAATTGATAAAAATGCTGACAAGAGGTCTGCAAGATATAAGTGAATCCCAGAGACCCCTCATGGGGAATGGCAGCTTCCCAATACAGGGTGTGGGCAGCTCTCACTCATGACCAGCCATAATTTCTCTTAAAACATGTTTATTTCACCAACTGTTCTGATCCGGTACTTCACATTTTCAACGAGCTGTTTCCAGGCAAACGAGCCGGGGCTCAGGAGTGCCTGGCGCTGGGGACTGAGTACAGCCGGTACATCCCCGCACAGCCCCGCCAGCTTTGGTGTTTGGCTGTGGAACCAGTGCAGGAGTCCCAAAAAACGACAGGTCCCTGCTGCAGTGCCTGTCCCCGAACGCTCCCCAGCAGGTCACCACGGGCCAGCCCCAGCCCTGCACACCCCTCGCTCGCCCCGGCCTTGCCCCAGCGGCCTTGGCTGACGTGCCCGCGCTCCCCGGCCTCCCACGGCAGCTGCCGCGTTTCCCACGGGCCGTGCCGGCAGCGCACGGTGCTCCCAGGGGCTGGGGGGCCCTGCCAGCCCCACTGCGGGGACGGGCTCCCCAGAGCACACCAGGGCCTGCCCCCTGCCCCCCACAGCGGGATCAGGGTGAACCCCCAGTGGGGCTGTAGCTCCCCAAGGCCAGGCCCTCCAGGGTCAGACCCCCCTCAGGCCAAGATCCCCAAAGGCCAGAGCCCCCAGGCCAAGACCCCCCTAGAGCCAGAAGCCCCGGGGCCAAGGCGCCCCAAGGGCCAGCCCCAGGCTTGCCCCAGGCCAAGATCGCCCCAGGGCCAGTTCCCTCCCGGGCCAAGACCCCCCCAGATCAGCGCCGGCTCCAACCCCCCCCAGCCGAATCCCCCGCAAGGCCAGGCCACTTCGAGGCTCAGCGCCTTTCTGGGCGGGGCCGCCAGGGGGCGCTGCCGAGGGCGGGCGCGAGTGGCTCCTTTTTGTCCTGCGCGGGCTGCCGTAGCGCCCGTCCGTGCAGCGCCTCCGCCGCCGAGGGGCCGGGCCGGAGGGACGCGGGGAGGAGAGGGACGGGAGGACCCGCTCTCGGTGGGGTCGGAGCCATGAGTGACATTCGGCACTCGCTGCTGCGGCGGGACGCGCTGAGCGCCGCCAAGGAGGTGCTGTACCACCTGGACATCTACTTCAGCAGCCAGCTGCAGAGCGCCCCGCTGCCCCTCGTCGACAAGGGCCCGGCCGAGCTGCTGGAGGAGTTCCTGTTCCAGGTGCCCAAGGAGCGCGGCGCTCCGCCCAAGGTGGGCCCCACCGCGGGGCGGTTGGGGGGCGAGGCCTGGCGGGGGCCCTGGGAGAGCGGGCGGGGGCCCCGCGGGGGCTGCTGGAGGCCGCGGCCCCGGGGAAGCCGGGCGGGCCCCGGGGAAGCCGGGTAGGCCCTGGGGAAGCCGAGTAGGCCCTGGGGGCTGGTGTCCCTGCGGGCACGTAAGGCCCGGGCGGCCGGACGAAGCTCCAGGGAAGGGCGATGGAGGCCGAGGCCATGAGAGCTCAGGACGGGGTCCCTGTGAGGGCTGCTGCAGGGGGCCGGGATCTCAGGAGGACAGGGTCCCTGGGGGCCTGATGACAGCGCTTTTTGGCGGAGAGGGCAAGGCCCTGACAGACTGGACAGGACTTTATTCTCCCAGACAGAGGTGTGGTGGGGCCTGTGGCCCCCGGGGTTTGCCCATGGCCTCACAGTGCTGCAGCCGAGCTGTGCCAGTTTTCAGATAGGTGAGTGTGGGCTGGAGCTGAGTGGGGACTTCCCAGAGAGCAGCGACCAGAAACCACGGCTGCTGCTGAATGTCACGGTATGTGGGCCTGGGGCCCAGTGGGCCTGGCTGTGACACCTCCCCCAGGGCTGCCTGGCGGTGCCCTTAGTGCTCTTATTTGGAGAGGGAAGAAATATTTTTCACTCCAGTATTGCTATAGATCTCTCAGTTCATGGGCAGCGCTTGATGATACAGCAAGCACCAGCCTTGGGCATCTAGGTATTCAAATACAACCTAGATCTTTTCTGTTTAAGTAGGTAGACGCAGTGGTGGTTCAGGAAGCTTTAATATGTATGCTGTACATAAATATTGAGTTTCTAATGCCTGAGGGAAGCTCTCAGCCTTTACTGTTCCTGTCTTTCATCAAAGCAGCTTTTGGTTCTTCAAGAGCCCCAGTATATTTTGCAGCTTTGCATTTGTTTTCTTTCAGAGATTGAATTCACTTCAGGAACTTCAGCTCCTTGATATCATGTGCAATTATTTCCAAGAGCAAACCAAGGATTCGGTCCGGCAGATCATTTTCTCATCTCTCTTCAGCCCTCAAGGAAATAAAGCAGATGACAGCAGGATGGCTTTACTAGGAAAGCTGGTTTCCATGGCAGTGGCTGTGTGCAGGGTTCCTGTTCTGGAATGTGCTGCCTTCTGGCTGCAGGTACAGCTTTTGTGTAGGCAGGGCAGTCTGGGGAAGGAGTTTGGGAGTGTGCTGTGATGGGCATGGGTGAACTGAGGCAGGGTGTCGCCTAACGGTTGGTGACAGCTGGTTGCAGTCAGCTGCTGCTCCGTGGGAGTTTAAGATGCTACAACCAGCTGGCTGCTGCAGCTGCATTCATGCCACGTCTGTGCTCGTGTTCATTCTTTTGCTTCAGGAATAAAGGTAGAGCTTTTGCCAATCAATTTGCGTGCTGCACTGGTGGAAGAAAATGTGGTGTTTTTTTTACCATGGCTGGAGGTTTTATTGAATTTTTTTTTTCCTCCACCCAACCTCAGCGTGTCAAAAGGGATCAACGGAGTGTTTGACTGACATGGGGAACAAAACTAGGGCAGTTTGTGGTCACATTGCCCAAAGAAGCCACCTCTAGAGTTTGGAAAATAAACTGTCCCTCATGGCACAAGAGGCAGACCCCTCTCTTGACATTTGGGCACAAAATACCTGTATCTGGTGTTCAAATCTGTGAACACAGTATGTCAGGATCTCCTATATCTCCTCTTTTCCCATTGAGATTCCCCAACGTAGACCCTGGGAAGTGCATATTTGTTCCCCCTGCCTTTGTGGGATATGCAGAAGTCAACCGCTTTACAGAAGGGGCAGCACGGAACAACTGTGCTGGGAGGGAAGGGTGGCAGGAGGCGGACCACTACAGTTTCTGTGGAGTCCCTCTTTTCCCAGCTGTGAGCCTTTGCAAAGGAGGAGGGAATGTCACCTGGATAGCAGAAGGTGGTATATATTTTGCAGGCCAAAGCACTGAAGTGACATGAGGATTGCACAGAATTTTTCCACATTTAAAATGTCAAGTGTAACTGAGAGGTTACTGAACTAGCTCTGGTACTGAACTAGTTGAACTACAGAACTACATTGCTGAAGTAGTAAAAAAAATCTCCGTCGAAGTCAAAATATTGATGTAAAAGGCTTTAATTTTAAACTACAGATATTGTAAACACAAAATATCACCATCTATTTTAATATTTTGAAATAGTGATTTTATTTCTGTTTAAGAGTGTCTTTGATATGCAGAGAGAGAGAAAGCGTGCTTTCATTTTCGGAAAGTGGAAACACAGATGTTGAAACAGCGAAGCGCCTGGGCGAAGTGAGCAGGCAGAGTGTTTGGGCGACATAAACTTTAACGTCAGCTCTGTAGAACTTTCTGTGATTTGGTTTAATCCGCTTTTCCTTGTGTGCTGTCCCGCACCCCTGCAGCGAACCCCAGCTGTGTACTGCGTGAGGCTGGCCCGGGCCCTGGTTGATGACTACTGCAACTTGGTGCCAGGCTCCATCCAGACCTTGAAGCAGATCTTCAGCGCCAGCCCTCGCTTCTGCTGCCAGTTCATTACCTCCGTCACAGCGCTCTACGACCTCTCTTCAGGTGAGTGTTTCCAAGCTGTGTCTTTCCAAGTAAGAGAGGCAGAATAACGCAACACAAATTAACTGTTGCAAGCGAATTAACTGCTGAAATTCTAAAGATGCTTGTTACCATGTAATTATTGTCAGAAGCCGCTCAGGGGTGTGGCTGTTGCATCATGTGTCACTGCAGTGAGAATAAAAATAACCAGGCAATGGCTGAAGGGAGAGTCTTTGCTGGAGAAGCAAGCAGGTAACACCTGACACAAAGGGCAGCATCCTCCACAGAGGGCAGAGGACACGGGGACCTTATTGATTGAGCAGCTCTAGGTGTGGAAGCTGATCTGCCTGGGCTGGCGCGTTTGGCCTCCTTATTGTGTGTGTCACCTACCCAGCAGACTTGGGGCTGTCTGTCGGTCTAATTCCTTCCAAAAAGGGGCGAAATACAAACTTGGAATGTTTCCAAGCTGAGCAGCATTTCTGTTGAGCGGTGACAAGAAACACAGTCAACAGCATACACCTGGTGCGCTCTTTAACTGTGTGTGTGACCAGCTGGTGGTACAACTTGTCTGAGGTGGTTGTTGCTCAGACACTAGAAACATGTAGGTGCCTTAAGATGGATTTATCTTTCCTCAGCGAGAGAGGTGGAGAGTTCGTGGTAGACTAGGAAACAACCCTGCACTAAATAACAACATCATCCAAGAAAGCAAATACTATTTGTTATCGATAAAAGAAATATTTTGTACAGTCTTCCCCAGATAAGGAGCGTGGTATTAATGAGAGAGAGGTGCAGGCTTTTTTTTTTCTTTTAAAGTATTTGGTAGAGCTCATAGCATATTCTTCCTCCATATTTAATGCCTGTTTTGTGCAACCACTTGGAAATCCATCCAACTAATTAAAAGGTATGTTGGAAAGGAAATAACATGAGTTACAGGAAGTAACTTTTTTAATCCCTTAGTTTATTTGAGATGTTATTGGTGACACAAGAAAAGGAAGCTTGCTTTTCAAAGAGTGATCTGTAACTGGGCAGTTTCCTCCACGTCCTGAGGACAGGAGTCGATCACATTAACACCACTATCTGTGATACTCAGAGGTCTTGGGGAAAAAACTAAAAACTGGAAAATACCAATTCTGTATTCAGTGCCTAGTAGTAATTCAATAGTCCAGGTGATTTTTCCTATAAGTCATTACAGAAGACCCAACTAGATAGTTCTGTGCTGAGCCCTTTGTTGATGCCGTACACAACTTGCAATGAAAGTACGTGGCTCAGTCCAGTGACCTGCCCCCGTGATGGGATGATGTGAAGTCAATGTTTCTCTCGTCTGTAGTGAAGCTTCAGTGCATGACCACATTTCACTTCTCACTTGAAGCTTTACATGATCTTATAATCCTTTACCTGTCATGTGATTGTGTCGTTAAGTTCTTCCACAAAGACATACTTGTTTAGGTAAGTTGTAAAGGAAATGAGTTGAATGATTGGGGTGAGGAGAAAGAAGTGCCAGCAAGTCTTTCTTATTTCCTTCCCCATTGTACTTCCTGTGGCAAGGGATAAATGGAGACAGTTTAGAGGAGAAAGTGAGCAGGGGATGGGTGGGAGAGAAGGAAAATGACAAAAGCAGCTTTGCTGGGAAAAGGGATAAATGTTGTCATTTGGTGGTGTAGAAGATGAAGTTGACAGGAACATGGTTGTGTCTTCCCTGGGACAAATGAGCACCTAACTTTGGTGTCTTGAAAAAACCAGCAAAGTTGGGGAGGTTGTGAAATTGTATTTGTGACAGTGTGGGAAGGGTGTGTGTGGGAGATTAATTAAAGACTGCTGTCCTGTGCTCCAGTGCAAGGCTTGGCCTATTCTGTAATACCTTTCCCATCTTCAGATGACCTCATCCCTCCTTCGGATCTACTTGAGTTGATTGTTTCCTGGATCTTTGAAGACCCCCGCTTGATCCTCATCACATTTCTGAATACTCCTATTGCAGCCAACCTGCCAATAGGGTTTTTAGAGCTCACCCCACTGACTGGACTGATCCGTTGGTGCGTGAAGGCTCCCTTGGCTTATAAAAGGAAGAAGAAAGCCTCTCTCTCAAATGGACATCCCCCCAGCAAAATTTCCAAGGACTCAACTTCAGGAGAAGACAGAGATTGCCATCAGCTGTACTCAAAACTGCATCTAAGTGTCCTGCAGGTTCTTATGATGCTTCAGGGGCATTTAACGGAGAAGAACCTTTATGGGCGCCTGGGGCTTGTACCCTTTGACCACATCGTTCCGCTCGTTGAGGAAATTAACAGACTGTCTGATGAACTCAATCCTCTCAATGCATCCAAAGAGATTGAACTGGCTCTAGACAGACTGGCTCAGGCTTTGCAAGTGGCCATGGCATCGGGAGCACTCCTGTGCACTCGAGGTAAGTCATCGGTGGGGCTGGCAGAGACCTTGGCACAGAATTATTTTCCTTCCCTGTGTGGATGTTGTACGAGGGAGTTTTGGGATGAGGAGAGTAAAGATCAATGTGTTCACATCAGAATTAGTAGTTTGCTGCTCGTAGGAAGCAATAGTGCAGGAAATATTAATAATTTGGGAAAAATAACTCCATGGAGAGTAGGAGAGGCAAGATCATTGATGCAGGTGACTGGTGCGTTGCTTTGCAGAGCTCAGGAACTGATCTTCTACGTCGCAGTGTGCACAAGGGGGTTATAGCTGGGTGTCCAGCATGGGGACAAATTTGACCCCCTTACAATTGCTTATAGCTATTTAAAAAGCACTGTTTAATTGTGCTTCAATTTGACTTCTGCGAGTTTCCCTGCTAGAGGAGAGACCATGAAGCAGATGAACCATGGGGTGAGTGTGCTAGACAAGGAATTTGAAAAGCCAACAAAAACTATTCATCTGGAACTTCTGGCCCTTCAGCCCTCCTGTAATGAGACCCCATTACGGTGCGTACTGTTTCAGTTAAACTTAGTAAAGAAGCCTGCTAACGTGGCTTTTGTCAGTCTTTCCTGTTGCCAAAACCATTTGTTTTCTGAAAAACTTGCAGAGGCGAAAATGGGAACTGCCTCGACACAGCACAGGGTCACCCAGACGTACTGTTTTCTTGATGCACTCTCTTGAAAATGGGTGATTTTTAGTGTGACCAGAAGGTTTAGATCTTCCCAACAGCCACAGCAGTTAGTGCAGATCCTGGCTGTAGAGAGTGGCCTCTGCCTAAGGAGGTGCCTGGGGCTTTGCTCTGGCTGAACCGGTGCTGCTGGTCAAATCTCAGTGTTCTTCTGGCTCATTTTTCATAAAGTAGCCCTGGGTGTAATTAAGAACAGGCAGAAAAGTGGAATTTTTTGAGTTGATGGCTTATTTTGAGTGTGTTTTTTCTTAGCTGCTCACCTGGTACATTCTGGGCGCTTGTGTAGAAGTGGAAGGTAGTTCAGTGTAAGTAGCTGCTAAAATACCAGTTATTTCAGTGTTTTGGGAGTGTGTTTATCTACAAAGGCAGGAGTTTGTTCTCAAGCTGTTCCTGAAAGGACTCCAGGAACAGGATATGTTGTTAAATACCTTTGTTTTATCTATTTTGCTTTAGCAGAGGTTTGGAGATGGTAAAAAGGTGCAATTTCTAGTTGATAGACCTCAGAAAAACAAAACAAAGCAAGCAAACAACAACAAAAGCTCAACAAACCACAACAAACAAAAACCTCACCCTTTCTTTATGCTAGAACTGTTTAAAAAAAACCCAAACCAGTACAAAACAGGTATTAGGTAAGCTTTGCATTGCTTTGACTTGGTGCCTTTCTCATCATAAATGCCATATTCAGTGGGCAGAGTCAAACCTTGTATTACCTACGTCTTAGCTACTTCTTGATACTGTGTTGGTATTGTAAATTCTATACTAAGACTCCGTCTGCCTTGAAATGAAGCTGCGTTTTCCATATGGCAGCATAGGTTAAATGTTGAACATACAATAGAGTGTCTGTGTGGAAAGCTGAGGTAGTAACTGGTGAGATGGAGAAACGTTTTCTCTCCTATGGAAGGTTTTGGCCTGAGAGTGAGATTCTGGATCTGTTGATGACTGGAGCTTTTTCAGTAATCTGACCTTCCTAGAAAGGAGAGTGCAGAGGAAAATTGCTCTAATTTCTGCTTTACTCTTATTGTTATCTTCTGTCCTCTTTCAGATGACTTGAGAACTGTGTGCTCCAGGCTGCCGCATAACAAGTAAGAGACCTTTCCACAGCTGTGTTGGTTTTGATGCATATCTCAAGACATGCACTTGAGGGCTGTTGAGACAAAATCTCTTCTAAAAAACTGTGTATACTTTCTGGACATTGGCCTTTATTCAGACATGGTTTAGTGCAAGGATGAAGGTGATAGTGCTGGCTGCTTCTTCCCTCGCAAAGTGGACTTTTGACTGGGGGAGACTTCAGTGACTCCCACCACATAGATGATCTTGCCCTGCCTGTGTTAGAACAGATGCACAGAAAATGTCATTACAGTGTGGAACGTGCCCCAGAGTTGTCCCTTCCCAATCTCCCAGCTTGTTTTACCTGACCCTAAGCTTAACTGCACTTTGCTTCTTGCTTCTTTGCAAGTGTGGGTTTTTTTGGTTTGTTTGGGTTTTTTTGTTTGGTTGGTTTTTTGGTGGGTTTTTTTTAACCTTTTTGTTGTTGTTGTTTTTTCTTTTTAAAAAAAAGGAAGAAAGGAAGAAGAGTGTGGTGGAAGCTGTAAAAGTGTAGTAGAATCACTGTCCTCTTGCCTCTCAGCAGTGCTGTGTGTTGATTGTGAATTGTCCTTAGAGCTGGGCCCTTGCAGGCTGGGGACAGCTACAACAAAAGCCTTCTCTGAATAATCCTCATGCCTCTGAATTTCTCTCCACAGCCTGCTGCAGCTGGTGATCTCTGGTCCAGTACAGCAACCAACCCACGGCGCTCTGCCACCGGGATTTTATCCTCACATCCATACTCCTCCTCTGGGCTACCCCGCGCATGCCACGCACCCTGCGCTCCCGGCTCACCCGGCGCTCCCGGCTCACCCCGTACAAACGTTCATCCCAGGAATGACATTCCCATACCGGCCTATCCGCTAAAATGCCGAGACTGTACAGTGTACCCGGTTTCCCGTAGTTTGAGGAAGCCTTGCAGATGAAACCAAATGTCTCGGGAACCATGTTTTCCTCGTTGGTGTAAAGCTGAGCGATGCCCGTGTGAGGGATCAGCCCTTGGCAGCAGGGAGGACACAGTCGACAGGGATGTGGGATGCAGATACCGAGGCAGATCATAGGGATGAAAGGAGGGGGTGGGAAAAGGCAACAGAAACTCCAAACCTCTGCAGCGTGTGGAAATTTTTTTGACCCACATTGTTTCATGTAATCAGCACGGGTGTATTTTCTCAATCATGTGTTTTTCAGTAGCCCAGATCTGGTTGCAGCACAGTGAGCCCAGCTTGTCTTGCTCTAGGAGGGCCAAAGGCAGAAGCGTGAGATTTTTCCAGTTCGTCCACTCCAGCCTGCTCCTTTCTTTGTAAATGTTTGTATCTATAGTGACAGAGTATGCGTACACTGTATATTTTTGGAACACAAATGTTTGTTTCAGAAGCACAAGGTAGAGTAAAGCAACACTTCCTATTAAAGGAAACAATTTAAGAAGTGTAAAATAATTCTGCTGCTTTATCTTTCAAATAGCAATAAGGTCTGATCTCTTAGGCCTGTGCCTGTCTAGCCACTTTAATTGAGCTCTTCTTTATTGTTGTGCTGTGATTCTCTCAGCCTGCTCTGCTGAGTGAAAAAGCAAGAAAAAGGGTCCTTTCTACAAAATTGTGACTTTATTACAAAGACATCTGCTGCTGTTGTCCTCATCGGACTCTGGAGATGTGATGGCTGTAGTTACCTGCTTGCACATGGGCTACAATAATGGGACAGATTAGATGGAAGCTGTCAAAGTCTGGTTTGAATGAAACAGCTGGAAAGGAAACTGCCCTTCTCTGGAAAGGGAAGGTAAATAATATGCTTTGACTTTTAGTCAGCCCTGAAGTGGTCAGGCAGTTGGACTAGGTGGTTGGTTTAGGTCCCTTCCAACTAAAATATCCTATCTCATCTCACTTCATAGAGCTTCAACTTCTAATTATAGCAAAAACCCTTAAAAACTTAAAATTTCAGGATTGGAGTTATCATTGCATTGAGCCCTGGCTGTGTGACAGGCCACCCTGGTGCCCCTTGCAGTGTAGTGCTGGGGAAAACTGCGGGAGAGGTGTGTGCCCAACCTGCGTCCAGTTTCCTAAGCGTCTGTGCTCAAGGATGCACCGCTAATTAAAATATCGCCCTTAATTAGCATCTTTGATTTCGCGCTGCGCCCCCTGCCTGGGGTCTGCCCGGCGTTGCCCACGTGGCCCCCAGGGAGCGGGACGTCCCTTCTGCGCCTGCGCGGGTCACGTGCCGGCAGGCAGCCAATGGGGACAGGTCTTGCTGCGCGGTGTCTGTGGAAAGGAAGTGCCCGCCGGTCCCCGCCGGCCTCTCGCCCGCCTCCGCCGCCCGGTATGCGCTGAGCCGCCCCGCCCGGCCGCGGCGCGCCCGCCGCCCTCCCAGGTGAGCGGGGGAGCGCGATGGGGGCTCCGCCGCGGAGCGGGTGGCCGGGGTTGCCATGGTGACCTGCGTCCGGGCCGGGCGTAGGCCCGGGTCGCCATGGCAACCTCGGCCCCCCGCTCCTAGGCCGCGCCGGGGCCTGGTGTGTCTGTATTTCCTTTTCCTCTGTAGTAGAATTTCCCTTGGGAGGGCCGGGAATATCTCGTGCGTGACTAGATCCCTTGCACAGGAGCTGCCCTGGCTCTCCCTGCTGCTCTGTTTCCTGACAGTCCAGGTAGTGGCCGCAAACTGCCCTGGCTGGCTCAACCCTAACGCACACCACGGCAGCCTAATTTTTTCTGTGTTTTGCCCTAAATAAGAGTTGTGTCCGTTCGAACCAGCCTGTAGAGCTTTGGGGGAGAGAAAGCAAATGCATGACTTTGTATCTAAGCGGGACAACAGCTGAATGTTTTTGCAGCGTGTTTCTTGAGGTTTGAATCGCAGCGGATCAAACTGAGCTTTAACTGTTGTTCCAAAGGTTTTGTGGCACGGTGCTGCCTGCCAGGCACGGTGGCAGTTGGCTTTGCCAGAGGTGTTCCAGCTGCTGTGCCTGATTCCTTGGGCTGCGCAGTGGTGGGTTATACTGACGCTATCTCTGTGGTGAAAATAGCATCTCTGTTTCAGAGAGTGCTGAAGCCACACGCTGAAAGCTCTGCTTCTGTCTGTGTCCTGTCTGAGTGACTAGAGCTGGTGTCCTCGCCCCCGGGCTTGCTGTGTCCAGCCATGAGCCTCAGACATCAGCTCTTGATTATAGGCATCAAATCATTATAATCTCCTGTGGTAAGCTGTTTAAATGTTTAATCAAGTTTATGACATTGAGTTTGAACTTTGTTAGCCTGCTCCGTATGTGTTGTAGTTTATCCTGTTGTCATACACTACAGCACCTCCTGATATCAGCCAGCCCATGCTGGATGGCCATGGTGAGCTCTGAGCTCCTCTGAGCCGTGGCTGTTTGTTGCAGGTCTTCCCTCTGCTCTTGAGAACTGTGTGGACGTGGCTGAGTGTCCAGCCTTTTATTGACAGATATATACGGGCATTAAACATCTGTCACATAAGGAGCAGCACAGTAGCTCAGGCCAAAGGCTGTCTAGGTGTGTGTTTCTTCCTCTCTGTTTGTTCTGATAATTCCCAGTGTTTTATTTTGACTGCTGTTGAGCAGCAAACTGATGTTCTCAGGGAACTTGCTGTGAGAGTGTACATTTTTTTCTCCTTGCAGTGATTAACATAAACTAGAAATGTTTGCCTTTTTGCAACCTATGTGCCTTTTTTATCTACTAACTTATGGACTTCACCTGCCATTGTATTAGTCTTTTGGCATCGTGAGAGCTTTCTGCAGCTGTGAATAGCTTTAGATTTTACTATCCTGGAAATCTCTGCCCTACCCCAAAGGATCATCAATATTTGTTGTGTATCTATTAATCTCTTCTTCTGTCTGTTTTTCATGAATCTGTTGAATGGATTATAGCTGGAGTCTCCTTTTACTATGGATTCAGCCTAGATTTGCTTCCTTTCTTTTAATCTGCCAGAGACTCTCCTTAGTCCAGCTTAGTTTCCTCAAAAGCCTTTACGAGGGACATTTCTGGTAGCTTTTTGGGAGTGCTAGTGAGTGCATGGTATCTTTTTTAAAATAAATAATTGCCTGTATGAATAAACTAGCAGCTTTCTCGGAAGTTAGGTTCTTTTAAAAAAGGCTGGTGGCTGTCTCCCAACCTGTTGCAATTAGTGTGAAATCTTCATTTACAAGATAACATAGAGCAGCCTCATCGCATCAGCAGCAGTGGGCACTGCCTGGCACCCAGCTTTTCAGGTAGATGGTTTTAGTCTTGCAGCTTAAAAAAGTAGTTTTGTTATGTCATGTAAACTGCTGCTTTAATTAGTATTTATATGCCTGGTATCAAATAAAGAAACATATGGTAGTGTGTAAGCATGGTTCTAATGCATCGTTTTGTTCTTTAAAGTAGCCGCTTCTGTTGTTTCTTGCAGTTGGTTGCTTGATGTATTTAAAGCATGTTGACTAAACGTTTCTGAGCAATTGGTAAGTGGCTGTCCTGTAAATTTCCTCTTAAAACCTGTGGCATTCTTAATATTCCTTTCTTTTCCTAAACCTAAGTGGTATCATTGTGTCTTTTGGGATCTGGGCTGGCCTCAGATGTCATGAAACATTGTGGGAACGCCAGTGGAATTCAGAAAAATGGTCTTTTGTAGTTGAGAGCTCAAAGAGCCTTTAATATAGTGGGTGTATTTATTTTTGTTAATGAAGTCCGGTACTTCTTCCATGTCTGCTGTTATTTCTTTCTCAGTAAGGATGATCTTTATTTGAATGTGTGGTTGTTTTTTTCTTTGTGGAGTGTTTTTGGGGGGATTGGGGGAGGTTGTTATATGAATGTAGGTGTTGGGCCAGTACAGTCTGCTGAGTCAGTCAGTGAGTCGGTGCTGGTATCTTAGCCCATCGTCTGGTGTGAACTGGTCCTGCCACCCAAGAAGCCATCCTCTCTCTTCCTGGCTATTTTCCACCTCTCTGCCCCCCACCCTGGCCACTCCCAGCATCATTTATGGAGTGAGAAAGAGCAGGTGAGACTGTGGTTGCAAAGGCTGGCTCTCGATGACAGTGCTGTTGTAAATCCCTGAGGAATCACAGGTGCCAGCCTAGAGACTTCCCTGTGATTCCCTGTTGATTCAGAAGTCCTGGGGGCTTCACCTTCCCATGGGTCATGGACAGGAATTCCTTTCAGTGATGTGGTGCCAGGCGGCTGTTGGTGCTTTGTTCCTCTGATGTTAAGATGTTTTTAAAGAAACGATTGAGCTAAGCTGTTCGGCGTTATAGCAGAGAAAGTTCTGTCTTATCTGAGCATTTCTTCTATGAACTTCAAAGTTAAACGCTATCTACAAATGTCATTAGAGCGGGATCATTCCTGTTTTCCTGGGTTTTTAATCAGTCACAGCGTGTCTGATGGCTTCAATGCAGGGTGTTGCAAAAAGACTTAGAGCTTCATGTCTCGCACAACGTGTCCCCACCCACACTTGCCTCCTCACAGAAAGGTAGGAATGGGAGCTGCTTAGTTTCCCAGTGTTGAGTTTTAATTAAGTTTTTAATTTTTCCTTTTCAACTTATTATTCTGGATGTAAGAGCTGACACCTATGCCAAAATCCATTTTAAATGTTACTAGCTTAAAGCAGTAGCAGTGATGGTTTTGAGTCGAACCGGTGTGTCTCATGCTGGAAAACACCATTGGGAAAGAAAAGGAAAAGGAGCCACATTGGCTCAAATTTTAAATTCCGTATCTTGGAGAGGTGGGAGTTTGGGGCACTTGTCTGCCAGCTAGGGAAGGAATGTTCTTTTCAAGTTTGTTTTGTGGGTTTTTTGTTCGGTCGTGGTTTTGTTGTTGGTGGTGGTTTTTTTTTTTAAAGCGCCTTGTTTGCAATAGCCTCTAAAAAAGTTACTTGTTAGTGTCTCATATAATGATGTAGGCAGAGGGATTGGGTTTTATCAACAGCCGTGTGTTGCTGCTCAGTAATGAGGACAGTGTCTAGGAAATGGAGGCAGGCTTGAATTCCCTGCTCCCCATGTTTGTACTACTCTAGGCTTAATTTCTGGCTGTTTTTTTTTTTTTTTTAGTCACTACATACGTTTTCTGTGTAGCTGTTTATTTTGATTCGGAAATGGCAGCGGGCCTGCATGTATGATGAGTTGTTCGGGGTTGTTTTTTGTTTTCTGCAGGAACAGCTGCCTATTGGAAACTTGCCACATTTGGCATTTGGAAGATATTAGACCTCTCCTCTAGTGAGCTTCGTGTTGTAAATGTGCTGCTATTGTGACCCTTTGGTTTTAACTCCCCGCAGCAGTACTGTCACAAAGCGGATTTTCTCTTCTGCATCTTAACAAGAAAAGATTTAACAGCAAAACCCTCTTAGAGACTTTTGTTTGCCGTTCCCCGGAGGAATTGCTGTATCTGGGGCAGCAGGAAGCCGTGCCTTTTGCAGTATGCTTTAGAGACACTTTATTTGCGTACTAGCTCCCGTGAAATCTACAGCTTCAGTAATGGATCTAGAGCTGTAGTGTAAAAGAACAGCCCAGAAAGGGACTCGTGTGCAAAACAGTTAATGTTTCTGCTGCTGGAAGGCTGACAAGTCAAACTTGAAGTGTGCAGAGGATCAGGGATACAAGTATAAAAGGATTTCACTAACAGTAAGTGCTTTCATTTCAAATAAATAATGGCTCCTTGCTGTGCAGGTAGAACTACATTTTGCCCTCTCGTTTCTTAATATCCTTTTGGGGTCTGTTTCAATTCCTTATCCTTCCTGGCAGGAGGCCAGAGTGTTAATTACTGTGATTCTGTGTTTTTGGCTTTCAGCCTTTTAGACCTGTGATGTGCACACCTGCATCTGGGCATAACAGAAGATGAAGTGCAGAGCTGGAGACAAGGCACAAATGCATTTCTTAGAATGATGTTTTCAGAATTTCAGAGCTGAGGAAAAATTGGCTGAGGAGCATGAAGCGAGCCTTTGGGAGGGGGGCTGAATGCCCAGGTTGTGCATGACTGTGCTGCCTTCCTGGCTTTCCAAGTCTAGTGTGCTCTGGCCAGGCTCTTTTGGGTATTCCACACAAGGAGGGTTTAATATAAAATTTACTGGTTTGGTATATTTGGTGTTACATGGGTTTTTGATTTAGCAGGGTGATACAGCAGCATTCTGAAATCACAAGACAACCATAATGCAGCAGTTGCAGTGTACAACTGAATCCAAATACAAACGTTATGCCCAATCCTGGTCACTATATGCTCACTGTCACAGTGCTGGGCACCTGCAGTCACTGAGAAGGAATACACAGATTGAAGCCAGCTCAGGCGCTTTGCTTTCATCAAAGTTTACTTTATTAGTTGTCTAGTTTTTATACTTGGGGCTCAGCCATGTATATGCTCCCCCCATGCCGGTCTGGCTAGCTCAGGAAGACATTGTTCTTTGTTCATTGTCTCAGGGAAGCTGACAATTCACTGCTGCAGCTGTGTTATCTAAACCCAAGGTTATGCTCCAGTCTCCCTGATGTTGACATACATTCAGCTTTCTTTACAATATGTTCTTCTCCAGGCTCACTGTTTTTTGCTTTCCGCCACTATGGGGTGTGCTGGTCGGGCACGCTGCCCTGGATGGATTTACTGGAGAGGAAAGTCCAGGCACTGACAAACTCCTTTCTCTAGAGTGATGTCCCCAAGAGAAGCTCAGTGGTTCTCCGGGTTTGCTCTGGAGGCAAACAGGATCCGCATGGCCAGGCTGGACTGACAGCATATCTGCAGGAGATGGTGCAGGGGGAGCTGGTTGAGGAGGGCAGTTCTGTGCACAGAAGGAAGCCCCTACTGAAGGAGTTTAAATAACAAAGACCTCAAAGTCTTGAGCTTGCATGTGTCCCCGAGTGACCAGGGGTCTGTGAGGGGCTCTGCGGTTCAGTGCTTGTGGTTCTGGTAGAAAAACGTCACGCCTGGATCAAAAGGTGTTATGGACTATTGTGAAATGCCATAATTTAGCATCAGAGCCTATTTCCAGCCGTATTATTACGTTATTCTCAGACCAAGGCACAGAATCAGATGTTTTGTCCTAGATTTCCCTTTAAGTGTCTTGCTTGCTCCAAACACCTGCATGGGCTAATGCAGTTTTGGGCAGCACTCTGATGGGATGTGATGAATGGTACAGGAATGGAGGTGGAACAATCACCGTTCTGCTCGTGACTGTGAACTCCAAGCTGTGTCAGTTCGCGAGACATACCAGGAATTAGGAGAACCACATCTTTGGGAGTTTGCATGATGCTTGTCCCAAATGAAGCTGTGTGGGATTCCTAGAAGGAGCAGGAGCATTAAATGGGCTAAATAGAGTGTAACAAATGGCACAGAGAGGTGTGCTGGCATTGCTCACATAGCAGAGGTGTGTGTGTTGCAGAGAGCATGTTCTACACCCCAGCTTTCCAGTTGTGCCTTTGAGTGCAAAGGAACTAGTCTGAGCCCAGGCAGGATGAAGAGATTTGCTTTTCACTGACATTATGTGGGGCTATGCACCTGAGCAACCTGATCTAAGTTGGGTTAAACCCCAAACAGTCCTTTTGACCTATTTTCTTTTATTAATTGACCAGATTTGAAGTAGTATCAAGCCAAATATTTAAATATCTTTAAAAATTTGGCTCCTATTGCACTGATAATGTTGTAAGTCCTAGAAGCACCTCTTTGAGATTCCTAGTAAAGAATTCATGACGTTTTCAAATCTAGTCTCAATTTTATTGTATTAAGTAAAAGGTGCTTGGTAACAGGAGTGTCTGTGTGGAACATTCCCTGTGAGACCAGTAACCTAAAAATGCAGCAAGCTTAAAATGAAATGCAGAAGGGAAATCTTTACTGCTTTGTTGGAATTAGACCTTTGGCTGGTTCAAATTGAATGGTTTAATGTAAATCAATCCCCAGTGCCAGATGGCGCAAGGTAGAGAGACTTATAGCTGTGAAAACTCCCACTGGTGCTCTGGAAGTGATACTTCCCAGACAATAGCAGAGTTTGTTTTGAGTTCTGTGTTGCTCAGGCACAGCTAACATGCGCCCGTCCTGCATTTTGAGTAGCTCTTAAAATTCTGGCTTTGTTTGATCCTATTTATTTACAAGCGAGAAAGTATGCCAAGTTGCATTAAATTTTTATTTCCCCTGGAAATCTTGTCTTGCCAGAATTTGAGGACTGTCCACACAGAGGTCACAAAGAAGGATTTGGTGGCGACGCTAGAGCAGCACCGCTGATGAGGGTACCGGCTGTAGGGAGGTCCTGCTCTGGCTCGCTGTGCGTGCATGCAAATCTTCCAGGGAGTATCTGCTTGTTTGGCTTTGTGCTGAGCAGATGGTCTGCTCATGTAAAGTAAAATACAGCTACTGTCCATATGTCCGTCACTGGAGCGCTGGGTAGGAATACATAGCCGTAGGCAGCGGGCCGTGAGCTGACAGCTGGAGAAAGGGCAACTCGCATGTCGCCTTCTTAGAGCAGCCTTGTTCAGCATCGCTGTGGTTCCTCAGCCCTGGCCCCTGCATGGTGTGTACTTGGTAGGTGTCTGGAGGCGCTTAATCTTTTCCTTCTGTGGAATGACAGCAGGTAATCCTTTTTAGTAATCTATCAAGAGTGTGCTTGAAGAAAGTGCGTTGAATTCCAAAAGGTGAAAATCTTCAGCTCGAGTAAATAAAGGTCTGAACCATTTAATGACAGAAGTGCCCACGACACCAGGATGATTGGCCATGTGTCTTTTGGGACAGTATTTCCTGAATCATAGGATTGCTTTAGAAAAATCCACTAGCCTGTTGTGCTTGTTTTTCTTTATTCTTTCCTGCGGGTTTGCTTTTTTCTGATCAGGATGAATTTATTTCAATTAGCATTTAAATTGGAAAGTAAAATATTTTGATTGACTTCCATCTAGCTTTATTTCTGCAAGTGAAGAAGATTCCTTCACGTTGGTTGTTGTGTGAACACTAAATTTGAAGCCAATATGCCCCTTACTGGAAGTTATATATGTACATGACTCTAGTTCGTATTCATTAGCTTTAGTCTGAGATTATCTTGCTTTTATTCTGCCAGGAAATTAAATTGTATTTCTTGCTAGATGATACTTTTTTTATTTGGGATTTTCTTGAGCTTATCTGGGTGGAAGTTGAAGTCCAAATAAAAACTTACAAAACCAGCATCTTATGATTGCTCATTGTTCAAATCCAACTCCTTTTTGCAGGAAGCACAAGGCAGGAACATCATTAAAACATGTCTAATGGTGCTAAACAAGGGAAATCTTAACTTGTTGAACCACTTGGCCTGGCTTTTGTAGGTATGGAAGTGCTCGAGGGGTTTTCAAAAGCATTTGAGCAACTGCCTGCCAAATTCTAGTAAGCATCAGACTTTATCTTGCATTTAAACACCCTGTTGGATTAAGGGTGCTGATTCTGTGTGAGTACCTCAGTTTCTCTAGAAATATGGTATTATGTAAATTTTCCTCACTTTTTTTTTTTTCATACAAGGGATCTAAGAGGGAAAGAAAATATCCTGCTCTTGAGAAACACCCGAGTTGATGTTTCTTAGCTGTGAAGCACCTAGTTCAAGTAAAGAACCTGTCCCTGCACCTGGTAGGTAACCTGAACTCAAACCAGCATCTATGCTTGCATGGCAGGACCTGGAAGCAGTGGTAGTAGCAGTATGTCAGTACCCGTACTCGGCTCTTTGTGCGGAGGGAATGTAGGTAGCTTCACCTTAGGTTTTCAAAAATGGCTTCAGCTAACTCCCCGTGGCTGGAGCCTGCGTTGTGCTTCACAGCAACCACCGCTTGGACTCAAAGGTCAGAAGCTGGTGTTGGCAGTGTTGCAGCCGTGAGTGGAGCTGTGCTACCCCTAAGCCCCTAAAGGCCATTTTAAGTTCCATTGAGTCAAGGGATCGTATTTAACACTGGTACTGGGGGTTCTTTTTAGTATTTCTTTATGCTTCCAAAAATATCTTTTGTCCTCCAAACTTGCCTGGGATTTTGTCTCTATTGGTCATAACAGCTCCTCCAGCGGCAGCACCGCCTCTCCAGGGAGGAAGGTGCACAGATCTGCTCTCCTGAAACCCTGTGGCAGGACACAGTGCCAAGAGGGTGTCCTGCCTGTCCCTTAAATGTGCAAGAGCATCAGATTAGGTCACATAATGCAAAGCGGATGGAGTGAGTCCCTACAAACACAACCAGTGCTGGGAGATGGCTGTCTGAATTTGAGGGGAGGGGAATTATCCTGTTCAACAAAACAGCCATGGATTACTGGTTTGAGGCTGGCTTCAGCTACAGGATAATGCAGAATGCTTGCCTAGCTCTTTGAGAATATAGTGTTAAATAAACACGCACTAATCCTCGCAAGAATGTGTCCTGTGCTGGCTCTGCCTCTCCGGCAGCAGCTGCTGGTTCAGTCTGCTCCTAGGCCTCTGCCTCTTCTATTCATTAGCAAAAATATGGTCCTGTCATGTTTGTTTCATTTATCTCTGCTTTATTAACACTGAGAGTATTGACTGAGAAGGGATGTTGCCTTACAGGAGCATTGAAACTTCTCAAGAAAAATAATACGTATGAGAAAGGGCACTGCTGTTGCAAACCTGAGTGCTGCTTAATGCCATGAACACAATGATATATTGGGGCTTGGAGCTTCGCCATGGCCAAAGCCGCTCTGGCAGCATGTGTGTGCTCGCTTTTCCCTCCTCTTGAATCCCCCTGAAGCCTGTCTTATGCTACCCAAATTTTTGCCAAACAGTTCTGGCCTGCAAACAATTTTTTGCCCTGGGTTGTGGCCTTGTCACCACTCTGAGATGGCTCAGCAAAGGGTCTGGCGAGGGCGGGAGGTGTGGGAGGGCAGGGCTGGGGCCGCACCACTGGGCATCAGCTGCCTCAGCCAGCAGCGGGGCAGATCAGAGCTGCCAAAAGCAAACAACTTTTTAAATTGAAGTCGTTGAGATTTTTTTTTTTTGTTTGCATCCTGGTTTGGTTCTTTGACCTGGGACTAGGACGGCTGGAGTGAGAGAGACAAAGCTGTGGATGGAGACCTGCAGGTGGCCCGTGAAAGGGAACCAAGTCCCGTGATTGCCCTGTCTCTGCTGTGTTTGCTTTGTGTGCTCAGTGCCTCATGTGGGGCTTTGTCCAGCCTAAGGCCTCCTCTCAAGATCTGTTTTTCAGTCATGCCTGTATGCTACAGAAGCTTTTACAACCGCTTCAGTTGTTGCTCACTTCTTTCCCTCTGGTACATCTGAGTAAGTGTCCTGTACGTGGTTAGCAGGATTGTGGCAGTGCTATGGTGAAAGAAAACGATATCTTGGGGTTTCTGTATTTGAATGCTCTCTGCTGGGCTGGAAAGCCAGCCCTTGTGGAGTCATAGCACGCAGGAATGAGAGGAAATGAAACTAGATCTCATTTCACCAACCTAAGTTAAAACAAAATTAACATTTTAAAGAATTTGAATCCTCTGCATATATCCTAACTGGAGATGATGGGGTTGTGTAAGAGGACTTTATAAATGTTCTTGTAGCAGTGCTTCCTTTGTAAGCTGTTGGTTCAGTTTTGTTTGAACAAAATGTTGGTCCTGCATAGGCATTCGAAGAGCTCCATGCATCAGGAGATACATTTGGCACATTGTCGGCTTATTTTATGCAGCGTCCTGAGCTCTTTTTGAAAGTGGCTGGTGCCATGTGCTCCTTCACAGGCAGCGTGGCCAGACTGCACTTGCAGGGAGCGGCGTGGGTCAGGCTGAGAACTGAGCTGCGCTTATCCTGTGGGCAACAGGGCTTTGAGTTCCTTCTTAGGTTAGTGTTGCCATGTTTTGCTTCATCTCACGTGAAAACTCCATCTGCTAGAAGAAAAAACTTTATCAATACAGAGAACCTCCTGCAGCCTTTGTGCAGACGCTTGACTGAAGCCGAGAGTCACAACCTGTGCTTTTTTGTTCCTGATGAGATTTCTTTTCTTGCAGGCGTGAATGACAGAGGAGGTGCCCCCATCTGCGCTTACGGACGTAAACTTGCGTCTTCTCTGCCACGATGACATAGACACGGTGAAACAGCTCTGTGGCGACTGGTTCCCAATAGAGTACGTTACTGGTTTGGGATGTGATGGTATTCCTGTTAATGGCCCTTTGCTGCCTGTCCTGCAGGCTTCTAAAGTCACCAGAAAGTTCTCGTATGCAGATTTTTGCAGAAAAATGGGCTTTGTAATTAAGGGGGTGGATCAGCTTCTTAGGAAAGATGGTGTATGAGATGGGGAAAGGAGCACGCTTCCAGGAAAAAGGATAGCATCCCTGTGCTAGTGAAAGAAAGTTGTGTCTGGAGCATGTGCTGAGAAAGCACCCTCAGAGCTGAACCAAACTGACACAGAGCGACTCTCCCTGAGGGACCATCCTGCTGAGTGTCCTGGGGCAGACCGAGCAGCCCATGTATGTCGGATCACTGTTGCTCCCAGAACTCTGGCAAAGATCTGGCTTAAAGCTGATCTCAGTCTGTCGCTGGTCAGTTCCCCAGACCCCCATTTGGTAAATGCTTATGCCTGCACAAGCACGGGAATAAGGAGCTTTTCTGGGGGACAGTGACAGCTTTCTGGCTTAAAGCATCCAGGGAAACTAGCTGTAGACTTCAAGGATTTTGTTGTTGTTGTTGTTTAGCTTTGTTGAGAAGGTTTATAGAGGATTTTAGGGGATTATAATTAAGATTGTATAAAATGTGGCAAACCAGCAGAAGCATTCATAATATTTTGAATTTGTAGATTTCTTTTAAACACAAAACATGCTGAACTCTCACTTTGAAATAAATTAGCGTACACTAGTTTCTCTTTAGTAGCTGCAGAAGGAGGAGGAGAGCTAGAGGCTGGTGATGTGAGTTTTTGTACCAATATGCAGTATTTTTTTCACATGTGTATCAAATTAATGAGATCCTTATGCTCTTAGATGAGGGCAGATGGATCTTGCATTTAAAAATAACCTGCTAAAGATGGAAGCGAGAGCTCTGGGCAACGAATGTAAAATGAAAGCGTGGTTGTCGTAGCAAGGCAGCAGGCCATTACATGAGCAGCCTGCATTGCTGCTGGGATGCAGTTGAAAGAAACTGTGCTACCAACTGGGGCACAGCAGGTGTTCAATGTTCATCGGTACTACACAATAGTTAAGACAGGAAATGTGTATAACTTCCTAACCCAGATTTCCTGGAATAAGCTATATTAGTAGTGTAGAAAGAGCACACGTGGCTGAGCTCCTTGGCTGTATGTCTTTGCAGAAGACAGCCCTTTCAGCAGTACAGCTTCCCTCTCTCAGTCTTGGGTGAAATACAGTTCCAGTATCTGGCATTTAAAGATGTTGCTGCCCGTTTCCAGTTGAGCAGCATCTCGGCACGTTTGCTGTGCCACTGCCTGCTCGCGTGGGCTCTGTCCCCCTAAACATTCCTGTTTTTTCTTCCTTCCCAGATACCCTGACTCATGGTACCGAGATATCACTTCCAACAAGAAGTTCTTTTCCCTCGCAGCCACATACAGAGGCTCCATCGTGGGCATGATAGTGGCAGAGATCAAGAGCAGGACGAAGGTGCATAAGGAGGTACGCTGCTAAACTGTGCTTCAGCGTGAGATAGTCTTGCCATGGGTAACTGGGATGAGGCCTGTTTCGGGTATTATTTTTCCCCTCAATCCAGACACTTATAAGAGCGATCCTGAATTAATTTAAGAAACCGGGAACATGCCGATTTCCAGCTGGTGGAGCATGGGTGGTGGGGTGTGTCTGAGCAGGCTGGTACCGCAGAGTCTCTTCCTGCTGGGGCTGGGCAGCTGTGGCCAGATGAGAAACTTACTGCCTGATGAGCTGTGCCAAGAGTTCTGATCATGCAGGCATAACTCAGAAGTGACTGTGTGTCAGGCTGTTTAACTGCCTGGGTGTTTTCAGTGTGCTTGGTCATCGCTGGTGACTGGGGAACACATAACTGTGGGAGAACGAAGCTCTTCCTTTTTTACATAAGGGTTGAACTTCCATAGCTGTGCTGGGCGAGTCTCTCCTGTGACTTCCTGCAGAAACTCCCTCAGTTACACGGTCACTGTCTCAACATGGAGCAGAGGTGATCTGCAGAAAGTTTGGGCTTCAGGGATAGCACAGTGTACAGGCCAGGAGAGACAATATGGTACAGCAGAGAGGTGAAGAAGAAATGTTTGCTGAAGACAGTGTAGGAAAAGACCCCCAGGCTAGTGTACGGAGAACAGCCCAGGCACGCAGATTAAAAAAAGCAGGGGCAATGCAGAGGGTGCATCACTTCTAAAAGGCCATCAGTGTTAGTACTAAAGAATAATCTTAAAATTTGTAGGAACCAAGAGCATTGAGTGGCGTGGCTGTCTTCACTCTAGCTATCTGGCTTCACCTCAAAGCTAGTTAAAGTCAGAAACTGCATCTTCAGGAACTCTACCGAAAAGCCAGTGACTTATTCAGACACTGTTCCAGGTGATTTGGCCTGTAGAACATGCTCCTTGTCCTCCACAGCAGTACAGAGATCTCCAGCTGGCACAAAGCTCAGATGGAGCATGCAGGCAATAAAGACAATTGCTGGATTGATCTGGACACTGGTGGGTAACTCCAGAATTGGCAGTTTGAATCCTTTCTGGTAAGGAATGCAAATACATTCTGTCCCTAAGCCCACAAATAATTCCTTTCCAGAAGCTTCAGCTAAGACTGTTCAGTGAAGTTTCCTGCTATAGCCTTGTTTTCATATGTTCCAGAACGGGATTCTTGCCTTCTCCTATGCTTCCCCAGGCACCCTACTAAATAACCTGTCCTATCTCTACTCAGGATGGAGACATCCTAGCTTCCAGTTTTCCTGTGGACACTCAGGTTGCTTACATCCTAAGCCTTGGAGTGGTGAAAGAGTTCAGAAAACACGGAATAGGTAAGATGCTGCTAAGTGACAACTCTGTTGCTGTTGCTCACGATGGGTGGCTAGTGGGCATGACTGAAGGAGCTGCACCATTTCACCACAATACCCTCGTGAGACAAGCTTGTCAGTGATTTGTACCAGCAGCTGGGAAGGTGATGCACTCGCATCCCCCTCTTGCTGTTAATGCAGGTGCACTGCCCTGTTTTTACTGGTGTAGGCATGGCACAATGTGCAAGTGTTTCTGAAGAGCATGGGGCTTTGTCTGTCTTGTTCCCAGGAGACAGCTGAGCACACTAAAAACTTGCACTCCTGCTGCGGAGACTGACTGAAAGTGCCAGGACTTCACCCTGGAGCAGGGTTTGAAGCCTGTCTGGGATGAAAAGGGAGTGTATACTCCCTGGCTTCCGATTTTCTTTCATGGGTGTCAGAAGCATGGTCCTTGAGGCAGAAAATGTAGCTGTTTTTAACCTTTCAACTTCAACAGGTAGAACAAACGTTTAGAAAAAGACAAAGGGAATTGGAAAAAGAGCGTAGCTTGGACCTGATTGAATCTGTCAAATGCATGTAAAAGCCAGCTCTGAACACCTGGCTGCAACATGCAGCATGTCTGCAGCCATTTCAAAATCATGCAGTCAGAAGGGCTTATCTCCATTTAGAGCAGGATGTATTTTGTCATCAAATAAGTGCCCTTCTGGTGCAATTTCAAGCACAATCTATATCTTTGATCTGCAAAAGGAAATAGGCGAGGTTTGGCAGCGTGACCCAGTGTTGCACATCTGGAGTCTCTTCAGTGGATACAGGTATAACTGATCTTCTTCAAGTCCTCACTTCTGTCTCGGTCATGTTTAGAAAGGTACAAACTGGTAGGATACATAAAGAAATGACCACAAGAGTCCTCAGTGGGAGCACTGTATTTAAAACTTGCATTGAAATGCTACTGAAGGTGAATCTTCTGTACAAAGAAGACAATTTTTGCACAGAATAATGTTCAGAGAAGGTGATAAAGGGGTTTTCTGTTTGATAAAACTGTGGTGGTTTTGAGTCTCCTTTCAGTTTGCAAATCCTGATTTTTTTTTTTTTTTTTTTTTTTTTTTTTTTTTGGTGGAGGGGCAGGGGGGTAGCTCCATCTTGCTGGAATTGTCTCCTTTCAGGATCGGTGTTGCCTGTATCCATTTCACCTAGACAGCATGTTACTGTGCCCTCTCAAAACCTTTGGACTTGTACCTATAGCAAGACAACCTAAAGAAGCTGCTGTCTGCTGCTGCTTTTTCTGAGACCTTTCTCTTGGGAGTTTTTCTACTTGTGTTTGAAGCATAAGTCTTTCATGCAGAAGGCTTTTCACCCCAGGCATACTTTTAAGCACTAAAGCTCTGATTTTTCTCTGGCAGACATTAAAAGGCTTTCGCTTGTAGTTCTCTGCTATTCTTAAACCAGAGAGCAGTTGGATTTCTGTGAGACAGAAGAGTGGAATACCTCATAACAAAACCAAACTGCTCTCTCAGTGTCTTTTTGTGCTTGGCTGATATAAATTCCCACTAAGCATCAAGTGACCATGAAGTCAGTGCTGTTGACTTCAGCTCTGAAATCCTGCGGGTCCTTCTGAAAGTCTTAGTGTGTCCTGGGGATTGTGAAACAGCAGCGTGAATCTCATCTGTGTGTTTGTATTAGCTCAGCTATTTCTTTAGCTTGTTGTTACCACACCTGATGGACGAAGTTCCACTGCAGGTTCTGCCAGATCCTTCGTGCTGTGTTGAGGTGGTTTGGGTGAACCTCCAGATCTCATTTCTTGGGGCTGGAGTATCCTCTGTGCCTTTCTCTGTTTTCTCCTGATGATTTGTAGCTGCAGAAAATCCAGGTTGAATGACACTATGCCGTGGCTCTCCTCCTCAGAAGGGATCTTAAAATCCTACCACTTCTTAGATGTTAATTCAAGTTGAGCAGACACAATGCAGTAACCTGCTTGTGAAGTCCTGTTTTGACACTTTGCTGTTTTAAATGGCTTTAAAATAGGTAAATGAGATGGAACTGATTCCATTGAAAACGCCTCACTGACCTTCCCTAAGCCGAGAGCTGCTTGGCTGGGGATGGGCATTATTGGCAGATTCCCATGTCTGGCTCATCTTTGTGGTTATTGAATCAGAAGTTTGTGTCTTTATAAAGTCTGTTTTGTGAAGCCTGGTCATAGGTGAGATGAGATTCACATTAAAACCATGTAGCGTGGTCCTTTTAAATTCTTCAGGAGGGTCTGTGAGAACTGTGTGGGATCTGGGGTCTTCAGGCATGTGCAGCAATCACTGCTTAGATGCTGTGTGCAGGAGATCGCAGCTGAGACTGACGAACCCTTGTGATGTCCCTGAGAAGGCAGCTGCACTGTATGATTCTGCTCTTCCTTCCTTCGACAGGTTCGCTCTTGCTTGAGAGTTTAAAAGACCATATATCAACAACTGCCCAAGATCACTGCAAAGCCATCTACCTGCATGTCCTCACCACTAACAACACAGCAATAAACTTCTATGAAAACAGAGACTTTAAACAGCACCACTATCTTCCCTATTATTATTCCATCAGAGGGGTCCTCAAAGATGGTTTTACGTACGTCCTGTACATCAATGGCGGACATCCACCCTGGACAATCTTATATCCTTTACCTTCAGCCTGATTGGTAGTGGAACACAGTAAGCAGAGACCACATTATGTTTTAGGTTAAAAATGGCAATCTAGCGACGTGTGACCTGGCTAGATCTGGGACTGATGCCTGCTCAGATGCGAGTTCTATCTGAAGCCAGAAGGAATGTGATGTCAGAGGGATTTGACAGTGACCTGCTTGTGCCCAGGCTCCCCTGACTCCCCTGAACAGTTCAGGGAGAGAGCGTAGGATGGTACCTTGAATTCTAAGTTGGAGCGAGTTTGGTGCCAGTGATAGCAAATGCTGGTATTAAGCCAGAGCGCTGGACATGCTCTGGGTTGTGTGGTGCAGGCTTTTCCAGCGGCATGGCAGAGAAGCCCTTGGTCCTGTTTCCTGTGGCCTAGGATCCCCTATGATCCTAGCCTGGCCCAGATCCCTGCAGGCTGCTCCCAAACTGACTGTGGGAGTTTATTTCAGGCTGTTGGATCACGGAGAAGAAACCTGATCTTTCCTGGGTGTAACAGTCAGTCCAGACCTCTCCAGGCAGGTGGGTAGATTGCTGTCCCCACAGGAACTTGCTGTGGAGTGCAAAGGGACCTAGCAGCTGCTCAGAGAGGTATTTCCCACACAAGTTGGAGGCAACGTTCCCAAATTTCCTTTATTTTTGGTGCAAAACAGACCTGCTTTTGACAGAAAGGAGCAGGCAATTAATACAAGGAGCAGATGTGTTCTGCTAACTGAGCAGAGCAGCTTTTGCTGTCTCATATGGTCACTTTGGGGAATGCCAGTCTACAGAGTATTTTAAGTTATTTCTTAAGTTACAGTGTAAATGTTGCTGTCCTTAACTGATGACCACTGACTACCTGCAGCACATTGGGTCAACGCTAGCCAGCCTGAGCCCGTGTTCCATTCCCCAGAGGATATACCGACAAGCCCAGAGCCTTCTCTGCAGCCTCCTGCCCTGGTCTGGCATTTCTGCCAAGAGTGGCATTGAGTATAGCCGGACGATGTGACTGCATCGGAAGATGCACAAAAAAAGCAAAGGTAGGTACCTGGAGGGGGAAGCTCCTTTCTCTGCCCCAGGCCAGCAGTGACACAGTGGTGATGTGACACGGTGATGATGCCCCACAGCCGCTATCCTGGGGCAGCTGAGAGCATGCTGGAGCAAGGCTGCTCAATCACAGCTCTGCTGCTGGGCGAGCTGCTGTATACCTGGGGCATTGCCGTGCTCCAGTCTCCGGCTGGTGGCCAAACTCCCGTTGGTTCCATTTGAAGGGAAGTTGAACTCTGATCTTGTTTACTTGAGCCCAGAGCTTGACAGCAGATTGAACCTATTCCTACTGTCTCTACTTCACCCAGCTCTGTTAGACCAGCTTGCAAGACCCAGAGTGACTGAGTCCTCGCTCTTCCCCAGCTCAGCGTCCCAGTGCAGGAACTGACAACCCATTTGCTGCCAGTTCCATTGCAGGTCTCTGACAACAAGCTCTTCAGGACAGTGGCTCCCCAGTACGCTTGAAGAGATCCCGAACACCTGGTTTCCCTAAAGCCCTCTTTGTCTTTCCATAGGATTGTTCTTCCTTCCATCTCCTGAACCATCCGGCTCTGCACTGACTCCAGTGATGACGGCTCTTGGGCCCTGACCCAGCCCCTGGACAGGACTCCTTGTCCCACAGGTTGACCGAGAGTGGGCAAACTTCACGCTTGACGGGCTGTGGCCCCGACTTACCCCCGTGGCCGGGAGCCTGCAAGTGCCGCCTGGGCAGGCCCGGCCGGCGTGCGAGGCACCTGGCTGTGCAGTAGCTGAGGGCCCTTTACGTCACTGGCCTGTGTGCATGTTGCACTGTCCCCTCCACTTCCCTTGCCTCTGGTTTGCTCCTATTGGTACATGTGATGCAGAGGGGGTTCAGTCGCTGCTTCCACATCACAGCTACTGAAAGCAGCGTGAATGAGGTTAACGAATCTGCGCTGACCGATCATGTAAATGAGCTGTAAGTGCCCTGGCAGTCTGCTGCTGGCAGAATATACAGTCAGGCCCTTGTTGCCAGGGAAGAGGGGAATCGCATCTGGGTCCTGCCACGTCAGCTGCTGCCTGTGGGTAACTTCAGAGAGGGGAACTGCTGCATGGGAAACCACCCAGCCCTGCCAGCTCTCTGGAGTGACTTAAAAAGTATCTAATTCAGGATGCATGGAGTAGAAGGCAGGGAACGAAATTGCTGTTTCATAGTGAAATATATATATTATACTGTATAGATCTTTCTGCCTTTGTCCAAGTTGGAGCGTAGCAGGTGAGGGGAGCTGGGGGTGTAGAGATGCTGCTGTGAAGTCTGGTCCAGAGCCTGTCTCCCCTGCAGGCACTGTCCTGTGGCACCGGGGCTGGATCTTGCAGGATCCTTAGGGATGAGCTCTGTGCACGGATCACAAGGGCTTTTCCTTGCTGGAGAAAAGCTGCTCAGGGGTGTGTTTCAGGCTGTAGTCCGGGCATCAGCATTGGGCTGTGCTGGTGGCCAGCCTCCCTGTGGCTCTCCTGGTGGCTCCTGGCTTGGCTGTGGGACCCTGGTGCTCTGCCAGCCTGGGACTGCGGCTCCGCTCACACAGGTAATGTCAGTGTGCCTGTGTGCCCCAGCCAGGCCCCCTCCTGCGCCTCGGG
This sequence comes from Caloenas nicobarica, assembly GCF_036013445.1. Taxonomy (NCBI): domain Eukaryota; kingdom Metazoa; phylum Chordata; class Aves; order Columbiformes; family Columbidae; genus Caloenas; species Caloenas nicobarica. The sequence continues at coordinate 11,010,817 of NC_088258.1, read as the reverse complement.
GGCGAGGGTGGGTGAGCACTTTGCCATTAAGGTGGGAGTCTGTGCAGCTCACCCAGCCTGGGCATGCATGGGAGGTGCCAGTGTCCCTGTGTCCTGTTGGTGTCCCTGGTGAATCCCTCTTCCCTCACTGAGGCTCTTTCCCTGCTCAGCACCATGTTCCTCATTCCCCTCGCATTTTGGAACTGGGACTTGAGCAAAGGAGGGCTTGGCTGCAGCTGGTGAATGGCCTGTACGTGCAGGCAGCACTAGCGTGGGTAGGGCAGGGGATGAGACAATACAGGGCAGGCTTAGACTTGGAGGAGAAAGAGAGCAGGGTAAGATCTTGCAGCCCAGCTGACTGTACAAAGTCATGTCAGTGTCCGTAAGCCCCTGAGGTGGGAGTTTGTCAACAAAAGGTGCTCCAGCCACAGGGGCTGGCACATCCTGTGTTCTGGGGCAGCAGGAGGCTCTTCTGCTGGGAGGTGCTGGGCCCTCTCTGGGAGCTTGAACAGGTCTGGCTCAAGCAATTCAAATTTGATACCAAAAAAAAAAAAAAAAAAAAAAGGTGTAGCCATGCGGTCAGTGAAGTCCATCCTTGGAGACTTTCAAACCTCCAGAACGTCACAGGGAGACATGCAGCCACCCCCTTTCCAGACTTATTCATGTCACCACTTCTTGGTTTTGGGTGTTTTTGTTGTTTTGCTTTGGTTTGTTTTTTTTTTTTTTTTTTTGCTTATTCAGTTTTTACTTAAACACATCTATTGGTTTATCTGAGTTTCTTTAGCAACTCCTGCCCCTGTTTTTCCTTGGCACTTGCTTACTCTGGACCAGACTGAATCTCTCTTTTTTTCTCTCCTGATTGCCTGGGACTGATGTTTTCCCCATGACCGTTCTTTCCTGCCCCTGCACAACCCAACTCCACAGCTGCAGCACTTGAGCACATCCCAAGGGAAGCTGTGGCTGGTCTGTGTGCCCTCCTGCCACCCTGTCCTCTGAGGTGTCAGCCACATGCCCGCCTCACAGCCCGTTATTTATTGAAGAGCATTGTGCTGCCACCATCAGCCTCTCTCTAAATGTCTTCGATTAAACCAAACCTCTTTTCTGAGTCGTTTGTCACTATGCAGGATCCTGCTCCAGCACCTCCACCTCACCTTGTGCTCTGCCATGGGGCAGCTGCTGGCTGCACCTGGGCTGGGAGCTGCTGCTGCTCCTGGGCAGGGACCAGCTCAGAGCAGGCAGGGGGACAGGGCAGAGGCTGGAGCGGGGAGTAGCTAAATGCCTCCCCCACAGTAGACTAGGGCTTTGCGCAGGCTCAGCGCAGCCGGGCTCCCCACTGGCTGCCCCCACAGCACCTGCTTTATGGACGGACAAACACTCCCCACACACGGCCAGTGCCCAGAAGCTGCTCGGGCACCTGCAGCAGCACAGCCGGCCCCTCCCTGTGCCCTTGGGTGCAGGAGCCATTTTGGTGTAACCCAGCAGCAAAAGCTGACTGCTGTTTTGCAGTGGTGTAGCACCCTGAGCCAGCCCTCGCCCCTCCAGCCCCTTGTGCCTGCAGCAGCCTGGGCCCTGGCATGGGCCAGCAAGGAGCAGAGCCCTGAGGCAGTGGGGACTGACAGCCCCTGCACTCCCAAAGCTCCAGGTCACCATAGGCTTTGTGCTGGCGATCAAGAATGATCCTGACTGCAAGGCATTCAGCAAAGCCATTTATTCCACTTTCCTGCTCCCACAGATCTCCAGGTAGAACCCCACACGAGCGTTCCCCAGGCCCCAGAGGGAATTCACAGCACGCCACCCCATTGTGCCAAACGCGAGTGGGAGCCTGGCCATGCCGGTGGAGAGGAGCCCTTCCACCAGTGCTGGCAGAGGTGCCTCGTCCCTCAGCTGCATCTGCTGCAAACACAGCTGCGTCCAAGTCAACACAGGGCATTTAAAAAATAAGACATTTTTGTTCCTTAAAAATGAAACAGGGACCTGACAGCAGCCGTGTGTCCCTGAAATCAAAGCATAATTCTAAGGCTTCAGCGCCCTCACATAAGCACATGAACTCTCTGCCGGGGGCTGTGCAAGTTGATCTGGGAAGCTCACTAGAGTTTAATGGCCATAAAAATACATAAGCTGTCCCTTACTTCAGACAAACCCAAACCCTCCACAGCTGGGCAGTGGAATCACATGGGCAGCAACTGCTGCCAGCGATGGGTTGGAAAGTTAGAAGAAAGTCTCTAGTCTCACCCACTTTTAATTGAGTGCAAACACGGTGGCATCACTCCATGGGCACAGCCACCGGCTGCTCCGCCACAGCATCTGCCCCCAGCCCCACCGGCTGCTCCACCTCGGCCCCGCTCTCCAGCCCAGCCACCGCCTGCTCTGCTGCCTGCACAGCTGCCTGGTCCTCTGCTCTGTCTACAAATTCGTTGCCTGTTTTAGCAGATGCCATCAGCTCGTTTGCGTGCTTAGCAGCATGCAGGTTTCCTGTTGCCCCTGCTGCCTGGTCGATGGCCAGCTTCTTCGGCTTCTGCGTGGCAGCCACCGCCTCAGCCAGCTTCTCCTCTGGCACCATGTTCAAGATCTTCAGGGCGAAGAGCAACTGGAATTTGGCGGTTCCAACGAAGGAGTTTGCCAGGAAGTTGGGTAAACCGCCCATGCGGTCCTTCTGGGTGTAGAGGGGGACACGGACCATGCCCATCACCTGCAACAGCACAGAGCGCAGCTCAGCAGAGCCCGCAGCAGCACCGGACCCCCCCACAATCCCCTCTCCCCCACACCCTCACCCCAGCTCCCCGACAGCCCAGGCCCGCCATGCCCCGGCTGCCAGATCCTGCCCGTCCCTCCCACACCAACCCCTGCCCTCACCTCCTGCCCCCAGCCCGGCTGAAGCCCCTACCGGCCCTCCCCAGCCACACCAGCCCCTGCTCTCCCTGCCCAGCCCAGCCCTGGCTCTGTTCCCCCTCCTGCCCCTTCAGCGGGATCCCGCTGCCCCAGGCCACTACGGGGAGCCCCACTTCCCCTCCGCACCCCACGTGGGGACACCACTGCTTGCCCATGCGTCCCCCCTCAACCACGCCACAACCCAGGGCCAACTGCTGCCATTCATGCAGCTGCCAAATCCCACCGAGTGCCTTGCAGGCACCGGGGGAGGCCCTGGCTCTCACACTCTACCCCAGGGCATCAGCCAGACCCAGCTCCCCGGGAAGAAGGCTGCCCCCGCACGGCCTCTGTGCAAGCCAGGGACAACTGGGGTTAGAGCAACACATCACCACACCGAGGGTCGCGACTCCGGTCCAGGTGACCCAGCCCAGAGCGGGGGGAGACGCCCACCAGATGCGAGACGGACCTGGACCTCACCCGTGTCCTGAGGCTGAGCGGGTACTTGGGGCTCCTCCCTATGTGGGTGGTCACTGGGAAAGGCCAGAGCTCGAGCTCGCTACGCTCTGCAGCCCGAGGCACGACCTCAGCCAACAGCCAAACCTCCTAACGCCAGTGCTACATGGCGGTGCACGGCACTCGCCGACAGCAGCTCTACATGCGGTGCATTCCCCCGCTGGGCTGCGAGAGACGGCAGCCCAGCAGACCTAGGAGGGAAGCTGTGTCTTCCCTGGGCTAACGCTCAGAGCTCTACACGCCCCCTCCCTGGATGTCCCACCTCCAGCCCGTGGTCTCGGGAATGCACCGCGCTGATCTCGATGGTATGCAGCTCCTCCAGGGTCAGCTGCCTGGCGTAGAAGTGTGCCACCACGCGATGTGGCCCCTCTGTCAGGTGCGAGCACAGATAGTCAGCTTCCGTCAGGCGCACACAGCCCAAACCCAAGCCCAGCACCCGATTCAGACCGTCCTCCAGGGACCAGTAACGGCGATCCACGAACCCCCCGGGAAAGCCCAGCAGTCCGTCAAATCGCATCTGCATCTGCAATAGAGGCGCATGGTGTTAATGGGTCACGGCGGAGCCCCGCGGGGGGGCGAGGGGAGGAGCGGGGACCCGGCCCGACGAGGCCTCTGCGGAGGCGGAGCAGCGCGGGGAGCCCGCCCGGCCGCTCCTACCAGCTCCAGCGCATCCAGGACCGTTCACCGACACCGTGGCCGGGGAGCCGAGGCGGAGCCGCCACGGCACGGCCGCACAGCCGGGGGGCCCGGGGGCTTCCCCCCGGGCTCGGTCTCGCCGCCGGCCCGGCCCAGCCTGACGCTACCGCCCTGCACAGACCCGACAGACCCGCCCGGGCCCGCCCGCCCTCAGCCCGCCTCCCCCGAGCCCGCGGCCCGACCCAGCCCGAGGCCCCGCCCGCCCCCCCGGCCCCGGCCCCGGCCCCGGCGTCCCCGGCCCCCCGCCCGCGCCCTCACCAGCACGGCGTAGCGCAGCGGGATGCGGCCGAACAGCATGCCCGGGTTGGGCGCGTACAGCATGGCGTGGCACGAGTGGCTCCAGCCCGGGCCCAGCCGCATGGCCTCGTACCGCGTCAGCGGCTTCAGCTCGGGCACGCCCGGCACCCCCAGGGTCGGCAGCGGCGGCAGCGTCCCCGCGCCCGCCGGCAGCGCCCCCATGGCCGCCATCGCGCCCATGGCCGCCATCGCCTCGCCGCCCGCCCCGGGAGCCCGCTCTGCGCACGCGCGGCTGCGACGGCGGCGACGGGGCGGGACCGACTGCCGCGAGAGCCAGTGCCGGCGCGCCGCGCGCCGCGGGGCCAATGGGCGCTCGGCCGGGGCGGCCAATGGCGGAGAGGAGCCAATGGGAGCCGGCGCTGCTGCCCGCGTCGTCCGCCATATTAGGCAAGTGCCGCACTATGGCTGGCGGCCCCCGCCACCAATGAGATCAAAGCTGGCGCCGAAGAGCACGCCGGGAAGGAGGCGGACCACGGCAGTCCCGCCCGCCCCGGCCCCGCCCCTCAGCCTCCCAGCCCCGCCCCTCGGCCCCGCCCCGCCGCTCCTTGGCCCCGCCCCCGGCCCCGCCCCGCCGCTCCTTGGCACCGGATTCCGCCCCCCAAACAAAAGGCAAACTCGCGTGGCTGCTCCACGGGTTTATTACTACAAACATCGAGGGGGGTCGCCCTGGGACCCGCCGCAGAAGCAGAACAAGGCACACGGCGTGGGCAGCGCCGGGCTCCGCGCGGGGAGAGCAGAGGGGTCAGCCATGCCCCACCCCAAATGGGCATCCCGAAGGGGGTGGGACAGAGCTGACCCCCACGCTCCCCCCCTTCCGCGCAGAACCCTGCACCCCGGCAAAGCTCACCCCAGCACCCCGAGGAGCTGCCGGGGCAGGCAGGGGGGTCACAGCTATGTACAGGGGCAGTGACAGCAAAGGGCTGTGGTGGGTGTGTACAAAATATACATCGGTAGTGTCTGTCCTTCATCTGCTGATTTTAACCCCCGAGCCCCCCTCCCACATAAAAACACGACGCCAGCCCCTACCCACCGCTAGCAGGAAACATGCACGTCTTTTAAAAAAGCCGGGCTGTGCCAAAACCGTGCCGGTGCGATACGCCACGCCGTATCCCCGGGGCGGTGAGCACGGGCCAGCCCCACTGCAGGGGGGAGAGAGGCTGTGCTGGGGGTCTGGGGTCCGGTGACAGGGAGGTCCGGCCCCGCTCATGAGAGGCTCTGCTCATCTTCCAGGTGAAGACACGTCTGCTCGAAGAGAAGAGGCTGCATGGGGCTGCCAGTGCCACGGCCGGGGAGCGTCTTGGTGAAGTCAGATGAGCCTGAGTGAGGAGAAGGGGGTTCAGCCCCAATAATGCCGGTTCTGGGTCAGACTAAGAGCGAAGGCAGGAGCCCATCATCCCGCCACCCCCTCCTACCCTGCCCTGAGCACAGGAGACGGGATAGAGCTCGTGGGCTCTAGATTCAGCAAGTGCCAGGGGCGGGACACAAGACGCAAAGGGGACACACTATCTGTCATCAGCCTGGGAAAAGCCAGCATGGCCGTGGCTGTTCATGGTGCCCACCAGACAGCAGAGCACACACCCAGGAGCCCAGAGCGGGTCAGGGTTTTTGCTGCCCTGGCTGGGGTCCTGGCACTCGGGGACAGCACAGACCCTGGGGCTGCAGGGATGCTGGTGCCAGGGGTGGGAACAGCCAGGACAGGGCTGGCAGCGCAGGCTGGTTGGTTTGCTGCCCCCTCCTGCCCTGCCCCCATGGCCAGGATCAGTTCCATCCCTGTCCTCGCCCGGTTGTCCCCTTCCCAGGAGGGGTCCTGCTGCCCCACACCGCAGCAATGCGCAAGAAGAATAAGAAGACGTACCAGCTTACTCCTCTATACCAATAGAGCAGGAATCGGGACCCAGTGCTGCCCAGGACAGGAGGGAGGAAGGCAGACAGAGAGGGAAGGAGACATTAGAGAGGCACTCAGAGCAAACTGCCGCTCTATGGAAGAAAACAGGCTGCAACAACAACAGTTGGGGGTGAGGCCAGCAAAGCACAGCACCCCACAGCCCTTCCCGCCTTGACACCGCCCCATGGCAGAGGGGTGCCCGCTGCCCCCTGCGCCAGCTCAGTCTCCCAGAAGCCGGCTCAGCCTGTTTCCCTCCCTCGGCCAAAGGCAGGAGTGCGGTTTGGGGACAGGCACAGGAGGCACCTGTTACATAAATGGTGCCGCTGAGTGGCCACAGCCCGGAGAAGAGAAAGGAGAAGAAGAACAGAGACAAAAGGGTGAGGGAGGAGGAGGGAGAAGTGAGGACAAGTTACCTCTGCATTAGCCCCCTTGCCCGCAGCTCACTCTGCCCACGAGCAGAACGGGAGCCCATGCTCCAGGCAGGCACGTTCCTGTCCCATCCCAAGGCTGCAGCTCATCACCACGCCTTGCGGGGCTGCCCGTGGTCAGGCTCAGAGTCCACAACCCCCCCAGGCCCCTTGGTGCCTCGAACCCGAGTCGCGAGCAGGCAGGTTGGCCCTGTGTCTCTGACCCCAACGGTGTGGCCATTACCTGGCAGGTAGACGTCTACTGGGGGGTCACTCTCCGACTGTGTCAGGCTCCTGTGCTCGCTGCAGCTGCCATCCTGCAGGACGTCTTCAACAGAGGGAGGGCGGCTACCTGGAACCAGACGAGAGCGCAGCCCCTAAGTGCCCAGAGCAGCTCCGCAGGGGCAGAGGCCAGGAGGACAAGCTGAGATCTTCCATGTGAAGAAGCTCCCGGCCCCCTCATCCCCACAGAGGTCTCGGGAGAGACGGTCGGACTGGCCTGGGTCACTGTCAAAGGACCAGCTCAAAACACACCCAGCAGTCCCCTCCCACCCCATCCTCCTGCCCTCTGGATGCTGACTGAGCACCAGACACCCACCCCAAAGACACAGGGTACATCCTGCACACCCGGTACTGCAGCCATGGTCTCACCAGGACCACACTGGTGCATGCTGCCATCCCCCGCCTCAGCCATGTGAGGAGACCATGCACAGCACGGACAGCTCTACTTGTGCAGAGCTTACAGCAAGTAGAGATGCTCGGCAAATAAACCTGTGGATTTTACTGCCCTGCTTCCAAGGAGAGACCCTGGCACCTTTGGAAAAGCACAGCAGCTCAGAGGTGGATTTCAGGGGCTAGATGTTTCTGGACTCGCACGTCCGTCCCCCAACTGTCCCCTTCCCACAAAGACAAGGTCTGGTTGCCCCACAGCCAAGTGCACACTTACCCTGCTGCAGGGACGAGGCCTCCTCGATCTCTTCCCCTGCCACACTCTGTAAGGAGGAGCAGCACAGGTTAGTTCTGCAGGCTGGAGGCCCTTGCTGCACTTACTGCCCTGGCTCTCTCCAGAGAGCCACGCGCAGGGCCAGGGACTCATTTCCCACAGGGAGCACAGGGCCATTCATCAGCACTGCAGCACCACAGGCCGGGATGGAGGCGCTTCACAGGCTGGAAACCCAGCAAGGCCCAACTTCTACCCCTGCCCCAAACACTGCTGGGCTCCCCCAGGAAGCCGGGGGAAGGTCAGCTCTGACATGGCTGCAGGCCAATGGACTTTCCAACTCCATAGCTCCCAAAGATGTGTTTGGGGCACAGGGAGCGACTGCGTCCTGCCCCATGAAGCCCTGTGGGTAAAGAAAGGCAGCCAAGACTTGGCTCCAGGCTTCTTGTGCCAAGCAGCTCATCTTTACCCTGTCACTGAGGGAGCGATGGCCCTTCCCGTGTCCCCCAGAAGAGCCGCCCCCACAGAAGAGCTCTGGCTCAGAGCAGCTCCCCAGCAGAGCACAGACTTACTTCTGGAGAGCTGGTCTCTCTCAGGACCAGCTCACCACCGCTCAGCGCTGGCTGCATGTCAGAGTCCTCGGAGAGCTTCTCTTCATCCTCCTCGTGGATTGGGGATGAGGGAGACCGTAGCGTGCTGCAGCAAGAGAAACTCCATTTGTAACTCGACACTGCTGCCAGCACATGGGCTCTGGTGGGTTTGGTGGCAGCGGCTCAAGTTGTCACCACTCCTGCTCTGTCCCTTCACCAGCAGCGTAAGCCAACTTGCATGAGCAGAAGCTCAAACTGTTCAGCTAAATTCACCCGGGCCCTCCAGTATCAGCCCCAGGGAGAAGAGCAGCAGCAGTTCTGGGGCAGAGCCCAGCTGTGCAGAGCTCAAGCACAGGAACACAACTCAGACAAATCTGCCTTCACATGAAAAGCAAGAGGCCCTGGTCCCACACTGCTCCTCACACCTTCAGGGGCTCCCTTCCCAGAGGAAATTCAGAATGGAGGACAGCAAGGAGTGCCAGGAACAAACCTGGTCTGACCCCGCCAGTGTGGCCCCACAAGGGATGCGTGAAAGTCACCTGCAGTGGGCTGCACACTCCACGGCATCCACACCTACACCCTCCATCATGATGCCAAAAGAGGAGGCCTCAGATAACTATGAAAGGATCTCACTCAGCATTTTGTGCTCTGAAATTCAGGTCACTTCTCTCCCCACTCTTTTGTTCTTGGGGAACTCCACAGAAAGCTGAAATCCAACAAGGTTTGGATGTCAAATGCAAATGAAGAGACTAGCTGCACTGGAACTGAGACATTTCCATCCAAACTCTGGATGAAATCTCCTTGTTAAAAATCCTCTTCCTTTTGGTGACAAAGCTACCTCTTAACAGACATAAGCTTGTCACCTGGGGCTGAACACAGAGGTGGTATCCCAACTCTCTCACTGGCATTAGTACCTGGTGGCCTCCTAAAATTCTGCATTAGCTGTGGTACCAGTGATGGGACCAGCCGGAGCCAGAGCCTGAGCCCTCTCCTGGCTCCCAGTGCGTGTGGCCACAAGCCCTCAGGGCTTGCAAGAGGCGTGGACCCCTTCATCCCCATGCTGACCTATCTGGAGACTTGCTCCGCTTGCTCTTCTGGTGGCTGCTCTCCACAGCTCTGTCCATCCCCACAAGCGGTCGGCCAGCAGGCAGCACCCCATCCACCACGCCAGAGTAGCTGATTTCGTCATACAGAGGAGCTGATGGGATGGTGGGGGAAACAGAGCGAAGGCCGTTCAATGCTTCCAGCAAGGAAATGGGCTCATAGCCTGGAGGGATGTTGTCAGAGCTCTGTGGGTGAGAAAGCGAGGGACACGTTAAGAAACCCTCAGCAGGATGGAAGCCCCCCTAGAAAGGAGAGGCCCTGCACCTCCCACGCTGCACTCCCCACAGCCACCTGTCCAGAGACCCTCCGTCTCTTTCCCCTGCAGCAGCCACTTGTTCCCCTTTGGGCTGTAATGCTGATGATGCTCCGGGCAAGTTGCCAGAGCAATGAGTTAGAGACTGGGCATCTCAGCATGTCGGATCATGGCTGGGCACACCCCTTGCCATATATTCAAGAGCTGGACAAGGAGGGTGAGAAAGCAGGTTCCTAAAAAAACTGCCACAAAATAAGTTTGGACTTTTTCTCCTAAAAGTTCTTCCAAGGGTTCAGAGATCCTTCCAACTCAATAAGCACCCCACTTGTGCTTCCCGCAGCTCTTTCACAGCACCACCAGTGTCACCAGGAGAGAGTCAAAGGTATGAGAGCTGGTCCTCAGAGCCTCCAGCACTTCCACTTCTCCCATGGACTTGGTCCCCTCAGCTGCAAACGTCGGCGCTCTGCACAGTCACCTCTGCTACAGGAAGGAAAGGGATCACAGAACCACTGGCCTTGGAGGGAGGAGGGCAAAACTGCACCAATTCCCATCCCCTTGGTAACTCACTAAGCTGCCAGGCAAAGGGACCCTTGTGAAGCCGTCAAACCAACACTGGCTTAACTCTAAAAATCCTCCTGATCATCAAGGTCCTGCAGACTCAGAGATAAATAGAGTTTATGCTGCAACCCAGTAGGCCACAGGCAGCTTAACCCAGCCCACTGCAAACAAAGAGGCAAGACTGCAGCAGCCCAGGCTTACACTCAGTTAAGCTGTTTCAGCCCTGCACCTCACGGAGGTGGTTCTCTGTTGCACCTAAGATGGTGTGCTGCTGCTGAGTCTGGCCATCAAATCCTGAAGCTTCTCTGTGCTTCATCCCCCAATCAGACAGCTGCGGATGAGCCTGCCCAGCAACCTGTTCCAATACCAGCTGCTAATTCGGGGTGAATTGATTGCTGAACTGACTCACTTGTGGTCACAGAAGGAGGTAGATCTGACTGGCAGGAAAGAACCAGTGGCACCTGGAGTCAAGCATCAACCCACAGCCCCTAAAGTGCTGGTCTTGTGATGATTCTGAGCTTGCACTGAAAACCACAGCTGGAGATTGAAAGATAACCAGTCAGCTGAACAAGGGATGGGTTTGCAGTTGGTGCCACCTGCAGGCGGTGGGGCCAAAAGCCACCTCCACCAAAACATGTCATTGCCACACAGCAGCTCAGAGATGGTCCATTGTGGACAGAAAAGTCAGGGAAACAAAACCCCCTGGGTTGTGTTTGGGACATTTTCTCCTGGCTGCGCAGACCAAGGCCTGAGGGTTCACAGGCTGCTCACTGTGGGGAAAGTTCAGGTTCTGTGGCACAGCTCAGGCTGGAGGAGGATTTCTCTGCCAACAGCTGCAACTCTGTTTCTGCAAGTCACTGAGCTTCCAAACAACCCTGAGACACTGCTCCCCTCCTCACACTCACCACGACACCACCTGAGAGGCCACTGCAGGAGCACTGCCAGTTGCTGCAGGAGGCCTGCAGAGTGCCAGGGTCATACCAAGCTTGCAACAGCCTTATCACTTGAACCCCGCCCCAGGGCATCCAGGCTGGTTTGAATAAAGGAAAACTGCAGCCTCCTTGATATCGATGACAGCTGTAGCTGCATTTGATGGGAGTACACAAAGAAGGCACAGAGACGCTTCCTGGCCTGGCGGCCTCCCTCGCCTTTCCCCTTCTCAGCTCCTGGTACCTCACGATCACTATTCATGCTGTCCCCAGCACGGCATTACAGCTACATGTCATCACACCAACTCGGAGAGCCCACAACAAAACAAGCTCCATCCTTCCTATTTCTCTAAAAGCAAACCAGCCCACTGCAGCCAGTGTTCCTGAATGCAAGACCTGCTCCAGCTGTGCCTGTTTGTCTGCCTCTACATCCCAGCACGGGGGTGGAAACCACAAGATGTGCCCACGCCAAACTGCCAAGGGGGTGAGACAAGTGTGAGGAAGCTTTTGGGTGAGCCAAGGAGACAGCAGCTTGCCCACAGTCCTACAAAGCTACAAAAACGTCTTGGCCAGGAACTATAAAGCAGCCAGGCTCAGAACCTGTGGAAGTCCCTGCAAGTCAGCGTCAGACCCCTGTGGCAAGCTGCTTCCACCTTGCTCGTTCCTCCGCAGGCAAACCAGGGAGGTCAGTGATCATCCGTGCAGGGTATGAGCGTCTCACCGCTACCATGGAGGCAGGACAGAGAGTGTCGCAGCCTGTACAGGGGCACAAGCCAAACCCAGCGTGTTAGCAAGCCCTCGTGCGTGTAACACGTCCACGTGCTGGTGACAGTGCTGACAAAGAATTGCCATAGGAGCCAAATACAACCAAGTCCACTTACTGTTTCCTTTCTAGGCTTCCTGCTGGGCAGGGAGACAGTGCTCACCTTAAGGGCTTTAAAGGGACACTGTCAAGAGAAAATAATGTTTTAAAGAAGTTGTTTCTTGAGGTTAGTGACATAAAGAGACACACCGCATCTCCTCACCTCACTGCAAGTGACAGCACCTGCTTTGTCTACACACAGCTTCACAACTCTCAGGGTTTCTCCCCTGCCCTGTTTCTTAGCCCCAGTTGAAGGCAGCAGAGCTACAGTGCTGCAGAGGACAGATGGATAAAACCAGGATTTTCCTGTGACAATCTCTTTCTGTTCCCAGGAAAACCAGTAAGGTGATTTAGATGCAGATCCCTCTCTCCTCACTCTGATCTCATGTGTCCCGCCAGAGCCAGCTGTGCAGCAGCACTGCTCAGGCAATGAGCCACTGCCCTCACCACACCAGGGACGTGCGACTGGGCCCTGGTGCCACACTTACCATCCCACGCTCCCCGAGCTGCCCGCTGAGACCTTGTCACTCAGGGAGGCTGTCACAAAGAGGCCTTTCTGCCACCGTGCTGGGAACTCCAATGCCAACGGCATTTCATCAGAGCGTGCTAACATACAGATGTGTGTGCAAGTCAAACTGTAACCCCCTCCCACTTTCCCAGCTTCCACCCCGTCACGCTCAAATTTTGCCACTTTTATGCTGGGACAGGCCCCGAGAAACCTTCTCGCACTAAGGTTTCTGTGGATTTGTTTCTTCCAAAAGACAGGAGGGCCCTTGGCTAAAACCAGTCCACAAGAGGAGAGATCCTGGCTGTCTAAGCAGGGCTGACAAGAGAGGCGGCACGGCTCAGGAAGACCTTGCTCCAAGGCCTGAGTGCACCTCCTGAGGTCCCATGGACACCAGACATCAGGTTGAGCAACTCGTGCAAGCACAAGCTGCCTGCTCAGGCTGAGACCAGCACCCAGGCTTTCTACACGGGGTTGCAAGGTACTTACAGAGTGCTCATCATGGTCAACGCTCTGTGCCAAGACAGGGCTGAACGACACCGGCGACAGAGCTCCCGGCTTCTTCCTCACAGCCCGGATCTGCAGCAGGGCGCGGAAGGCTAGGAGAGAACAGCAGGCAGGTGATCGCACAGCCCAGCAGGAGCAGGCCGTGCCAGTCGTGTGCCGGAGCAGCTCAGCTCACCACAGACACACCGTCAGCACGGACGAGCAGGACCACAGAGCACATCAAAGCCACGTGCCATGATCTGGCTTCTAGTTGATTGGTCTATACTGGGGAGAGATTTGCTGGCCAAAAAACTCTGAATACACACAGCCCTTGCAGAGAACAGGCGCTGCGTGTGTTTCAGGCAGAGGTGTTTCAGGCCTGATACTGTACGACATACTAATAAAAACATGAGCTTGGCCTCGGACAGCACACTGGAAGCTACAGAATGGTGAGGGACCTCATGTAAAACCACTTTGGGTTCGTTCAGATCCCACAAGTCTCAGCTCTGGGGCTCAGCTGGTGCTGGAAGCATCGTGCCTGCCATCGGCTGCTTTCCCACCAGCCAGCACTGCGGTGCTGAGTGGAACCCAGCCAGAGGGTTAGTGGCTGAACTCCTGTCTCCAGCACAGCAAACCCTTTGTCCTACCACCACAACAGCTTTGATCTCCACTCCCTGCCCACAGTACCATTTTCTATCTGCAGATCTTTAATATTGTTAGTTCCTCTGTGCCAAGGGTGTATACGAATGAGCCAGACATCTGTTCTGATGCAGCTGTAAGAACTTGCTTGTACACCAGGAAAAGCCCAGGCATTTCCCTAGTTCCTTTTGCACCCAGCCACTTGCAAGATCAGCCTAGAACCAGAGGACAGAGGTGCAAATCTATCCTTGCTGCCTCTGCAGTCCCCAGAAGCAGATTCACAGGAATTCTGACATGGGCGCACCTTCCAAACAAATCCAACCTACTCTGCTACGGCATGCAGATGAGATAACGCTGTTCCTGTGTTTTAAGTTGTGCTACTTATAGGCAAAGCTGTCTGGCACTTCCTCTGATATGATCTTGCTTTTGGTTACTGCATCTTTGCCAAGTTTCAACTGTTTAGGCTTAAATCCTCAGGCCTGTCTTAGGCTCTTTTTTCTTTTCCTGAGAGGTATCAATTAGAAACAATCAAATACCTCAGAGATCAAGCACAGGGTAAAATGCATGTCTATTCCAGCAAAAACACAGGCATTTTCTCAAGAGACTCCTGTGCCTCTGTGCTTTTGAGAAAATACATGGAATTCAGCAAGTGCTGCCTGAGCGTCGGAATAGGTATTTAGTTTTTTCCATCTTTTGGAAGCTGAGCAATGCAGGGGTTAAGCAGACCCTCCTAACTCTCCTAGCAAAGAAAAGGACTCCAAATTGACCATTATCTCACCTCTGCCTCCCTAGTGAAGTCGAAGTAAGGTTGTTAGAGGAAAAATGAATCATGCGAAGTACTTGGACAGCACTCTGGTGGGGCTGGCTGCTGTCTCGGCCAGAGAGTCTCAGGATAAAGGTTCTATGTTCCCTCCTTCGGGGCATTTTCCACCTTCTTCACCACAACACAAGAACTGCCTAAATGGCACAGCTCAGACCACCTGCACCTTCAGATCCCATCTCAAGGAGAAGGAAGTGGCCAGGGAGGCACTGGATAAAGGGCCATTCTCCCACATGCTCTCCTCCTTCCCTGCTTGAGGGCAGTTATTTTAGGTGCCAGGAATCTCCAGATGCCAGTGAGAGCAGCAGCAAATTTGATGCTGAGCCTTGGGGTGGAGTCTGTAAAATCCACACTCCTTCTTACAGCCTGTACTGATGTAACAGGAGCCTAGGAGGGAGAAAGATGCCCTTGTGTCCTGGGCACATACTCACGCAGCCTGCAGATGGGACAGTTATTGGCCTGGTAGCGCAGGGTGTCAGCACAGGAATTGCACAGGCAGAGGTGTCTGCAGGGCAGGATCAGGGTGTCGCGGAGGTCAGACAGGCAAACCACACACTCGTTGCTGTTGTCGCTATTCTCGTCATCTGAAGGCTGCAATGAGAGGCAAGACATTGGCACGTGAATGGAAAAGGCCATGCTGAACTGTGGGACTCTGGAGCCTGGGGAAATCTCACAACCAACAGCCTGTGAGACTCTGCAGCTCTCAGTGGGGGTTTCTCAAGGAGAGAAAGCTCCAGCCCACACAGCCCTGCTAATGGACACTCCTTCATTTCGGGACTCTGCTCTGAACTCACGAAAGGCCAGAGACAGGACGCTGTACCGTGAATTCACAGCACTGCTGTCCCTACCCAGAGCCAGGCTGTGTGCAGGGGGAGCCCCTCTGCAGTTCGGATCCCCTTGACTGAGGGAGACTAAGAACAAGCTCCTGCCAGCCAGCCTGTGGCTCCCGAGGCCAGCAGGGAAGCAGGGTCCTGGCAGTCCAGCCTTTCTGCCCCATGTCCACAGAGAGAGCAGCCCCCAAATGAGCTGCTTGCTGACTGCAGTAGGTGGCTGGTCAGAAGGAGGCACTCCAGCCATGTCTAGCCCAGTTGCCACAAGTCCTGTGAACCTGTGATGGAGTGAGTAGTTCTCCTGCCACAGCATTTTCATCAGTCTCCTGTGCTGGCACAAGCTTCAATGCAGCCATAGGAGAACCCGCCTGTGATGCTCATCTGCTCACAGCTGCCCTGGTAAGAAGGTCAGTATGAACCCATTCAACATGAACGTGCATCACACTAGTCTTTCAGTCACTCAGAGCCCCCAAAATTGGATTACAGCCACCCAGGAAGCTGTGGCTAGGAGAAGAAACCTACTGTCCAATCACAAGAGCTCTCAAGTGACATCTGTGAACCCCACAGTCTCCCCACTGATGCCAGAGAAGTTATGCCAGAGCCCACCAAACTGATGACCCAGCAGGGGCCACCCTCCACCTTCACCTGGTCCCACTTCATGAGGCCCCTTTGATCGCCAGGGCCAACACATGCCAGACCACGGGCAACCTTGGTGTGAGCAGCAATACACAGCATTTGCTGCTGCCATATCCACATCCAGCCTGCTGACTATGCCAGCAAAAGGCTGCAAGCCTGTCTGCCCCGTCACATGCATTCCTCATCTATTTTAAAGAACAGGCCTTTTGTTTTCCCATTCATACAGTTTGCTAAGTATACCAGGAAGAACAAAAATGGCCTCGGGTTACTTGTCTGAAGGGCCAAAAATGTGGGATTGCTGGATCAAGAGAATCATCACAAGACCCTGGAGGACCCAAACAGAAGCCTTCAATCCTCTTAAATAGATCCTGTGCAAGAAAAATCTCTGAAAAGGCTTCTCCCTCCTGCCTCTTCTGGTGCTACCTACACAGGCAGATAGAGATCACAGGATGCTTTGGGCAGGACGCTGCACTGCTTGGAGAGGAAATCCTGCTTGTCTTGCTCTGTGGCTGCTTCTCTGTTGCAAGTGTTACACACACCAGAGGTCAGCACTTGGTACTGTCTGCAGCCCAGGTGGCAGCAAAGGGCAGCTCTACACAAGGCTAAAGCCAGCATAAAGCAGTCACGTAACCTGCACGCGGCTGTGCAGCAAGCTGGGATTCAGCAGAAGCTCCTGCCTGAAGATAGGCAATGTTTCTCGCTATGGCATTTGCATATACATCCCTTATGGATGCTGCTCTCCCGCGCGCTGGGGAATGCAGACTGCTCTCAGGACACTGGCAAGCCCTAGAGAGCTCAGCTCCCTGCAGCGCTACAGGAGCCTGCAGTGCACTCCCCAAAAGAAGAAGACGAAGGAGCCACAGGAGCAAAGCACAGACACCAGGAACAACTGCCCTGACTGCAGAGAGCCAGTGACCCCAAAAATCAGTGCTCTGAAACACCCACAGGGCACTGATGTCCTTTGCTCCTAGCAATCCCAGCCCCACCAAACATCCTCAAGAATGTCACGCTGTCTAAAATTATCTCAGCACAACTCCACCGACTGTTTGGGCCTTATGACAGTGAGGACCTGCCATCTCTGGTCTTCTTCAGCACCTGCAGGAATGACACAGACATGACAGTCATTCTGGGAAGCACCTCCATGTTGCCCTGCCAAGCCACATCATTAAGCTCGAAAGCTTGGAAGGCTGGAAACTCACAGCTCAGGGAGCAGGAGCTTTCTGAGCGCTTTTACCTTGGTCTCTTGGTTGTTTTTGTTCTCGATGCCATAGATCTCCTGAAGCAGATAGCTCACCCGGTCAACCTAGGGAAGAAGACAACAGTTGGAGTGCCAGCTGCTCTGTCATTGCTGCTTCATGACCACCTCCCCTCCTCTCTGTGTCAAAATGTCCACATAACACCCACGGCAGCCAGCTCCCCTAGAGACACATAAAAAAGGTAACAAACAAATACTGCAAAGGACAGCTGGGAGAATGAATCTCTCCTTACTCAAAAAGTGGTGCCCATCCCATCTGGGCTGAGCGGGGAGCCCAACTGGCCACTTTTGTCACTATCAAAATAATCCAAAACCCAAGTATTCTGCTTGCCTCAGAGATCAGGAGGGAACATGCACCCATAGCTCAAAGAAGCCAGAGGCAATCAGCCCTCCAGAGTCCTTTCCTTCTGTGAAGCGCTGCCTAACTTCAACCAAGATGAACTTCCACCCGTCTGTAACCTCAGGAGATGTGAGGTGCCGACAGCTTGCTGCTGGCACATCAATGGCTGCACATCATTTCGCTCTTCACCACCTTGGAGCACAACGTCAGGTTACTGAAGACAGACAAACCATCTTCCTTAGGACGAGAAGCACTCAGGGGACAATTCTACATTAGTGCAGTGTCATTTATTACCACCTCCAGGCCCTTGGTGGCACCTCTAAATTGGGGTGTGTGGTGGCAGAAGGTGCTGCAGGCACAGTGGAAGTTGCTCACAGCCCCAACCCCGGGATGTGCTCCTCAGAGCTGTGCCTTTATGTAAATGCTGACAGCTGCCTGTAAACTCCCCAGAGCAGCTGAATTAAAGAAGTGAGGCAAGAAAGGCTGACAGTTCAAGTCCCGGTGGGGCGAGTCACCTCTGCAGAGTGGGGTGCTGTCCTCTCTTCCCTAGCTTAGCCAGCAAGTGCAGCACGAGGCTCTTACAGCTGTGAGGAGCCGTCTCTACAAGGATTCATCAAGGTACCAGTCCCCCGAGATCTGCTGCTACGCAGCAGCTTCCACAGAGCAGGGTGAGTTCATCCGCACAAAACTCCGCAGCAGGTAAATTCATGAAGGGGTTGCAAGGTATCAAACTGACACATCTAACAGGGAAACGCTTTCCTGCCATCTCCAGTAACCACCCAGTTGACACCATGCATTGAAGCCAAGCCACCAGGAATCCAGTGCTCCAGCAGCTCATCAGTCCCAGGGCTTTCGGCTTTTCCACGTGTACTTGGCCTCTCTCCGTTCCTTTTGTCAAGCCAGGTGCTCAGAAGAGCAATGGCTCTGCCATGGGATTCCAGCGCTGCAGAAGACATCACATGCCAAGATGGGGGCAGGAGCTCGCTATATCCAGCCCGTTTGCCAGTTCAGAAATGCTCCGAGCTGGGACGCAGCAGCTTTAACAAACTAATTCCAGAGTCACCCTGTTTAACTCAGCGTGCGGCTTACAGACAATCTGTTCTAGGCCTGCATTTCCAGGCAGTGAGGTCAGATGTTGGACTGCTGAGCAAAATCCTCTGCAGTGGCTCACAGTTCACCCGGGAAGTTTGGGAACAATTATGTGGGATTTGTTCTTTTGTAACTCGACATTTCAAACAGAGCCTTGTTACAGCATCCCAACTCCTCAGAGGATCCTGATGGGCAACAGTGAGTGCAGAAGTGGTCAGCTCAAAGCACAGAAGAGGTCAGGAAGGGAAAAACCAGAGTCTGTGAAGGAGTTTTGCTGCTGGCCTCTAAAAACCTCGAGAAGCTCCTGTCCCAGTAGGAAAAGGGTGGGCAGCACAATGTGGCTCTTACTAGAAAGATCTCTAGGTTTTAAAACAGTAGGAGTAAATAAGATGGAGTAGGTGACTGTACAAAATGCAGTCCTTCACCTTCACACTTCTCCAACCCTGTACATCGTCATCCTTCCAAAGGCTCCTGTTGCTATGTACAGCCTCATCTGATGCACACAGGAGCCAAGCCCAGGTCATGTTTTTCTGCTGACCCATCTGTTTGCGTTCATCAGTGTTGTATTTCTTCAAACAGGATGGTACATCAGAACTGATCTCAGCTGAGAGAACCAAGCAGTTCAGCTCATTAGCTGCTGCCTCCTGCTCCCAAAGAGCTTTAGAGATTGATGCACGCAAAAGGTACCTGGGAATCCTGGCAATGACAAGGAGGGGAAGGCAGAAGAAAAGCAGTGATGGGGAAGAACATACAATGCTATACAAATGGTTTACTTCAGACATATGGTCTATATCTCTGCTCTATGCTCTTATGGGTGCAGATGCTACCTCAGTTTCAGTGGTACTGTATGTTCTTCTAGCAAGAGCTTCCTTCTATTTTAACAGCCACGAGAGAGAACATATAAGCATTACATTTTACAAACTGCCAATAAAAAAAAATGTACCCACAACCAAACACTGAGTGGGAAGGTTCCGTGCTCTGCCAGTAAAGACAGACAAGCACACCCTGTTTTGCTGCAGGAGACAGTTAACCATCCTGTGGCAGGGTGGGAACTTCCCTAGAGAGCACTTCCAGCAAGACAACCCTCCATTTGGGGAACCCAAAGTGCTAAATGGAGAATGGTACACACTGTGTTACTGTGCACAGTAACCCAACACCGACTCAGAGAGCTCACTGCCATGTAAGCACTGTTGTAAAGAATTAAAAAATAAGTAAAAATGCCCCCCAAAACTTGCAAGCAAGATAAATGAGCAGCTTTAAATCAGTTCACGAATGCTTTTCTCTGATCAGAAGAATATGTGAGGCAGAGGCACCACTGGCATGACACCACTCTGCACCCTCAGCGCTCAGGCAGCTTCCTCCAGCGCTGCCCACAAGCTCTCCCTCCAGAGCCACGGCTCTCCTGGATGCTGCCACTACAAACCTGCCTTCGCATGCGCTATAGGTTCCTTTCCGCAACAGGTTCTGTCTGTCTCTATTAAAAATACTTGTGGCACCCAGATCAATCAGCCAGCCAGGAGATCACGCTGCAACACAGCCAAGTTAAGCACCAAGGGAGGGAGGGGAGCGCAGGTCAGCCTGGGACACAGGGGGCTCAGGACAGATTTTGGGCTGGAGCACCAGCGAACTCTCCACTAGCACCGGGATAAAGCTCTGGCAGTGAGGGCTAATATTGCTGCCACAGGGCAGGAGCAAGTCTGAAGGACACGCTGTGGGTCTCTGCACAGCACTGGTCAGACAGACAGTGAATTACCAAATGCAATGTTGATATATGATTAACTGACATTGTTCAGTGGCTCTTTTCTGACCTGGGGGCTGGAAGAAACATCCTAGAGCAAAAAGTGTCTAATCAAGGCACTTAATGACCTTCTTGATACTAAAAGGCTTTAAACCCTACCCATCAATCACAAGCAGCTGAAGTCAAGCACATTTAAGGCAGAAACACACCACACATCTAGAGGTGGAAGGGATCGACCACCAAAATCTCATCTCTTTCTCCAAGACACGTCAAGCTGATCCTTGCAGCAGGATCACTACCAGATTTCCTTTCAGAAGATGAAACTCCTGGCAATCTTAGCAGTTTGCAGTTGACTACATATTTCTCTCTGTGCAAGACTGGATGCTATTTCCATCTTGATAAGGCAATCTACAGCCTCTGCACATCACATCACACCAGGATAGGCTACAAAAGGGCTACAGATTCCTAACATTTCCCTGTTTGCCAGTCTCCCCCCTTCCCTTACCCTCGTAACCCATGCAGTCTGGTACATAAACAACAGCTTCAAAGCAAGACCACGTCTGTGACTGCTCAAGTCCCAGGATACTCGTAGGGGGACACACAAGATGAGCCAAAAGGTCTCAGGCCCTGGGATTGCTCCAAATATACCATGGGCATAGCAAAGAAGCTTGTGCAGGGAGAAGACATGATAGGATCTTAACACACACACACACACACACGTGTGGAATATCAACAGCTTTCAGCCCCCAGGTAGGACACTGGGAGCTTGCAAAGATATCCTTCCACACCACAAACGCAAAACGTAAGGAGATCAGGCAGTGTCAATACACAGATATGCTTCTCGCTACTTAACATGTACGGCACTTACGCTCACTTACGCGAACCCGATTTACTCACACCTGTACAGAAATGAAGCATCAGTACTGCACTTTGCCAGTTTTGTATCCGAGCGCCAAATGCCAGCAAGGCAGGAACGTATAGGGAAGACTTGGATCTATACGTTGTGCCTGCCTCCCCGAGGAGCACAGAGACCTGCACCACGGCTCTGCAGGTCCCACGCTGCCGGATCTGCTCCCCCAACACACACCTGGCTGTGCAACAACCAACCCAACGCTAAGGGCTGCCAGCAGGTGACTGGCTTTGCTTGTGATATCTGAGCTAACAAGGTGAGATCTTGGGCTCTCAGTGAACTAACACCGAAGCTTCCCACTGGGTTCAGTCAGGCATCTGTGGGACACAAGCAAATGTCTTTAATCAAGCAGTAGACAGGAAACAGGTACTTACGATCTGCTTCTGTTTTAATGGCTTCACGGAAAAACTGCCATCAACATGCTAGCAGGAAAAAAAGGAAATGCATTAGATAGCTGAACTGTACAAATTAAGAGTAAAACACACTCATGGTCAGAGCTGGTGTCTGCTAGTTAAGGGGAGGGTGGTATTTGTATAACCTCTCCCAGAGAGGTTGTGGAGTCCCCTCTGGAGACATTCAAAACCTGCCTGGACACCTTCCTGTGAAATCTACTCTAGGTGTACCTGCTTTAGCAGTTGGGTTGGACTAGATGATCTCCAGAGGTCCCTTCCAACCCCAACCATTCTGTGATTCTGTGATAAGCAGGACAGCCTGAAGGGCAATAATTCCCAGCGGAGTTGGTGGAACAAGGTATCGGAGTGCTCCTTGTCTGCTTCCAGTGCAGAGCCAGTTGAACTTGGCTCAAGTTAAACCTGGCTGAATTGGGTCAGAGCATACACAGAAATCCACTGGCGCACTGGATGCTTTCAGGCTGCAAGCAGTCCAGCTGGGTGCAAACACTTCTTCAGCAAGTCCAGCCAGACTTGGCAGAGGACATTTGTTAACACCCTAAATAAATAACACCCAGTTCAGACCCACTCCTGATGGCAGAGACCCAAGAGAGCAGGGGCTGGCATGAGGCTGAGAACAAGGCTTGTCCACTGGACAGAGTCAGAAACAAGCCACACATGTTCCACATTGCCACCTTCAGAGCTGCGGGGACCACCTCGAGCCTCTCATCTGCTCAGTGGCAGCAGGCAGGGCTGGAACAATTCAGAACTAGTGATAGGAATGGTGTGCTATTTCTATTTTCTCCATCATCCACAATGGCCAACTAAACTGAACCAAACCACCTCCTCTGCCAGAGTCTAGAGAGCAGGAAAGGAGATTTAGGCGAAACTCTAGCAGGAATTTTCCAAAGCGTCACTTCTGCCCTCATGCCAATACATTTCCAAAACGTGTGTATTCTCCCACTTTCCATAAGGTGCTATTATCAAGTGCTTGTCATGAGATGCTAGAATGGGAGGCTGGGACAAATCCAGACCCCAGCGCGAGCTCTACTCCCTGACCACAGAGGCTGGGCTTACTGCAACAGCACTATATTTGGATACTTGGAAAACAGCAACTAGACACACTCCTTTGTACACAAAAATCATACTCACATCCTCAGATCTAAAGTCTAATTTGAACCCGGCTACAACCAAAAAGCTACGAAGGCAATAGCCAGGGGAGCAGAAGTGAGTCTTGCAGATGAAGAAGGCAAACATGGAGAGAATACTTCAAAATCAGGCTGTAACATGCAGGCAGCTGGTGGTCTCATCTATTCTTCTCTCCCCAGAAATGGCTGAACAACCATTTGGCAAGGTTAGGGCGTCTGCACTGACAGCATTTTCCTACCAAGATGACACACGGGCTCCAAACACTACAGCCTTCCTCAAGGACACACTGCCCACACTGTCCTCTCCCAGGCGCTGCTGAACAACGACTGAGGGATTCCAGCATGTTTTGTTTTTCCAGATCAGCTGGAGCAGGAAGCTAGAAGAATAACATCCCTGTCCTAGTACCAGGGGTGCTGCAGCTGCCCGTCTCATTTCTGACAGATCTCTAACTGCCAGGAGCAGAACTACCTCCAGAGCCAGCGCTCAGAGCAACCTTTCTAGCAGAGGAAAACTCATTTTCTCCACAGACTGAGTCCAACAAAAAAAGCAACCTAGAACACTTCAGAGCATCTTCTGGCCACAGGGCTTCCTTAGGACTGAGTGTGCTTCCCATGCCCTCTGACTCAGTTTGTCACCATCCCCATTATCCACCCAGGACAAACAGAGTAAGACCTGGCAGCTTGCTCAGGGATATGGCAGGAATCGAGCAGATTTAGAAGCAGAAGTCAGTCCATGTGCCAGCCTGGAAGTGGGGAATTTCTAACAGCACAGCACTGATGCTGCTCCCCTCCACATGCCCAGCTCTGCTCCTGCATTTCTTGCCTCATCTTAGCATGTCACTACAAGTATCTCTTGCCCAGGATACATGTCAGCAGTATTACCACAACCAGACACACCGTGGTGCAGTTACAGATCTTGCAACTGTTTTCGGGGTCCAGTTATCATGGGAAGAGACTTCGTTATCAAGGCTTTTGCATACACCTTGGCTTAACATTACCATGTAGGCAGCGGTCGGCTATATCAAATGTGCTACCAAAAGTAGGAGAGCTCAAAGTCTTTATGAAGGATGTATCCTAATTCTTTAAAAGGGCTTGGATCTATGTGTAAACTAAGGCAAAACAATGGTGCAACAGGGTTTGGACACTGAGGCCCTGGAAAACTGCACGGCAGCAGCTATGGTCAACACCTTCCACCCTCAGCATCCCAGGCACTGAGACATACTCGCTCCCCAAACACAGGAAACACCAGCTACAATTAGCTGAGTGACCAGCTCAGGTACAAATGATAATTACAGGCTGCACAAGAGCTGCTGCAAGCAATTATTTGTACTACAATAGTGCTCAGGAACCCCAGTCATGGGCCAGGACTCCATTGTTCTAAGTGTTATATAAATACAAACTAATGACCCATGGAAACGTTTACATATACAAACATAGGGACAGAGAGAAAAAAAAAACCAACTCATTTACCTTTTCAAATGCAGCCAGAAGAACATGGGCATGACCTGTCACCTCAACCACCACTGCAAAAAGACAAAGAGCAGTCTTGGTTAAGCCCTGAAAACAGTGCAAATATAAAACTACTCCAAGCTGAATTTTAGTCCATTCACAATTTCTAAATTGCCATCTGTTCTATTTTCATCTCTTCTTGCAATTTAGAACTTTTCTTATCTTGTTGTCAGGTTAGTTCATCTCACACTCCTGCAGAGCAAGAACAAAACCCTGCTGGGCTCTGTGGTGGGTCCTACCCAGACATGCCTTCGTTACCTGGGCTGCTCCAAACTATCCCACTTTGTTCTCAGAGACTGGAAAGGGAAAATAAAACAAAATGCTCTGTGAGATTTTGCTCCTCCCTCAAGCTCCTGTTCTTAATTACCTGAATTTATCACAGAGATCAATAAATCCATCTAGTTTAAGAGCAATTGGCAGCACTTCCAGCTCTGGTACTTACCACTTTATTTCACTCTAATCTGACATACTTATAAAACATTAATTTCTCATAGCAGTTTTGGACACTGAAACATCTCTGTCCATTTCTCTTCCCAAAGACAAACATCATGTCTTCCCTCTTCCAAACTCAAGGACTCCCTCTTAATCCAACAGCACTGAGAAGGGGCTGTTGGAGGTTTCTGTACTGCATCCATGGCTCCCTCAGCAAATACAGAATAGAAGAAGCTGAGGTATAATACAATCCCAGTCTCTCTGGCTCAAGACTAAGATTCCGTTCAGCTCCAACTGGTTGGACCCTTCTGCTTAATCATGTTCAGACTCATCATATGGAAATGGGAGGCAGAGGTTGTGAAGCAGTCACCAAGGGAAGGATGTGACCACCTCGCCCTGCCTGGACTGACGGGTACACGGGCTGCGCTCAGCACGTGCAGAGGAGCTGCACACAACATCAGCTCTGTGCCAGAAAGTCAAGAGCTGAAGGAAGCAGCTCCTGTGTTGTCTAAAAGGGAAAGGAGCTTGACAGCTTCCAGAGGGTCCCCACAACAGCAGAGACAACAAGAGGAACTGTCACTGGACTGTGGCACAAAGAGCATGTTTGGAAACAGCAGTATGCGGGTGGAGAAAGTCTGCACCTGCAGATCTGCCATGGCAATTTGGGTGTAATGAGGAACACAATGGCATGCAGAATTGGCATTCTGTGATTCTGTGTGATTCTGTGAAAAGAGGCCTGAAACTGGGAATTCGTCTGCTTGCTCCCCCCACTGCCAGCCAAGAGCCAGGCTGTTCCAGCTCGCTCAGTAAATGACACTCAGGTCCCTCTCCACAGTTTGAATGGCCAAGAGAGAACAGACATCATCTCCCTCCGCATGCCCTGTGGCCCCCGGGCAGCGTGTATGGCTGGAGCTGGAGCTGTGCTGCCCGTTCTGCCCAGCACCTTCCCTCCCCAAAGGGTTTCTGCGCCTTTCCCCAAGAGTGATCCCGCTGGCAGGAATGGCAGAGGGCTAACACCGCAGGCTCACATTCTGCAAGGCACGCAAACATCTCCTGGCAGAACTCAGACCAAACCAACATTTCGCTGATTGCTATTTTAATTTGCCATTCAATTTTATTTCACACAAGCAGTTACAGGCTAGCTGTAATTTTCCAGGTGCTCCAAACACGCAAGGCCATCTCCTTCCAGCCCCATCCATTAAAAAAGAACCAAAATACACAACAATTTCCTCAAATCTTGCTCAAGTGTCACATATTTTTGTGCTGATGTTCTTTCCAGGAGAGGATTTAAAAGCAATTGCCTTTCCAGGTTATTAAAATAGATGACAGTACACTATTGGCTAAGACTGGGCACAGTACGTGCATGAATGTATGCTTCCCATGCTGCCTCCTGTTCTATTTTTGGTCATTCTACGCATGCCCAACATCAGAAAGTACAAATACCTTGCCAAAAGCTGCATGAACAGAGGAAGGGCTTTTATATTTATGGTCAAGAAATATACATATCTGTCAATTTTACTAACAGTGCCTGAAATCACTAAAAATAGATGCACTTTAAAAGTAATTTCCTCTATGTTGTGCTGTGCTTTGTTAGTCACACTTTACATTGGTTCATCCAGTTATATTTCACTCTGCTTGGAGGACTGTAAAATACTGCAATGAGTTTCCAGGCACCTTCACATCTACAACATAAATTGAACAAGTGGCTGTGCTTAACAATGCAATCAATCATGGATTTTTTCATTTCTAATGATTCTTAAATTTTGTACAAAACGTTACAAAATGCAGAAGTGAAATGCAGGTCCTGCTGACCACAACAGCCCCAAATTTTAGAAAAAAATGCAACTTCTTTGTGCCCTTTTCATTGCTGATGCTCAGAATAAGTGCAAACACAGAGTGCAAAAGCACACACCCCCTAAGGCAAATATTGTGCAAGGTGAGTAGCAATCTAAACATTTACTGGACTTTCCTCTCCAAAATGGCAATGTGCTTTAAAAATAATCAACAATACTATTTCTCATCAAAGGTTACGTTCTTTTATTGTAACCATTCAGCGCTCTTTAGATAAAGTAGGAGAATTTTAAACTGCTGAATGAAGCTGTATTGGGTTGAACTGTGGCCTGAGCATTTTAAAGCCATTTCTTTTTCTCTGACCACTCCTAGAGGAAGGCTCCCTTTACAGTTACATAGAGCTTTTATGGAGACAACTTAGCCCTCAAAGAGGGGAAAACACCAACTCCCTCCTTGCCTTACAAGCTGCAAATGCAAAACCCAAAGAGAAAGGAAGTAATTTGCTCCAATTTGTGCCTGGCATTGGTGGCAGAGCCAGGAGTTCTCCTAAACACTATCCCAACACTAAACACCTGACCATTTTCCCTGTGAAAACTGAAGGCTATTTTTAAAAGCATGTTTTTTATGTAAGAACTTGTGGTTAGCTGGGCCCCTTTAATACAGGGAAGTTAAGATGAACTCCTGAAATGTTTTTATTCTGGAAAGGCTCGCCGAACCTTTGCTACAAGCAAAATGTTTTCATCATTGCAGGAGGAGGTCTATCCTGAAGGAGTCACATAACCTCAAAGAGAGCAAGAAGATGATCCAGGGAGCACACCCCATGCTTACCATCCCCTTCGTCCACCACCGCTCGGATGACCACAGGGAACACACCACGGTCCAAGTCAAAGTTCAGCTGAAGGAAAAAAACGAGATAAGGTTAGATAATTCACACCAGCCTTGCCTGAAGACAACACTCAATATAGTGTTAACATCAGAGGAATGAAGGAAGGTCCCTTCTGACGGACTCCCAGTCCATGGTCTCAAAAGGAGATGACAGAGCAGGAGGATTTAAAATTCAGACACCAGCTTTCAAAGGGAGTCCATCAGAATAACTGCAACATATATACAATGACATGGCGCTTAACACCAGCCACGGCTAGCAAAACATAGGATCTCCATTTGAATTTTATACGGTATTTTAGGATACACGAATTAGCGAGAATTAAGTCTCCTGAGTGATTTGTAGTAGGATAAGTTTCTCAAAATATATCTACTGCCTTAATTTTGCTTGTGTATGGTAGGCAATGCTGGTTGTAGCACAGCAGCATGCATTATGCTCCCTACACCACAAAAGAAACCCTGGCTCTTGTATGAAGCTCTTGGAGTCATAGAGAAAAACTTGTAAAACTTCAAGCTCACACAACACTTTAAGGAAACACCAGACTAATTTCCATCTCTTGGCATGTTATCAAATTCAGGTCCTTGACCTTCAAATTGGCAAGAGTGAAAATTTAAGATCTCATTTCAGTGCAAGGAAAACAGACTCAATTTCTTCCTTTGCCCTGCACTTCATTAAAGCACTTCAAAAGCTCCATGTCATCTTACAAACACAAGAAAAATGCAACCTTACAAACATTGTCCTATGCCAGGAACACAAGTGGCTCAGAGACTGGATTTCTGGTGTTTTTTGTTAATTACTTGGGGCTTTTTGTTTCATCTCTTGCCAAGAGAGAAAAAGATGCCATTTCATCACAGTGCTCCAGGTAGTCTGTTTTCAGTTTTCCAAGTAATGCTTCAGGGCTGCCCTCACTTTCCCGCAGCCCCAACATCATTTGCAGCACGATTTTCTCCAGCCAGTCCCTCAAAAGATAAACTATCAAGATAGCCATTGACATTGGCCCAAATGACAACCCTAAACACCCAGACTGGAGGGAAGGTGACCCTTACCGTGAGCCTTAACGCAGCCAAAAACATTTCCTCCTCCAATTAATTACAACCTAAATGTTCATCCTGAAATGAATGATAACTGCACACTGGGAGCTGATGTACCCGGTCAGCCGCCACCGCATGTGTCGTGGCCCATTAGACATACAGCTGCGCCTCTGCAAGAGCTGCAGGCACATGCTTTGGACTGCAACAGCTCAGCGGCCTCCACAGCAGGCACAGGGGAAGACGGAATTGCAAGTCTGCTGCTCTTCTGCCTGTAGCTGCACGCTCCCCGTGCAGGCTGCACACCTTTGGGACCACTCAGCTTCTGCAGAGCTTTCTCGAAGTGACTCTGAGTTGTGTAACAAAGCTCTGCACACACACACACACATCCTTTCAGTGTGCGCACCTGATTCCAAACACAATGTGTGTGCTGAAAGACCTCACGATTTGATCTACCTAGTCTTCAATCTTGAGGGATGTTATTTTCATCCTTTATGATGGTTTTACATTTTATTCCTCCTTTAAACTACCAGGACCAATTCTCTTTCTAAAACAGCAGAATAACAGAGCGAACACAAAAATCTCATTTAACCTCTCAGTATTTGTTACAGAAGAGACTCATTGAGCCACTATTTTCCAGCTTGCATTTTTGAAACATTATGGCATGCCACAGAGGGAAATTTGATCGAGGACAATTGATTAAAATTGCTGAAAGAAGCTTATGGTTGTGCTTTGCTTCCTGCTCTGATTTATAACTGTACGACAGCAGTTACTGTTTGTCCATTTGAAGGGAAAGTCACATCACAGATTTGTGGTTGCTTTACGATACAAACCTCTGCATTCTCAAACAAAAGGCCTCTTTAAGGGTCCATTTCACATTAATTTTTAGGGACTTGAAAACAACTGTCTCAACACAAGCCATACTCTATAACTTCCAAGCAAACCAATATATTATGAAAACAAAGTAAACTTTCATAAAGCTTTCCACATAACAACCCAATATAACATTATTTCCCCTTCCATTGACCAGCCAAGAACTACATCATATGTGAGTATTACACTGAGCATAAACAAGAAATAAATCTGGGTTTTGGGGCAACACCAATTACAAAGCTGGAAAGCAACCTGAAGCATGCAATTGTACACAGCCAAGTGATAACACACTTCTCTCTTTGGAGAAGAAACTTATGAATCACGGTGCTTGTTCCGCATTGTCTCCACAACCAGAGCTCCCAGTAACATCAATGAAAAAAGAGGAGACAGAGGATACAGGCGAATCAAGCAAAGGGAGCTAGAAGCTTACTTTTCCACAGCATCTCTCTTTTTAAGCTGTCAAAGGGACATGACTTTAGTACTTGAGTCAAAACCTTGCTGGCAGGAACAAAAGTGAAAATTAAGCTTCTCAGTTCTTTAAGAAGAAAGGGATCTGAGCTCCTACTTTCCAGCTCTCTCAGATGATAGAACGGATTGAAAAGCAGCTCTTCCAGGCTTTTGTAGGCTGAACTTGTGAAATCATATATTGGCAGAGCAGCCAAGACATCAGGAGACCAGACTCCGCAGGCTCTTGGTAAGTGCCATGGTATTTGTTAAGGCACGGGACTGATTAGAGTTATAACTGTAACTTCAAGACAATAGCTATTCAATCTTTTCAAAATACATGAAAGACGACTTTTTCCCTTTCTTTTTGTTTTGCTTTGTTTTTTACTAGGTAGAATTATCTACCAGGGTTCACACACACAATACTCTCGTACAGGCTTGGGTCAGGCAATGAATGCTGTATCAGTGTTGACCTGGGAGAGGGACTCACAGGGACAAATGTATTAGCAGCAGCTACAGACTGATTCTTCCGCATGAGAAATCAGTTACAGCAACTCTGCACAGAGCAGGGGAAAGACCGAGGCCTCCCTGCCCTGTATCACATGCAGTGGAAGCCCTTGGGCCAAAGTTCGGAGGCTTAAGAAGCAGAGTTATTGCCTGCGTTGGAATTTTGCAAAGATACCAAAATTAAGAGGACTCCACAGATCTTTGTATGTAGTAAAAGCCACAGAGCTTAATTAAAACCAAGCCTTCATCTGTTTGCAGTTATGGGTTAAACTAAAAGGAGAAAGGCATTGCTTATGCAGCATTAATGCACCAGTGTGAACCTGCCCCAGAAGGGAGAGTGTCCCCCCAGAACACTGTACTGCTACCATCAATAATGCAGATGTGGCCCTTAAAGAGAACAGGACTCTTCCAGAGCAGCGGCCTCCAAACTATTTTGACTATTCATTCCATCAGTAAAAATTTAGAGCACATACTCCCAATATATGTATAGTTATTATTTCTAAGATATATACATGTACTACTGAAGTTCTTCCCTCACCCCAATGAATTGTCTTGCATGCACCCCACTTTGGAAACTGCTGTTACAGAAGACCAACAAAAACAACAACAAAAAAACCCAAAGCAAACAAACAAACACCTCTCAAACACAACCAAATAAACACCAAGCACAAAACTGAGAGATCAAGACCGACATTTGTTCCCACAAGGGCTTTGGCTGCAGGGAGACCCAGGCTGAGAAGTGGCGGGTTCCTCCAGAAGAGCTCCAGTGCCAATCTCTGCAGCCTCCCGCCTACACCAGATGTCGGGATGCCAGCTGATCAGCAACAGCAAAAGGTGCTTTGTTGGGTTTCTTCCCTGTTTGCCTGATCTACCTGACAAGTTCCCACACTTCATACCTGGTCCTCCCAGGGCCCCATTCATCTCATATACACAAAACAAGAGGGTGTCTTCCAGCCATAATTTCATAACACTAAATGGAGTCTAGTGTTTCTGGGACAACAGGGCTGTGGGAAGGGGACACTGAGAACGGACTTACCTCATCATCCTTCCAGTCTGAGAAATCAATCTTGAAGGAAGGCAGGGAGAACTGCTGGCTTACCCCTCTCTTGTAATGAACCGTCTCGGACTGCAGAGAGGGATTCTTTGTGCTGTATCTGAAGAAAGGGGGAAAAAAGAAAACTTGCTGTAACAAATGATTGTTCTCTGCTAAGCTCTTGTTCATTCATGCCTGTCCACCTTTCAGGGATCACAAGTGGCAGCTCTAAGAGGCAGAGCTGGCAGGGGCTGGCAGCCATTCAGTGGGGATACAAAAAGGGAAAGGTGAAAGCAAGAAGGTGAGCATAGGGAATGGAAAGCAGCGCAGACAGGCAAGGTCTGTTTGGATCCATACTGACCTGCCTGGCAACACTGAGTGTCAAGAGTAGAGGGGGGTGCAGCAGCCTGGCAAAGGCTAGCTCACTAAATCTAGGGCCTAGGCAACGTTGGCTTTCACCCCAGCGTCTTATTTTCTGCGGGAAACCCAGGAAGAATGAGCAATGATCTAACAGAGGCAACACACAACCCAACACAGTGCTGAAAGCTCTCCCATGCCCCTGTGGGACAGCTCTGCAGTAGAAATGCTGCTCGGTTCGCCACCATCCTGGTAAGCAAAAGCCATTCCAGTTCACTCTGTTCCTCATGTGCTTCCCCAGAGGTGTTGCAGGGCTACCAACACCACAGGGAGACACCAACCAGTCCTCCATGCTGACCACCTAGAGAAGAGTGACAATTCTTCCACTGTTTTGAGGCCGGCACTGAAACGCCAGCACTGCAAGGCTGGGATGAACATCTCTGGAATGGGACCGTAGCTACCATCCAACATCTTCTGCACCCAGATCCCAGCCGGTGCTGTCTGGCCCCCGAGAGACGTTCCACTTCCCGCTGACCATCACTAACGATGGTGTGATTCACAGTGGGCTTCAGGGGCTAAACAGGATCAAAAGTTTTCACCGCTTTCTGGAGGGCGATTTCTGAGCTGAATGTGCACAGCCTCTCTTATGCTAATACTGGCACAGGAGAGGAGGCAATGAACTGCAAAGCAGGGTGGGAACATCTGAAGCTGGTTTTACCACCAAAGCCTTTGTTGTTGAGCTACCAACCATGTGTTTGGAGCATGCTGACAAACTGGAGAGAAAGTGAGAAATCCCTTGCCCAAGAGGCCTACACTGCAGAAATTACACCTCCCTGGCACAGTGATGAGACAGGTCTAGCTCCAGCTCCACCAGAAAGCCTTTAACAGCCGGTCACAGTCATGGGATGTTATCTCTTCTGCATACTATCACTTCCTAAGCAGAGCTTCACACAGTGAGACTGGGAGAGCACTGGCCTCCAGCCACTGCACACTGAACAGCTACAAGCTGGAAGCCTCATTGACTGTTCAAACCTGATTGCCACCATTCTTGATCAACCAGACAGCCCAGGGACAGGCTCCAGGGAGATGTGTCGCATTAGCACCAGGAAATCTAGGCTGAGTTTTAGCTTAGTTCAGCTTGGGATATCACACAGGATCCCCTGACAATCAGCTCCTCAGATTTTGAAGGTTGCTTTTCTCAAAGAAGAACACAGGCAGTGCTACTGCCAGCCCTGCGAAGGAGGTAACACCAGAGAAGATCAAAGCATTTGAGACGTGACTGATTCAGTACAGAGCCCTGTCAAGCAGAGCAGTTAACAGAGCATCCAAAGGGGCAAAGAAAAGAGAATCCTTGCTTGAAAAACAGGATTCTGTACTTTTGGTGACATTCAGCTGTTCTGAAACACAGACACAGCTTACAAACCACAAGGTACATAAGAAAAGGTTAGAAAGCTCTAAGCTTCTTCAGCCTAACCACACTTTGTGGAGGAGCGCAGCACACCAGAAGGCAATGGCAATACAAAACTTTCCTGCCTCCAAGGTAGTGCCTCCTGGTTTCTGTAAGCAAGGAGCAAGAGGGCTGGGCAGCTCACTTCCAGAGCGGGGGAAGCAAAAGCCATGGGAAAAACCCAAGGTGCAGAGCCAACCAAGAACTGCAGAACTGAGCATCACACCAGAGATGCAAAGACTGGGTTGGAGGACAGCAGAGGTGATTAGAGAGGACATGCCTGAACCTTAAAACTCAGCTTTAAGAGATGTTGTGGACACTTTACACTCAAGAGCTACAGGGAGGCTACAGGCCTGCCTACCTGCTGCCAGAGTGCAAGAGCCAACAGCGCCAGTGGGCCACCCTCCAGGACTCAGGCCTTAAAGCACAGTGATTAGGATGCATTTTGCAGCTTAAGGTATAAGAACCTGGATGCCAGAAGAGGATGAATATTTATTAATTCCTCTCAAACCCAAAGAGGAAAAACAAGGGTCTCCCCTGGCATGAACTGCTGCCTTTCTCTGGAAGGACACTGTAGTTCCTGCACTCTTTAAGGATTCAGAAGGCTCATCAAGTGTCACAAGATCCACGTTAAACTCTGGAAGGCCATGACAAAGGTTCACCACATGCGCTCCACCCTTCCTGCCAACGCAGGTGTATTATGTTATTTATGACAATACCTCACCCTCAAAGACCATTCTGTACTGCACTGACATTGTACTGCTTTACTAGAAGGCCTCACTCCATCCTTCACATTTAAAGCATGGTGTGGGAGAGATCAGAATGACAGGTCTTTTATGTGTGAATTACAGAGCGAGCAATTGAGTGAAGTTTTATTTACTGAGTTGTCAAGTACAATGAATAGAGCAAGCCTGTATCTAGCTCCATTTGTGGCATTCTCAAAGCTTCCCAGCTTTGCAGAGAGGCACTAATTCCCCCTCTACGGCTGGAAAACCTGGGGATGGAAGAGTGACTTATCTAAGGTGACAGCAAGTCAGGAACCTACCGGAAATGAAGTGCAGAGGAGAGAGCGGAGGTCAGCAACTGCCTGGATGACATGCACCACAGCAGTGCTGGGACAGGGGTGTAAACATGCTGATGGTGAGTGCCAGGAAAGCTGGGGGACCTGCACTTACAGCACCAGAAGCCCAAGCCAGTCTACAACAGGAAAGCAAGTAACACTGTTCCAAGGATAGGGTAGAACAACACTCACATAGACTTGCTGCTCTCACCACCCCTGAGAAAAGAAATAAACCAGGTACGTTGATTTTCTGAGCTGAAGAGCATGACAAAAATATCAAGGAGGCTTTCTCAAGCGAACCAAGTGAGCTTTATGCCTCGGACTGTGTGACTTCCTAGTCCCCACTGCTGAAACACGTCAGACTTGGATCTGAACACCCAGTCAGCGCTGGAGACCTCCAGTCAGCGGCCAGTGCCGAGGCTGCTGAGCACCAGCAGGCCAAGAGCCCAGCGAATGCCCTGGAAGCGCTGGTGACCGCAGATTGTCACAGAGATCAATCATCTTTCTGAAGTCACACACAGGATCCACTGCACAAGTACACACTCCAGCACAGGAGGACAACGTGGCAAGCTGTTACAAAGCAAGTATCCTGCATGTTAGTGCCTAAGCAGTCTCTTACCCATCCACAGCCCTTTTGGTTGGCATCTGCTGTATTCATAAGTCTTCTATTCCCTGCCTGTGCTGTTGCGGGCTTACAACAAACAATAGAGGAAAAGCTCTGTAGAGCTGTGTTGTTACAGGAAAAGAGAACATGAATTAAGAATAAAGGACAGCAGAGGAGCAACATGCTGCCTCTCCCTGCAAAAAGGCTGAAATTTGAATATTTGGGCTGCTGCTTCTCAGACTGTACTGGGGCAGGTCTCCATCCAGACGGGAGGTCTAACAAAACCACCTTGCAATCACTGGCAGCTCAGGACAATGGAGAAGTGGGGTCTATCCTGTTAGGTCAGGACCAAACAGAAATCCCCGGTCACATTTTTTTAAACCTGTTTGTTTGCTCAGGTACCCCTAACAACATGAGAATCACCAGCAATGTGAGGGACCACACTGCTGACTGCAGTAGCAGCCCCCAGCTCTGTCCTCAGGATTCATGCAGCCTGTCTCCTCTTGTGAGCCCTTTGACACACCTTTACTCCTACAAAGCAAAGTTTACACCCTGCTCTGACTCCTTCCTCTCCCATGCCAAACACTTCCACCCCCCAAACCAGCTGTGTATTGGAGAACTGGCAGATGAGAAGCCCTGTCACTACATCAGAGTGATTTTTGAGAGAACAGGAAGCAAACTAAAATTATTCCCAAGTCTCCTGTATGCAGTCTGGACTTGCTACCTGTACACAGTCCAGACTTGCCACCAGGCACCTGTAGACCTTAAGCAGCTCTGGTGGGAGCCATTCAGGAACTCTGGCTAAGCAGAATTAAACTTCTGTTGCTACATGCTCACTGGAGATGCAACAGCTACGTGTGGGGGTGATTCCCCCCCTCTTGCTCATCCCTGATCAGTGCCTGGGGATGTTCTCAGCAGGGCACCAGTCCCAACTCGTGCAGACTTCTTCACTGCTGTGCTCCTCACGCTCAGCTCTGCCTGTCACCAGGGCTGTCTCAGACAGTAAAAAAACAGCTCCTGTTACCAAAAGCACGCTGGGACCCCTGACCAAGAAGCACCAAGTGAGGATGCTGGCCAGCTTGCCTCAGAGTTACACACAGCACTGTCCAGACCCCATTTCTCAAAGGAAAACAGGATGCACATAGCAATCATGCCCCAAGGCACTATTTTTGACTGGTAACGGCCACGAGCCTGTGCTGTGAAGAGCCTGTGGACAAAATAAACGTCCTCTTTCTTTAGTAACAGCTATGCACGTTGCACGGCAATTTGCAGTGAACCAAGGACAAGGCAGAGTTACACGACACCTTTAGAGGGTACTCAGGAACCAAGTCTTCTACTGCCGCAGGCTGTGGAGGGCTCCATGTGCTATTACATGGATGAGGATGATGTGATGAGGAAAGAGCCAGTCATATCCTGCTGATGTTCACAGAGGCCAGGAGTTGATGTGGAGCAAGCATGCTGGTCCCTCCCTCTTCCACCGGCACGCTCCCCTTTCATTTTGGGCCAGGATCTCGGAGGTCAGCTTTTGGGCAAGAGGGAAGTTGAAGAGTGTCTCAACTGAAAGTGATGTTTATTGGTAAAAGAAACACTACCAAAATATAAGAAGGCCACAGCCCTGAGTCTCAGTTCATAGTTAGGCAAGATCCAGGCCTGAGAGGCTCCCACTCCATGCGGAGGTTAACCATCTGCTAAGTTGGTGCTCTGCAGCCCCTGCCAGTCTTCTCCTCCCAGGACTGAGTTTCCACTCCAGGAAAGAAGGAGACAAACCCTTTATCACGCAGCTGAAACCCTGCCAGCCACGTCCCGCTCCAGCACCTGCCGAGGTCTGTCCTCAGCTGCCAAACCCGCCGCAGAGCCGGCCACACTCATGACTCCAGCGCCGGCAGCTTACACAACAGCTACGCAGCGAGGCACAAAGGCCAGAGCCCTCATTAAAAGACAGAGGGTTTGTCTGCTTGGTGAAACCTATAGAATTTAGCTCTCTAGCCTGTGAACTCAGCACAATACGGTGTTCCCCTGGGGACCGGTGTCTGCCTGGACCAAAGCAGTAAAGGCTAGCGCCTAGCAGAAAACTGCACTTGCCTCCGATTTTTTCACACAGGAGAAATCTCTCTGCACAAAGAATTCACATTAATCACCACAGTCCACAGCCAAAAGCTGCAACAGCACCTTTCAAAAGCCCTGAACAGACAGAGGCTATTAAACAACCAAAGGAATACCTGAGTGCCCCTGTCTCTCCTACGCAAGCTTTAATGAAAACAGCTATGTGCTGAGCTACCCGTTGCAGTTGGATTTAATTTGTGAATAGACTATTCAAACTTCCATACGCAGACAGAATACGTGATTATTGCAGTGTCACATCCACCATCAGCTTAAGAGACTGCGGTAGGATGTGTGTGATGAGTGTAGCAGGCATTGCAAAACAAACAAGGATATGAGATCTTTTTAAAAAAAACAACAAATCCAGTACACCCATTTGTGCATCCGCAACACAAACAGCACAGCCCTGAAAAAGGGCAAGGATTGCAGAGCTAGACTGACCTATTTTCATCGTGTTTTCTCTTTATAATGAGAAAACAGAGTTTGGCAACATTGCTAGGATACAGAAGAGAACCTTTTCTGTCCAAAGAGAAAGATCTTTTTCATAAAAATGGACTGCAAAACTCAAAGCTCTCATGTCATATTTATCATCAGCTCCTGATCTGCCTGGATCGCTCATGTCTTTAGAACAGGCTGTTTTAAGAGCTTCCAGCTACAGGGCTGGTTTGACTTCTTCCCCTGAGGAAACAACCGCTGCTGTCGTGTTTTAACTACACAATCCTTCCTGCTAGTCAGCAGGATATCTACAGCTGGAAAAGTCCTGGGGGCCCTCCCAGGAACAGTCTAATAATGTGCACATAAAGGCTTTTGCCAGAAAAGGAAAGGATGCATTCGTAGAGCACACACAGAGAGTATGAACATCTCTGCAGCCTGCTCCAAAAGAAAAACCTGTCTCCTAAACCACGGACATCTAAGGGTACAAACACACAAACCAGTTACTACAGGAGAATGCAGGTGATGAACTGGGAGTCCTGCAACTGTTCTCTAGGAGCTGCTGAAGAGTCCTGCCAGCCCTGCAATGGAAATGCAATGTGGAGCATCCTCTCATCTGTCTGGGGAAATCACACGGTTATGGGTGATCACTAGTGGGTAGTGATGTACAGGTCACACATCTGCGTGTTGGCACCTCCTATACGCTAAGGCAGAGATTCTCATGCCGTTTAGGTAGGGCCCATCCTGGTCACCCTTCACCTTCTGGCCGAGACGGCTGAATCCTTCCTTGCTGCACATGCCCATCGCCTCTACTGCAGGCAGGGAGCTGCCTCTCCAGCTCACTAGTCTTAAAACTCCGTTAGCATCACAGATTCTGACAGCAAATTTCTCTTTGTTTGTAGGACATTTTTGAAGCTGACAGGTACTGCTGTGCCTCGGTGTCACTGAGCAATACAAGGCTTGTCCTCGCGGCTGGGCAGTCAAATTCCTATGATGGTTTCCCCAACCAGTGTTTTCAATGCCTTCTACCCAGCTGCTAGGAAGCTGAAGCCAAAGAAAAGGACAAACTGAGAAATATCACTCTCTCCAAGCCAGCCAGATCTCAGACCAACTCCTCAAGTGCATACCCACCACTAACCAAAAATAAGAGCAGATCCTCATCCTCAGGGAAGATGCTGTGTTACAGCTCACTGGGGGGACTGCCACAGGAAACAGAAGCACAGCAGAACAGTTTGCCCGCTTCCAAAACCAAAGAAAGTGGACACAACCAGAAAAATAAATAAAGATGAGGATATTTGGGATCTTGAGCTGTTCAGAGGCAGGTCACCGCTAATTTGCTAATTCCATGCCATTAAAGAGATTCTGGACACAGGCAGATCTAGTCTCTGCTACCCATGGGGTAATGCACCAGCCAGTCCTCTGAAAACTAATGAGTTTTACTCTAAAGAGTCTTTAGTCTCACCACAAAGTAACCAGGCAAGACATATTCTAGATTTAAACTAACTCCCATTTCATCCAAGAGGCTTCTACAGATATCTGCACTAGCACCAGAAAGTGCTGAGTCCCCTCCCTGGGCATGGGGCTGCAGAGGTGAAGACACCTCTACAATCACCAACAGCCACACATGCACCTTCTCCAGACTTTACTGGTCAACTGTGGTCCCACAGCAGCGACGATGCGGACCCCCGTGAAAATCAGAGTTCAAGAGCTCAGGACAAAAGGCAAGCAGCAGCTGGGAGCTACGTGTTCCCAAGATCTTGGCTGGGAAACGCTATAACTGAGCAAATCTCAGCAGCTCAGCACGATTACCTGGGAAAATCTGCTGAATGCTCTTTTGAGACAAGTTAGGACAGGCAGCACACGCTGATAAAGCCACCAGCTTTTATACAGAGCCCCAGCAACTGCAGGGGGGAAGGTTCCTGGCTGGCAGACAGAAACGCTTCCCTTTGGTCACAGAGAGCAGCTAATCCTGAGGGCAGGCCCAGGACACGGCTCTACAAGTAGCAATGCCTCTGCTTGGGAAGAGCCACCTCCCCTCACCCCAAACTGTACGAACATTCCTAGCAGGAGTTTCACATGAGCAGGAGTGCTGATACTATCAGGATCAGTGGCTGTTTCAGCAGAGAAGCAAGAATAACTTGTTTAGCGCTTCTAAGGAGCCATGCTGCAGGCTGCGGACCAGGAGAAAATTTCTGCTTTTGACGAGGGTCCAGAAAGTTTCTCCCATTTTAAAATTTAGCATCAATTTAGGAGAGTGGAAAAAAAAACCCAGTCTTTTGTTTTAAATAGCATCTTCTTCCCAATCAAGTACTGAACACAGCAATAAAAAAAGTTTTGAATTTATACACAGTGCAGCTTTTGCACACGCTTGTTCCCTGAATGTAGCTGTTAGCACCAAAAGAAACTGAGAAAACGGAAAAACTACCAGGCCAGGCAGGGGGAAGCTGCATTCCTATTAATGCACTAAAAATGCACATGCTCCACTTAGAGCTCTAAGAATGCAGCCCCAATTTTTTTTTTCCACTAGGATTTGAAAAGAATAAATCAAAGTAATTATAGAAGTGCCCTTTCAGAATTGCTTTGCAAAGCTGAAATCAGAGCTTCAAAAGGTTTTTACTAGCAGCCAGCAAATCCAGAGAAGCAGAGGTGCCTACTTCGGGCAGCTGCACTAGCCCCAGGACATGCTTCATGAGCCACTTGCACATGGAAAAATAGCCTGGGTTGAATTAAAGCAGCTTATAAAGTCTATATTTGTATCTTACTTCCCCCAGCCCTTATTACCTACACATCTGCATGAAATCAGGATCATGCCTTCTAAAAGGCTCCCTGGCTTTTGGTGTAGCCCCCCTCACCTATATAACATTTATTGTCCAAGAACTCCAGAGCAGAGACAGACAGTTCATCACTCCTCTACTATAGGGAAATTAAAGTATGATTTATTAAATAAAAGGCCAGCAGTGGAAGCAAGAGCTGAATCTGAGTGTTTTTGTTTTACGACTTTTGACGTAAAGGTTTAGTGCACTGGGGACTGCTGCCACCCTAGCAGGGTGACACAGCATCATCAGCTACGTTTCGTTAGCCAGGTAATGACTGCTAGATACTGATCCTGGTGTCGTGCAGATGCAGGTAGGTGCACAAACAAAGGCTTCTCCTCTGCCATCTGAACAGAGATCCGTCTTCTCAGTGAACCATGGACAGGGTGGATCGAAAAATCTTTTTTTTTTAAAAATATTTTTAAAAAAATATTTTTCTTTGAAGTTGACAGTTACGTTAGCTTTGAGAAATTCTGCCTAGGAATTGTTCAAATTAAATTAAAAAGCAATTAGGTAGTTCATGTTTGCTGCATAAGCTTTAAAGAACAGACAACAGCACTGGGGACAGTCACTGGCTTAGTGTATGGCACTAAATTTCAGTAAAATGTGTCCGTAAGTGAACCAGAAACCGTGTTTTCCTCCTCCAATCAACCGACAGTTCCCAGAGGAGAGCTACTAGTTACAAAAGACTGAAATCACACTCTGTCCAGAAACAGTTAGTTATATTCAGTAACTACAATATTTTCATTAAACAATTATTATTCAAGGCATGACTTGACAAGACAGAGTCCAACACAGCACAGTTTAACTAACAAGAATGCTACATGGCTGGTCTCGGGTGATTCAGTTGTACTTCTATCCCAACACAGCTTGGTTCAAGACACAGGTTAAAAAAAAAAAAAGAGTACCTTTTCACTTTAGAATAACTTTCTTTTTCGCCATTTTGACACAACAAAATGCAAAAGTAGGAGTCTGAAAAAATACATTTTCAAGTATACACATATTCTTTATAGGCTTAAGCTCTTTGTAAAATGTGGCACAAAGTTTGATATGAAGCTTATGCTGAGTTGTAAATGCATATGTTTCATTGTTACTGACCAGTGACAAACAAATTATCTTTCGAGGTAAACCAATATGCAAATATGCAAACCAAGATTAAAATCAATGATTTAAAACAAGACTTGCTGATTTAAGCCATGGCTGAAGTCTGGCAATGTAAATACATCCACCCTGGCCATAGAGGCCCTCAGCTCTCCCCAGGAGCCCACAGTTTTTTGGGCAAAAAACAAGGAATGCCGGAGGGCAGCACAAGGGACACTGGCCACCTCTCCACGTTGTACCTGTTAGGAAAAGAGGACTTCAATCTCCAAGGCTGCCATTCCAACACCTTCACTAGCACTAAATTCACAGGAAACCTAAGGACCTAAGAGACAGAACACGGAAACTTTATCAGGATTTCTAAGGCATCTT
Source organism: Caloenas nicobarica (assembly GCF_036013445.1). Taxonomy (NCBI): domain Eukaryota; kingdom Metazoa; phylum Chordata; class Aves; order Columbiformes; family Columbidae; genus Caloenas; species Caloenas nicobarica. The sequence continues at coordinate 10,969,368 of NC_088258.1, read as the reverse complement.
GCTGCGTTCAGCTCTGCTCAGGAAAAACTGCATCTAAATAGAATGCATTTTCAGAGTATTTCGAGAGGGATTTTTCAAGCACTTAACAAGAGCTAATTTATTACCTGCCCAAAAGAAAGGCAGCAGAAGAAGAGAAGGGGCCTAAACAAAACTTCTGGACTGGGATATCCTCCAGTCTGGAAGAATGCACATCTGGATGGGAGCATTGAGCTTGTCTCATTTCTAAAAATACACTATTCATTTATCATTAGTGGGATGTTTATACTTTGCATAAAACATGTAAGCCATTTTATGGTTTGTCATACATATTTCTCCCTGCCGAAACCTCTGCAGATCCCTTCAATAAAACGTAAGTTTACCCTCAGATCCAGATCCCCACTGCAGATGTTGTCAGCACTACATGCACAGAACCACTGATCAGCCAAAAGCCTCTACGAGAGGAAGCCAAGAGCTTCTGCAGCCTGAGTCTTCCTCTACCCATGGAACAAAAAGAACTCCTTGTCCCACAGCTATCGGAAGCCTGTCATAACGTACTAGCAGCTCATGTGCCTCCAGTTCACACCACAGAGAGCACATTTCAGTCACCTTTGCTCTTAATAGAGAGAAACATTTTTGTAGTCTTATGGGATACAGCATTGATTGGAATGGTTTAAACATGCCAATTTTGATAAAAAGGTTTTGAAATCCATAGGGATGCACTACCAGGATATGCGAAAGACTCCAAGAATGACATTTTGACCATTCTTTCTACAGCTAGCTGGGGGCTAATACATGCACCTGGGAGGAACCACACAGACAGGGTTTCAGGCAGTAAATCCTCCCAACAGCTATCTCACAACAGCCTGTGTTAGGGTGGCCATTTATCCCAAAAGGGGCTGTAGGTGGGCCTAAATTCCACACAGACTCGCTGTGTAAATGTCACACTGAACTTCACCTTGGTGGCCCAGATGCTTCTGTCACAGGGAACACAGATATCAAGCAAGTTAGGTGATCTGGAAAAAAACTTGTACTATGTGAAGGGAAAGGTGGTTGTTTTTTTACTTTCAAAGAACATCTTGCTGACAAAGCATACAGCTGAAAGTTCTTTTCCTTTCTTGCACACAGAACGGTTTCCCCACACCAAAAAAAACACCTAAACCGAAAAGGGAACAAGAGAGGATATTGGCTATATGGGGGAAGAAAGTGAAAGTAATAATCAAAGCTATCAGAATATATAAAACAAAAAAGAAGAATCAGAGATTTCCCTCTCCATCATCTGTGGCAGCACTGCCCTCAGGAGTGATTAATGAGAGATGTTGACAGGCTCATCTCCCGAGAGCTCCTGTGCCCCTCCACGTGCCCACAAGCCCAGGACTTACACTGCCATGCCACCAACAAACTCTTCCGTAGCCTGGCAGTAGATTGTGATGGCAACACGGGCATCTGCATCAAACGTGAACTCCAGGCTGTACAGGACTTTCTGCTTCCCATTCTCCTCAGTAGGGCTGTCAACATCATCTTTATACCTGAAAGACAATGCCAGAGGATTAGAACTTATATGAGATATCATAAAGATCCCTTTGGAAATCAGGACAAGAGAACTCCAGTCCAGATGTTCCGGGCAGGCAAGGCACCATGGGCTGCCACCTGGCGCTTCCCAGGAGATCACCATTCCTTCCTCTGAGGAAGGTTCTTCCCGGATTTGACTTAAGTTATTAATGTGAATCATGTAACAATGGTGTTGAGGAATCTCACCCCGCCTTACAGTGCCAGGACACAGAATGAGACAAAGAAGTGATGTCTTGAATGTCAAACCCTTAGGACAAGAAATATTCTCCTTCCTTTTAAATCTTCATATTAGGCTCAGTATGTGACAAAAGAAATCTTGCATGGGCCTGTTAAGTCTAAAGCCTAATTCTTTTAACTCTACAAATGAAATGGTGCATGACAGGCAAAAACCAAGGTTTCGGTAACACAAAGAACTCCTGAAGCTCAACAAAAGGTACCTACAGCATCACACAGAAGGTGATATTCAGATCAGAAAGCATTGGAATATAGGAACTTCAATACCTTTAAATGTACAAATCGTCAACTAAATCTTCGATGCTGATAATGACTGAAGCTTGCACATACTTATTGTATGAGCAAAAATTAACACATTTAACTGCGTAACGGATGCATGATAACCAATACAAGAATGAGTTTAGAAGTTATTGATATTAACATAAAGGTGACTCATAACTTGGCTATGGGCTATGGTACAGCTGGATCCCATTGTGTGATCACCACTGCCCAGTACTGCTCCTTCTCCCTGCTGCTGGAACAGGCAGGTAACAAATCCGCTGAAGAAGCTGGTATGAAGGAAGATCCAGGGCAGCAAGTTATGGCCATGGATGAGCCATGAGTTATGTCATGCCAGGAGTGGCCAGGAAGACCAACAGATTCTGGAAGAAGCAGCCCACACGACACACCATGAGAAGATCTCCCCTGCCTTGAAGCACAAAGTGACAGAATGGACATGATTTGCTGGCAGGGCAGATGCAGATTCCCATATGTAAATTCAAATCCCACTGTAACCCTACAACTGTAAGTAGCACCTACAGTCTTGCCTTTGAGAGCTGTACACCACCACTTGATTTGCCACCCAGCTCCAGCCTCACTTGTCTGTCAGTGTCACCTCAACTGCCACAACGCCGGGGTCAAAGCCAAGCAGCTAAACTATTCAGGAAAAGCTTGGCACCGTCTTTGACTTCACGGTATCAACCAGCCTCTCCCGTCATTAAACAGGCTCAATGAATATGCTGCACTATTGAAAATAGTCAGAAATGGGCTAGGCATACCTCCATAATTCAATCTAAAAATCACCAAGGGAATCCTTATTTACCAAGTTCACCGAGATGTAATAACTGCTGCCTAATTAAGAGGGTTCCAGCATGAATTTTACTTAACACCGCACTGAACAAGAATGAAATGTTCAGCTTCAGCAATTTAATACAGAGGGTGCGAAATAAAATTTAAGAGCAGTATAATCAAATACCTAACACACGTACTAATGTAACCCTAGTGAATCACTATAGCATACACTTGCATTCCTGTCTGAAGAACTTGGAGAGCTCCAAACAAGATTTCTGCCAGAGGTTCACCTAGGTCAGAACAGCAAATCAAGCTAGAATACACACAACGTGCTTGTATTTAAAAAAAAAAAAAAAAAAAAAAAAAAAAAATCAACCCACACAACCCGCACAGAAATCCCAAGAACTCAGAGTTTAAACATCTGCAGCATCCTGGATAAAATACACGGTATAGAGCAGGATGGTATTTTCACACAAGCTAGTTGCTTTCAGAGAATAAAATCATGGCACTTGAAGGCCGTACACAAGAAACACTTCAGGCAGCAGGGCAGATTTGCCTAGAAAACACAGAGGTAGCATCAACATTTTATGCTGGACTGACCCAAGAACACAGATGGCAACAATCCACTCACAAATGTGTCTGTGTCCAAAAAAGCAGGAGCACAAGCTTCTGCAAATTCTCTCTTGCTGTGCTGCCCTCCATTGATCCAAGGTTGGCAGCAAGGGATCCAGGCTGTGATACACTTGCCACTTCTTCCAAAGGAAGAAGGGTGGGGGAAAACCGGCACCCTCCCAGGCAAGCATTGACATAAGCTACTTCATAGACCTATACTCACTGCATATCTAGGTGGGTATTAAAACAGAGATGCTCATCAACGCCACAGATCTAGAGACCTGTAACAGCCTCAAGTAACAAAGTGGGAGACCTGGGGGTGGGGGCAGATCACGCAAAAGTAACACGTCATCAGTAAAACCATTGCCTGTTTTGTCCTTTCAGTGAAGTCACAAAAATCACACGGGTCTGCAGATCTCCCTCCTGCTCCCAACTTCACCTCTGCACCTCCCTGACAGCACTCAGAATATGCTTCCAACCTTCCAAGAAAAGGGGTTAAACCTAGACTAGAATAGATCTGTTGCCCTGGGAAACCACTGAGCGGCCACCACCAACTGCAGTGCCTGGAGAGAAGGTTGCTGGAGGATGCATGTGCTGGGAAATGGGAGAGTCAGAGCCCTGTCTGCCTGGAACAGCATCACTCGAGCAGTGGGCAAGGTGCACGTGCCCAAACAGTGACAGTCACAGCAAGGCTGTGTACACATCTTCATGTTGCAACACACCTGGTGCTGCAGGTTAAGGAATTTGTCTGCCACACAGGAAACAGTTCAGGCAAGAAAAGACTGCATGAGCAGCTATGGCAGCTGGTAGGTGGACCAAAGAACAAGCAAGGACTCCTCTGGTGCACACTTTGAGAGGCAGAGACATCTCATGTTCCACCTTCAGGTACAGGAACAGTGGGATGTAACTTCAGGGGAGTAACAAGACAAAGTCACACATTTTGCATTCCTTCTTTGCAATGGATGTGGTAGACAAGGAAGCGGCTCAGGAGTGCTTCAGGTGGTTCAAGAGCTCTTCTGTCTCCACCTGCACTCAAAGTTCATAGTGTACATTTAGTCAAGCCCTACAGACAGCGTTGATGTGAGGTGCCCACAGATGCATGCACAAATTTAGAAACCGGTGACTTTGCTAGGTGTATATTTCAGTCATGCACACAAGTTAATCGCGTAGCCTCCACAATCACATGTATAGAGCAGAAGAGACTGACCACCTTTGAGAACAAATGGCTGATCCAACGTTATGATCAAAAAGGCAAAGCAAGATGACCAAGGGAGCTGAGGCCACCTGGTCTGACATCACTTCTGGATAAAACAATGGAAATGCTGGAACTTTTTGTTTGTCTGTTAAAGAGTTAAAAGATAAAAATATAATTAACAGCAGCCATGACAATTTTGTAGAGACAGGTCGAGTCAAACCCAATTTCATCCTTTGAGGAGATTAAAGCATTTGACCAACAACTCAGTAGACATGCAGGATAAATGCCAAGTATTGTTTGACTTACTGTTGTGAGATATGCATTACAACAGTACCAGCCCATCAGGTACTTCAGCTCTGAAATAAAGCTTCCAACCCAAGGCCAAAAGAGGGACACAAGAAAGACACAAGGCACTCTATTTCTCTTACTGTTTCTCTTACAGCAAAACTCATGCTACCCTCCTCTGAGGTTCACAGAGTCTCAACCCACTAGAAATCAAGCACTTGCATGAGGTGTCGAAGACTCAGAACTTCAACACCAATATCTGCAGGCCTATTGCTTCTCTCTAAAGCTGCTGTAAATATTGAGGATTTGGAAAAGCTCAGAATTTTGTCTAGTCAGAGCTGGACAGGAAGCCCAGAGTGGACATTTCTTCATATTCCTCCCTAAAGCCTTACACTCCAAATTATGGATCGACAGCCTCTTCGCAAGTGAACAATGAATTTTCAATTAAACACAAGGGAAAACAAAAAGCTTGTGAGGATTTTACCATCAGAACCTACTTTACACCTAGACACTCAGCTCAGTATAATTTTATTCAGTGGAGGAGGTGGTAAATCAAACTAACTAGTTCTGTAAAGAATGTGCAAGCCGCAACCACTGGTTGCAAATAATCCAAGCTGGAGAGGACACAAAGCGTCTTTACATGCAGAGAAGGAGAAAGAAAAAGCCTCTAGTCCAGAAAGGAAGAAAAGCACGAGACAGAATGTGCCCCTGGAGACTGGCAATTAAAATCTCATTTGGGGTCTACATCAGTACAACATTAAGTAGAATAATGATGGTGGTGTTGTCATCAGCACTAACAGAGCAGCAGCAGCAGCACAAGAGTTTGTGAGAGCTCATGAGGCAGCAAAAGAACCAATAGTACCAGGAATCAGAGGGAGGCAAACCTGGACACTGTCACGGTGCAGGGACACCATATTTCAAATAGTCCAGAGCTGCAACACTGCTGGGGGACAGGACATGCAACCACAGTCTGCAGAATGACAGAACTGTACATACTAAACCCCACCAACTCCTCCGCTCACAGCAAAGCCCCTCCCTGTGAAAAAGCCACTTCCCATTTGGCTTCTGAGAGATGTTACCCTGTTTACGTGGAAGCCTGCAAAATACAGCAAGTGTGGGAGGAAAGGAGGACTTTTTCCTAGAGAAGCAGTTCACCTTTAAGCTGAAAAAGCCAGACAGCATTCAGAGCAGTTTACCAATGGTTACTTTTTCAGAAGTTCTTCCCTCTTTTCCTGTTCAATCAGTTTTGAAATCACAAGTATTGTTCATTATAAACAAACAAACAAACAAACAACCCCACAAAAAACACAAAACAAAACAAAAAAAACCCAAACCACACACACAAAAAAGGTAACAAAAAAAATAACCTCCAGTTTTCACATAAAAACAAACTGAGGGTTTTGTGCGGTTTGACTCAAATTACTCACGTTACACCATACTCTCAGAACCACCTTGGCTGAGAGCTGAAGCTGGCCCCCTGCCAGTACTCCAGCCCTGTGCCTGAAATGCAGAATTCAGAGCAGCTCAAGGATCTTTGAGAAATGCTCTGCCTGTCCAGATGCCTGGACATCTGCCCAGTCACTCAGACCAAAACAAACCACTGTACGCTGGGCCCCTGTATTTCAGCCATGTGTTTCAGAGAGGGCGGCTGCAGGTCGAAGCACTGGCCATTGCATTTAATCCAGCTAGCGCTGGTTTAGATCTGTGTTGAGCAGTGAAAGGTAACCGAGCCCCACAGCTATCCAGACCTCCTTCCCCTATGCACAGGACACAAACCATCTAAACAAACATGTAACACTACGGCCAAACTTTATCTTGGCAGCAGGAGAAAGCTGAGGAAGTTTCACTCAAGACCAATCAGTCCTCCTGGCCTGTGACTTGCACCAGAATCAGCTACTTTCTGGCTTCTCCTTGTACAAAAATGCAGAAAGGAATCTGTTTGTAGGGTTTACTGACCTGACTAATATCTTTTGTTCATGCTAATGATTTCATGGTTTTGTTTACCACTCTAGTCTGTCCCATAGAGACAGATATATCACTGGTCCTGTTTGGAAACACAGATTGCTCAAGTCTAGGGGTAAGGAGCGTATAAACCACCTGAAAGCTCTGATGACAAGGGAACACAGAAGCCTCTGGCCATATCTAGCAAGAAGGATCCGGAATTCAGCTATTTCTCCAAACCCCTATCAAATACAGTTTAGCTCTGGATGATGGGTTGAATAAAATGAAAGGTTCAGGCAATAACAGTACCTCACAAGTCGGAGAGAGTCTTTGCGGATGTTCACCAAACTTCTCAGTGTCTTCACTGGCTCATGTGGAGCTGGAGTTACATAGGGAAACTGGAACAAAAAGGCAAACAATTCTCCTATTATTATACTATAAAAGGTAGCAGCATGTTACCTGGTACATAATTTACCCAAACCAAGAAACATCTGCCTTGAAGGGTACTCAATACAATAGCCACAAGGAACAGTAAAGAGAATTATATTTACATCTTAATCAAGCATATTTCAGGGTGAAAATCCTGCTCTGGCTCAGCAATAGCTCATATTGGGAGTACGCACTTTAAGAAAGGGCATTTTCACAAGATCTTTTTCTGCACCCTGAAGTCTGGAAAGCCTTGCTCTCACAAGCTTTTATTTCCACTAAAGAAAGGCAGCTCTTCCACGCATGTTACAGCATGCAAACAGTGACTTGACTGCTAATCAGCATGCTGAAGCCCTGGATTACTAGGGGAAAACTCTTTTTATTCTGAAACAATGGGGCAAATGTTCTGGAAAAGAAAAGGAGACAGGGATAGGGGGCCTCATTCTATTCTACAGCCAAGAGGCCTTCTCTCACAGATAGTCCTTTAAATAAAGGACGATAATGCTTCAGACTGTAATTCTCCTTACTGGTCACAGAATCTCCAGTGAGAAATGCAAAGGACACGGCTTACTGTGGTGTCTGCAACCTGTGCAGCTGCAGACCTGCCTGCTGGATCTCCCATCTCCTCCGTGAAGTCTGAAGCTGAAACATCCACTCACACAGCTGCCAAGTTTGGCTGGAGCCATAGCCGCGCTCCAAGCCAGAGCAATGGCATGACACAAAGGTACAGAGCTACGGGTCAGGCTTTCAGGTGGAAGGTGACTCGGAGTGTACCCAGTGCCACCACGCAGCCTCATTAGAGCCGGGGTCCTTCAAACACATCTACTGGTTGCTCTGCAGCGGTGTAGAGCAACTGACACGGAGCAGAAGTACCAGCGACCGCCAATACACACGTTTCCTTAGAAAAGAGTCATCTGCTAAACAGGCAGCCAAATGCTGCTGCAGCTGAACTTCAGGGCAGCTCCAGGACACAACCCTTCAGTGTTGTCCCCTCAGGCCACAGAAATGTATCAGTGGGGCAATAGCCAGAGCCTGAGGGACAATGTGCTGTTTCCTGACCAACAGGAGAAGGCCACAGAAGACACCGTGCCACAGCTACAGGCAGCAGAGAATTCACCGGGCAGCAGCAGCTACTTTCCTTGCACCAAGTGCTCAGTACCGTGGCTGGTAGCACTGCCCTACGCAGAGTGGTCAAGACCTCAGTTACTCCAGAGCGAGAACTTGGCCCATGTCCAGAAAGCAGTTTTGCTGCTCTGTGTTCAAGTGTCTTTTTCCTTGAAGATTAATCAGAGCAGCCAAAGGGCATTAACTTTACGTAGGCAAACTATATACCACGACAGCCTCTCTCTCTTAAACCTGTTTGGCAAACATCCCACTGTGTTAATAGCATTCTCACCCACTCCCCTCTGAAGAAATGATGAAATTCAGTGCCAGGATGTCTGCACGGAAGCCCAGGCTGAGACATGCAGCCAATTTAACTCTGCAAGGCCAGACCCTACAGCCACAGGCACACAGGATATTTAGCTAACAGCTGCATCTTCTGCTTTCATTGGAGCGCTGTGCAGCTGCCAGTCACAGAGCAAAGGAGAAGCAGTCAGCTTTCAACCACTGTCCTGCACGGGCCCTGCACACAGACATGCCAGAGTGTACCTGGTGAGCATCTCCGTGCCTGCATAGCACTGCTAGTCCAGAACAATTTCCACCTGAAGTCCCTCATTCCTAAACCTGCTGCTCATCTGCACCTTCTGCTTGAACAAACACTTTCCAGATTCTCCTTTGTCCTATCCTGCAGAGTCCTTTCAACTAACTGTGGTGCTGAGAAGACCAATGGCACAGCCCAAGGACAACTCAGAAAGCAGAACGCACTTGTCGCTGCTCCAATTCAAATATCGAGTCATCTTGCCTCAGTTTCCCACATCTGTAAAACAGGGGTGATACTGAACTGCCTCCAAGCATTACAAGCATGAATTAACTAATAGTCACAGCTTTTCTGAACATGAGACCCATGACATCAATTTTTCATGTTTTGAAGCTACAGAAATAAGTAGGAAAACAGCTGGCACAGCAAGCAGCTCTTTTCCCTTTCTTCTCTAACACTCTGAATACATCTCCAAATGGTTACTGCTCTGTTACCTTTTGGTTCTTTTAAAGCAGTTCTGAGATGCAAGAGAAATCCCAAATATAACACTTACATAAAATTCCTATTTGTCCCTCACAACTGTGCTACTCCCTGTTCATAATAAAAGCACAGGCCAATCACTTGAGCAGGTGGCTTTTCAGAATCTCATAGGACACCCGTGAGCCCAAAAATACCTTTGTGATCCGAATGGGAAAACAAAAGGAGAGACTTTCTGAGCAGCCCACCTAGGTTACAAAGCAAACAAAAAATCACCAAATATCAAGAGCTGTCTTAACACTACTCTGCACCCAGTCAGGCCACTCATTTACACAGAGAATGGCATGTGTTGAACACTGGTTGGAGTCCATCCAACATGCCCAGGAGCCCTGTGAAGTTCAGGCTCTGAGAGTGGATCAGCCTTCTCTTCTCTGCAGTCCTTTTATACTCACTCAGGCGGGCAACCAGAATTAGTCCCAAAATCTGTGCTCCTGAGTTCCTGTCCTTCTTCTCTCACTACTTCTGCCCTAAGTGAAAAGAAGCCTAGAAAGTGAATACTGCTTCTCAGAAAAACCCTGCTTGCACCTGAATAGCTGTGGCAGCCAGCGACTTGGGACAAGAGTGGGGAAATGCTCTTGCATCTCAGACTGGAATGACACTCCCCAAGTCACAAGGGTCTCTTAGGTCTGTGCTATCCTCCTCTCCAAGTCCTACACAAGTTTTCCCAAAATAGGCAGAAAACAGAAGGTTAAAATAGACAGCATATAGGAACTTGCCTGAACAGGTCTATTCCCAAGGAAGTTTAGATCCATGTTCTCGCCAAAAAGGTAGCCCTCAGGGTGAGGGGTGTCAAACTTCTCGCCTCCCATAAAGAAGTGACTTGCAAAGTAGTTTCCTAGGAAAAAAAAAAACCACAAGGGAATAAAAAAATACACTCTAAATAAGTGCATCCCAGAAAATAGCTGGTCTGTGCAATTTTTAATTCACAAGTATAAAAGAGCACAAGACATAGAAAATACTTGCTAGTTCACTCCTACCCTGCATTGCTGATGGCCACTACCAACAGCAGAAGCTGGAGAGTGGGGGGGAAAACCCTTTTATAAATCATTACAGTGGAGATCATTCAATTTTAACTTGTTTTCCAGAGAAGGGATAGGGAGCAGTAAGAGTCAGCCCTTTCCAATACTGCCCGATTCTGATGAATTCTTTCTCTTTTCTCCACCTTCCAGTGTGAAGTCCAGTCCCACAAACACCAGCAACCTGCCCGGAGAAGGATGAGGCTTCCTCCCATCGCAAACTCCTGTTGGCCAGGTTTGCCTTCCCTCACCTCTTTTACTCTCATATCCCAGGGCGAGAACCACACAAAACCTTTATTGTGAGTGCTAGAGACTATATGCCTTGATGCTGAATTTAATTAATAGCACTGACAGTTCTAAATGCAGAAACATGGATGTCTGGAAGAGATAAACCCTGGGACTGACTAAACTGAGCTTCAGCTCTGAAAGCTTCACCACAGATTTGTTTCATACATCTATTAGGTGATGCACTCCAGCGCAAATTTCAGGAGACAAAGGGTGTGCAAGGTCACTGGGATTCTGGAGCACTGGATTAACTGCAAAGTCATCTGAATCGATTCAGTTGTACGAGAGCACCACAAATGTAGCTTCCCCCTAGAAAGACTTCAGGAAAACACTCTCAAATATGAACTTCATGGAGTTACAATTTCAGAGAAATAAGTAGCGGGAGAGAACTAAAATAAAAGGCTCCACCTAAGCCATTTCCTTTGAAGTTTCAGAATGGGGATTTTTCATGCATGTGATGAAAGGACAGAGACAAACGCACATTTGCTTCCCTAGGTGCAATGCATAGACAGCATAAAATTTGTTTTAAAACGAGTCATTACAGAAGCAGTAACTAATCATCTGAATGGTTATGGAGGCATTATAGAAGGATTTGCAGTCCCTCTAGCTCAGAGCAAGCATGATTCACTCCAAAATGGGAGGGTTTTCATGAATGGCTCTGTTTTTTCCATTAAGCCGTTTTGCCTTTATGCTTCAAGAAAGGCTCTTCTTACTCTGCACAGATGGTAGTGCTTTAATGACGATGGTAGTGCTCAGCTATTGCTGAGCTCAGTTTACAGGCATCCAGATGTTTATATTATAGAAACATATCCTTCTTTCCAGATACAACAATCGACTTCAGCACGGGTTCAGAATCTACCTAGAATCTGTCTTACACAATCGGCGTAACAAAATGTAGGTGTTCCAAACGACAGGCAACCTTTTCCCACCCCTCCCAGAAGCAACAAATTAAAAAGCTAATCTGAGTAGAACATCCAAGCACAGCTAGCTCGATACAGCCTCTCCACCTGAGATACACTGCCGTGGTTTATGCTTATACTAAGGTTCAGAAAAGCATGACAAACACTGGGGTTTAGGAATAGATTTTGCATTTTACATGGGTCAAGTAGGAATGTGGTTTTGGAGCATTTTATCTGATTAACTGTGAAGACAACGATTGTGCCGGATGTCTCCATGGCGCAGCAGCTGACTGTCTGGCACCAGAGTCACACAGTTCCCTTGTATCCCACGAGCAAGACATCCCAGGGCTCGACATGCCTCGCTAAAGCTGGATTCCACAAATTCAGAGCAACGTTCTTTTGTGGAAAAAGGTCTGCATCCCACAGGCAGAGGATGCAGAGGTCCAGCAGGCAAGGACTGCTCGCCACCACTGATGCCCCGTGCTGGGGGAGCCAGCAGCCCAGGAGAGCATCGCTGGGCAGCCCCTCCAGCACCCTGGGGTGAAAAGGCCTCTCTGGTACAACTGGAACAACACTGAGATGCACAACTAGCATGTTCAAGGCACCTGCCATGCTGTCTTTGCTCCACTAAGAACTACTTTTGGGATGTCTAACAAATTGTCAGGGTTTCTCACAAATACATGCTGCCCTCTGCAACAGAGCAGCACTTATCTAACTGGAAACCACAGCTTCAATTCCATGGTCAGACTGAAGGCTCCCTTCATCTTGTCAAGTCACCTCCTGCAATGTGAAGGTTTTTTTTCCCAGAGTTGCTTCCTTCACGGGCAAACAAGAAACGTAGTCAGTGCCAGTCACGAAGAGCATGAGGAAAGTCACTTTGAGGAGCTCAGAGGCAAAACTGCTGGCAAGCAGAACACCCCAGGGCTCTGTCAGTCCTGCTATGGCTACACAAGCCACTGCATACACAAGGTCTCAACAGCAAAACTAACAAACAAGGATGGCAGCAAACTGCCTTGACAAGTTTATAATACAGCTTTCAGCAGCTGAAAAAGAGACACTCTATCGCAAGCCTTCAGAAACCACACACCGCCTACAACGGCCAGGAGCACAGAGTCAGCAACACAGCTGCAGCTCCATCAAAACAAGGGAAAGAAAGTAATTAGATACCCATTTAGGCTTCCCACCATTATTAGAATTAACAGTGAAGTGACAGAAATTGAGTCCTTTTTAATTACTCAGCCAGATGCTCACCACCGTGGCATGCTGAGGGATGGACTGACAGCATGGTTCTGGGGACAGCCTGAGCCTGAACCAGCCCCACGGCTGGACAAGGCGCTCTCGCCCTCTTCATCACCCATCCTGTTGGGCCACCAAAAACCATCATGTAGCAAACAGGAACACAGCTCTGAGCTGGGAAAAATATAATCCAGCAACAAACAAGAAAAAAGCAACTGGTTCCGACCCACGAATCCTCCAGTCTGGTGCTCATGAACAGTGGCGAGAAGGCAGCAAGAGAAAGCACCAGCCAATGGCAGGCAGTAGTGGCATCACCACGTTGGGCTGAAGAACTACAGCAGGAGTCACGGACACAACCGCTCCATGCTGTGCTTTGCATGGCAGGTGAGCAACGAGAGCTACATGTGAAATACAGGAACATATTCCTGTCTCAACATTGTCATGGTACATGTGGCTCATGAACTGAGAACAAGGTGACAGACTGGGTAGAACTCAGGATACTCTTCTCCTATTTAAAAACCTTTCTCTGATTAAAGCATTGCTCCCAAGCCACAAAGCAGTTCAGCTTCAGAGCGGAGTAATCTACCTTTTTTTTTTCCTCCCAAACACGGCCAGGGTCTGCAATTCTCTTTCAAGAGCCTGCTCCAGAGGAGAAAAACTATCTCAAGGGCACGTGCTCCCTGCCCTGCTCCATACTGCGGATGAGCTCAGTGGAACAACAGACAAGCTGACGAAGGAGCTGCAGAAAACACTGGTGCATTGCTCACTGGTTGCTAAAGCAATAGGGGCATCATGAGACTGCATGCAAGAACATAGATTGTTTTAACCGCTTCAAGCAGACAGGCACAGCAAAGACCATGACTGTTCCTTGTGATTACCCATTTTCAGCCTGTTTCCTGAGCGCACTAATTCTTCTGTACAAACCGGGCCCTTCTCCAACACCCCCTTCCAACTGGTCAGGCATTTGCAATGCCAGTGCAGTCTCCATGAAGCAAGCAAGAAAGGTTAAAACGTACCAGCGAAGAGGTATTAAAGAACAGAATCAGGTGTTATCTTGCAGCATTTCAGCAGCCTCAGCCCCACAGATGCAGGAGGGGAAATGCAGATGATCCATATCCAGAGCCTTCCAACATATAAGCAGTGCATTTTCAGATGATTTTTAACTACAAAACTGCATACTGGTTGCAACAAAGCTGTTAAACAATCTGCAAATGCCTCATTAGGGACTCTGGCTTATAAAGACCAAGGTGGATTCCACAACAACTCACTCAATCCTCCATGGAGCACGTGACTGACTCAGCAATAACCACATCAAAAGTCAATAAACAAGCACTGAATATTCACCATGCCATTTGCAACCAGCTGTGACTCAACAAGGTGCTGCCACTTGGTATGACCTCGTAAAGTAATCGTGTTCCTTTCCACAGGAAGGCTGACACAATGGTTAAATTACAGCCAGGACACCTGCACTTTGCGTTTATGTCCTCTCACAACACGGCCTTCTTGTGAGGTGGTGTATTTGTTCCAGAATGTGCACTCCCATCCTTCAAACCGATGTTGACCGCAGACGACAGCTGACAAAGCCACTGCAGTTTGCCCAGATACCCACAGTAAGTTAAGATCTGCTTAAACCAGAGACTTGGAGGGAAAGACCACGAAAGGTGAAGGACAGCCCTCAGTGCTGAATGAATGAGACTCCTGTGGACAGGTAAGCTGAGGTAAGCCCCTCACTTTCAGGGGGATCTCCGAGCAGGCAGGAGCCTGCCTGTGCGCCCGGCTAACACTCCAGTGCACACATCCAAACAATCACCTAACACAGCCGATGCAAAACTGGCTTCTTCCACTCCAGCAGTGAGGTGCAGTACAGGGCTCACAGCAACAGTGTCAAGTTTGACACAGTTACCAACTATTTAGCCTAAGAACTTTTTGTACTGCTTCCAGCTTGCTTCCTGAAATCAAATATAACTGTACGCACTCCCAGTCGCCTTCCCTCCCGGCTGCCAGGTTTTGGACCAGTCACGGTCAACCTTTCCAGCCCCACATCAAACACACTTAGGACTGTAGGGCCAGAAGGGACAGTGTCCTTCTGAACACACTCCACCTGAAGAAGGGAAGGGGGTGCCATCCTAACAGCTCTTACTGTTCTGGTGTTCAGTAACCTTCCTTGGATCTCCACCTTAGAAGTGTTCATGACCTCATCTTCTGCCTACAATGATCCTGAGCTTGGACAGCTCTTCTCCCTCCTGCAGTCAAGATGATCCTTGTTAGATAAACAGGAAGAAGGCAAAGAGAAAGGTCTAGCCTGAAGCGAGTATGCTTTCAGAAAGACAACAAGCAAGTGCAACAACAACAAAAAAAATTAACAGGCATCTAATTGTATCCAAAGCTTTTACAGGAAACACCAATATTTTTCTTTAATCAGTTGCCTGAAAGCATTATCTGTTCAGTTTTACAAGGGAGGTATCACACACAGAATGTCCTTTGGCAGCATCTACATCAACAGGCTCCTTCCATGGCACACGTGAATATACAAGCACATTGGCTAAAACCTCTCACACCGTTAAATTCTAGTCCAGGTAATCGCAACAGTATAGAAACAACAGGAGTATGACTTGAAAGCAGCAGTTTAATGTTCATTGCATGTGGTGGTTATAATGAATCTGGTCCATATCTAAAATTCTAAGTGTCAACAGAAATCAGATGCAACCTCCAGGCTGTCAGAAATTGCCAGCAGGGCCCACGGTGCCATAGCTACAGCTCAGCAGGCAGTGCATGTCCACCCAGTCTCCCACAATGGGAAAGCCCCCCAGCCACCCAAGGGACACGCAGAGTCCTGCTGCGTTCCTAGCAGTGACATTTGGCCTTCCTAGTAGCCCAAGAAACTAGTTCCCACCTCCCTAAAAAAGCAGTTTGCATTTTCTAAGAGAGTCAAAACAGCTGAAGAATTTTTCTGGGAAGGTTTCCCCCTTACATCTCCTCTACATCACCATTCTTGCTGAAGGGCAACCTGCAACAAAACAAGGTATAATGATGGCAAGACTCTATTTGAGAAGGTCTTGTATCTCCTCCAAACAAAACGGGGGGACCTACTTGCCTCCATCGCACAGCCCTGAGGATGTCACAGCCAGCAAGTCATCAGACACACAGAGAACTCGAGTGTCTGAACAAAAAGGCTATGCTGCATCTGCACCCAAGAGTGAGAGAACCCAAACTGCCATTCTGCAAATTCTTTAGCCTGCCCGGAAAAGCCCCAGCAAACCAGAAACTCAGAAAAATTTCTAAGCAAATGGATACTGTATGAAAAAAGAGCACCTGAATTTCCCTGATGACTTGTTTTGTGAGAAGAATAAAGAAATAAACAAGTTAAACCAGCCAATCTCACAAGCCAGTCTAAGATAAGGTGAGTCACAGGCTCATCCCAACTTCACACAAGCGGCACTGCTGACAACTCTCTAAGTTTTCAGAATGTCTCCCTTTGGAAAACAAATACCCATGTAGGCCATGTCAGTCCAACAGTGCCCAAGTGAGAACTGCTGCCATTCTAAGGAGTTAAAGAACGCTGCCATGTGGGAATTTTTCCATCCCATATTCCAACAGATTCGATTTTCCTTCCACATCCCCACCAAACTCCACTGTTGCTTCCTCTTTACCAGCAGGAGATGCCCCACTGGCCGCAGACTGAGGGCTTGCTGCTGTCAGGTTTCCAGAGCGGAGAAGCGAAGCTTTTGCTCACCCACCAGGACCAAAGGGCAGCGCCTGAGCTGGGCAGCCACGGACACCGGCAGCAGGACAGACGAATGGCTTCAGTACCAGATTCAGGGCACAGGGCCCTCCTGCATCCTTACACTTCAGCCAAACAGGGCACCAAGGCGGCCTCACACCACAGCTTTATCCCAAGAAGATCCATGCCTCGGCCCTCTGCACCGGGGAGGCCCCGCAGCCCGGGGAGCAGGGCCAGAACCAGCCCCGGGCCCGGCTCTTCCCGGCCGGTGACGGGCACTCCCGCAACCCCTTCCCCTGGGGACCCCGCGGCCCGGCCGCCCCGGCACCGCCCCCCGCTACGCCTGTCCCCGTCGGGGCGGCCTGGGGGGCACCGGGCCCGGCAAAGGCCCGTCGCCCTCCCCCGACCCGGCGCTGAGGCGGGTGGCCCCGCGGCCCTCACCGGACTTGGGCGGGTAGCGGTAGGCCGAGTTGGCCTGGATGTCGATGTCCTCCACGCCCGCGATGCGCCGGCTGAGCAGGGAGCCCATGGCGGCCGCGAGCAGGGCGGGCGGGCCAGGGGACGCGGAGCGGCGCGACGGCGGCGGCGGCGAGCGGCCCGCACCCACGGCGGCGGCGCGGGGCACGCCGGGAAAGCGAGTCCGCCCGCCCCGCGACTACAACTCCCGGCGGGCTCCGCGGCGGCGCCGACCAATCGCGGCGCGGCGGGGGGACGAGGGATACGCACGCCCCACGGCCTCCCCCGGGGCGCTGGGTGCACTCTGCCGGCAGGGGGCGCTGCCCTGCGGGGCCCGGGCCGGAGCTGCAGCGGGAGGCGGCGGGGAGCGGGCACGGGGCTGCACCCTGCACGGGGAAGGTGTGCACCCTGCACGGGGAGGGTGTGCACCCTGCACGGGATGGATGTGCACCCTGCACGGGGAGGGTGTGCACCCTGCACGGGATGGATGTGCACCCTGCACGGGGAGGGTGTGCACCCTGCACGGGATGGATGTGCACCCTGCACGGGGAGGGTGTGCACGGGGATGCACATGGGATGTGCACGGAGAATACCCAGGCACACACCTTGGATGGGGATGCCCAGGGACATACCCTGCAACAGGGATGCACAGAGGGGATGCACAGAGCGGATGCACAGAGCGGATGCACAGAGGGGATGCACAGAGGGGATGCACAGGGACACACTCTGCACAGGGATGCACCTTGCAAATTGTGCAAAGGCAAAGCGAGAAGAAGGAATTATGTTGA